>NC_090436.1:581539931-582739931 GCF_031143425.1 Pleurodeles waltl | reverse complement strand
TGCAGATGTTTACCTTACCATGCTGAGGTCATGATGGCGTAATTTCAGCTCATATTTCGTGAAAGTAGAACAGAATAGTTCATTTACACTAATGAGGTTGTTTCAAGTTCTTAATTCATTATATTTCCAAGTTTTATTTTTAATTAGGCATTCTTATCTACACTTCTTTAAAGTCTTGTGGGGAAGCTTAAGGTTTTTGAATACTTGTATTAAATTTACCACGAGGCATGGGCTCGGTTATTTGCTGCAAGACGCGTTAATGCTAAAAAACATTGCCACCGGAATCATAGATTCTTTTGTTGCGTTTTTAATAAATAAAAAAAACAGCAAATATAATAGCATCATTGCCAATCAAGAAATGATTACCTCCGGTTTCAAAGTGGCATGTAATGCCCTTTTCTGGTCATTGATCTCGAGAGCAGGTCTCAAATGCATCTTTACAAAAAAACTAACAATTCTCTGCGCCTTCAGAGCTGGCCATATGATCAATGTTAACCCTGGCACTAGCATATCAATAACTCATCAGTTTCAGTCAACATACCAGACAACTTATTTCATCATGGCATAAGGGAGGAACCTTTGGCCTCATACAGACAAGGGCCCTCATTACGACCATGGCGGTATAGAACCGCCAGGGCCGCAGCACGCGGGAGCACTGCCGACAGGCCGGCGGTGCCCCGCAGGGCATTCTGACCGTGGCGGCTTAGCCGCGGTCAGAGAAGGGAAACCGGCGGTCTCCCGACGGTTTCCCGCTGCCCCCAAGGAATCCTCCAAGCCGGCGCAGCTTGCTGCGCCGGCTTGGGGATTCCGACTCCCCCTCCCGCCATCCAGTTCCTGGCGGTTCTCCCGCCGGGAACTGGATGGCGGGAGGGGGAGTCGCGGGGCCCCCGTAAGAGGGCCCCAAAATGTATTTCACTGTCTGCCTTGCAGACAGTGAAATACGCGACGGGTGCAACAGCACCCGTCGCACCTTCCCAATCCGCCGGCTCGATTACGAGCCGGCATCCTCGTGGGAAGGGAGTTTTTCCCTGGGCTGGCGGGCGGTCTTTTGGAGACCGCCCGCCAGCCCAGGGAGAAACTCATAATACCCTCCGCGGTCTTCTGACCGCGGAGCGGTATTATGGAGGGCGGAATTCTGGCGGGCGGCCTCCGCCGCCCGCCGGAATCGGAATGAGGGCCAATGTTTTCGAATAGTTTGTTAGCACTCCTTTAGATCGTTTAATTATGATGTGTCAGTGATGTTGCTTTAAACAAACTAAGTAATCCCTCTTCAAGAGTTTATGTTATTCTGCTTGTAAAGACTCATGACAGGCTACACTGTGTTATTGCATGCAATCTGAGACTGAGTACCATATGAAGTCAAAAGGGCAATGTTGTAATCACAATTATAACAATAGCGATCTTATGAGTACACTACCATATATAAAACACAGACAGGCAAGTATAGTAGGTATATACTTACTGGAGATTGAAGCCAAGCTGCTAAAACTTCAGACTATGTTTAGCAAAATAATTTTGCCACGACAAGTTAATGTCTGAATTTGTCAAAGTGGCAGGACTGTGAATGTTGATTAGTAGCCTGACATGATTACATTTTCTTACAAATTAGGTTTTCACACAGTGCATTTGTCACTCAAGAACTGCAACGTCCATATATTGGTGAAGGATCTGTTCGCTGATGAATTGTACAAATGTAATGATATCTTGGTAAATTACTGGCTACAGAACACCAGAACTTTTGCAATGCAAAGGACTTTGACTTCTATAGGAACGGGGCGCCTAAATGACAACTGATATTTTTTAGGTGCCAGACTGTACCACAAAATCTGGATCTGAAACAACATCCATGTATCCGACAGGTCCCCCTGAACCCTGCTCCTATTCAGGAAAAGGGTGGAGATACATCACTTTGAAGAACCATGCATTAGGATGCAGTAACAGTACATCTGTTATTTCAACACATCAGTTTTAATACAAATACCAGCAAATGCAATCATCCTCTGCCTCTCTTGTTTAAGCAAATGGGAGGGAATGACCAATGGTATGGCCTGAAAACAAGAACATCACCATTATTTCCCATTATGCTGACAACCTTGCTATGCACTGTGGAGGATGGAATAACAGCATTAGAGTATGCTGTTCCCAAGACCCTAAATTGCAGACATGGGTCCTGATTTCATTTTTGATGGATGGTCTACTGTTCTACTATGGGATTGAAGGAAAAAAAGCTTGGTCCCCGTGGTGGAGTGACCACTTGTCAAATATATAACAGATGGCGAAGCAGGTGATCACTTATAAAGCATTGGCAGGAACCGCCATCATGGCCATTCCTGTCAATGCATATCACTGTTTCGTTCATGGCTGCATCAGCATGATGCTACCCTGCACCAAATTGTTTCCTTTTTCATTTTGAAAAAGAAAATTAAAAAAACAGGAGTCATCTCCCATGGGGAGAGGAACTTTAGTTGCTTTTTACTGTCCCTCATCACCAGGTTTTGCCTGGTGGTGAAGAACAGTAGTAATGAAATGGCTACGTGTCTACCCACCCTGATTGGGTGAACAGACATGCAGCCCTTTCTCTGAGCTTCCTTACTATGTTGGGTAGTCAGAGAGGATTGGTTCTGGCCGTAATGCAGTAGTCACAGCTGTAGCCAAACCGGAGATGCACCTGCATTTAAATTGGGCAGGCGGCCCTTCATGTTGGCAGTATGTATACTCCATTTCAGTGAAGTATACATATGGACAACATTTAAATTGGGCCCATAGTTCTGTGGCATCCCTTTGCCTTTTTTTCTGCTCACCAAAATCATGCATAGGTCCTCTAGTATTTTTGTCATTTCACTCCTCTTCTCTGTTTGTCACTCTTGATTTTTTATAACCAAATATTGAAAGTATGCTTCAAATCAAGATTGTACAACCAAAGCTTAATTAAAGGTTTAACATCAAATTGTGCAGAACAAATGAGGAAATTAAATCCTGATTTCTTTTGGTTTATGCTAAATGATTCATAATGCCATTCATGCATTTAAGTCCAACCAACACATGCAAATGGTTCAATGTTGAAGTTCAACATGATCATAAAAGATGACCTTGTACTTTTAGTCCTATTACTCATGTCTAGTATTACTCCATTGTGGTGTAATATAGTGTGCCAGTAAATCCCTCTCCATGGATGGGAGTGTGCATCCAAGAGTAGGGTGTCCCTGGAGTGTGTGGGTTCACTTACAAACCTCAAACAGCTTGCTGGTATTCTAAAAAGTTTCTCTAGCCCATTACAAACCTGGATATAGCCAGATATGTATTCATACTAAGGGAGTCAGTATACCCCTTTCAGGTGTGAGAAGAGGAAGAGATCATCCCAAAATGGACAGGGTTTAAGGGAAATGATTTCCCCCTGGATAAAAAATTAGCTAAAAAATCTAATATTGCACAAAAGGCCCAGAGGAATCCAAATGTGAAATGCTTCAACATATTTGTAATTGTGAATTCTGGGAACCTGGTAGTACCTGGAATAGCACTGTAAATCCCCCAAATGAGTACATATACACCTATGCACAGTTATCTTAAGGTTCTTTTAAGCATTTGGGAGACGGTGATCTTGGAATTAGAGTATATGTGAACTGGTACTAGTAAGTTTACCTCGGTTAATAGATGTGACATAACAGTTGTATTAGCTTGGATGAACAATTCACATAGGCATGGGACAGAGCATTCACATCTATCATATGAGAACATGCCGATTGGTAACTGTTGTAAATGGATTTTAATTAGCTTCCACTATTGGTTATGAGCTTATTAATTTGTGAATACTCCTATCAACATGCAAACCTCAGTGAGTATGTCAAATTAAAGCACCTACATCATCTCTGCTCAATACCTGGTAGCTATGGCAAAAGCAGTGCGTAATTCCTTAGACAAATGCAAGTTAATTTTGGGCAGCACCAACTAACTCAAAAAATAATTTAGTAAAAAAGAGAAAAAATGCAATGAGTAAAAAGATACTAGGATTATAAAAACTGAATAAGGTAAAATGTAGATATGTTTTCTTGATTTGTTCATGCAAAAAGTGGCAAAAAAGGTAAAGTGCCTGTAAAAAGTCACTTTTCATGTTTGACTGGGACCTAGGCTTCATTTCAGGCTGACTGCGATGGAATGATGGTCGGGTATATCAAGTGTTTCAGGCTTTTCAATGATTTTACATTTGGATCTAGATTCCGAAGTCAAAATCGAAATCTTCCAGTGGAGCAAAGTACAATCGCTGTGGCCAGAGAAGCTCCCTTGAAGTCAGATACATTATAGTTCAACTCCAGCTGAAGTAGTTGATATTGGGTCCAAATACTCTGAGTTAGACAAACCTGGATTTCTTACCAGCAAAACTCTGTATAGGTTAGACAAAGTGGCCTCCTTGCTCCAGTTCAAGGGTTTACCTTCAGACTTAGTCATTTTGTTTGGAAATCAAATGTCTGTATTGGCTTAGGACTAACAGCTGTACATTGGCAGGACTTCACAAGTCCAGGTAACATTGGCGTGAAGTCCCACTGAACTAGTTTTTAGTATGGTAAAAGGCTCAAAGTGGGGCAAACCTGGTTTTCTTACATGGCTTGGGTGTAATCTGCCTACTGAAGCTTCAGGACATTTTCCTGGTCCTCAAGAGGTTGAAAAATTACTAATTCCAAATGTTCACCAACTACTGTGAAAGTTCTCACTAGTCAGCTCCAGCATTTAAGTGTAGGTCATTGCTGCTACAGGGTCGAATATTGTAAGGACAGCTGGGCCCTCTTGGAGTGAGTACTTTTTCTCTGCTTTTTGTGACCCAAGAGCAGTCACACAAGTGGTCAGCCTTGAATAGTTCTAAGTGGCCATCAGAAGTCAAGAGTCTCCTTTTTTAAGAAGGACTTTAGAGTCTCTAAGTCCCTTTCTACAGCACAGCCAGGAGCCCAGTGGTCCTTCTCTTCCAACAGGACCTTCTTTTTTTTTGGTATAATATTTCCAGGTCCAGGAAAATTCTCAGCAGGGTGGTGGTTGAAGTGCCAGATTTACCCGGTGCATCACCCACTGATGGAAGGAATTCTGTTACCCAAAACCAACTATTTTCTTACTGTCACACACCTATGTTTCAAGCACTTCTTATTTGCCTTATTTCAAAATTACTTGGAATCCCCTGCTTCAATATGGCAGAACCTGTCTCCAACCATGAAGACCTGTCTTCTGCTCTATAACCATATCCCTATTTAGGTGAGATATTTCACCAATTTATTTGGCCCAAATTGGTGCGCTCACCTACTGTGTCTGGAGCCTGGTTGTCTTGGAAGATCTTGGATGTGAATAAGGGAAACTCTGATTGGTAATCCTGTTCAAAAGAGGTAGTGTGAAAGCTGCTCTTTTGTTCTGCCAAAGGTTCCTGTCCAGTCTGAGATAACTAATCCTTGCTAAGTGGTCACAAGTAAACAACCATTTGCTCTACCATGGCTCAGAGGAGGCAACAGTAATTAGAACCAGGGTCATTGATTCCCTTGCCCTTGCAAAGAAACCAAGGCACACAAACACAATAAACATAATTTAAACATAATAAAAACTGTTCGACAATGTCACCAAATAAGAAAAGGAGTCAAGCAATCATTATGTTAAAAAACTCAATGTATTCAGACAATTGGATACATTTTACTGTGCTCGGGTCCCATGTGAACAAAAGAAAGAAAGGAAAAAAACAACTATCAACATACAAACATTACCCAAAATAAGTACACGTTTCCATAAAGACAAAACAACCATATTGAAAAATTAACATTTTGTGTGTTAATTTTTTGTTGTGGTCATAGGCTCAGGAAGGCCCATGCTGAGTTCCCCTGAAACCCCTTAGTGATATGTTAGGCCTGTAAGGCATATAAACATGCCATCAGTTTTAGGAAAAAGGTGTTGCCCCAGAAGGACAGGGATAACTTAGAGTCAACCTCTTGTTCCAAAAACTCCAAGGTCTTCTGCGAGCTGGTGAACAGGATTAAGCTAAGGATACTCCATCAGACTCCCTCCTCTGTGGCAACATCTTTGGACCGAATGGGTGGTGCACTTTGAGAGTATTTTTTTCATCTTGATAATGATGTGAGTTCCTTGGGGAAGTTTAGAGGCAGATTAGTTGACTCATTGTCTTTCACATCACCATAGATGAAGTAATCCTGGCAACTAGCCAAAGCCCTAATGGTAAAGCCCGGGACCGGATGGAGTCTTTATGGATTTGATCAAATGTAATGCTGAGATGGAGTGGCCGTTACTCACAAATACTTTTAACAACTCTCTGGTTACGCACATTACTGAGTCTTGGTCACTCTCTACCATTGTAGCAATATTCAAAAAGGGGATTGTAATTCCTCAATGTGCTATTGTCCCATCTCTCCAATTGATAGCTCAGTAAAAATCATTGGGAGAGCGATCTTTAATCAGCTCAGGTCCTGGGTGAATGGCAATAACATCTTAAGCCCCTGCCAGATCGGTTTCCGCAAGGGCCTGGGTACAGTTGAACATTGCTTGAATTTAAATCTGGTTATTGGCAAATATACCACCAAGAAGCGCTGCCCTCTGTCCCTGAGCTTTATGGACCTTTCAACTGCCTTTGTCTGCATCAAAAGGACCAGACTGTGGTTAATGCTCTTGGATATGGGGCGGAGCTGTTTGTTTTTTTACATTCTCTTCATGAGAATTTTAAAGCAAGGGTTACGTTTGGTAGACCCATTACCACTTGGTAGGGGGGGTCTGCCGGGGCTGCATTCTGGACAGGGGCTTTTGAAGTCTGTATTAATAACTTGTGTTCTTCCCTGGCTGTAGTTTCTAGTAACCTCCCTAAACTTAGGGTCTCTTAGTTTGTGCTTTATTCTATGCAGATGATGTGTTTTTAAGGCCCCAGACCCTGGGTGCTCTTTGTTTACTTGTAGAAGCCTTTACCGCTTTTATGAGTGATTTTAATTTAATCACAAACTACAGTAAGTTATATATCATGGCCTGTGGACCAGGGAAGAAACTTCTAGCTAGAATAACAGTGAAGGGAACTTATCTGAGTGGTGTAAATTATTTTAACTATCTAGAGGTTCCCTTTAGTAGTGCAGGGACTTGGCATACACAGCTCTGAAATGCTCACCGAAAGCTCAGTAGAACAGCTGGAGTAGTTTCAAATTTACAGATGAGCAATGGAAGGGTCACTGTTTCCCCAATTCTAAGTATTTATAATTCTCAGTGTGTCTGCTGCTCTTTATGGGGAGCTTAATCTTTTGACATTAGTGACTTGGCTAAGTTGGCTTCCCTTTTATTTTGGATCTGTATCAGGTCTAACTATGAGGCCACGCTTAATAGAAATATTATTATGGATTGCCTGAATCTGGATAAGGGGTCTGACATCCCATGGATAGCTTATATACGCAAACTATGTAATGACTTGAATTTATCAACCCTGTTTGACTGACCTGATAAAATAGGGAAATAGATGAAGGTAAAGGAAAAACTGTTTTTCTACATCTTTGCCACCACAAGCAATTCATAAAAGAAATGAGTAAAAAGACTGTTAAAGTATATCTCAACTGGGATAACCATTCTGAGCAATCCTTAATGCACTTTTAGTTTTCTATTCCTTTTTTAGATGTTTTTTTAAGCTTTTTTTTAAACCACTATTAAAGTGGTTAGTTTTTAGGAAGTGCAATGATGCATTTTATAATTTTCTTCTGCTTAATACTTATGATGTGTGTCAAGGGGTTAGGTTTTTTCGAAAGCTGCTTTTAGGTCAAGTAGATGTATGGAGAAGTACTAGCAGGTGCTACCATGGTTTGCATTGTATATCTATTGTGGAATACATATTATTTTCTAGCAATATTATGGTGAACCTGTTATTGTATGTACTGACCCTCGTGTATCTTTTACTTTTTCTGTTAAATAGGTTTGTACGTGTCTTTAATGGCTAAGCATTTTGACAAATAAAGTAATTCTGACTAACTGACAAACATTACCCAAAGTAATACACGTTTCCATAAAGACAAAACGACCACATTGAAAAATTAAAACACAAAGGCCCTCATTACAACCCTGGTGGTCGGTGGTAAAGCAGGGGTAAAACCGGCAACAGGCCGGTCGTAAAAAAATTGAAATAATGATCATGGCGGAAACCGCCAACATAGACAGCCACTTCAGCACTCCGACCGCCACGGCGGTACAAACAAAAAGCATGTCGGTCACCGCCAACAGACAGGCGGAAGACAATGTACTGCCCACAATATTATGACAGGCCTATCCACCACCTTTTCCGGGGCGGTTTCAACACGAACAAAAACACGGCGGAAACAGGACTTGGAAGGGAAAACACTCACCTCTACACACCCCACGAGGAACCCGGACGCCATGGAGCCTGAACTCCAAATGTTCCCTGCAATAGTCTTCCTGCTGCTCTACCAGGAGCACGACCGACGGCAGTGATGACCACTGTGAGTACTGCACCTACAACACATGGGAAGGGGGAGGGAAAAGAGAGTGACACACACACACGCAACACTCAACACCCCCACTCTCACCCACTACACACACACACACTAATACATGCTGAAACATTACATTTACACCCCCCAACCACCCCCTGGAAGAACGCAATGACAAAAGGAAATAATTTGAACAATTGTCATGTAAAATCCATCAGTCAAAACTTTATATACACTATAAACAAATATGTACACCCAGAATTCAAGTCCAGTTACTGCACCTATATAGTCCGTTGAACACTGGGCCCAAAATGCATGGGTGAGGCCCACACTCGATACCCGATCGAAACGGAGAGAACACTGCAGGGGCATCAGATCGAACTAAAACAGGCACCTCAGGGGCAAGGGAAGGGGCGGCACCTCAGCCGGATGAGTGCACGATGCCAGCTCCACGGGGGGCTCCATGCCCATTGATGTATCCTGGGGAGTGCAAAGCCACAGTCTCTCAAGTCTATCCAGTGGGTGGTTTGGCCACTGCTTTATTATGGGGAGTGCAAAGCCACAGTCTCTCAAGTCTCTCCAGTGGGTGGGTTGCCCACTGCTTTATCCTGGGGAGTGCAAAGCCACAGTCTCTCAAGTCTCTCCAATGGGTGGTTTGCCCACTGCTTTATCCTGGGGAGTGCAAAGCCACAGTCTCTCAAGTCTCTCCAGTGGGTGCTTTGCCCACTGCTTTATCCTGGGGAGTGCCAAGCCACAGTCTTTCAAGTCTCTCCAGTGGATGGGTTGTCCACTGCTTTATCCTGGGGAGTGCCAAGCCACAGTCTCTCCAGTGGGTGGGTTACCCACTGCGTTATCCTGGGGAGTGCAAAGCCACAGTCTCTCAAATCTCTCCAGTGGGTGGTTTGCCCACTGCTTTATCCTGGGGAGTCCATTGCCACAGTCTCTCAAGTCTCTCCAGTGTGTGGGTTGCCCACTGCTTTATCCTGGGGAGTGCAAATCCACAGTCTCTCAGGTGGATGCCTTTCTCCACTGGTTCCGGAAGGGGCCTTGTGCTCGGAGTGCTTCATCCTGCCAAGGACTGAGGTAGTGGATGTGAATCTCCACTGGTTCTGGAGGGGGCTTTGTGCCCAGAGTGCTTCATCCTGCCAAGGACTGAGGTAGTGGATGTGAATCTCCACTGGTTCTGGAGGGGGCTTTGTGCTCAGAGTGCTTCATCCTGCCAAGGACTGAGGCAGTGGATGTGATACTCCACTGACGGTGGGGCAACATCGAAGCTGCCCAGGCCCCTGGAACTGACCACCAGCCTCATACGAATTACCACTGGGGATGGCAGCCATGTTTGAGGTGGTGCCACTGGCTCAGGATGTCGTGTGATCGCTGGCGGTGCTTGCGGCAGGGTCGGTAGTGGCGGTGCTTGCGGCGGTGATTGGCGGCGACGGTGCTTGCAGCGGTCATTGGGCCGGCGGTGCTGGTGGCGGCCTCACTGACTGCTGTGCTGGTGGCTAGCTCACTGACTGCTGTGCTGGCGGCAGTGTCAGCAGCAGCGGTGCTGGTGGTGGGCTCACAGACTGCGGTGCTGGCGGCGATGTGAATAGCGGCAGTGCTGGTGGCAGGCTCACTGACTACGGTGCAGGTGGCTGGCTCACTGACTGCCGTGCTGGTGGCTGGCTCACTGACTGCTGTGCTGGCGGCAGTGTCAGCAGCAGCGGTGCTGGTGGTGGGCTCACATACTGCGGTGCTGGCAGTGATGTTAATAGCGGCAGTGCTGGTGGCGGGCTCACTGACTGCGGTGCTGCTGAAGGGCACAGTGTCTGCGGTGCTGGTGAAGGGCTCAGTATCTGGGGTGCTGGCGGCGGTGTCCGTGGTGGCGTTGCATGTGGCAGTGCCGGTGGCGGTCTTGTCCGCAGTGCAGGTTGGCGGCGACGTTGACTTGGCTTTCTTTTTCAGGCCCTTCCCCACCTTGGATGGTAGTGCAGCTGTCTTGCCACTCTCAACTATTGTCTTGGCTGAGCCCTTGGTGGCAGGTGTTTTGGCCTTCTCCCTCTGGGATGTGGGTAACTTCTTCTGTTTTGGAGGTGGGGGAATGTCCTTGGACTCGCTCCGTGGGGCACTTGCAGCCCTGTTGCTTGGTGCACTCCAGAATCCGGATATTGCTGGCACCACTGTGCCCAGTGATGTGGTGGCTGAGTTGCTGGGCTGGGACCTGGAAAGGCAGGATCTAGGGGATGGACGGGGGGGAGGTGTAGGGAAGAGGTCAACATTTGAGAGGAAAAACTATTTTGACACACTGGGACGGGTAGATGGAGGGGGTGTGGGAGTGGAGAAAGAGGTAGGGTTGTAGGAGGTGTTCGTATGCTGACTTTGGGTGAAGGTACATGGACTGGAGGCTGTCGTGAGGTGGATGGCTGTTGGGTGGGTGTGTGACTGCATTTGTGTAGTTTGGGAGGAGGGCTCACAGACACACTGGGAGAGGACACAGGAGATGTTTGAATGGTAGTGGGGGTGGTGAGTGCACGTGAGCGGTGTGTGGTGTATGGGCGTGCTGGTGATGGAGGTAGTGGTTGAAGATGTAGTGCATGCAGGTGTGAGTGGAGACGTGACAGGGAGGGAGGAGGGAGACGTGGAGGAGGGGGACACAGTGGAGGCAGTGGATGTTGGTATGTGTGCATGGGTATGATGCTTGTGTGGGTGCTTGTGGGATGTGTGGTGCTTCGGTTTGCCAGAGCCACCCTTGTGTGTTGAGGTGTGTGAATGCTGGTCTGATGGTGTGATTGGGATAGGCTGAGGTACTGGGGATTGGGTCTGGGTGGAGGAAGTTGGAGGGGGGAGGCTGGACATAGGGCCAATGGCTGCCATCAGTGCAGAGGCCAGAGCCTGAAATGCTCGCTGTTGGGCTGCCTGGCCAGAATAAATGCCCTCCAGGTATGCATTTGTCTGTTGCAACTGCCTCTCTACACCCTGGATGGCATTCAGAATGGTAGACTGCCCAACCGTGAGGGATCTCAGGAGGTCAATAGCCTCCTCACTGAGGGCAGCAGGGCTGACTGGGGCAGGGCCTGAGGTGCCTGGGGCGTAGGAGATGCCCACCCTACTGGGTGAACGGCCGTGAGACACATGCTGAGGGGCTGCTGGGAGGGCGGTGCTGGTAGGGGGAGTGGCGGCTGTACCAGTAGATGCGGTGGGCACAAAGGGGCCTGCCACCGCAAGGGAGCTCCCATCAGAGGCAGAGTCGGTGTCACTGGTCTCAGCTCCTGTCGCCGCTGTGGAGCTCCCCTCGCCCTCTGTCCCATGGTGAATTCAGACTCCGTTGGCTGGTCCTCCAGGGCCATGTGGGATGCAGCTCCCTCCTGCTCCGGTGGCACAGCTCCTCTGCCTGATGATGCTAATGCACACAAGAACAGGGAGACCACAAAAAGGGGGGTGGAAGAAAGAAGAAAGACATGTTCAGTTCATACAGTACCGCTTCTGTCGATAGACACTACAGACACAGCAGCCCTCTGCACTATTCCATGCACTTATAGTTCCCTAATTAATCACAGGGACATGGGGTACATGGCCTATGCCCGATTGCTGCACACATGGAGGTCACAGAAGCCTGACTTGGTGTAGATGGCTCTTACCACTGGTGAGGATGGGGTGCCACTTAGCCTGCCTCACAAAGGGTCCTTGCCTACAAAGCTCGCCCTAGCCTAGGGGAACCCACTGTCCACCTCCCCCCCAGACATCTCCAATACGCGCAGAGTCAGCTGAATGAGAGTGTACTCACCCCCTTGTGGCTGCTGTGATGCCCTCAAGAGCCCATCCAACACCGGATACGCCACCGCCAGGATCCGGAACATCAGGGGGGTCACGGTGCGACGGGCACCCCTCTCACATTGGGAGGCCATCCCCCGCTGGGCCTCCGCCGTCTTCTTGTTCCAGCAGCGAAGGTCCTCCCATCTTTTCCGGCAGTGGGTGCTCCCTCTGTGGTGGACCCCCAGGGTCCAGAAGTCCTTGGCGATGGCACGCCAAATATCCTTCTTCTGGTGGGCGCTGACCTAGAGGAATAGTACAGGGGAAAATGTAAAACTTTTACCGTCCGGACCATCACAGTCATTGTCCCACGTTCCCACCCTTGCCCTGATTCACATACACTCACCGTCCGATCATGCAGGCCTCATCTCCCCCCGTATCTTCCATCCACACCACTCCAAACAGGCATTGGCCATACAGCATGCTCACAGTGTACTCACCTGTTTGTCTGGAGGACCGTAGAGTAGCATGTACTGGGGAGGACCCCAGCCACTAGTTTATCCAACTCCTCCGATGTGAAGGCAGGGGCCCTTTCCCCTGACACATGAGCCATCGTCGCTTCCAGACTGAGGTCACAGCAGCACTTGCAGTGTAGGTCCTCTCCTGTCGAAGATCAGGTATCAAGTGAGTGACCAGAGAGAAAATGGTGGTCACGTCCACGGCGGTGTGTACCGTCACTGCTGGCATACATCGTCATTGGCTCCTGGAACCCAAAGGGCCAAATGTTAACGAATGCCTCATATCCCCTTGTCCCACATTACAGGTCAGGCAGCCGCCATTTCAGGGGGCCACATGGCATTACTTTTTAATGCATCACACATATATAGGCCTTGCATATACACAGAAACAGGCACATAGCGTATTGACAAATGTGTGCAATACAATTATTTTTTTACTACCTCAGTGTTGGCTGACTCTGTGCTCGCTGTTCTCATCCATAGGGCACGTCCGCTGAGGAGATGGAAGCATCCTCCGGTGTACAGACCGCTGGTGGAGCTATCAACAATGGAAGAGCGACATGTAATAGTCACCTGCAGACTTGATCGTGCCACAATCCAGGAAGTGTGTGCCCAGTTGGAGCCAGACCTGATGTCAGCTATCGCCATCCCACAGGAATCCCCCCTCTAGTGCAGGTCCTGTCAGTACTCCATTTCCTGGCAAGTGGGTCTTTTCAAACAACAGTGGCCATACCATCAGGGACGTCCCAGACAATGTTCTCCAACGTTTTGTGCAAAGTGTTATCTGCCCTGCTGAAACACATGTGCAGCTACATCGTGTTCCCTCAGGTGGAGGATTTGCCTACAGTGAAAGGTTACTTCTATGCCCTGGGACATATCCCCAACATCATAGGTGCCATTGATGGGACACATGTGGCCTTGGTACCCACCCGCAGGAGTGAACAGGTGTACAGAAACTGGAAGAGCTACCATTCAATGAATGTAAAGATGGTGTTTTTGGCCAACCAGTACATCTCCCATGTGAACGCCAAGTTTCTTGGCTCAGTGCATGACGCTTACATTCTGAGGAATAGCAGCATCCCTTACATGATGGGGCAACTCCAGAGGCACCGTGTGTGGCTAATAGGTGAGGACAACAACCCTATACCCTGTGAATAGTTGTCCGGTACTGGAGTTGTCCTTAAGTGTTAGTGTATGTCTAACAGATTTCCCTCGACATTTGCAGGTGACTCTGGTTACCCCAACCTGTCATGGCTACTGACCCCAGTGAGAAATCCCAGGACAAGTGCAGAGGGCTACAATGAGGCACATGGGCGAACTAGGAGAGTGATAGAAAGGACCTTCAGCCTCCTGAAGGCCAGGTTCCTGTGCCTCCATATGACAGGTGGTTCCCTATACTACTCATCAAAAAAGGTGTGCCAGATCACTGTGGCCTGCTGTATGTTGCACAACTTGGCTTTGCGACGACAGGTGCCTTTTCTGCAGGAGGATAGTCCAGAAGGAGGTCTTGTGGCAGCTGTGGAGCCTGTGGACAGTGAAGAAGAGGAGGCAGAAGAAGAGGACATAGACAACAGAAACAACGTGATCCAGCAATACTTCCAGTGAGACACAGGTAAAAAGACATCACTGCCTCCTACATCTGATAAAATTGTTAGTCCTATCATCTGTCTGTCACTTTCACCCAGTGTATGGTCCCTGAATCGTCACTTTGCCTTTCCATTTCATAGATGTAGCTCCCACTGTGTGACCTCTGCTATGTTACCTCATGGACTAGAGCTGTGTGACATTGGTATGTTGACAATAGAATGGACATTGCTTTTTTCCTCAGTTGTTGTAAATACACATTTGTGAAAGCACAGACTGACTCCAGATTGTTTTGTGATTCAAGGGTGTTTATTTAAGTGCAAAATAGTGGAGGGGGTTGTAAAATGGTCAGGGGTGCTGGTGGAGGAATGTCCATGGCAGAGTCCAATTATTAGTCTCACAGGTGCATTGTCCAAAGGGGCATAGGAAGTGGAGCTAGGGCAGTTTAAGGATGGACAGGGTGACAAAGTGGGACAGAAGGATGACATTCAGGGTGGTCTCATTTCTTGGTGGGGGTCTTGGCATTGTTCTCTGTCTTTGTCCTGGATCTCAGGGACCACTTGCGGGGTGGTTCTCCATCTGCAGGGGGTGGGGTGCTGGTGTCGTGGTCCTGTGGTGGTGCCTCCTGTCCACTAGCGCCGGCGGAGGTGGTGGGCAGTTCATCGTCCAGGCTAGTGTCAGGGGCCCCTTCTTGTGCCACAGTGTCCCTCCTGGTGTTCACAAGGTCTTTCAGCACCCCTGCAATGGTGCCCAGGGTGGTATTGATGGACTTGAGTTCCTGCCTGAACCCCAAATACTGTTCCTCCTGCAGCCGCTGGGTCTCCTGAAACTTGGCCAGTACCGTTGCCATCGTCTCCTGGGAATGATGGTACGGTCCCATGATGTTGGAGAGGGCCTTGTGAAGAGGGTGTTCCATGGGCCTGTCCTCCCCCTGTCGCACAGCAGACCTCCCAGTTCCCCAGTTTTCCTGGGCCTCTGTCCCCTGAACCGTGTGCCCACTGCCACTGCCCCCAGGTCCCTGCTGTTCTTGGGTTTGTGGGTTTGCCTGGGTTCCCTGTAGTGGTGGACACACTGCTGCTTGTTGTGTCCATTGGACAGAGGTATGTGCGCGCTAGGTGGGTACATTGCTGGTGTTTCCTGAGAGGGGAGGCTCTGTGGAGGCCTGTGACTGTGTCAGGGGAACCGACTGTCCCGTGGTCCCCGATGGGCCGGGCTTGTCATCTAGATCCAGTTGGAGAGAGCTGCTGTCATCACTGTGGGCCTCTTCTGTGGGGGGGGTGGACATGTCTGGAACCTCCTGTCCGGTGACATTGGGTAGGGGTCCTGCAGGGGTGTAAAGGCATGGTTATTGCATCTGTGTGTGCCATGGTTTGCAATGGTTGGGTGAACCTGTACCCCAGTGCTTACATTCTTGTGTAGGACCTTGTGTGATAATTGTTTTGGGGTCTGTGTGGGTATGTGTAGTGGACATGCTTTGGTGATGGGTGTCCATGCTTTGTTGTTGCATGCAGGGCTTGGTGTTGGGATGTGTGGTTTGTGATAATAGGACATATGTGAGGAGTTGGAGTGATGGGGATGAGGGCGAGGGTGGAGGTATGTGTTGGCATGCAGGTAGGGTGGGGGATATGGTAGTTAAAGATTTGACTTACCAGAGTCCATTCCTCCAGCTACTCCTGCCCCCAGGAAGCAGTATAGCCAAGACCTGCTCCTCCCATGTTGTTAGTTGTGGGGGAGGAGGTGGGGGTCCGCCGCCAGTCCTCTGAACTGCAATGTGGTGTCTTGAGACCACGGAACGCACCTTCCCCCGTAGGTCGTTCCACCTCTTTCTGATGTCATCCTGTGTTCTTGGATGCTGTCCCACTGCGTTGACCCTGTCCACGATTCTGCGCCATAGCTCCATCTTCCTATCTATGGAGGTGTGCTGCACCTGTGATCCGAATAGCTGTGGCTCTACCCGGATGATTTCCTCCACCCTGACCCTGAGCTCCTCCTCAGAAAACCTGTGGTGTCTTTGCAGTGCTATGGGGTGGTGTGGGTGATGTGTGAGGTGGTGTGTGTTGTGATGTGTGAGGGGATGTGTTTGTGTGTGTCGTGTGAGGAGCGTGGATTTCGAGTGGGTGATGTTGAGTGCCTGTGGATGCTAGTTTGTTGATGGTAGTGTCTCTCTCTGGCCTTCAGTCACAATTCTGGTCGTAAGGGATTGTGGGTGATGTGGGTGTGTGTTTTATATTGTATTGGGTGTGTGGGAGTGGTGTGTGTACGTGTATCAGGTGTGTGTATTTCGAATTGTCCAATGTGGTTGTGTTTTGTAAATGTGTGTGTATTTTGAGCGCAGGGTGTGTACCACCAATGGAATACCGCGGTTGAAAGACCGCCATGTGGATTTGTGGGTCATGATAGAGTGGGCGTATTCCTGTTGGCGTGACGGTGTAGGTTTTGTTATCACAAGTATATCACTGACCTTTGGTGTGGCAAACTTGTGTAGGTGTCTGGATTTTGGCGGATTCTGAGCTGTGGGTCGTAATAGCTGTAGCGGAATTCCGCGGCGTTGTGTTGGCGGTCTTCTGCACAGCGGAAAGCAGGATTTACCGCCAATGTTGTAATGAGGGCTAAAGTGTTAATTTTTAAATGTGTTTTTTTTTTCTATATGGAAACGTGCATTTATTTTGGGTAATGTTTGTATGTTGGTGGTTGTTTTTCCTTTGTTCCTTTTGTTTACGTGGGACACCCAGCATAATGTGATTCATGTAATTGTCTGAATACAGTGAGTTTTTTAACACAATGATTGCGTGACTCCTTTCCTCATTTGGTGACATCATTGAACAGTTTTTATTATGTGTCTTTGTCTTGGATTCTTTTCCATTGTGCTTATGAATATACTTTGCTGTAGGATTTATCAATATGTATTCCCAATAAGAATCAATGTTTTTCTGTTATAAAAAGAAGTCAATTTTTAGCACCATTTACAATTAACTCATAGCGAAGACAAAAAGGCCAAAAATGGGCTTTCAATACACAGCACTTATTTTACGGGGCAAGAACAGTCTTTACTACTTTACTATAGTAGTAGGGCCACAGAGCCCTAAAGCCAGCAAAATCAGACCAGCAAAACTGGGGTAACTATGTGAAAAATGGGGTCATTTATTTACCCACAAATACTGGAGCATGAGAAACAATTAACAGAATGAGGTACAAAAGGTCTTCCCTCCTTATGCATTTGTTTAATGCCCATCTTATCATTTTATGCAGTCTCTGTGGCATCTACAGTGATTAGCAGAGAACCACAAAGTATATGCTGCCTGATAGTTGGAGCATGAGGTCAAAGGCTGATAATCAGATAAATACCTAGATTAAACTGTTTATATTTCTGTGACATCAAGATCATGTGCTTATATGTTGAGTCCGTCTGGTTCTTTCTAATCTCTCTAAAAGGCAGGTTGTCACACCCACATATGGGTTTGGAACGTTCATGACTTTTGTGTAAAAGTGCACATTATAGTTACAGCTAAGACAGTGGAGAAACGTAAGGCCAAGCTTAAAGTCTCTGGGCCCCCAATACCTGAACTTGTCGAGCCAAAAGGTGAGGTTTTGACATGACAGTATAATTTTAGTTTTGAGACTCCCTGGTTTGGGTAAGGAGGATCTAATCAATAGGTCCTCATTATGAGTGTCCCGGTTAAGTTCAATATGTGTAACAAGTCTTGTTATGGGCTTTGTGACAAATATCAGCAGGTCATATGTTGAGATTTATAATGGGGAAAAAAAAACATGCACCACAAACTGCATTTTATTTGCTAAAAAGTCATAATTGACTGGTATTTATCGCACCAATAAATTCCGACTCAGCATAGTTGGATTTTGTCAGGTCAATCAGTCAAGGCTTTTGACCCATTTTGGACAGGTTTGACTACCTGATCAAGGGATCAGATGGTCAACCACTTACTGGCTGTTTGTAATGAGGGTCAGGTGGGATTTTGCATGTGAATACTGCATGTTATGTTATGTATAAGTTTACTCCTCTTTCATTTTTTGCTTTTTTCACTATTGTTTGTTGCTGGTAAAAGTGTTTCTGCTGCACATGTGGGACATTTTATATGCATTGTCATAGCATCTGGATGGATGTGGAAGGGGCCAATGGGTGCGCTGCATGCTATTGAATTTTTCACAATAGTCAAGGGGGCTTAGAGATAGACAGGGAGCCGGATAGGCAATGTTGGGAGTCTAGGGGATTATCCAGAGGGCTGACAAGTTAAAAACAATAGTTTAAATAATGATCAACGTATGCAAATATGCTGTAGGGATTGTCTTATTATGAATCATTTGAAAATCGTAGGAAACATAATTTGATTATTGTGTTGCTCAATGGTTAAAATTAATTTGTTGTGCTTCCTCAAGAAACCCTCTTGAAACAAAGGGTTGAAAGTACAAATGATATAGATTTTAGTACAGGCAGATGCACTTTCTTCATCTAATGCTGCCTTTGGGGGCAGTTTCAGTCTCTATTAAGAGAGTGACAGGGAATTCCCTTGAGAGAGTCTTACTGAACATGCAGAGTTGGTGGGTTGTGGTTGTAGTAAGTATGACTAGCATGCAGAAACTGGACTGTCAGCATCCACAGTTTTTCTTATATCATTAGTATTCCTTTGTGATCTTCTCAAACAGTTGGAATTTCCATCTGGTTACATGATAATGTGTTAACTTCAGTTTTACCTATTGCTGGTATTAGATTTTTCAAATCGAAAGCATCTCCAAAATAAAACTATCTTTGAACATGACCTGGGATTACTAGCTATTTGGCACTGTGGCAACCCTGATGCTTAATGATAATCCTGTTTTTCAGACAAATATTGTTCATTCTCAAAGACTAAGGCCTATATTTATGGGAAAATGACGGAGGTCGAAGCTGCGCCAAAATTGGGTGCACTGCGCTCTGTCATTTTCAGAATGCAGGGATGCACTATTTTTAATTGAATATGGACCACCCCTTTGTTGTCCCCTGCACTAGTGCTAAATTTAGCTGCCAGCACCAACACAGGCATCCTTGCATCATCATGTCCCTTTCTGCACAAAAGCAATCCCTAATGGCATTTTACCACTTCTGTGTATGCTGGATGCAGCACACACAGAAGTGCCAAAGCATCATTTTCAAATGATTGTTTATGTGCAGGAAGGGACACCTTCCTGCACATAAACAATCAGTTCTGGCATTTTGCCCTTTCTTTGCGTGCTGCAGAATGCAGAAGCAAAAAATGAGGAGGAATAAAAGTATTCCTCCTCATTACACCTTGCTAATGACACCCCTGGGGTAGCATTAGATTTTGGTGCTGCCTCTGATTAACAAAATCGTGTAATCTGAGCAGCATCACAGCAACACCCATTTCATGCCCCTCTGAAGCAGAAAACTGTGTCCGAGGGGCCAAAAGTGGCGTTATACCTCCTTGTAAATATGAAGCAGAGGTTAGCGCCACTAGAGTATCATGCAAAGTGATGCTCCAGTGGTGCTAGGAGTTCTTAAATATGCATTTGACGGGAATGCGCTCCGGAGGGTAGAGCCTTCGCTGAGGACCGCGGACAGGCAATTTCTGTGCAGTCCTTGGGCTCGCGCTTCCTATGGAGCCATTTCTCCTAATAGGGGTTGGGCGACCGTTTTAGATGTCCTTTAACAAATTATTAAATGTAAGTGATTTCTCTTCTATTGCTAATTGGAGAAGCATTATTCTGGTCCTGAAGAAGCATCAACGGATCCATCTGGACCAACAGACGGGAAACATGTCGACCTTTTGGTAGAGGTACCATACTTTTTGGGACCCTCCATGTCTATTTCGAAAGCTGTTGAACATTATACTCAATTTCTGCTTTCCTCTTGTGTTTTTAACCTTGGTCTTCATTTCCCTTTTCTGATAAAAATTATGATGGAGGTTGGAAGTGATTAACCAATTTTAACTAATTTTTTTGCTCTCCTGTATTTGGACTGGTGGTTAGCTCCTTTCCAATAGTCTTCACACTAACAATCATGGCTGACAGCTCCCTTCTTGGGAGCATGTCAGGCATTGCAGTGCCGGCCTGACGTGGAGCATTTCCCGATGATGATGCCTGTCATCCAATGTGATGCATGAGGGCTTTGCTCCTGAATATCTAGGTTCCCTAGACCTTTCTTGTCTTTTAGGAACAGTGTACTCTGTATGTGTTTATGTTCTTAAATATGCCCCTTACTGCTGTGGGATGCCGTTAGAGCTATCACTTGAAGAGGCTGGGTCAATCCTTTTGGTGAGGCTAGGTATTGGGCAATATAAGGCCACCTACAGTTGCTACCTCCCTAGGAAGCCATGGAGATAGGAAATATGGGAAATAAGGAAAACATAATACACATGAGCATCCCCATTGGATGGATGGAGGTACCACCCTCTTGCGAGACTTTTCAGGTCTGAACATGTTATTTACTTCTCTCAAAATCGGTGGTGCAGCTTTAAGCTGTTCCAAGCCTTTTTTATTCTGACTTTGTAGGTTTTGTGTATATGATAGGTGAGTTAATAGAATTAATTTGTTCACAGCAATATGCTGCACACCCATAGCCCTCTTTGTGTAAGTTTTGAAAACTACTTCCTAGTTTCTGTAGTTCTTCTTGGGACTGTGGGTGCTGTCATCAGTCAGGGGCGGCCCCTACGCAAGAGTGGAGGAGCGACACCCCGCTACAAAAATGCCCCAGAGCTGAAAAATAAAATGGTAATAAGCTTTATTTATTACCATTTTATTTTTCAATACCCCATCCTGAACCGAGTGTCAGGATGGGGCGATGCTGAGTCACAACAGCAGAGAGCCGTGCACTTGTTTAAAGTGTGCATACCACTTTGGTCGGTTGTCTTGCGACGGCCAGTCTGACATTGCGCACTTTAAACATCTCTAACCCAGCTGTCTTAAGACAGTTGGTTTAGAGAAAGCACAGGCCTCCAGCGCTCTGGTGAACACTGAGAGAGCCTGCTGTCACCAATCCTGATGCTGGTTTCATGCTAGTAACCAGCATGAAAGCAGCGTCAGTATTTGGTAGCACTGTTTCCTGGTGCCCGGGCTGCGTTGAAGCAATGATGAAAGGAGGACGCCATGAAGAGAGGGAGACCCGTTGCAGTCAGGTAAGTTTTTTTTCTTTTTAAAAAAATATTATTATTACTGTAACCCCCCACCCCCATAAAAAAAGAAACCAGCCGCCACTGTCATCAGTGCCTGCTTACTGGATCGCTGTGCATACTGAAGCTTGAAATTGGATACATTTGTGCCATATGTGTCTATTTCTAGGGTATGCATTCAAAATAACTACACAAAGGTAGATGATAATGTTTACATGCCCTTTGGCTAGAAGGACAAAGGTGCGTTTAAAATTCTATAAAAACGTTGTTACTTTACAAAGTGTGTTACCCTAAAGGATAGGTCTCACCTTGCCCTTTTTCGTCTGCATTTTGCAGGTGACCAAATGCTAAACAGAATCTAAAAGAATGACATCTGCAATGAAAACGGATACCTTCTACCTTAAAATGACAAAATGTATATGAAGAAATTGAACGGCGGGCATTTCCTGACATGTTTGACTAAAAACAAACCTTCCTTCTCTGGATCGGAATGCATTGGTAAAATGGCCTCAGGGATGATAACTACTGACCGCACATATATCAACTTTATGTTCAGCTTTGTATGTATCCTGCCATTTGTAGCACAGGTAAGCTTCTACCAGGATCAGCTATGAAAGAAACTTCTTCAGTCTGTGGAACTTCCAATTTAGGAGGAAGTGTCATGTAGTGCAATTGGTTCTGTCATTTCTGAGAAGGGTGTTATGAATATCATTAAACATCTTCCGGGCTGGAAGACTGCTTCAGAAGTCGGATCCCTGGTTAAATGTTATACACTTTTTTTCTCAGTCCAGGAGTCCCCTCTTGACACCTTCTTTACCATCTATTGACTGGAAGCAGAATGCCAAGCTCACTATGTAGGAGGCTTGGTTAGCATTCTAAAGTAATGTACAGCTTGTGAATGTAATTGCCACAGGCCTATGGCTTTACTAAAAGCAATACAAGATGCATGCACTAATAGTGGCTAGTCAGCTATAACACAAACTGTGAGTAGAATGGGTTTGCTCTTTATTTACAACTGGATTTTGATGCTGATTTTCTTAAAGACCCAGACGATGCACGTAGTTTACTCCTTCCTTACTCACTTAATAGTAGTAACCCAATAGTACCACAGGAATAAATAACACATAGCAAGCTTTTTGTGAATGAAGCCCTTAACATATTTTATCTATGGATTTGAATACGTAGTGGACGCTTATATATGCATATGGAATTACGTAAACACCGTAAAGAGTAGGTCGGCCTTAATCTCCCTGATTTATGGTCCAATTCAGAGTTTGACGAATAACCTGTCTCAGTGCTTAGTTTGTAAATCAAAACGTGCCTCCTCTTAAACACGCAGCTGCTCCAATTATGCAAGCACTGGATAATGAGGCAGCGTAATCCTGAAGCCATTTTGGACCTCTTTAATCCATTTACACCCACTCCCTGCCCCTGCAGCTCACCTCCTGCAGCTTTCTGCTTTCTCCCATTGCGACTTTTTTTCGTTTTTCTCTTCCTCCGTCTTTCCCATATGTGTCTTTTGATTGCAGTAAATACTTGAAGCAGAACACATAGCGGCGGCCCTCCAAAATGAGGCCCGGTGCTCCGCACCTGAAACATCAAGCACAAATTAGGCATTGTCCAGGCTGCCTGTTACAAGCACCACAAAAAATAATGCACTTGTAATTCGGTAGATGAGACATTCGTCATTTCGCTATCCATCAAATCTAAACAGAGCCTTTATTTTGTATTATTATGTTTTTAATAATACAATATTCTGTGCATTTTTCAATAAGAGATGACGTCTCTGGATTATTCTTTCCTGGTTTGCATGTTCCCTCATCACAAATTTCTATTACGTTTTTAAGATTGTTGTGTTCCCAGACAAATGTTTAATACACAAACTGCCAGGCATAATTTTCAGATTCCGTTTTCCATGCAAAAGTAACTTGTAATTTTCCTACATTATTTTCCCTCTTCGGAATATTATGCTGTATTCAATTTGTAAAGCACTTTAGAGATTTCTTGTGGAACCAGCAGTTTATAAAAATCAGTTCAATTCATGCTGAGAGTGAGATCTAGAATGCATTTTTTTTGTTTTTTTTTAATGAGTTGTGAAGTGCCCTGTATCCAATGGCATTGTGCGATATTTCTCAAACTGAACATTTAGGTTCTCATTATAGGTTCTGGGTAAACATCTGTTTGGGAAAAGCTGCACTGATACAAGAAATGTGTCAATAGTAATACCGCACACCTGGAGATGATAAATGCTGACGCTTTTTTCCAGATACAACTGGGAAGATATGTCACCGTAAAAATGCTATGTCACAATTGATTTTGAGGCAATGTTGTAAGTATCATTTGGGAATATTTCTGAAAATCATTCTGTATGTGTCTAAACATCATAGCTATTTTATTTGCTAGAAGGAATATATTTTTTGTTGATCGCACGTTCATTTATAATAACACTATGAAAGTCTCAGTTAGAGGCGTCCTATATTACTTGCATTAATGCATTAATGCATTTAGTCAAATGTATCCAGTTTGTGAGGGGACGTCCTGCTATGCTTTTCGCAAAATGCTTTGCTGACATTTGATAGAATATGGTTGCCATATGATGAAGTTTTAGTCTGAAAACATGCCTATCTGTTAGTTTGATTACCTAAGTGGTACATTTTAACTTTCGATGACATTTCACTACACAGTTACTCAAGGAGTTAATTTGTTATAGTTTTTGTATGACCATATTATTTCCATTCTGTAAATAAATAAGATAATGAATGTACTAAAATTAGTATTGGAGGTAAAGGCTTAATTAGAAGCGAATGGAGCAGATTGGTTCAACCACAGGGAGGAATGTATGAGGCAGAGGTCGAATGCCCTTCAAGAGTCGACATTTCAGTTACGCTTTCTACTAGTGTTCTCTTGGCTTGAAAATGCCCTACATAAATTACATACACAGGTGGACAGGAAATATGTTCTTCTTGTCAAGGAAATATACCTCATTCTTTAAAAACACTGAAAGTTGACCAAGGTAGTTTGCCATGTCTCAGTCAACCCAGTGTACCCAATTTGATCGATTGTGCAAGAAAAATTGTAAGAAATCACTGCTAATGAGCTGTGCAGCCAGAACCGAAAGCACTAGTCAATAGATTCTAAAGCTGAATTCTTCCAGGCTTCCAGTTTTAAATGATCCTCAAGGGCACACCTTCATACCCATTACAAAGTTGAAAATGGAAAGGTGAAAGAGGAGATCTGTGTCCAATTCAAAAGAATTAGAAAGCAAGCTTGCAAATGGAGCTGATTCAAGGATGACGTTTCTTAAGTAAGATCTGAACCTGGGCAAGAGATGGGGAAACATATCATTTGGAAAAACACACAGATCCAGAAGCAAGAAATGTTCAACAAATTGCAGCCAAGTGGTTTATCTGACAGCCAAGACATTGTCGAAGTGCAGAAGGATGCAAAGGCATGCTTTGTCCAGGAACTAAAGTTGGCATTCAAGAGGTCTTATCTTGTGCCTGAATAACTAGACCCAGGGAGGTAGCAAAAATCACCTTTCTTGTTCGGTACACTATCATGCAAGTGTCACCCAAGAATCACTTCACTGTTGTCAATGTTGAGGAATAAGTGGTCTATGTAAGAACAATCTCACCAGCGTATGTTGAGGAAATTAATGAATCAAAAGTGCAGCAAACCCAGACGCTATAACCTTGATCCAACTTGAGTGGAGGAATATAATAAAAAATAATTTTGACAGGGATAGGCGAAGGTTCCTGAGGGCTGTGAATAGGGATTCCTGAATTTGGCAATCATCTGCACAGGAACTTTTAATTGGAAAGTAACAGTGCTGACCATGAAGCCAAGAATCATTAGAATGAATGTTGAGCATTCAATTGAAGACAATGGAGTAACTCAGGACTTATAGTGCCTGGTATTACCCTGGAGCTCCATCATTCCAACATTTGTCTTCATGTTTCTCCCTTTTTAACTTAGAACATTCTACCCTGAGTTGGTGGAATTTTCAGATACCCTTATAGCCTTTATGTCTCCAGCTACACCGGTTGTTAAGGGCATGCTGTCAATATAGGCCTTCACCTGACGCTCTGTCCTATAACTCGGGTTCAGGACGTTTAACAACAGGTATAGCCTTCAGCAGCAAGCAATAAGAATACAGTAGTCCCAGGAAAAGAACAATGACTAACTTTGTGAAGTTAATCAGTAGGCTTAACAATCTAATTAAGGACATTTTAAGGGTGACATAATTGTGCTTTCTAAATGGTTCGAGCAATTATGGAAGGATAGAGGTAGATAGACACACTCCATTATCAAACAGTCAGACTAGGGCCTAACACATAACACATAAGCATGGTAAAGGACCAAGTAGCTGATGAAAGGCCAAGCCAAGGGCAGATAAACTGCAAACAGTAAAGGTCTATAATTTCCTAAGGGTAAGGGTGTACTGGAGGGAGTGCTTGTTGATACTCTTTGTAACCTAAAAGTAGGTGGTTCAGGGGATCCCTCTTAAAGACGTCAAAGTCAGTGTGCAACATAATAGATTTTTTCCACTGAATGGTGAATAATCACACAATGAGGAACAGTAGAATAGGCTGTCACTAAAAGGAACTAGAGCATAGAGACACTGATTCCCCAAAGTGGAGGGGCCACCAACCTCATTCTATGGGTGCAGTTCTTGATAACATTCTTGATAACCATTTACCCCCATTCCTATGAGGGGCTTACATTCAGTACTAGACCCCTGAATTGTAGAGTCACACTTCTGTATAACCTTGCACACTCGGTCAAGCTACAGTAGTGGAGGAAGGGAGGGTGCCTCTATGTGGCTCAGTCATTGGGACCTTTTAAGAACTCAATTGATAACCACCTCAATCTTGCCCCATAAAATGTATTTGTGGGTATGGGGTGCTAAAGTTGTGTCAGGAGAGACAAAAATATTGCCTTTGGCCGTAGAATGACTCACCAGTATTGAAATGTAGCCTGGTAAGAAGCTCCATACATTCATATCATAATGATAAACCCTTGACCTGGTGTGTAATGCTGTAAATAGTAATTTTCTATGTTGCAATCCTAATTAAATTATGCTACCTGTAGCAAACACACTTTTTCTACATTGTCACCCCAGTTCTTTGCATTTCTGGGTGTTATTTTTGACATTGACAATAGAGCTTTGTAACCTGTGCCCCTGCTTATCAGCAACACAATGCATGTGACCTAGACCTAAAATGGTAGTTGAAAAAATAGTTTCATCATGTGAGGACAAATCAACTTCCCAAGATGCCCATTATAAATGATGAATAAAAGGCAACTATGGCATAAAAAGTTAAACGCCTTGTGAGGGATGCATTGGTTATTTTTAATAACCACATATAGGATAAGGTATAAGGTTGCCAGGAGCACCGCTGTGCTCTGACTGGACTGCAGTTTAAAAGCGCTGTAGTGGCAGATGAAGGGGAAAAGTAAATAATTGTTGTAGTATAAGCCTATTTTATATTTTAATTCGTCATCTATTAAATGTGCCTTGTAATCCCACAGGGAATGGTGCTAATATATAAAAATAGGGCACGAAGCCCAAAGTTCCAAAACTGTCATGGAACACAGCACAGCACCCAAACTTGCTGCGCTGCATTGCGTGACAGGGAGAGAATAGGAAAGCACCATGGGGCACATTTATGGAAAGTGGCACTGCACCGAGTGCAGCACCACTTTCCTTGTGCCCATTAGCACCCCCCTACCGTCAACATGTGTGCGCTGTATTTAAAATATGGCGCACCATGGCGCAAGGTAGGAGGCAATAGCGTCATTTTTCAATACGCTATTGATGTACTCTGCAGGAGTAGTGCCAAAATATGGCCGCTACTCCTGCAGAGTACATAGGGCCCCATTCTAAAGAATGGAAGGCCCCTTTTAATGCCTGCTCTAGGGATGTCAGCCTCGTTGGGCCACATTAACGTAAACAATTACGTTAATGTGGCGCAAGGTGGAACTAGAGCACTATACATATATCCCCATATCTACAGAGTTGTGGTACAATCCTCCTTTCTGTCTAGCACTTTGCATAATCAAGCTGCTAAGCATCACACACACATTCCTTTGGACAGTAGTGCAAAAATGTGTGTGAGTTAGTCTAACAACGATGTTGTACTTGAAAGGTACTCAGTACAAAATAATATGCCTAGACACAGCACACATTCAAGGTGGGAAAGGATAGGAGAAATGATAGGGTTTTCCCTTTTTAATGCCTGCATTCAGTAGTCTTTGGCACAAAATCCTGTCTACTATTTTAAATAGATAGGGTCTCAAAACCATGAGTGGTTGCACAGGAACAATCATATGCCACCCATTTAGCTCCCTCTTAATGCAGAGTAATCCAAAACAGTGCTTTGACCACAAACGAGATGCAAAACCTTCGTAAATCTGGCCCTACATTTTGTGGTTAGTTGCTATCACAGTGAATTAAAAAACTAAAGCTATTTCACTGTGCAAGCCTTGCTACTCCTTTTCCTGACTACGCCTAGATGTGATTACAATTTTTATTTCTCATTTCTGCTTGTGGAAATACTTGAAAAACTATTTAAAGTTATTTCCCATATATAGTTTTTGCAATCCAATTTAATTTTGAAATCAGATGTTTGATAACATAAGTGAAAAAGTAACTATAAAAACATACTTTAGGCTGCCTGGATCAGAACTGGCTTGAAACTATCTCTTTCACTCCTCGCCTCTAGAGCTGAAAACACATCAGAGGCTGTGAGAGTTATGACACAAGCCTGCCTCTGAGCTCAAAAAAAGCAAATAGGTAATAACTGCTGGAATCTTGGTGTGAACACGAACAGTTGGAACAAGAAAGTTCAGACTTAGCACAACCTCTGTATGTGTATTCCCAGGACCCCGGAGACAACCAGACAACAGTCACAGTAGTAGAGAGACCCCAGTTTGCCCATGAGATGAGAGGAGGGTGCATCTAAATATTAGAGTTGCTAAGGAGATGAAACAGGCCTGGCTGGTGGAAGCTAGTTATGGCCATCATAAAACAGGATTTTATGGGTAAATCTACAGCAAGGCAAAGAGGAAGTGCAGCACAAGTTGATGAGGGACTGTGAGAAACTAATCAGGATTGGGTAGTAGAATTCCTCTACTCACCAGCCTTTTCAGATCATTGCTGGACCTGGAAAAACTTCATGGGAAGATGACAGCCCTACTGGAAGAAGATTAGTGTCTCCTGAAGGAAGGAGAAGACTCACATCAGGATCCTAGGTCTCCTAGATTCTGCTGAGACCCAGGGATTGGGACATCTTCACAAGGGTTGAATGATTTTACTCCTGTGTACTTCATTCAGGTGAAGTTAATGGCTAGAGGACTGGCCAGAAGGAACTTTTCCAACACTTTAACATTATGGGTATGACTTAGAGTTTGACCGACAGAGTCAACACTGTCAGGACTTTACATCTACCACCCTGCATTAACTCTACCCACAAAATTTGAGTTCACTACTGGCCCTACACTGAACTCTATGGATGGTTATGAACTGCTCCCAAAGCGGATCAAGCAAAGCCATTTAAATGTTCAGTTTGTGTCCGTCATTGGTGACAGATGCTTACACTAAATGTAAAAGTATTTTCCTTTCTCAAAACAAACTTCCAGTGCAGGAGTTTTGTTGCTGAAAAAGAAAAAAACACTAATTACAATCTCCTAGTGCAGGACTATGTTGTTGAAAAAGAAAAACACTAATTACCCCTATACCATGGAAGTTTTCTCCAGTGTGGAGGTATTTTGTTTTCATTTTAACTGTCTCTCACCAACATAATATTCCTCACAGTGATGGACAGTAAAATAAAAGCCATCTGGCCATTCACTTTAAATAGGGTGGACTGTTTGATGGCTTACGGGGCTGACGCCCTCAGGCATTTGGAGTATGTTTTACACCAGTTGAGTACATTTTACTGTGTAAACCTGGTGGTCAGCCTGACTCAAAATGAGGTGCATAAACTGTGATTTTTAGCTGACAAAGTACTGCATCATGACTGTACCCTGCCCACAAAACTATAATTTAGACTTCATGTCTCATAACAAATATGTAGCTAGAATAATATGCTTTCTGTATCTCACCTTGGCTTCATAACAGTTAACATGCTATTGTGCCTAGATCCCAGTTCATTGAGAGCCGTTGTTTTAAAATGATACTATACGTTTCTAGGTGTTTTTTGGCCTCACAGTTTCAAAAAGTCCCCTGAATGTATTTGAATGATCTTGGTGTTTTTTTCCTCAAATATTTATTTATTTTCTAATTTGGTGTGAAAATGTTGGTATGTTGCATTCTTTACTTTAAAATTGTTGGTGCTGCTTGAGTTTAAGACTTCTCTGCGATAGCCTGGTGCATGTGCCAATTGCTGGTACTGCTTGATGTTAAAACTTCTGTGGCAATAGCTTGGTGAACGAATTGTTGGTAGTGCTTGAATGTAACACTTCTATTAGGATAGCCTTCTGCATGTGCCATTTGTTGGTACTGCTTGAATTTAAATCTTCTCCTGGAATGGTCTGGTGCATGTGCCAATCGTTGGTATTGCTTGAATTTAACACTTCTCTGGGTATTTCCTGGTGCATGTACCATAGCTATCAGGCAGGATTATTCCAGAAGTGTGTTTGGCCCTAACCATAGAAGGTTTGTTGAGATGGTAGGGGTATTCCCTCCCACATTTATCATCTTATTCTTTCACCTCTTTCCCCTGAGGTGCAAGAAATAGCATGTATTTCTTCTTTAGGCCTGGAGTCTGGTGCAGAACCTATTTATAGTCAACTAAGATGCCTTAGCATTTCCAAATCCAGTAATGTTTTCTATACTGATGCACAGAGCATTACCCATATGAAAAGTTGAACTAACTACCTGGCTGGCAGAGCCCACATATACCCAGACATAGTGGCAGTTAATTATTGGCCATGGCCATCTAGATTATGAAATGTGGTACTTGACAAGATGGAAGTAGACACCGAGTCTGATTGAAAAATAAAATCTCATCATACACTCACAGGCACCCCTTATTCGTGCCATGGAAAACTGTTCAACTTTTCCTGATAGTTTTTTTTAGCAAATCGTAGGAGTTATTTGACCTCATTTCTCTTTGTCCGAGCCACATGGCCACCCTGCATCCACTAGAATTTTCTTTCCTTTCATTTCTCTTCCACTGATGATCACCAATTTCATTCTCACTCCTTGATATCCTTTCATTCTTGCCCAGCCCATATCAACATTGCTATGTTTGTGCAACCAGTTTAGTGGTTTGTGGGGGCTGGTTTCACTATTTTTTGTAAGAGGAAGTCCAAAAAAAAGGAGTCATCCCTATTTATACATGTTCCCTAGTGGCAGACATAAAGCTGTGTTGTTCTCCACTGATACCTACTACAGGTTCAAAGTTGTTTCTTACAGGCTTACAAGTGGTCTGGTGCAGGGAATGAGCACTATGGAGGTCATTCCAACCCTGGCGGTCGGTGTTAAAGCGGCAGCTAACCCGCCAACAGGCTTGCGGTTAAAAAAATGGAATTCTGACCCTGGCGGAAACCGCCAACAGAGACCGCCACATTAACACTCCGCCCCCACGGCGGGACAAACAAACAGCGCGGCGGTCACCGCCAACAGACAGGCGAGAGTCAATGTACCGCCCACCCTATCACAACCCACCAATCCGCCACCTTTTCCGGGGCGGTAGCCCCGCCGATAAAAACACGGCGGAAACAGACATTTCAAACGGAAAACGCTCACCTCCATACACCCCACGAGGAATCTGGACAGCATGGAACCCGAACTACACATCCTACCAGCTATTGTATTCCTGCTCCTCTACCAGGAGCACGAACGCCGGCGCAGAAGACTACGGTGAGTACTGCACCTACGACACAGGGGAGGGGGGAGGAGAAAATATTACGGGCACACATACGCTACACACCCACCACCACCCTCACCCACTACAACACACACATCAATGCATAGCAATACATCACTGTTACAACCCCCAAACCCCCCGGAAGAATGCAAAGACAAAATGAAATGATCATAAACAGTCGAATATATTGTATTATTGGCATATAAAAATATCACACATTTAAAACTAATATATACATACATATTAAAAGTCCGATACTTTTAGCAGTCATTGTCCGTGGAGCACTGGGCCCAAATCACATGGCCAAGGCCCACACAGGATACCTGACACCAACGGAGAGAACACTGCAGGGGCATCAGATAGAAAAACTACAGGCACCTCAGGGGGAAGGGAAGGGGGGGCACCTCAGCCACATGAGTACACGACGCCATATCCACGAGGGGCCTCCATGCCCACTGTACCATCCTGGGGAGTGCAAAGCCACAGTCTCTCAAGTCCATACAGTGGGTGGTTTGCCCACTGTACCATCCTGGGGAGTGCAAAGCCACAGTCTCTCAAGTGGATGACAGTCTCCACTGGTTCTGGAGGGGGACTGGTGCCCAGAGTGCTTCGTGCAGCCCTGCCCGACACAGATGCGGCACTGCCCCTTCCGCCAATGGGCCAGCGGTGCTTGAGCTGAAGGGCCCAGTTCAGCGGTGCATGAGATGAAGGGCCCAGTGCAGCGGTGCTTGAGATGAAGGGCCCAGTGCAGCGGTGCTTGAGATGAAGGGCCCAGTTCAGCGGTGCTTGAGATGGCAGTGCCCAGCGGAGCGGTGCTTGAGATGAAGGGCCCTGTTCAGCGGTGCTTGAGATGAAGGGCCCAGTGCAGCGGTGCTTGAGATGAAGGGCCCAGTGCAGCGGTGCTTGAGATGAAGGGCCCAGTTCAGCGGTGCTTGAGACGGCGGTGCCCAGCGGAGCGGTGCTTGAGATGAAGGGCCCTGTTCAGCGGTGCTTGAGATGAAGGGCCCAGCAGAGCGGTGCTTGAGACGGCGGTGCCCTGTTCAGCGGTGCATGAGACGGCGGTGCCCAGCGGAGCGGTGCTTGAGATGAAGGGCCCAGTGCAGCGGTGCTTGAGATGAAGGGCCCAGTGCAGCGGTGCTTGAGATGAAGGGCCCAGCAGAGCGGTGCTTGAGATGAAGGGCCCAGTGCAGCGGTGCTTGAGATGAAGGGCCCAGTGCAGCGGTGCTTGAGATGAAGGGCCCAGTGCAGCAGTGCTTGAGATGAAGGGCCCAGTGCAGCGGTCCTTGAGATAGAGGGCCCAGTGCAGCGCTGCTTGAGATGAAGGGCCCAGCAGAGCGGTGCTTGAGATGAAGGGCCCAGTGCAGTGGTGCTTGAGATGAAGGGCCCAGCGGAGCGGTGCTTGAGATGAAGGGCCCAGCGGAGCGGTGCTTGAGATGAAGGGCCCTGTTCAGCGGTGCTTGAGATGAAGGGCCCAGCGGAGCGGTGCTTGAGATGAAGGGCCCAGTGCAGCGGTGCTTGAGATGAAGGGCCCAGCGGAGCGGTGCTTGAGATGAAGGGCCCAGCGGAGCGGTGCTTGAGACGGCGGTGCCCTGTTCAGCAGTGCATGAGACGGCGGTGCCCAGCAGAGCGGTGCTTGAGATGAAGGGCCCAGTGCAGCGGTGCTTGAAATGAAGGGCCCAGTGCAGCGGTGCTTGAGATGAAGGGCCCAGCGGAGCGGTGCTTGAGATGAAGGGCCCAGTGCAGCGGTGCTTGAGATGAAGGGCCCAGTGCAGCGGTGCTTGAGATGAAGGGCCCAGTGCAGCGGTGCTTGAGATGAAGGGCCCAGCGGAGCGGTGCTTGAGATGGAGGGCCCAGTGCAGTGGTGCTTGAGATGAAGGACCCAGCGGAGCGGTGCTTGAGATGAAGAGCCCAGTGCAGCGGTGCTTGAGATGAAGGGCCCAGCGGAGCAGTGCTTGAGATGAAGGGCCCAGCGGAGCGGTGCTTGAGATGAAGGGCCCTGTTCAGCGGTGCTTGAGATGAAGGGCCCAGTGCAGCGGTGCTTGAGAACAAGGGCCCAGTGCAGCGGTGCTTGAGATGAAGGGCCCAGCGGAGCGGTGCTTGAGATGAAGGGCCCAGCGGAGCGGTGCTTGAGACGGCGGTGCCCAGCGGAGTGGTGCTTGAGATGAAGGGCCCAGTGCAGCGGTGCTTGAGATGAAGGGCCCAGTGCAGCGGTGCTTGAGATGAAGGGCCCAGTGCAGCGGTGCTTAAGATGAAGGGCCCAGTTCAGCGGTGCTTGAGACGGCGGTGCCCAGCGGAGCGGTGCTTGAGATGAAGGGCCCAGCGGAGCGGTGCTTGAGATGAAGGGCCCAGCGGAGCGGTGCTTGAGACGGCGGTGCCCTGTTCAGCGGTGCATGAGACGGCGGTGCCCAGCGGAGCGGTGCTTGAGATGAAGGGCCCAGTTCAGCGGTGCTTGCCCTGTTCAGCGGTGCTTGTCTTGGCAGTCCTTGCCATGTTCAGCGGTGCTTGCCTTGGCGGTCCTTGCCCTGTTCAGCGGTCCTTGCCCTGTTCAGCTGTGCTTTCCCTGTTCAGCGGTGCTTGCCTTGGCGGTCCTTGCCCTGTTCAGCGGTGCTTGCCTTGGCAGTCCTTGCCATGTTCAGCGTTCCTTGCCCTGTTCAGCGGTGCTTGCCCTGTTCAGCGGCGCTTGCCTTGGCGGTCCTTGCCCTGTTCAGCGGTGCTTGCCTTGGCAGTCCTTGCCATGTTCAGCGGTCCTTGCCCTGTTCAGCGGTGCTTGCCCTGTTCAGCAGTGCTTGCCTTGGCGATCCTTGCCCTGTTCAGCGGTGCTTGCCTTGACAGTCCTTGCCATGTTCAGCGGTGCTTGAGTTGGCGCTCCTTCATTGCCCAGCTGGGCTGTGGCTGGCGCTCCTTCATTGCCCAGCTGGGCTGTGGCTGGCGGGGCCCTCCTGGGCAGCTGGGCTGTGGCTGGCGGGGCCCTCCTGGGCTGCCGTACCGGGCCTCTGGGTGTCCTCCTGCACACCTGGGATGGGGCTGGTGGGGCTCTCCTGGACAGCTGGCCTGCTGCCGGACTTGTCGGGCGTGCTGCCCTTCCCACCCTTCCCTGGTCGTCTGTGGCCGTTTCCCACCTTTGGCGGTGTGCCAGGTGGCACCCCACTTCCAGCCGGAGCCAGGGTCCTTGGACAACAGTCTTGATCGGTCCTGGTTTGGTGGTGGCTGAGGTGCTGATTGTAGTCTTATGAGATGGACGGGGTGGGGTAGTTGTTGGAAAGAGGTCAAGTTTGGAAAGGAAAATCAATTTGGAAAGAGAGGGGCGGCTAGGTGTAGTGGGCATGGGAGTGGAGGAAGAGGATGTGGTTGTAGGAGTGTGAAGTCTGGTGTCTTTGTGTACAGGTGCTTGGGCTGGAGGCTATCGTGAGGTGGATGGCTGTTGGGTGGGTGGCTGCCTGCGTTTGTGTGGTTTGGAAGAGGGGGTGACAGACACACTGGGAGAGGACACAGGGGACGTGTAAATGGTAGTGGGGGTGGTGACTGCATGTGTGTGGAGTGTTCTGGTGGGTGTGCTGGTGATGGACGTAGTGGCTGAAGATGTTGTGCATGCAAGTGTGAGTGGAGATGTCACAGGGAGGGAGGAGGGAGACGAGGAGGAGGGGGACACAGTGGAGGCAGTGGCTGTTGGTGTGTCTGCATGTGGATGTTGCTTGTGTGAATGCTTGTGTGATGTGTGGTGCTTATGTCTGGATGAGCTTCCCTTGGGTGTTGAGGTGTGTGCAGGCTGGTCTGTAGGTGTGTCTGGGATAGGCAGAGGTACAGGGGTTTTGGTCTGGGTGGAGGAAGTTGGAGGGGGGAGGCTAGAGACAGGGACAATTGCTGCCGTCAGTGCTGAGGCCAGAGCGTTGAACGATCGCTGATGGGCAGCCTGACCCGAATGAATGCCCTCCAGGTATGCATTACTCCGGTGCACCTCCCTTTCTACACCCTGGATGGCATTCAAAAGGGTAGACTGCCTAACAATGATGGTCCTCAGGAGGTCAATGACCTCCTCACTGAGGGCAGCAGGGGTGACAGGGGCAGGGCCTGAGGTGCCTGGGGCGAAGGAGATGCCCCCCTTCCTGGGTGAGCGGGCACGGGGCAAATGCTGAGGGGCTGCTGGGAGGGCGGTGCTGGTGCGCTGGGTGGTGGCTGTACCTGTTGTTGCGGGGGCACGGATGTTGCCGCCACCACAAGGGAGCTCCCTTCAGAGGACGAGTCGCTGCCACTGACATCAGCACGAGTCCCCGCTGTGGAGCTCCCCTCGCCCTCCGTCCCACTGGTGTACTCAGCGTCCGTTGCATGGCCCTCCAGGGCCATGTGGGATGCAGCTCCCTTGTGCTCCGATGCCACTTCTCCTCCGCCTGATGATGCTAATGCACACATGAACAGGAAGACCACAAAAAAGGGGGGGGGGAGAAAGAAAGACATGTTGAGAGCACGGATTACCGCTACTGTTGGCGGAGAGGACAGACACAGAAGCCCTCTGCACTACGCTGCGCACTTGGGGTCCACTACTCAATCAGTGGGACATGGCCTACAAGCCTATGGACGACAACTGCACACATAGATGACACAGGGCCATGAATAGCTGTACTTGCCACCCTACAGAGGTGGGGGGCGGGGGCAAAGGGCCGTGCCTTACGGAGGGGCCTAGCCTACAGAAATCGCCCTGGCCTAGAGATACCCAGAGCCCACCTCCCCCACCCAGACACCTCCACTGCGCGCAAAGTCACCAGAATGAGAGTGTACTCACCCCCTTGTGTCTGCTGTGATGTCCTCACGCGCCCATCCAAATCGGGGTAGGCCACCGCCAGAATCCGGGACATCAGAGGGGTTAATTGACGACTGGCACCCCTCCTACGTGGGGAGGCCATCCCCAGCAGAGCCTCCGCCGTCTTCCTGCTCCCGCGTCGGATGTCCTCCCACCTCTTCCGGCAGTGGGTGCCCCGTCTGTTGTGGACCCCCAGGGTCTGGACGTCCTTGGCGATGGCACGCCAAATAGCAATTTTCTGGTGGGCGCTGACCTATGTGACATGTACAGGGGGAGAAAAAAAAACATCACCTTCTGCATGCTTGATGTGAGTGGCCCCACATCCCCACCCTTGCCATGTGGCCAATGCTCTCATCTGTCGTCTGATGCATGCCTCAATCGCTCCCCTCCCCACCATCTTTCATCCACCCGACTCAACCCAGGCATTGCCCACAAAGCATGGTCCCATTATACTTACCTGTTGGTCTGGAGGACCGTAGAGTAGCGCATACTGGGGGAGGACCCCTTCCACGAGTTTCTCCAATTCTTCAGAAGTGAAGGCAGGGGCCCTTTACTCAGTCGCAGCAGCCATTGTCTCTTCCAGACCGAGGTCACAGCTGCACTTGCAGTGTAGGTCCTCTCCTGTGGAAGATCAGGTATCGAGTGATTAAGTAGATAGAAAATGGCGGTCACGCCCGCGGCGATGCGTACCGCGGCGGTGCGTACCGCGACCGCCGCGCACATCGTCATTGGCTCGTGAAACCCATAGGGTTCTATGTTAACCAATGCGGCTTTGCGCCGCGGTCTTCGACCGCCTACCGCCACGGTGTGCCACGCCAGCGCATTGACCTCACATCCCATTGTCACACTTCACAGGTCAGGCAGCCGCCATTTCAAGGGCCCACATGGCTTAATTTCTACTGCGTCACACATACCTAGGCCTTTCCTCAACATTCATACAAACCATTCAATGCATAGTGAATCGTGTTGTGTGCAAGCTGTGGGAACGTACCTGTGGGTTGATTGACTCTGTGCTCGCTGTTGTCCTTACTAGGCACCGTCTGCTGGCAATGCGAGGAGATGGAGGAATCTTCCCGTGTACAGACCGCTGGTGGACCTATCGACAATGGAGGAAAGACATGTCATACTGACATACAGGCTTGACCAAGCCACTATTCATGAACTGTGTGCCCAGCTGGAGGCAGACCTGATGTCACCCATCCGCCAACCCACAGGGATCCCCCCTCTAGTGCAGGTGCTGTCAGTACTCCATTTCTTAGCAAGTGGGTCATTTAAAAAAACAGTGGCCATATCATCAGGGATGTCTCAACCTATGTTTTCCAAGGTGTTGTCCAGAGTGTTGTCTGCCCTGCTGAAACACATGCGGAGCTACATCGTTTTCCCTAAGGTGGGGGATTTGCCTACAGTGAAGGTTGATTTCTATGCCCTTGGACATATCCCCAACATCATAGGTGCCATTGATGGGACACATGTGGCTTTGGTACCCCCCAGCAGGAGTGAACAGGTGTACAGGAACAGGAAAAGTTATCATTCGATGAATGTACAGATGGTCTGTTTGGCAGACCAGTACATCTCCCATGTTAATGCCAAGTTCCCTGGCTCAGTGCTTGACGCCTACATCCTGCGGAATAGCAGCATCCCGTATGTGATGGGTCAACTCCAGAGGCACCGGGTGTGGCTATTAGGGGACTCTGGTTACCCCAACCTGTCCTGGCTACTGACCCCAGTGAGGAATCCCAGGACCAGGGCAGAGGAACGCTACAATGAGGCCCATGGGCGGACTAGGAGGGTGATCGAACGCACCTTTGGCCTCCTGAAGGCCAGGTTCAGGTGCCTCCATATGACAGGTGGATCCCTAATGTACTCACCAAAGAAGGTGTGTCAGATCATCGTGGCCTGCTGTATGCTTCACAACCTGGCTTTGCGCCGCCAGGTGCCTTTTCTGCAGGAGGATGGTCCAGATGGTGGTGTTGTTGCAGCTGTGGAGCCTGTGGCGAGTGAAGAAGAGGAAGCCGAAGAGGACGACATCGACAACAGGAACACAGTAATAGAGCAATATTTTCAGTGACACACAGGTAAGAGTACACACCGGCATATTACATTTACTTAAAGACTCCTACCTCTCTACTGTCTGACTTTTTCCCCCAGTGTATGGTAACTGTGTTGTGACTTTCCCTTCTGTTTTCAGAGCTGTGGGCCCCACTGCGTGACATCTGCTTTGTTTCCCCATGGACTACAGCTGTGTGACAGAGGTTTGTTGGCATCACAATGTGAATAACAATTTTGGCACTGTCATGTCTAATACATTTGTTAAAATCACAGACAGACTCCAGATCGTTTATGTGCAATAAGTGTGTTTATTCAAGTGCTCTAATTTGGATGGGTGGTTGCAAATCGGTGAGGGGTGATGGTGGAGGATTGTCCATGGCAGAGTCCAGACTATCAGGTACACAAGTGCATTGTCCAAATGCCTGTGGGAAGTGGAGCAGGGGCAGTTTAAGGTTGGACAGGGTGACAATGTGGGACAGTGGGATGACAATCAGGGCGGTATCCTTTGCTGGCAGGGGTCTTGACATGTTACTCTGTCTTCTTCCTGGATCTCAGGACCCGCTTGCGGGGTGGTTCTCCTGCTGCAGGGGGTGGGGTTCTGGTGGCCTGGCGGTCTGGTGTCGGGGCCTCCTGTCCAATAGCGCCGGACCGTCGCCATCGTCTCCTGGGATGATGGAACAGAAATACGCCCATGCCATTACGACCCACGAATCCACGTGGCAGTCTTTCAACCACGGTATTCTATTAACGGTACACACCGCCACGGTCGAAATACACATACTCGTACAAAACACTACCACATTGGACAATTCGAAATACACACACCTGATACACATACACACACCACTCCCTCACACCCGATACAATATAAAACACACACCCACATCACCCACAAACCCCTACGACCAGAAATTCTGGGAGAAGGCGAGAGAGAGACACCACAGTCAACTACCAAGCATCCACAGGCACACAATACCAATACCCACAGAACTTCCACGCACCTCACACAACACACCACTAAATAGCACCCCACCTATCACTCCACACTGCACCCCACACATCATCCACACCACCCCATGGCACCTCAAAGACACCCCAGGTTCTCAGATGATGAACTCAGGGTCATGGTGCAGGAAATCGTACGAGTAGAGCCCCAGCTGTTCGGGACACAGGTGCAGCACACCACCATTGCCAGGAAGATGGAGCTATGGAGCAGAATAGTCGACAGGGTCAACGCTGTGGGACAGCACCCAAGAAATAGGGACGACATCAGGAAGCGGTGGAACGACCTACGGGGGAAGGTGCGTTCCATGGTATCAAGGCACAACATCGCGGTACAGCGGACTGGCGGCGGACCCCCACCTACTCCCCCAGAATTTACCGCGTGGGAGGAGGAAGTCTTGCACATCCTGCATCCTGTGGGGCTCGCAGGAGTAGGCGGAGGAATGGACTCTGGAAAGGCAAATCTTCACTACTGCTTCCCACCCCCACCCCCCCTGCATGCCAAATCATACCCCCACCCTCACCCCCTCCCCCATCACAACTACCCCTTGCAAATGTCTCACCATCACAACCCACCCATCCCAAAACTTAGCCCTGCATGCGGCCCCAAAGCATGGACACCCATCACCAAAGCATGCCCAATGCACATACCCATCACCCCCCACAAGCCACCGTCACAACAGACCCCACAAAGGAATGCCTGCACATGGGTACACGGACACCCACCCATCACACGAAATGCCACACACAGAAGCAATAACCATACCTTTATACCCCTACAGGACCCGAACGCCACCACACCGCCAAGGAGGGTCCAGAGATGTCCATCCCACCCCCAGAAGAGGCCCCCAGCGATGACAGCAGCTCTGTCTCCCTGAAGCCAGACGACCAGCCCGGCCCATCGGGGACCTCTGGACAGTCGGTTCCCCACAGACAGCCACAGGCTACACCAGACCCAACCCCCTCTGGGAACACCAGCAAAGCTCCCACCCAGCGGACCCATGCCTCTGTCTCCAGGGCACGTAAATCAGCGGTGTGTCCACCACTACAGGGCACCCAGGTTGACCCACCACCCCAACAACAACAGGGACCTGGGGGCAGTGCTAGTGGGCACACCGTCCAGGGGACAGAGGCCCAGGAACACAGGGGAACTGGGAGGGCTGCTGTGCGACAGGGGGGGGACAGGCCCGGGGAACCGACTCTCCAAGAGGCCCTCTCCACCATCATGGGAGCATACCACCACTCCCAGGAGACAATGGCGACTGTACTGTCCCGGTTCCAGGAGATCCAGGAACTGCAGGAGGAACGGTACATGGGGTTCAGGGAGGAACTGAGGAACATCGGTTAAGGAATGGGGGCCATCGTCCTGGCCCTTACCCAGATCGTCACCACATTGCGGGACCATGTGGCACCCCAAAGGGCCCCTGTCACTAGCCCAGGCCAGGAACAGCCTACCACCTCCGCCGGCGCTAGTGGACAGGAGGCCCCCACACAACGACAGGCCACCAGAACCCCACCTCCTGCAGAAGATGAACCACCCCGCAAGCGGAACCTGAGATCTCACAAGAAGACAGAGTAGGATTGCAAGACCCCCGCCAGCCTAAGATACCCCCTGATGTCATCCCACTGTCCCACATTGTCACCCTGTCCAACCTTGAACTGCCCTTGCTCCATCCTTCCACAGGCATATGGACAATGCACCTGTGCGACTGAGAACTGGACTCTGCCATGGACATTACTCCACCCCTACCCATCCCCGCTTCCCAATCATTTACCTATATGTAGCACTTAAAATAAATCACTTATTCCACTTAAAAAACAGGAGTCTGCTTGTATTCTTAACAAATGTATTACACATAACGGTGCAATAATGGCCAGCTACTTTGTGATGACAACATACCAATTTCAATAAGCTTTAGACCATGGGCAAACAAAGCTGAAGTCAGGCAGTGGGTCATACAGCTCTGAAAAGGGAAGGGAAAGTCACAAATCAGTTAACAGGAACTGGGGGGAAACACAGACAGTGGAGACGCATGAGGCCTCAAGTAAAAGTAAAATGGGGTGGCTGTTTCTTACCTGTGTGCTACTGAAAGTATTGTTGGATGACTGTATTCCTGTTGTCCGTGTCGTCCCCGTCGTCTTCCTCCTCTTCACTCTCCACAGGCTCCACAGCTGCAACAACACCACCATCTGGACCATCCTCCTGCAGAAAAGGCACCTGGCGGCGCAAAGCCAGGTTGTGAAGCATACAGCAGGCCACGATGATATGGCACACCTTCTTTGGTGAGTACATTAGGGATCCACCTGTCATATGCAGGCACCTAAACCTGGCCTTCAGGAGCCCAAAGGTCCTTTCTATGATCCTCCTAGATCGCCCATGGGCCTCATTGTACCGTTCCTCTGCCCTGGTCCGGGGATTCCTCACTGGGGTCAGTAGCCACGACAGGTTGGGGTAACCAGAGTCACCAATTAGCCACACACGGTGTCTCTGTAACTGTTCCATCACATAAGGGATGCTGCTATTTCGCATGACATACGCGTCATGCACTCACCCAGGGAACTTGGCATTTACATGGGAGATGTACTGGTCAGCCAAACAGACCACCTGGACATTCATCGAATGATAACTTTTTATGTTTCGGTACACCTGCTCACTGTCTTTGGGGGGAACCAAAGCCACATATGTCCCATCAATGGCACCAATGATGTTGGGGATATGTCCAAGGGCATAGAAATCACCCTTCACTATAGCCAATTCGCCCACCTCAGGGAAAATAATGTAGCTCCGCATGTATTTCATCAGGGCAGACAACACTCTGGACAAAACCTTAGAAAACATAGGCTGAGACATCCCAGATGACATGGCCACTGTTGTCTGAAAAGGCCCACTTGCCAAAAAATGGAGTACTGACAGAACCTGCACCAGAGGGGGAATCCCCGTGGGTTGGCGGATGGGGGACATCAGGTCTGGCTCCAGCTGGGCACATAGTTCATGTATAGTTGCTCTGTCAAGCCGGTATGTAAGTATGATATGTCGTTCTTCCATTGTCGACAGGTCCACCAGCGGTTGGTACACAGGAGGATTCATCCTTCTCCTCGCAAGTCCCAGCGGACGGTGCCTAGGAAGGACAACATGGAGCACAGAGTCAAGCAACCCACAGGTTAATTCACACAGCTTGCACAGTACACGAATCGCTATGCATGGAACAGCTTGTATGAGTGGCTATGCAAGGCCTAGGCCTGTGTGACGCAGTAGAAATCATGCCATGTGGGCCCTTGAAATGGCGGCTGCCTGACCTGTGAAGTGTGACAGTGGGATGTGAGGTCACTGCGCTGGCGTGGCACACCGTGGTGGTAGGCGGTCGAAGACCGCGGCGCAAAGCAGCATTAGTTAACATTGAACCCTATGGGTCTCAGGAGCCAATGGCGATGTGCGCCGGCGGTCGCGGTACGCACTGCCGCGGTACGCACCGCCGCGGGCGTGACCGCCATTTTCTATCTGATTAATCACTCGTGACCTGATCATCCACAGGAGAGGACCTATACTGCAAGTGCTGCTGTGACCTCGGTCTGGGAGATACAATGGCTGCTGCGACTGGGGAAAGGGCCCCTGCCTTCACTGCCGAAGAATTGGAGAAACTTGTTGATGGGGTCCTCCCCCAGTATGCGCTACTCTACGGTCCTCCAGACCAACAGGTTAGTACACAGGGTGCACGTTGAATGGGCTATGCCTGTGTTGAGTGGGGTGTATGTAAGATGGTGGGGAGGGGAGCGAATGAGGACTGCAACGCACGAAAGATGAGAGCATGTGCCACATGGCAAGTTTGGGGAGGGGGGGGCCACTCACATTGACCAGGCAGAAAACTGATGCGATTTCTTTTACCACCCTGTACATGTCACATAGGTCAGCGCCCATCAGAAGATCGACATTTGGCGTGCCATCGCCAAGGACGTCCGGGCCCTGGGGGTCCACAACAGATGGGGCACCCACTGCCGAAAGAGGTGGGAGGACATCCGCCGCGGGACCAGAAAGACCGCCGAGACTCTGCTGGGGATGGCCTCCCAACGTAGGAGGGGTGCCAGCCGCCAATTGACCCCCCTGATGTCCCGGATCCTGGCGGTGGCCTACCCCGATTTAGATGGGCGCGTGAGGACATCACAGCAGACACAAGGGGGTGAGTATCAGCACATTCTGCTATCTTTGCGCGCAGGGAAGGTGTCTGGGTGGGGGAGGGGGGCTGTGGCTATCTCCAGGCCAGGGCGCATTCTGTAGGCTAGGCCCCTCCGTTAGACACGGCCCTGTGCCCCCGCCCCCCACCTCTGTAGGGTGCCAAGTACAGCTATCCATGGTCCGGCCTCACCCGTGTGTGGATTTGTCATCCAGAGACCCGTAGGACTAGTCACAATCACTGAGTAGTGTACCCCCATTGCGCGGCCTAGTTCAGGGGGCTTCTGTATCTGTCCTCTCCGACAACGGTGTTGCCAATGCATGCACTCAACCTGTCTTCATTTCTCCACCCCCCCCCCATTTTCTTTGTCTTCCTGTTCATGTGTGCATTAGCATCATCTGGCGGAGGAGAAGTGGCATCGGAGCACGTGGGAGCTGCATCTCACATGACCCCGGAGGGCCATACAACAGACTCCGAGTACACCAGTGAGACGGAGGGCGAGTGGAGCTCCACAACAGGGACCCGTGGAGACGTCAGCGACACCGACACGTCCTCGGAAGGGAGCTCCCTAGCGGTGGCGGCAACATCCGTGCCCACCGCCACAACAGGTACAGCCGCCACCCAGCGCACCAGCCCCGCCCTCCCAGCAGCCTCTCAGCCTTCGCTCCGTGCCCGCTCGCCCAGGAAGGCGGGCATCTCCTTCGTCCCAGGCACCTCAGGCCCTGCCCCAGTTACCCCTGCTGCCCTCAGTGAGGAGGTCATTGACCTCCTCAGGACACTCATTGTTGGGCAGTCTACCCATTTGAATGCCATCCAGGGTGTAGAAAGGGAGGTGCATCAGAGCAATGCATACCTGGAGGGCATTCATTCGGGTCAGGCTGCCCATCAGCGATCGTTCAATGCTCTGGCCTCAGCACTGACGGCAGCCATTGTCCCTGTCTCCAGCCTCCCTCTTCTGACTCCCTCCACCCAGTCCCAGTCTCCTGTTCCTCTGCCTATCCCATCCACACCATCAGACCAGCCTGCACACACCTCTACACCCAAGGGCAGATAATCCAGACATAAGCACCACAGATCACACAAGCATTCACACAAGCAACATCCAGATGCAGACATGCCAACAGTCACTACCACCTCTGTGTCCCCCACCTCCTCATCTCCCTCCTCCCTCCCTGTGACGTCTCCACTCACACCTGCATGCACACCACCATCAGCCAGTACTTCCATCACCAGCACACCCTCCATTACAGTCCGCACACGTGCAGTCACCACCCCCACTGCCATTTACACGTCCCCTGTGTCCTCTCCCAGTGTGTCTGTCACCCCCTCTTCCAAAGCACACAAACGCAGGCAGCCACCCACCCAACAGCCATCCACCTCACGACAGCCTCCGTCACAAGCACCTGCACCCAAAGACAGCACACTTGACTCTCCTACAACCACATCCTCTTCCTCCACTCCCAAACCCACTACACCTACCCGTCCCTGTCCTCCCCAAGTCCTTTTCCTTTCCAACCTTGAACTCTTTCCAATCACTGACCCACCCCCTCCATCTGGTAAGACCAAAAAAAGCACCTCAGCCACCACCAGCCCTGCATCTACTGTGACCATAGTGCAGGGCTATTGGAGTCCACCAGATCCTAGGGCAGGATTGTCAGCCAGCAGCAAGGGGACAGCCAGCCCCCCCCCCCCTGGGAAGAGGACAAAGAAGAAAAAGGCCCGGCGCGACAAGCCTGAGACGGCTGCCACCAAGGACAGTAGCCTTGCCCCGTCACCGGCCACATCATCCAAGGGAGGCAAGGGCCACAGAGCTCCAGCGAAGGAGGGCAAGGGCAGCAGGGCGGAGAAGTCAGGAAGCAGGCGAGCTGCCCAGGAGGGCCCCACAAGCCCCATCCCGGGTGTGACGGACGACACCCACGGGCCCAGGACTCCATCACGGGAAGGCGCCGCGACCGCAAGTTTGGAAGGTGAATGAGCGGGAAGTCTTGCCCAGGTCTGGCTCCCTAGACACACAGGACAAGCACCGCTGAACGGGCCCCGCCGGGAGGAGCACTGCTGAACAGGGCCCCGCCGGGGCAAGAACCGCTGAACGGGCCCCGCCGGGCCAAGAACCGCTGAACGGGCCCCGCCGGGACAAGAACCGCTGAACAGGCTCCGCCGGGAGGAGCACCGCTGAACAGGGCCCCGCCGGGAGGAGCACCGCTGAACAGGACCCCGCTGGGGCAAGAACCGCTGAACGGGCTCCGCCGGGACAAGAACCGCTGAATGGGCCCCGCTGGGACAAGAACCGCTGAACAGGCCCCGCCGGGACAAGCACCGCTCTGCTGGGCCCTTCCTGTCAAGCACCGCTCCGCTGGGCCCTTCATCTCAAGCACCGCTCCGCTGGGCCCTTCATCTCAAGCACCGCTCCGCTGGGCCCTTCATCTCAAGCACCGCTCCGCTGGGCCCTTCCTGTCAAGCACCGCTCCGCTGGGCCCTTCATCTCAAGCACCGCTCCGCTGGGCCCTTCATCTCAAGCACCGCTCCGCTGGGCCCTTCCTGTCAAGCACCGCTCCGCTGGGCCCTTCATCTCAAGCACCGCTCCGCTGGGCCCTTCATCTCAAGCACCGCTCCGCTGGGCCCTTCCTGTCAAGCACCGCTCCGCTGGGCCCTTCATCTCAAGCACCGCTCCGCTGGGCCCTTCATCTCATGCACCGCTCCGCTGGGCCCTTCCTGTCAAGCACCGCTCCGCTGGGCTCTTCATCTCAAGCACCGCTCCGCTGGGCCCTTCATCTCAAGCACCGCTCCGCTGGGCCCTTCCTGTCAAGCACCGCTCCGCTGGGCCCTTCCTGTCAAGCACCGCTCCGCTGGGCCCTTCATCTCAAGCACCGGTCCGCTGGGCCCTTCATCTCAAGCACCGCTCCGCTGGGCTCTTCCTCTCAAGCACCGCTCTGCTGGGCCCTTCATCTCAAGCACCGCTCCGCTGGGCCCTTCATCTCAAGCACCGCTCCGCTGGGCCCTTCCTCTCAAGCACCGCTGGCCCATTGACAGTGCCGGTTCTGTGTCGAGCAGGGCTTCAGGAAGCACTCGGGGCACCATGCCTCCTCCAATAACAGTGGAGTCGGTAATCCATCTGATGGACTGTGGCTTTGCACCCCCCAGGATGGGACAGTGGGCATGGAGGCCCCTTGTGGATCTGGCGTCGTCGACTCATGTGGCTGAGGTGCCCCCCCTTCCCTTCCCCCTGAGGTGCCTGTAGTTTTATCATCTGATGCCCCTGCAGTGTTCTCTCCAATGGTATCTGGTCTCCTGTGTGGGCGTTGCCCATGTGTTTGGGCACATTGGCCCACGGACTATGGAACTTTGACGGAATGTGCCGGACTTTGTGCCTATGGATATCTTGTTGACTATGTTCATTCCTTATTTTTGTATCTTTTATATGGCATATTTGCCATTCCTTCAATGGAGCTATTTATACATATATTTTATCGAACATTTCAATTGTGTCTTTGCATTATTCCGGGGGGTTTGTGTGGTGTCACTCTGACTTGTTGCTCTGCATTGGGGTGTAGGTATTTGTGGTGGGGGGGTGGGTGTATGGCGCATGTGTGTGCCCGTAAGCTTTCCTCCTCCCCCCTCGCCTGTGTCGTAGGTGCAGTACTCACCGTTGGCGTCTGCGCCGGCGTTCGTACTCCTGGTAGATGAGCAGGTAGACAATAGCTGGTAGGATGTGTAATTCGGGTTCCATGCTGTCCTCCTTCCTCGTGGAGTGTGTATAGGTGAACGTTTTCCCGTTCGTAGTCTGTTTCCGCCGTGTTTTTATCGGAAAAGGTGGCGGATTGGTGAGTTGTGATAGGGTGGGCGGTACATTGTCTGCCGCCTGCCTGTTGGCGGTGACCGCCGCGCTGTTTGTCGGTCCCGCTGTGGCGGTCGGAGTGTTAATGTGGCGGCCTGTGTTGGCGGTTCCCGCCTGAGTTAGAATACCATTTTTTAGACCACCGGCCTGTTTGTGGGTTGGCCGCCGCTTTATCACCGACCGCCAAGGTCAGAATGACCCCCAAACTCACCATAATCCAACAAAATGAAAGCCACTAAATACCACTGAGTCTAACAAAGTTATTTTGTTAGTATCACCATCAGAAAGAATATGGGGGTCATTACGACCCTGGCGGTCATGGACCGCCAGGGCCGGGGACCGCGGATGCACCGCCAACAGTCTGGCGGTGCATCCAGGCCTATTCTGACCGTGGCGGTAAAGCCGCGGTCAGAAAAGGGAAACCGGCGGTTTCCTGCCGGTTTTCCCCTGGCCTGAGGAATCCTCCATGGCGGCGCTGCAGGCAGCGCCGCCATGGGGATTCCGACACCCTTACCGCCAGCCTGGTTCTGGCGGTTTTGACCGCCAGAACCTGGTTGGCGGTAACGGGTGTCGTGGGGCCCCTGGGGGCCCCTGCAGAGCCCATGCCATTGGCATGGGCACTGCAGGGGCCCCCTAACAGGGCCCCACCAAGATTTTCAGTGTCTGCAACTGCACCCGTCGCACCCTTTCCACTCCGCCGGCTCCATTCGGAGCCGGCATCCTCGTGGAAGGGGGTTTCCCGCTGGGCTGGCGGGCGGCCTTCTGGCGGTCGCCCGCCAGCCCAGCTGGAAACTCAGAATTACCGCGGCGGTCTTGTGACCGCGCAGCGGTATTCTGGCGGCGGTACTTTGGCGGGCGGCGGAATGACCCCCTATATCCCCAATAAATGTTGGCCTACAAAAGACAAGTGACCTTATTACAGTCTACAGCATCTATAAGGCAATAGTGTGTTGCATGAAGTTGGGCAAACTTCTTGTTATCCGGGGCCATTGGAGTCACTTAAATGGCCAAAACTAAGGCTTATGTGATTTGTAGCAGCCATTTGGCCACATTTGGCCAAACTGACGGCTTCACAGTCAGACCTGTTTCTCCTCTGTCACTGTGCCTAATCTGCACACACCATTGGTAGCCTTAGTTGCAAGTACATTGATAGAGAAAGCTGTGAACATTTTCCAACATGAAAGAGACATAAGGAGCATTAGTCAGGACACGGACTCCATATGCAGACTGCCCATTGGACCTATATAAACATTCCCAAAACGTAGTGCAATACAAACAAATCAGGAAGGGGAAAACACATGCAACTGTCAACATCTTGTAAGGATTTAACAGCAAACTTCTTGAATGGCTACAGCCTCAGGATTGATTTCATTCCCACTGGAAATGACGGTAATCTGTGTTGTTTCTCTCATTGCATTAATATAATTGAGTATGATTGCCAGAAACATGGGAACGAAAAAAAGATTCTAACAGATCAAGCTTCATTGAGAAATTATCATGAGAACATGAAGCAGAGGTCAATCTTCTGTAATCTAACAGCATTCTGCTGGTAGCATACCCTTGGGGTGAGTTTTCGGGAAAATTGAGGTAATCCTCAATGAAAAATGGTAAAAGACAGTCACAGACCATGATAAAAATAAGGACTACCACTTTCCACATTTCTCCAAGGACAACACTGTCTCTAATTGGATGTTCATATGCACTCCTTATTTTAACTGATTGACTATTGTTGCTTATTTTCACACAAATAATATGATGCCACTCTTTTCCTATTTCCTATCTTTTTATGTGCGGAAACTCCACAGTCGTAATTATACTACTTGTAAAATACCTTTGTGAATAGCAGACAATCTTAAACTTGCACAAGAGTAAGTTTATCTGTGTGAACCAGGCTCTATGATAGGAGTCCAAAAAAAGTTGCCAACCTATGTGATGCAATTGATCTCTGGATGCAATTGATCTCTGGATGGCAAGAAATTGACTTATGCTTTTTGGACCAAATCCTGAATCCACTCAGACTCCACACCCCCATAGGTACAGAGCAGTGCCAAAAACTTCATAGAACCGTGTACTACCAGCACACCTATTCTCCTCAAAATACAAATCTTTTCCTGCTGCATATTCATTCAGTACATCACCACAGCAAATTGAAACACTAAACATCAGACTATACTTCCCTTAAAGCATGGTATTCAGAGCTTACAATTCTACAATCTTTACAATACCCAGTTCACCAAACATATAATAAATATAACAGTGTGATTCAGTAAAATTCGAGCTGGCTGTATTTGCCCAAATCACAACACCTTTATATCACCTGAACTCAGAATAAATGAAAGATGAATGTTTCTTGGCTCAACAGTTGAACCTTGGCCCTGCCTCACTTGATACTGTAACGCCATGGACATGGAAAGTGCCAACATTCATACACCTTCGCAGGCCCTACAAACTATTGCTAGTTCATGTCAAAACTTTAAAAGCTTTTATTTGAGCAACTACATCATACTCATGCAGTGAAACATTATGTTACGCTGCAGAGCTTTCAACATCAACACAGTTTGGTATGGCTCAAAAAGGGAATTGAGCTAAAAAAAGCCAACAGGTTAGGGCCACAAATAAGGGCAGAAACACTACTTCAAGGCATGCAATAGACCATCGATACTAAGCCCTTCAGGGAATGAACAAGTAATGCAGGAAGTCAACAAGGGCTTAAAGAACCAGACACTAGACATTAGAATTAAAATCTTATAATAACTCTAGCTTGCCTGAACTCTATCCAATATCTAGTACTTCAACATCCCAGATGGGAATACCTGTCAGTACCACAACAATAAGATTGGATTCCACACATATATAATGTAAAAAAACCCTCAGAGGAACAGGTCACTATTACCACTTGTCAAAGGTACTTCAATGGTAAAGGACTGTTTAGTATTATATTTATTTAGTGGGAGAATTTCTGTCTTATTCATGTTAACTTTAGAGCCTGAAACTTCAGAAAAATAATTAATTTAATTGAGTAATGCAGGAACAATGACTTCAGGATGAGATATAAAAAGGAGGATATCACCTGCCTGTGCAGCCAACTCTAAAGATTGATCTCCATATCGGAAATCTGTTATGGAGGAATTCTGCCAAACGCGAGAAAAAAAGGGTTTAAGTGCTAGAACAAAAAGCAAAGGAGAAAGGGGATAGCCTTGACAAACTCCTTGGAAAAAGGGAAAATATGAAGAAATTAAACCATTGTCTAAAACCTATAATAGGGGGAAGGAAATCTTCAATCCAAGAGGATAACATTTTTGTGAATATTTTATAATCCACATTTAGTAAAGAAATAGGTCTGCTTCCTGCTTCCTGAAATGTACCCGAAGTAGAACCTTCAGTAGTAAAAGAGTGGAAATGTTTTAATAACCTAGGGGAAGGAAAGTTTAAAAAATGCAGTGAGAATTCTACTGTAAAGCCTTCTGGGTCAGGTATCTTCCCTTGATGTAAAAGTGTAAAGCTGTTTCTGATAAGGATATATCAGCTTCTAAAGAATTTGAATAAAGATGTGGAGAAATCATTTTAGGAGATTTCTGAAGATAGGAATCAATATCTACTGAATGCACCTGAGTATCTGGAGTTTATACTATCTTGTAAAAATTTGTAAAATGTTTCAAAAATATCTTAATCCTTAGATATTTGTGTGCCATGCACATTAGTAAAGAATTCAATGCTGAGATAGTTGGCCAAAATTTTACCATATTTATTACGTCCCTCTAAAATAAAATACTTGGGTATCTGGTTTACTAATTCAGTTCATAATACTGTCACCACCAATTGTAATAGATGCTTTACTCACATTGAGTACATAGGGGGGTTATTACAACTTTGGAGGAGGTGTTAATCCGTCCCAAAAGTGACGGTAAAGTGACGGGTATACCACCAGCCGTATTACGAGTTCCATAGGATATAATGGACTCGTAATACGGCTGGTGGTATATCCGTCACTTTACCGTCACTTTTGGGACGGATTAACACCTCCTCCAAAGTTGTAATAACCCCCTTAATCTCTCCAGGGCATCCATTATTTTTGTCATGGTGGGAAGGGTTAGATTCAATTAAGATGATAATATCTCTACTTTTTCTTTATGTATTTTCTATGTTATCTGTTAATAATCCCAAATCCTTCTTTAAGAAAATTGACTCTCTACTTTCTAAATTTTTATGGAATAACAAAAAAGCCAGAATTTCTTTCTCTCTTCTTAAACTGTCAGGTGCACTAAATTTTCCAGAATTTATTCGCTAACATAAAGCCTTTGGTTTATGTCAAGCTTCTCTTCGGCTATCCAAAGTTGAGCCTTCCTATCATCCTTTTTTTTTGTAAACAAAGTTTATTGCAATTTCGATCAACCAGTGAGCAGGTAAACATAGTATAAAAGAACATACAGTAATCTACATAGACTCTGAGGGCTATAGCTTTTTCAATCTATACATCTCTGCACTAACAGCAATCTAATGTTGCAACATCTACCCTACCCCCCATCCCACAACCTCCCCAACAGTGCCCCTCCCCCCAGTGATGATGTTGGTAGCATGTCTGGACAGTTGTATTGTGTGAAGGTGTGTAATGAAGGAGTCAACTCTCCGCTCACTATTTGAAAGTGTTTCCCCCGTCTAATCCAACCGTAGGATCCTGCCCCGGGGTCATCTGTAATGGCACCAATGGATTGGGTCTATAGGTAACTTCACAAAAAATCCAATCATCATTCAATCAGGGGACTGGACCCAATCGACATTCCTCCTTAAAGGAGTCTAATATCGCATCCCAACCTTGCGCCGCCTCCAGGGGCCGCCAACCCCTTCTGGCCTCACCATGCAGAACCGCGCTCTCGCACCCAGCCCACCTAGTTAATTCTCTGGACCATTGGGACAGTCTCGGCCCAACTGGATTCTTCCAGGACATCGCTATTTCCCTCTTGGCCAGCACGTAGGCCAAGTCCCGGAACCTGTTGGTTATTTTGTACTTAGCCGTGCTTGGAAACCAGCCAAGCAGACAATGACCTATTGTGCAGGGGACCTCCCTTCCTATCGCTCCAGCCACCAGACGGCTCACCTCCGTCCAATACACCTCCGCCGTAGGGCAGCTCCAGAACATATGCCTAAATTCCGCCTTCTCTAGCCCGCACCTCGGGCAATGTACTCCTTCCACTCCAAAGTACCTGCTGATTCGTTCAGGGGTGAGGTATGCCCTATGTAGTACATAAAAATTAATCAGCTTAAATCTGGCATTGCGAGTCATTTTGGGGAAGCCCCCCAGAATACGCTCCCAGTCCACTTCGGATATAGTTGTGCCTAGGTCTACTTCCCAGGACGATTTGAGCTGAGTCAAAGGTATGGTCCTATCGGCCTGAATCCTGCTGTAGAGATTGGAAACTGCCTTAAAGGTGCCAGAAGAAGTCGCCAAATATGTACAGGTTGTTTGTGCAGTGAGCTCTCCTGTCCGTCTCAGCCAATGTTTCCTGATACTAGCCACTACTGAGCCATATAATAAGAAGTGCCCTCCCTGTAGACCGAATTGTGTCCGAAGGACTTCAAACGGCATCAGCGTCCCCTCCTTAAATAGTGCTCCTACTGTCTGTATCCCGGCCTCCACCCAGGACTGGAGTCCACCCCAGTCACCTCTGTGGGGCAAAACTCTTAGGGACAAGAGGGGTAGGTCAGGGGAGTAAGGAGCCTTTATTTTAAGTTTACGCAAAAAGCTCCTCCAACAGCGCGCCAGGACTTTAAATTCAAGAGAATCATGTTTCCCAGTACTCGGACACCCCAACAACAGTTCGTATAATCTAGTCTCTGGGGGAGTAAATGCCTTTACCCCCAACCCTGTCGCTGCTCTGTTTGCTATCCATTGCGCCAACCACTGGAGCTGCGCTGCCAAGTAGTAAGCCTCAAAGTCTGGAACTGCTAGGCCTCCGTCTGGGGATCGCCTCTGAAGTTTGGCCAGAGCCACTCGCTTCCGTCCACCCCCCCAGATAAAGGCTATGACCATGGACTCCAGTTCTGCAAATATGGCCTTAGGAATCCATACTGGCAGGACCGTGAAGTGATACAGGAGGTGAGGCAACACCACCATTTTAAGGATATCTACCCTCCCCGCTACAGATAGAGGTAAGGTTTGCCAGAAAGCCATGTTGGAACGGAGGGAACGCATTGAGCCTCCAATATTGCTGTCTATTATATCCTGTGGGTCATGGAAAATCCTGACCCCCAAGGATGAGAGGCATCTTGGAACCCACTGGACATTTCTCAACTCCAATGGTGGGGTTACATTAGCGTTCAAAGGAAACAGGCCGGTCTTGCCCCAATTCACCCGAAGTCCAGAAAGCTCGCCAAATTGCGAAAGCATCTGTTGGGTTCGGGGAAGGTCTCTGTGTACATCGTCTAAGAAGATCAACTTCCTATCATCCTTTATGGATGGATATTGAAAATAAATTAATTTCTCCTCTTACCCCACAAGAAATTCTTTCCTTTACATCTAAATCTTCATTTACTTCTATATCCTGTTTAGACACTCTTCATCTATACTTCGATCATTGAATCCTACTATTACTCCCTCCAGATCCACCTTTTTGTCCATGTATATATGATATAATAAACTTGTAAGAATTTCTAATAGGTCAATTACTACCAGAAATAGTGCAACATATGGAATTAGCTGCCTATATCATGTCACAATGTTTACTTGGGGGCAGATCTTGTTGAGTGGGACAATGATTGCTACCCTTAGCCTAGCTGGTGTGGCCAACGTGGACAGGAATTGGTTTTCGCTCACCTCATATTTCGAGATGTCATGGTTTAGATGTACTACTACTTATTATACAGGTATTGTTGTGGGATATATTGTCAGTACAATGGCAGTCATGCAGGCCTATGTATATATCATGTGTACATGTCTTTTCAGTGGGATATATGTGTTGTCTGTACTTAGCTACTGGAAATCACATGTCAGGAATGGTGTGAGTGATGTTGTCATGTATGGGCTCTGTATCTGCATGCCAGGTGGAATGTAATGTGCCCTATTAGGAATTAGTAGGCTGTCCTTTGTTTAGTTGTTGTAACACTGCTCTCTGTGATAGTCAGTGGATGTTTCATGTGGGCTAGGTAGGCCACTGTAGCTGTAGATGCATGTATGGTATGATATGGAGTATCTGTGAATAGTGACTGCAGCTATTCCTCTAAGATTTGGTACATGTAGTGACATAGCTGTTCTCCAGGCGTGGAATGTAAAAATGTGATGGCACCTGTATGGGACTGCCACCTGTTGTATCTCCATCAGAGATTGTATCAACTGTGTCATATATATACAGAGGGATCAGCTATGCATGTGATTGCAATGGCAGGTGCCGTGTCATTTGTGATTAGGGTTGTCTTTCCTTGCATGGAACATAACTTATGGATATGGACTGGTTAGGTGTTGATTCGGAACATGCATGATATGGTGTTATTAGTCAACTGCATTCCCTATAGGTGATAAGATTATGGAGAGTAATGACCTGGATTAGGGCGAAATAGCGTTAGTCAGGGAATGATGAGCATTCTGACATAGGTTTACAGGTGATTTGATGGAATGCTATAGTTGTGCTACCTTACATGGATAATGATGTTGGTGAGAGAGATGACAATAGGGGGTGGATAGAAGAAATATGTTTTGACATAATGTAGGATTTGTGGTTTTCTATATGTGATTCCCTAGCCAGGAGATGTATATCTACATTTGTGTATGTTGTAATGTTTGTATGTTAAGATTGTGATGACCCTCTCACTCCCTCTCTATCTTTCCCTCCCTCTTCTCTCTGTTTGTGTGCATCAGAAGGTGAATGAGATGGGGCACAGCTGAGTGGGGATGCTGACATCCATGGGACCCAGAGTGCTGATACCACTGACAGCGAGGGTTCCAGTGGCCTGGAGGGCAAGGGGAGTGCCACAGAGGAGACTGGATCCAGCATATCATCTTCAGAATCCTCCTCCAGTGGACACTGCCTGGTGGTGGCGGACCCATTTGGGACCTGCCCAGCACCATCTTTGTCCACCTTCCCCTTTCCCACCACCACTCTCCCTGTAGCTTCCCACACAGTTGTCTGTGCCCAGTCACCCTTGCCACAGGCACGTTTGCCCCTGCCAGCCCTGCTGCTCTCAGTGAGGAGGCCATTGACCTCCTGAGGTCGATTTCTGTGGGTCAGTCATCCATCATGAATGTCATCCAGGGACTGGCAGCTCAAATCCAGCAGACCAGTGCATTCCTGCATCACATACACAACACCTGACACACATGCAGTTACCACTCCAATATACACTGATATAGCCACTACATCTATCTTACCCACATACATCATGACAGCAGACCCTCAGACATCCACCCCAGTCACCACATCCACAGCCACTAGAACCACAGACATGCCTACATGAAGCTCATCCACCATGCCTGCAGTCACCACCCTTACAGACAGTCACCCATCTAACATAGCATCTCTTAGCACCTCCAACCCCACTCCTCCAGGACACATAAACGCCCACACTCACCCACCCAACAGACACCAAGCAACCACAAACATAAATCGCACACACATGCACTCAAGACATCAACCAAACCACCACAAACACCCAGTCCCTCTCCCTCCATACCCAAACCCTTTTGCCATGACCATCCCCGTATTTCTAAAAATGTTTCCTCTCGGAGTTGAACCATTTCCCTACCCCTCTCCCATCCAATGTGACCCCCAAATAGTCTGTGTCCCTCCAATGTCTAGCCCTTCCATCTCCACCACCTCCTCTGCCCCCCTGCAAGTACCCATGCCCCTCCCCCACCAAGAAGTCTACCCCTCCCAAGAGTTCCCAACCCTCCCCGAAGCCTCAACCTAAGCCTCTCCTTTCCAAAGCCAAGCCCAAAGGTCCCCCTCCCAACCCAAGCCCAGACCTCTCCCTCCCCCCTATGACTGAGGTGCCGGTCTGCCCCCTTGAAGCTCAAACCTGTAGAGGTTACATGGCAACCAGAAGTCAAGTTGGGGCACTTACAATTGCCATATGTGCAAGTTGCACTTGACTATTTGGACTGGCTTATGGCCTTATTCTTTGTACATTTTGATGTATAGATATTTATATTTATTTATTTACATATACTAGGAACAACCAGTTGTGGCTTCAAAAGTTACATCTTTGTCCTGCTTTTATTTTCGCAGGTTTGGTCTTGCCTGATTTTGTTTGTGTGCGAGTAAGGTTTTTGTGAGTGGTGGCTGTGCTACCCATTGTGTCTAGGCAGCATGTATGTTTGTGTGCATAGCATTTGTCCCCAGTGATGGGTTTATATTGTGTGATGGGCATGTGTCTGTTTGGGACATGTTATTGTGTTGGTATTGTGTGGTGTTTGTGTTGACATGTTTTATTTGCAGTGTGGTGTGCCTTTGTGTGGTTGTACTGTCTGCCTGAGTGTATGTGCGGATTGGTATGTCAGATCCATTGTGAGGTATGTTTGCAGGGTATGATGTATGCCATGTTGTTTGGATGTATGATTGTGTGTGTTCATTCTCTGGTGTTGTTACGTTATGTTGTATGTATGAGTAGTCAAGAAGAAGTGTGTATTGTGGGTGATTAACTGTGCTTTGGTAGTGTTGCGGTTGTAGTGTAGGTGTGCCATTTGGTGGTGTTGTGTGTTGTTGTGTGTGACTGTGCCCGTGCTATGTATCTGGGGGTTGGTGTTAATTTTTGGCATGTGTGTGTGTGATGGCCATAGTGTGTGTACTATGTATATGCGGGTGTGTATGTGGCTGTCTGTGAGTGTGCATGTCAGTGTGAGGTTACGTGTGTGTGTCACCCTCACCACCTGTTCCCGAATGGTATGTTGTGTGTGAACCTTTTCCCTACTTTGACATTTCGCAACAGTGACATGTAAGTGTGTGTACACACAATTGCTGTTGCCATTGTCGTGGCTGGTTCCGAAGTCGTTGGGCGAGCAGGAGCAGCAGGAAGACGTGTAGTTCTGGTTCCATGGCAGCTCCGGAGGGCTATGGCTTCCTGAAGATGAGTGTTTCCATTTATACTGTTGGTGTTCACCAGGGTTTCCCTGGTGCCGCCGCGGTAGAAATCTTGGTAGTATAGAGCCTCATAATATGTCCAACTGGAACATGGTCTCTGCTGGCCTGCTGTTGGCTACCGTCGATCACAGTGGTCTGACCGCAGTGACTGTGCTGGCGGTGGTAGGGCTGTATTCTGTTGTGAAGGCCACCATGGTCATAATTTGGCGGTCTTCTCCGCCAGCGTGTTGGCTTTGCAACCACCAACATGGCTGTACTGAGCCCGTCAAACTCATAATGAACCCTTTAGTATTGATTTATGTCTAGAGAAATTTTTATTTGTCTTCTACCCTATTACCCTCCCTTCCTTTTATTTCAAGTGTTTAATAAAAAGCTTTTTTGAATTAATTATTCATGTTGAAATGTGCTTACATGACATTGTCTCTCTTGTTATCAAATTTAATATTTATGCTTTCTGATGATAAGTAAAGATTTTTTTAACCCCTGAAAGGTACATCAAGGGGGTGTAGTAGGGCCACGATGGGAGACTTGAGAATTTTGTTCTGCATGCTGGAGGGCTCTGAGAGACGGCGGCAGGGCTTCTGAGGCTGTGAGGGGGACAGCACCCATCATCTCCTTTGCTGTTGTGCTCTGAGTGGTGTCTTAGTGGTGTCTTAGCCTCTGTTGCGGCCCCAGTGGACCGAGGGCTCTGATTCCCAGGCAGCCCCGACAGCAGTGGTTGGCCTGGGCCTACCTCCACACCTGGAGCTGTGGCCTGCAGTGTTGGATCAGGCTGTACACACTGCTTCCCAGCCAGGAGGGATTAGAAAGTCCTCCCTGGTGGTGCTCACCCCAGCCAGCATCCATCAACAGGGTAGAGACTTCCACTTACTTCCAGGCTGACTCACTTTCCTCCCCCCCACCCAGCCAGAGGGCCTGCTAGCCACATAGTGAGGCCCACCGCCTGCCCATTTTGGGGCCTACAGCCTAGTTCATTGGTGGCATGGGCCTTGGCTAGGCTACCAGAAGCTGCACTGTGCAGGTAGCACCTTTACTCACGGCACCCGCCTCACATCATTGGACCATTGGACTTGCAGCCACCTTATAGCCCCTGCTATACAGTGGCCTAGTACCCTGGACCCTTGCTCCCTGGTCCCCTTCCACAGGACTGGTCATCGAAGGAGCTAGGACTACTGTCCACCTCTGGGACTCATGGTTCACCCTCTGACTGACATGCAGTGGATGGCCTGCCATCGGCAGCAACAGCGGGATGCTTGGCCCCCTATTCATTTGTGACAGGACTGCTGCTACTCAATCCAGGCCACCACCCATCCCTCCCATCAGCACTAGGGGCCACGTCTGTACTGGAGGCTGCTCTTACAGCACTGTCCTGCTCCCTTGCTGTGGGCACCTCATGATCTCGCTGCCCTCCTGCACTGAGGCACCCTTGGTCATCTCTACATGTCACTCTCCCTTCCTTGGATCCTGGACACCATGCAATTCCACCCCTAACAACTGCCACATCGTATGCCACTAACTGTATGGGACCTATGAACCGCTTTGATCTCCTTTTCACTGCCCCACCACCCGAGAGCCATACCATTCTCCCTGGAAGCCCGAGACCGCCTGCCACTGGAAGCTGACCTATATGCCCTCCTTGCCCACGCTGACAGTGGAACCTCTGTGAAGGAGCCAGTCCGCTGCAAGGTGAGACTGTATCGGGTGCCTACCCTCCACATGAGAGCCCTAACATTGGTAATTTCTCTGCAGCACCAACTGCTTCCTGTGATCTGGGTGCCAGGCTATGGCAAGCTCCCAAATGTCCATCCCTCCCCTCCCAGGAACTCGAGATATGCCTTCTCCAGCAAACTTGCCCCAGTGATGCATCTCTGGAAAATCGTCCCTAAAGTCTTCTCGTCAACTGCTCTGCTTGGAGGCTGCTGCACAGAACCATGTTATTGCTGCCCCGCAGACTTTGCTTGCCATGGAACTCTCTCCTCACACAAGAATTGACAATGGAGTGTATCCTGCAGGAGGACATGGCAGTTGACTGCTGACTGGAAGGCATGGACACTAAAATCTACAACCTTGCGGCTGAGACCAAATCCATCAGCACCAGATATAGCCGGCTTCCAGGACAGGGTGAAGGGTGTGGAATGGATCTTGCAGTTGTGGAAGACTGCCTCAACATGCCCCAGGCGAGATACTGTGAGCTTTTATACATGCAGCATAAGCTCACTGACTTAGTGGACCAGAGCTGCAAGATCAATTTCTGGTTCTTCGGCTTTCTTGAACATGCCAAGGGGGCGGATTTCAAAGACCTCCTATCCTCACTTGTTGGACTTGGCTTCTCCTGATTATTGGAGCTCGAACAGGCCCATTACCTAGGTCCCCTGCACCAGGTCACAGCGCAATGACTGCTTCCTACAAACAGGTGTGGCAACTATGGATGTAGCCCAAACTCACTGCCCACATGACTATGAAGGTCACGCAATCCCCATGGCTGCCCTTTTCTCACAGGACATTAATGGTGGGAGGAAGACATTCCTGGCCCTCTTGTCCAGTGATGGACATCAAATTTGGCATATTCAAACCTGCCCAGGTGTGGATAACGAAAGACAGCAGGTCCAGAACACGGCATGGACCTCCCTCTGTGCAGACTCAGAAACTGCATCTCACCTCTCAACTGGCCAGTCTACTGTGGCTGTGCCCAGTGGCCGTTGGTGCCCCTAGGGCACCCACAAAAGAGGCAGAGACATGGAGAGACCAGCCAGGTCACAGGGTGATAAGGACATGGCCCTCACAAATGACTAGTGCCGGGACAAGCCTCAGTCCCAATTGAAGCCTCCAATCCCAAATGGTTGGCCTGTATTCTTTGCTGTGGTGACTACTGCCCCCTCCCATTGTCTGCGGAGGGTTAGGCTTTGGGCCTCCAAGTTCTGTAAGGCTGAATCGACTGTTTAGCATTTACATTTGTATAATTCTCCCTTGCACCGGCTCATTTGCATGCATATTTAGAGCATGTATTTCTGTTACTGCATCTCACCATACTCTTAACTGCATACTTTTCATGTCTATATGTATGCATGCCATTGTAATGTTATATGATTAAGTGTTCAAAAAATGTCTATGCTGTTCTATGATATTATATGCTGGCCATTACTACCTGCATTATTATGTTTCACTTATGCCTTGCCCCACCGGCTAGTGCTGCTGTGTGTCTGGCTTCTTTGGGTCCCCTTCTCCCTTATCGGCACCCACCTTTTGGCATTGGGAGACCCCCATCCCTCATGGGAGGACATGGCTTAGCCTGTTTGGTTACGTGGCTACTCGGACACGGCCCCCACCCTGGCCTCCTCTTGTCCTGACTTCTCCTTGACAGTTTCCTTCCCTGTTCTTCCCCTTGGGGCTTCCGGTACATTGGAGTCTTGAACCTCGACCCGAGGTTCACAATCTCTGACCCTTACTAGGGTACACCCTCAGCTCAGTGCCAGAATTCTCCCTCACCTCTCTTCTCCTCCCCTTTCCCCTTACCCTTTTCTTTGTGCCTTCGGGTTCCCCTTGTCTGCCCACTCCTTCCTCCCTCCCCCCTTTTACCACCTCACTCTATTTCTTTCCATCCATTTACTTCTCCCTCACTCCCTGTGAACCCTGCTTCCCCTTGTCGGGTGATAACTTGCACTCATACTGTTGGCATCCCCCAACCTCGGACTTCCCTCCTCACTGAGTGCTGTCTCCTGCAATGTCCATGGTCCGAACACAATATATCAAGAATTAGAAGGTGCTCTCCAATTTAAATGCCATGTGGATGGATGTGGCCCTGCTGGAGTCTGAGAAGTTGCGCCGTGACTGAGTGGGGAGGGTGCTCCATGGTAGCTGTCTGCTGCTGGAGGTGGCAGATCATGGCCCCACCAGAAAATGTGGGGTAGCAATCCTTACATGCAGGTCCCACTCTGCCACCATGCTTATGAGTTGGTTTCACCCATCCAGTCATTATGTTGTCACCGAATTGAGGATTGGAGAACAAACAATCTGCGTGGGTTTGGTGTATGTTCCCATGGGTATCAAGCATCCTTTTTAGCTCCCACTCAACCGCCTTCTCACAGAGATTGGGGCCTCCCACTTCTAACTGGAGGCACTAGAACCTGGTGCGAGATGCTGTGCTGGATCGCTCTGGCCCCCTAGACACAGCCAATAATGTGGATAGGGCCATTCTGGCAGACTTATTCACTGATCATGATCTGGTGGACCAGTGGCACCTAACGCACTCAGGAAGACCAGGAATGCACCTTTTTATTCCCAGTGAATTTCTTGGTCTCCCACCGTACAGTGGCTCTTACCAGAGACTCCCAGATACTAGAGGTGGGGCTTTCCTAACACTCAGGGCCAACTCATGAGGGATGCCGCCCTGGCCAACGCTCAGGGTGGTGAGCCAGAGGGACCTGGAGGGTGAGGTTGTGACCCTCACACGCCTTTACACCGCATGACCCTCCGTCTTCACTCACCACCATCTGGAAAAGGCCCGAATGGACCTCTACACCCTGTTCACATCCAAAGCTGAATACACCCTTCAGCGGCTCAAAAGCTGCAACTAAGAACAAGGTTAGAAGGCAGTGTACCTTCTTGCGGCCCAACTCCACCAGCAGGCCCCTCCCATAAGTCCCCTGGGGAGGACAGCTTCCTCCAAGAATATTATAAATGAGCAGGCAGAGATGTTGTTGATTCCCTCTATGACACCTTCTGACAGGCAGAACCAATGTGCTCTCTCTAGACTATCTCCAATACAGCAGTGATAGCAGGCCTCTCCAAATCAGGGAAAGACCCTTTACTCTGTGTAGGCTACATGCCCATCTCGCTCCCTAATGGGGACATTAAGATACTTAAGCGTGTCCTGGCAACTCACCTCTGCAAAGTGATTCCATCCTGATCCACCACACCCAGGTAGGATTTGTCCCAGGTCGCTCCTCCAGGAATCACCTCCACATCCTTGCTCATGCCTTGTGGGCAGTCAAAGATCAACAGGCCAAATCTTAGCCCTTTCCCTGGAAGCTGAAATGGAATTCGATCAGATTGACTGGGAGTACCGCTCCATAACCCTGCACTAATTTGTCATGGAGGACAGCTTCATAGTCAAGGTTTGCTTCCTTTATGACCCCACCAACATACAGGTAAACTGTGGTAGCTTCCTATCTGACCCATTCCCAATTCATAGGAGAACCCGACAGGGCTGTCTGCGGTCACTCCTGCTCTTCCTCTTGACTATGGAGTCCCTTGCGACCGCCCTGCGCCAATCCTCCCTCATCTCTGGGGTCTCTGTCCCAGGAGGCAAGTCCACAGTGTACCTCTATGTGGATGATGTACCTCTCACCCTCATGGGCCTCCCTTGCTCTCTCCCAGCCCTGATGAGCATCACTGACAACTTTGCAGTACTGCCAGGCTACAGAGTAAACTGGGACAAAAGTGAGGCGTTGCCTGTTTAATGTATAACCACTGTTGTGGCAATATCCAGGTATCCTTTTCCCTGGAAGCCTTTCTGTCTCGGGATTTGGACCGCATAGTGGCTGACTATCTTGACCCCCTGATCACCTGCATGAAAGTCGACTTCGAAAAATGGTTGCACCTTGGACTGTCCATGTGGGGCAAAGTACAGGCCGTATGGATGGTGAAGCTGCCTAAATTTCCCTCCATCTTCGGCATGATAAACTTGCTGGTCCCACTATGTCTACTTCAGTCCATAGACAAATGCATCTACTGTTTTGTCTGGGGCTCAGCTAGTATCCACATCACCAGGACCAAAATCTTGGCGCATCTCTTGTGTGGTAGTATGAGCCTTCGTTTGGTTGTACTACACTCTTGCCCGTCATCTCTCCAAACTGGCCTATGTGCTCACTGGGATTCCAGACCCACTGCAGTGGACTTGTTATTAAATGTAAACTATACAACGGGTCGTGCCCACATCACATTCAGATAATCTGGTCTTGCAGGCTATGATTAAATCCTGGAGACGTGCCATCAGCTCCTTGGAGTGGCCCACCTCCTTCATGAACATGCATCCTTGTGGGGTAATGCCGTCTTGCCTATAGTAGGGAAGGTTTCTGTTGACAATATGGCACTCAGCAGGCATTGTCAGTCTGAGCCAAGTCATTGAGGGGGTTGCCCTCAAACCCTTCACGCAGGTCTGAGAGGAGTTTGACCTTTCACCACAGCAGAATTGTAGATATCTTCAATTACAGCATTGTCACCACTGCCATCTGGGAGCATGTCCCTAGACCCTAATGTCCTGTCATAGACTATCTCAGGACGTGGGGCCACTTCCTCGGGATGATGTCCCGTTTCTATGAACTTCAGATCCACCACCTTTTTTCTTCCCTTTTCCTCAGCAGCCTCTGTGCTATATGGCAGGCTAGGCTGAATATGGAGTATGAGGCAGAGAATTGGGTTATACCCTTAGAGGCGCTCCAACATGGGGCGGGGGCACGATTTAAATAGTGCCTTTTCAAGACACTACATGATTGATACTGGAAACCGGCAAAACTGCACGCAGCAGGCCTTCTGCCCCATGCAAATTGCTGACATTGCCCTGCGCCCAGATGCGATGTTTTACACATCCTTTTCAACTGTCCCTCCATACACCCCTTCTTGGACACCGTGGGAGCCACGCGCATGGGGACCCTGCCAGTCAGGGCCCCTCTCCCCATACCATGACTCTCTTGCACAACCTTGGGAACCCACAGACCTCTCATTTCCCCAGTGCTGCCTCTAGCATATAGTTCTTGCGTCAGCAGAAATATGCATTCTCTGCCACTGGCATTTCCCAATGTCCCCCACCCACGAAGAGTGGCTATCAGCGATGTTCCTAGCCACTTTGCACAAATGTTCCATTCACAACCTCAAGGACCGTTCCGAGGTATTTCTCCAGACGTAGATGCCCTTTCTGCAGGACCCCATGGAATCAGCCCCCCACCACCACCTTGATACATTTCTTTCTTTCTTTTTTTCCTCACCCCCCTTCTTTCTCTTCATCTCCTCCTTCCTCCCTTTCTCTCTTCCACCCTTGCCCCACCCCATATGGGCACATCCCACATGCTTCACCCCATGAACCACCCTCTCCTCTACTGGCGGTTAGTACTGCATGGCATTCCAAGTATGGGGTTTTGGGCCTAAGGATACAAATCAGGACTCTCATTGAACCTATGCAAAGCAGCCTTTCCCCCCTCCACCTGATAGAGTGTACTGATTCAAATGTAATTTGTTCTTTACTCTGTCATGCTCCCTTTGTGTTCTTATCCTCCCACTGTGCCCCCTGGTTCTTTTGCAATTCCAACAAATAAACATGAAACAAAAAAGGACCCTCAGGACCCAACAAACAACGGCTAAACTAAGCTGAAACAGTATAGATAGAGGGTTGCAATACCCAAATGCATGTCTATACTGTATATTAACATTAAACTAGTTAGGTTCAGAGATTTGCCTTGCCCCAACTCACAAAAAAAAACACATTGGCAAGATCCAACATCCTTCAAACAGCATTACCAACACCTTCTATTTTTTTTATTTTACTGTTCTCATCACAATCAATCAATCAATCAATCAAAAAAATGTATAGAGAGCGCTACTCACCCATGAGGGTCTCAAGGCGCTAGTCTAAAGTTAAAATATAAAGTTGATATTCAAAATACTTTTGGTCCTAAAATATTTTAAATGATACAGTCAATATAGGGCTCAGTTCAGTTTATCAGGCATAGTCCTTCAGTCAGGGTGGTGGAAGGCATTACGTTCTAAATTGGATAGGGATTTTGTTTGTGTGGTGCTTTTGACTTTTTATCTGCTTTTTTGGCTTAGAAATGTTTTTACAAGCTAAGCCTGTCTGCTCTGTGCCACGGCTACCAGGAGCTGAAGTAAGTTTTAAATTATTGAAACCTTTCACTGGACGTAACAGATTAGTTACATTATTACTTGTGGTGGTCTAACATCCACCTGAATTTATAATGCCTTTCTTACAGAGGTCATTATATTTTTAATGTCCGTGACTGGCAGGTTTTTCCTGGTTGTGTAAGACACAAAAAAACCTTTATACCTTTGCCTATAAATAGGCAGGTAAATCAGATAGTGTTGGACCTGGCCTTTTTTGCATCCCCAAACTTTTGTCTCCTTCCTCCTATTTTTCTGACCAGTTTTCTTTGGCTTTAGGATTCTGTGCACTTTACCACTGCTAGCCAGTGCTAAAGTGCATATCCCCTTTGTGTAAAATTTTAGTTGTCATTGATTTATCCCTGATTGACATACTTGATTTACTAGTAAGCCCCTAGTAAAGTACACTAGAGGTACCCAAGGCCTGTAAATAACATGCTCCTAGTGAGTCTGCAGCACTGGTTGTGCCACCCATATGAGTAGCCCTGTAAACATGGCTGAGACCTGCCACTGCAGTGTCTGTGTGTGTAGTTTTAAACTGTCAATTCACCTTGGCAAGTGTACCCACTTGCCAGGCCCAAGCCTTCCCTTTTTTATACATGTAAGGCACCCCTAAGGAAGGTCCTAGGTATCCCCATGAGCAGGGTGCAGTGTATGTTAAAGGTGGGACATGTGCTGATGTGTGTTACAAGTCCTAACAGTGAAATACTGCCAAATTTGTTTTTCACTGTTGCCAGTCCTATCTCTCATACATTAACATGTGAACCGCTTTAAAATACCTTTTGAGTGTAGTTTCCGTTTGGGAGCAGATGTAAATCTGAAGTTTTAAAATTAAAATTTTAAAATACATCTTTTGGTAAAGTTGTTTTTTTAAATTGTCATTTTGCAAGTGCCAATTTTAGAACGTGGGTATTTTCTTGCTTAAACCATTCTCTTACTCTGCCTGCTTGTGTATTTCCTGTCTGGGTCCGACTGACAGTTAGGCTGTTTGTGAATCCCCACTAGATAGTGGCACAAAGGGTACTGGGGTGTAGTCTGCATATCCTAATGGGCCATCTGGGCTAGAGTGGAGGGAGGAGTGGTCACTTACACCAGAATGGGCTGTGCCTGCCCTCACACAATACAGTCTCCAACCCCCTTGAGAGAGTCTGGAGCCAGGCCTGGGCAAGGCAGGATCTTGTGAACAAAATAGACTTTCCTTAGAAGTTTGCCTACTTCAAAGGCAAAATGGGGTATAAGTAGTGGCCCAAAAGGCCAGATTTTCAGATTAGCTCTGGAACCAAGTGGAATCTCTGTCAAGGAGAAGAGCTGAAAAACTGGAAGAGGAGTATTGCCCCTTTGGCTGTGACTGTGCTTTGCTGGGTTGGCCTGCAGTTGCTGGTTCTGCCTGAAAGAAGACAAAGACTGGACTTTGTGGTATATTTCTTCTTGTGAAGAATCTCCAAGGGCGTGGACTGAGCTTGCCTCATGTTCTGAAGTTTCCGGGCCTTCAAAGACTTCCCCTGCCAGCACATGGACTCTCTGCTGAAACTCCTGCCCTGCCAAGTGGTGCCCTATCCAGTCCCTGGGCACTTGAAAGGTGAAGCTGGTAGAACAAGGACTAAGTCCATGCACATGAAGCCATGCATGGAAAATTGTGAAGCACCACCTGCAATGCGGCTGTAAAAATGACACGCCACCCACCTCCTGGCTGAAATCGACAAACCACCTCCATCGTGGCTGGGAAATCGATGCATCACCTGCATTTCGGCTGGAGAAACGATGCAACACCTGCTTGCAGCTGCTGTAAATGACACAAACCCCATGCAGCGTGGTTTTCCACCACCTTGTAGCAGGATTTCTCACTCATCATCGCTGGGTGTAAAAATCATTGTGAACCTGCACGGATCCGAGTTGCCCTTTCTGGAAATCGGCGCTTGGCTCTCTTGCGGGAGAGAAAAATTATGAATCGCCTACTTCACTGGAGAGGAAACGACGCACAGACTCACTTGTGAGTAAGGAATCGACCCATCACTGACTTTTCCGATGCACACTCGCCCGTGTGGCTTTATTTTTGGCGCAAACCAGGTACTTTCTGTAACAAGAACATTTCCATTGCTTTCTATGGAGTAAGACTCTTTTTATTTTAAAAATTCATATCTTGACTTGATTATGTTGGATTTTTGTTGTTCTAGTCTTGTTTGATTTAGATAAATATTGCCTATTTTTCAAAACTGGTGTGGTGTCCATTTTGTAGTGTTTTCACTGTATTACTGTGTGTGATGGTTCAAACACTATATACATTGCCTTTGAGATAAGCCTGACTGCTTGTGCCAAGCTATCAAGGGGGTGAGCAGGGGTTATCTAAGTGTGTATGTCTATTACCCTGACTAGAGTGAGGGTCCCTGCTGGGACAGAGTGCAAACTGACTGCCAACCAGAGAACCCATTTATAATAGATAGCTTCACTTTACAGCTCATCCTCCATCAAGCTGTCAGAGTATTTTTTCAGATGACAGATCCAGCAGGGCATGTCAGAAAAATGTCATCTGTCTGTCAACTTTTGGTTTTTCAAAGAAAGACTCTCAAAGAACAAATAATTAGTACTCTACAAACCCAGAGACTTGTCCCTGGGGTTAGGGTGTAATCCATGATTACCAGGATTTTCCTGGTGGTGATATACAAAAAAACTCAACAGACCACATACTTGAAATAAGGTGGGCATTGTATGGCTTCACTCTGACAGTCCCTACTCCTTTGTGCCAAAAACTGACGATTTGCACAACTCAGAACTGGGGACTTACTTTTAAATCAAATGTATCATGCAATTATATGCAAATTGTACCATGTTTTAACAAGAGAACACAAGCACCTTACCATCGGTTAGGTAGGAAAAAGTACACAGGGTATTAATGACAGCAAACACTGGTTCAGCAACACAAGGCAAAAATCAGGGGCAGTGGGGCGACCCGCAAGCATGGCCAGGTCCAACAACCAGAGAAAGAATGTTTTTTTGTTTACCTTGCATTTCACATGTGGAAGAGAAACAGAGGAAGGAGATATAACAAATATATAATAAACAAAGAATGGCCTATTGTTCAGTTGGTACTACTACTAGCAGACAACATACATAAACAACAGCAAACCTGATGAGAAACATGCTAACATGGTATCTTCTTACAATGTTGGATTTGTATTTAGAAATTACTGAAAGAATTAGCTAGTCATTTTGGTTATGTAAAACATGGTTTTGTCAGCAAAAATACAAACTGCAGTGCACAATTATCAATATATGTCTGCAAGGAAGTAATGCTATATCAATTTCATATTTTCAGGATCCATAATTATTCTATTTCTCTCAAAGTCTTCCTGCATTGCATGTTAATTGCATTCAGGACTGAAATTTCACACCTCCCTTTAAGAATAATTACATCACTCTAATTCAGTATCTTTGAACTAATTTTCTGGATAATTACGTTTAATTCTCATCGTCTACTACTCAATTCCAAATCCATGAGTGGGTGCCTTCTGGTATTGGAACTGGTTATTATTTAGTAAATCTTCCTTTAAATGGTTTCACTTTTAAATATTTGAGCACTTGATGAAATGGTTATTTTAAAGATTGGTAAATTATTCTATGGAACATTAGTACAAGGTAATAGGATGTTAAAATGTTTCTAATTTTGGCACTGAAAAAATAATGACTGAACAGCAAGACCATTTCTCTCTGTGACAGTTCCCCGTTTCATTTTCAAGTAACCTTGCTTATTGTGTGTAAGGGCAATGCACGAAACTATAGATTTTTATTATTTCAATTACATTTTTTTATATTTTACAAATGTAGTTTGTAAAAATATTCGAGTGTGTTTTCATTAATTGTATGACTTTTGTTCGTGGCAGAAAAACAAGCTCTAAGGGTATTTGAACATGTGTTCGTTAAAAGCAATAATGTTGGTAATTGTTTTCTGCTGGAATGGTATTTGGGAACATATTCTTAGCATTATATTTGCTTCTGCCTCCAGACACTTGAGAACACTTAAGTTAAACACAGAAGAAAGGAAGGTTAAGGTGTTAGTCATTAGGCTCTATCCCTGCCATTTTCAGGATCAAAGGTCGGGTGGAAGGGAGCATCAAAATAAAATACATTATCATCGGGGAAACAAATTCTAAGTTGCATTTAATGCAAGCACTACAGCAAATAAACAAGAGACAATTGTCCTTTCAACCGACCAAAGTTCTCACCTAAAACCTGTCAGTTATAGAATGTACTGCTAAAATGCATTCAGATTTGAACAGTTTAAGTACATTTATCACTTCACACATGTACATGGGATATAGGCGCATGACAGAAACTCATTATTTTTGGCGAAGCCTAACTTATGAACAGGTGGCAGGATCTTCTAAGAATCTTCTCACGGAGAAAACAGAGGAAATTCTTAAAGCAAAAGGAATCCACGTAAGCACAATGGTGACGTAATTCATTTCTTAAAATTACTCTACACTGTATGTGTTTGCGACATGGTGCATGTTTCAGAAGGTGCGTCAGGAACAAACAGGAACAGTCCACCCTATTATAAAGACTGCACTGCCCATGGCAGCCGCGAACTTGCACTGCACTTGGGGCAGCGCATTGAAGTGATATATGGAGTGGCTGCCCTGAAGCAGCAAGTGGCATGCTGTCTGCACTTTGAGAGAGGAGTGAGATCCCCTTAGGGCTGGGTACGGTGACTACACCCACCTACAGGTGGATGTTTTGGTTTCTATTGGACTCCCATTCTTCCCTGCAGAGGTCTTCCTTTAGTGCACCTCCTAAGTTCCTGTATGCCTCTGCATCTGTGTCCTGACGGAGGTGCCGAGGCAAAGTGATTTCCTCTTACATATGGGGCCACACCCCTATATAAATAAGGGAACGCTATTCCACGATAGCGCAGGTGCTACATGTGCGTCAGCATTATCAGTATTAAAGAAAGGGGTGACGAGTGTCTGCGGACCCTTCTAATATCATTGTTTCCCGACACCAGCATTTTGGCACAATAATTCTAATGCTAATGCAGTGAAGTTAGCATTGACTTCCATGAGCCCTTCATTTCTTCTTGTCTCATCTAAAGCAACAGTTAAACTATACATCGGAATTCAAGCCGAAGCAGTGGAAGGAAACTGAAAGTAATAAAGGCAATCTGACTGTCTCTCTTTCCTTGGAAAGTGTGATCACAAAAATGTCTTATGGCAGGAAAAATATATCCTTGATAACAAGTCTAAGTCCAATCTTATGGCACCCATGAATAAACTAAGGCCCATATTTATACTCTGTTTGCGCTGAATATGTGTCAAATTTTTTGACGCACATTCGTCGCAAACTGTGCACCATATTTATACTTTGATGCCCGAGTCCGCGAACGCCAAAATTCCACCGTGTGTGTCATTTTCTGGATGCGGGAAACTGCCTTGCGTTAATGACATGCAAGGTAGGCGTTCCCGTCCAAAAAATGAGGTAAACACCCATGTGCCATATTTATGCTATCGCGCAAAAATCCCACATGACCAGGAGGCGGAGGCGGAAAATTGCGCACAGCCCGATTTTCATCAAAAATTAACGCCTGAGTCAGGGCAGGCGTTAAAATGGGGCAAACACACCAGTACTTAAGGAAAACAAACACAAGCAACAGCAGAGCTCCATAAGGAAGACATGGAGGTGCTATTCATCCAGCATGCACGCCGACGCAGAGCACAGGACCAACAACAGCAGCTTCTACAACACCAGTAGGGGCCACAAAGGCAATGCAGAAGGCAGGAGAGGATGCCAACATTGAGCCACAGTTGGCACCCAGCTTGCAGACACCCCACACCATTCCACCAGAAACCAAGCTGCTAGCTGTACTCCACATGTTGGCAATTGGCTCCTTTCAAACCACTGGTGCCCTGGTTGCCGGGATCTCACAGCCCTTATTCTCTGCCTTCCTACCTAAGGTACTGGATGCCATCATCTCCCTCACGCCCTGCCACATCAGCTTCCCCAACACACAGCACAAGCAGTAGGAGACCAAACAGGGCTTCTATTAAATCCACGGCTTCCCACACGTGCTTGGTGCCATTGATTGCACATATGTATGCATTGTGCCACCTGCTGCAACCGAACATCTATACAGCAACAGGAAGGACACACACTCCATCAATGTGCAGGCCATTGTCGATCACCGGGGGTTGATCACCAACTTCGTGGCAAAGTATCCTAGGAGTGTTTTTGATTCGTTCATCTTCCGCCACAGCACCATCAATCAACACTTCCAGGATGGACGATATGGAAATGGCCTACTTGTTGGTAAGTACAGAAACCTGCTTATATACACACTGCACAACAACCCTCTAGGACAAACAACACATACACCACTACATTGACATATGGCCAGGAACACACAGAAGTTGTGACACCGTTAGGCATGTTTGATATCCTCACCCATTTGGATACACACCTATGGACAAATGACAGAACTAAAAAACAACAGATGCCACTCCACAGACACAAGGGAACAATTTAAAACAACACAATGACATGGCCTTAACTGGCAGTACAGCTTGGAAGATTAATCTTTCAATATCACATCAAGAACACTCAATCAAACACCCTTCCAAGCAATAAGTACTGTGTAAGGGGGGTGTTTTGCTGCAGGTCAAACACCATGACACACATAGCATGATGATGACTACAGTGAAGGTGACATGGAATCATTGAGGCTGTACCAATATCTCACATCACTCCTGCTGTGACATTGCCCACTACTAATAAGCAAGTGGACTGTGCTAAGAACACATATTAATGTGACAATATTGAAAGTGCACATTCCTACACATACGGATTGAGACAATTTCACACACACAACAGATGTACAGACATATGGACCTTCTGACACTCAAAATGACAACCTCACAACCAAGTTAGCCAGGTGAACTAGAACATGTTCGGTAGTATAGGTACATGTTTGAGCCTGAGTCGACTTGGCAAGGGCAGAAAAATAGGTCTGCAGAGAATTTGTCACACATGGGATATTTGTGCTTAGTCAATTGTCAACACATCAATGCTGACAACGTATGGAGATGTGTTGTGCATTGTCACCTTGCCAAATCTAAGGGCCTCACTGATGTTTAACTAATTCTATTGCATATGTTAAATTGGATGGGATGTCCAGGCCATATAGATGCAACCGTGTTACCACCACTGTGGAATTGATTCTGTGTATGGAAGTATCATGTCACCCCAGTTAAGACACATGGGGGGTCATTCTGACCCCGGCGGGTGGCAGGAGCCGCCCGCCTGGAGGGAACCACCAGAAGACCGTACCGCGGTCAAAAGACCGCAGCGGTCATTCTGGGTTTCCCACTGGGCTGGCGGGCGACCGCCAAAAGGCCGCCCGCCAGCCCAGTGGGAAACAGCCCTCCATGAGGATGCCGGCTCCGAATGGAGCCGGCGGAGAGGAGGATGTGCGACGGGTGCAGTGGCACCCGTCGCGTATTTCAGTGTCTGCAATGCAGACACTGAAATACAAAGTGGGGCCCTCTTACGGGGGCCCCTGCAGTGGCCATGCCATTGGCATGGGCACTGCAGGGGCCCCCAGGGGCCCCACGACACCCCTCACCGCCATCCTGTTCCTGGCGGGTGGAACCGCTAGGAACAGGATGGCGGTGAGGGGGTCGGAATCCCCCATGGCGGCGCAGCAAGCTGCGCCGCCATGGGGGATTCCCAGGGCAGCGGAAAACCGTCGGGAGACCGCCGGTTTTCCTGTTCTGACCGCGGCCGAACCGCCGTGGTCAGAATGCCCAAGGGAGCACCGCCAGCCTGTTGGCGGTGCTCCCGCGGTCCCCGGCCCTGGCGGTATTTACCACCAGGGTCGGAATGACCCCCATGGACACCTCTTTCACATGACATAATGCAAGGGAGTACACAATGTACTGCAACTCTACAAAAATACCGCTGACATCCGGTCAATCAGCCAAACACCAGTTCAGATAAGGAAACAACCCAATGCTGATGGTACATCCTAGAAGCCTAGTATTCCACACAATAACACAAACACTGATGAGCCACAGACAACACAAGAGAACAATTGCCATGCAAAGTGATGATCAAGGTGCAAGCAACATCAACATTTTCTCACTAATTTTATCTTTCAGCTGATCAGGGGTTGAGGAAATTCGATTTTTAATACGATCGTATCGACCCGCCATTTTGTGGCCCGCCGCCATTTTATGTTGCCTTCACTCAGGCAGCACAGCGAACGAAGTCCATTCTGCCTTTTCTGCTTATTCTGCAACATGGTGTTCAAAACAGTCTTCTGCCTCTATCTTTACAAGGCTGGTATTAAGGTCTGACCGAGTACACTAATCCCTGTCTGGTTTTCTAATCCTTGTTTCAACTATCTGTAGGCTCACACTATTCTCCGCCGATCTTATCTTATCGTCTGGCCTTCGCTGTCCTTTGCTAGTATTCTCTCATTTCACAACTGTCCTCCAAACGCACACAAACTTATCGCACCACATGCAACTTCGTTGTGGATCGGTTAATGAATTAGTTCAAGGGAGGGGTGACAAACACAGCTGGAGGGGAGGCAGCCTTAAGTCACTTGATACTTTGTTCTATCTTGTTTTCCGACATTTCTATTGACTCTGTTCTATCTTTACATCATTCTTACTGGCTCCTTTCTATGTGTTCTGGGAGTGTATGTAGTTAATGAATGTTTTTATACGGTATATAAGATTGTGCGCCACAAAGTAAAGTGGCAGTCTCCTGAGAACATACCTTGCGTACTTCTTGGACAACTGTACTAGCTGCAGCTAATAAAATCTGATCTTTTACGCCTGACAGAGTGTCCCGTGTCTCTGTTAGTTGAGGCAGGTGAATCCAAGGAGATTTCAGGCGTACCCTGCGCCGCCAGGCCCATAAGGTTCTGGTTCTTCAATTGGCGCCCAACGTGGGGCGGCTTCAGCGGTACCGGTTCTGCCTGAAGGTCGTGAGGAACCCCGCAGGAAAATTCTGGAGGAATCGCGAGCCACGTCAAGCGACCCCTGTATGTCGAAGTGGTCCGAAGGTCTTTTTCAGCGCGGTTACTCCTTCCTGACGGCTACTGACGACTGCTGCCCTGACTGCCGCCCTGCCTTGGCCCTTTCTTTGATGATGTATGGTAAAGCGAGACGATAGACGGGCCTCTGTTGGTGTAAGAAGACATCCTTAGTTAAGTATTTGGTGGGTCGCGCCCACAAATTTTGGTCTTTGTTTTGTCCTTAGGTCCTTAGATTTGGCCATTGCAGAGGCCAAAGCCGAGGGGTAAGTGCATTTGTGCTGTGTAAACTGAAAGTTTTACCCCCTTGATGTTTGTGAACAGCCAGTAAAAATCGTGAGATGTCTGGTCTGACTAAGTTTGGAAAACTTTGTTGCTTTGGTTGTAATAGGGACTCCCAGCTTGAGGACTCCTGTCCGATTCCTTCGGTTGGAACTCCCACATATGAGCTCTATTCTAAACATGGTGTTGGTCCTATTGCCTTTAATAAGACATGGACCCGATATACAAAGAAAGATGGTGTTTTAAAATGGCCAGAAAATGGTAGTTTCGAAACTGATGTGCTAGATAATTTAGAAGCAACGTTATTTAAAAGAAAAGCCCGGCCGGCAATGTTTGACTCTTTTCGCCTTTGGCGTAAGGAAGCCAAACAGAGAGAAATTAAACAAGCGAAACGAGATAGGAAAACACAGGGAATGACGATTATACAGGCTGCTCAGCAATTCAAAGATGATGAAATAGATAATGCAATGGAAATTTCAGACAGACAGCATCGAATGGCAATAGATAAATGCTATCCGACGTTGCCTATCTCTTCCCTTGATAAGAGAAAAGATTTTGAGGAAGATTCCTTAATGTCCCACTTATTGAAATTGCCTCCGCCCTATGTACAAGGTGCTAATGCACCCCCGATGTTACAGCCTGTTCAGCCGCCAGTTGTGCTTCCGCTTGCTCCAGCTTTTCCACATTTGCCTCCTCAAGTATTGCCTATGCCAGCTTTGCCTTTAACTCCTTTGCCTTCTGCTCCTTTGGCAATTCCTAATGCTCCTTTAGTTAATTCACCTAATACCTTGTCCCCTATCCTTATGTCAAATTCTCCATCTACGCGTAAGCGATTTACCGATACTGTCTCTGGTCTCTTATCACCTTTCTTTGAAGCTTTAAACGTGTCTCCAGCTTTTTCTCGAAGACAGTCTCGTAGTCAATTCCCAGACTCCGAAGAGCGAGAAAAATTGGACTCACTTGCTTGTAGATGGATCAAGAAGGGTCCCCAATATAGTACGTCTGATATTATGTCCACCTTTCTGCAATGGAATGCACCTACGCAGAGATATGTTTTTAAAGTTATGTGCGATACTCTCGCTAAAGAATGGGAGGATATGAATTTGGGTTCGGTCCCACAGGATCTATTAGATGTTCAGGCTGACTTTGACAAAGGACTTATTGTGGGTCCTAAGGTTGAAAACGCTGTCAGAACACTTATTTCTTTCAGATCCCTATTGTTCTCACAGACTTTTCCTGATTCTGATCCTTCAGTTAGGACAGCACTGAAAAACTATCCCATGAGAGAGGTTTCTCCAATATGGAAGGAAGAAGTTGCAGCAGCAGGTGCTAATCCAGCTATTCCTGCGCATTTTCAGCGCATATGGATACATGTCCCCTGGAAAAGGTCTGAAGTTTTAGCACTTAAACAGTCACTACCAGATTCACGCAAAAATCCTGCTGGTTACTATAAAGAGTTGTCGCAAACAGTTGATGCATGTACTATGAATCTAGCAGATATTGACATGTTGATGGGAAATGTAGTTCCACAGACAATATGGGCTAAAATTCGTAGAGAGGATCACGCTCAAGAATTAGGCGGCGATTGGAACGCTATTATTGCCGCAGATAGAGGTCAAGTAGGTGGTGCAAAACCCGACGCTTTGATCTCAGAACTCCCTGGTAGGATTATTACATTAATGAAAACAATGATGCCTGCTTTGAGAGTTAATTGGGATAAGCTAGCAGCATGTAAACAAAAGAAAGAGGAAAGTGTTTCCGATTTCTTTACCCGATTCGAGGAGACATTCATTGATCACAGTGGTCAAGATATGGCTACAGAAGGGGGACAGCGATTATTTGTGGATAAGTTCGTATATAACTTGCTTCCTGAACTATCACACAAGCTAAAAGACTCCGAGAGTTCATGGGCAGTTTCTTCTTCCGCCCAGATATTGGCTACTGCACAATATTATGAAAATAGAGACAAAGAAGAAAGGGAAAAACAAGAGAAAAAGACGAAAGAATTAAAAACTAAAGTTCTCTTGCAACAGGCTTATCCTCCTCGTTATGTTCAGCCTCAGTTTCAACAGCCTCCGCAGTTTCAGAGGTTGTATCAAAAGCCTGAACCATTCATTCCAAGACCTTTGCTAGGTCCCAATCAATGTGCTTATTGTAGGGAGGAAGGTCATTTTAAGAACAGTTGTCCGGCATTGTTGCAGCGTAATGGAGCAACATCTGCTTCACGAGGTCGTGGTGGTCTTCAGTCAGCAAATAGAGGTAGAGGTCGAGGTGTGTTAACCCAAGGGCAGCGTTCTTTTGTTCCTCCAAATTCCGGAAATTACTTTGACCAGCAAAACGTTAGGTCTACACAGTATTACAGTGAGGATCAGTATATTGAAGGAGGGAATGAAAGTCTTCATTTTGAATAGGACAGCCATGGACAAAGTAAGGGGGTTACGTCAATTCCAGTGGATCAGAATGGACCTTATGTTAATGTCACTACAATGGGTGTTTCAGAGCCATTTCTTTTAGATACTGGTGCCATGAGAAGCTCTATCATTCATTCTAAACTCCCTGGCGCACCTTTGTCTGGCTTAACGAATGTATCTGTAGGATTTTCTGGCGCCCCTGTTCGCAATCCAGTTTCTTGCCCTTTGCCTGTTTCAATAGGCCCTTATGATTTAGAAGCTCCGCTTCTTCTGACGAATGGTTGTGGTGAAAATCTGTTGGGTTTAGATCTATTAAAAAGAATGCATGCTACGATATATTGTTCACCTTCTGGTGTATACCTCACTCTAGGACAGAAAATGACTAGTCCAATGTACTTATCAAAAGATCAATTCCCACCTGAATTGCTTTCTCTTCCTGAAACGCTTTGGGCTACGGGTCCGAATGACGTTGGTTGTCTTGAGATCCCACCCTATGTTGTTACTCTCAAGCCCAATGCTGAAATGCCACGTATTCCGCAATACAGAATTTCTACTGAAGGTGAGAAAGCACTTCTGGAAATTGTCCATGATTTGATTCAGAAGGGTGTGGTTGAGGAAACGAGAGGAAATATATGTAACAGTCCTGTTCTTCCGGTTCTTAAACGCACTGATTCTTCTCAGCCTCCTGTTTATCGTTTTGTAATTGATCTTCGGGAGGTAAACATGATTGTCGTACCGCAGTTTCCTGTAGTCCCAGATATCACTGCTCTGTTGACGATGATACCTTCTACAGCGACTTGGTTTTCAGTTATCGATTTAAAGAACGCTTTCTTTAGTATTCCCATCGCCGAAGAGAGTAGAGATATTTTTGGTTTTTCCCTCGGAGGCCGAAGCTTCCGGTTTAAACGCGCACCTCAAGGTTATTGTGAAAGTCCCTCTGTTTACAGTCAAGCTCTAAAATGTCATCTTGATGCCTTTTCCTTACCGTCCGGTGCCGCTCTCATTCAGTACATGGATGACTTGTTAGTTGCAGCTGATTCAGAGGAGATTTGCAAAAACGTGACCGTTGCACTGTTGCGTCATTTGTTTGATCTGAATCACAAGGTTTCTCCTTCTAAATTACAATATGTCTGTCGCGAGGTGACTTATTTGGGTCATCTCTTGTCAAAGGAGGGACGACGATTGACCCCCGAACGAATTCAGGCAATTGCACAAATGTCAGTGCCATCCACACAAAAAGAGGTACGTGCCTTTTTGGGCATTACTTCTTATTGTAGACAGTGGATTCCGAGTTTCTCTTTATTGGCTAAACCGCTGTTGGCGCTAACTTTAAAAGATACGCCTCAGCCTCTTCCGTGGACTGACGAGTGTCAGAAGAGTTTTACTGATTTGCGTATTGCTTTGTGTTCTGCTCCTGTATTGGGTACTCCTGATTACAGTAAGCCCTTTACGCTCTATGTCCACGAAAGAGAGGGTTGTGCATTGTCAGTCTTAACGCAGCGTTTTGGAGATCAACAGCGACCATGCGCATATTTCTCAGCTACGTTAGATCCAGTAGCTAAAGCATTGCCTAGTTGTCTTAAGGCGACAGCGGCAGCAGCAATTTCTATCCGACAGTCTGCTGGAGTAGTGCTAGATAATACTCTCATTGTTATGGTGCCACATGCAGTGGATATTTTACTAAATAGGACAAAAACGCAGCATCTTAAGAGTGCTCGGTTGTCCGGATATGAGCTGACGCTTTTGGCTAGTCACATACACATCAAACGATGTAATACCCTGAATCCAGCTACTTTGTTGCCTCTTCCAGAAGAGAGAGATGTCTCTAAACAGCATGATTGTTTTCTCCGTACTGAAGAAGAGAATAAGGGTAGAATTGACCTAAAAGACACGCCATTAGTGAATCCAGATGGAACACTATGGGTAGATGGTTCTTGTTTCAAGCTCCCGAATGGAGATACAGTTTCAGCCTACGCTATTACTACTTTGCATACGATTGTGGAGACAGCACGCATTAGACATAATTCAGCTCAGGCAGCTGAATTGATAGCCTTAACTAGAGCGTGTGTGTTATCCGAAGGAAAAAGAGTAAACGTGTACACTGATAGCCAATACGCTTTTGGTGTAGCGTTTAACTTTGGGCGTTTATGGAAGGAAAGAGGATTCTTTACTTCCCATGGTACTAAGATACAACATGGTCAATTAGTGACTGAACTTCTTGAGTCACTTACAATGCCTACTCAGATAGCGATCGTGAAGTGTAGTGCACACAAAAAGATTGTGGACGATGTTGGTCGAGGAAATGCATTTGCAGATGAGGTAGCGAAAAAGACAGCCAGAGACAACACAAGTCGAATGTATGTTGCAGGTCCCGCAAACTGCGTAAGAGAAAAGGGAATGTATGAAGATACAGTAGAGAGTGTGAAATCAATTCAAGGAGAGGCTACGGAGAATGAGTTGAGAAAGTGGAAGGAAAGTACAGGAATGTTAGATGAAATGGGATGTTGGGTTGAATTATCAGAACATCAACGTTGGCTGTTACCAGATGCTTATGTACTACCTGTAGTTACTATGGCACATGGTCCAGCTCACCTAAATGCAAAAGGAATATGTAGGCTTCTGGCTCCAGTGTGGCAAAATGAGGGGATCCCAAAGTGTGCAAATAATGTAGTAAAACATTGTATTGTTTGCTTGATGTACAATCCGGGAAAGGGAACCCCAACTCCAGCAGGTCATTTTGCTCCTCCGACATATCCATTTCAGGTGTTGCAGATCGATTATATTCACATGGAACGATGCAACAATCTCAAATATGTTCTGGTGGTAGTATGTGCTTTTTCTAGATGGGTAGAAGCCTACCCTCTGAAGGACAATACTGCTTTATCAACTGCCAAAATACTTTTGAAAGAATTCTTCCCTAGGTTTGGTTTGCCGCGCATTGTCTGGAGTGACAATGGGAGCGAATTTGTGGGTCAAGTCATGCAAAAAGTTTGTGCAGGTCTTGGCATAAAACAGAAGTTCCACGCGGCGAATCACCCACAGTCGGCTGGTTTAGTAGAATGCTACAATGGAACCTTGAAGCTTAAAATTGCTAAGGTGCAAGCTAGCACAGGACTTAATTGGCCTGATGCTTTACCATTGGCTCTTCTGTCCATCAGAACAGCAGTACACTCTCGTTTGGGGCTTAGCCCTTACGAAGTGATATTTGGTCGCCCAGCTAATGTATGGGGAGTTCCTCGCCCTAAGAAATACTCAGACTTGCCATACCCGATGTTGATTGACTACTTGCATGACCTTACAACTAAATTGCGTGTTCTTTATCAACAGGTTCAGAGTGCTCTACCAGAGGCTTCCACAGACCCAGGTCATTCCATCCGACCAGGTGACTGGGTCTGCACGAAAAATTTCCAGCGACAGAGAAATTTGGAGCCCAGATGGAGAGAGCCACGCCTGGTTCTTTTGACCACAAGAACAGCAGTTAAAGTCGAAGGAAAGAAAAACTGGGTGCATGTCGTGCACTGCAAGAAAGTGCCTTTGCCCTTGCCTTTCGATCAGTGGGTCCGTAGAGGCATCAGTGACTCTGAAAGTGAGAAAGTTCCGCAATTTGTACCATTCAGTGATGCGCGTCTAATTGGAACACTTTCTGAGAAAGAGGACGACGACATCCTTCAAGAAGCAATACCATCGCATCGTCGCTTGAACACGACAAATCCAGGAACATTGTTTCAAAACCAGACTGCTTCTGGACAGGAACGCTATAATTTGAGACCAAGACCAAAGAACTTGTAACTTTCTCTCCTATGTAGTACTCTATCCCGGTTGCAGGGTCACGGTAGGAGTCTTAGTCACGACCTGAGTAAGTGGCAATAGGCCTGCAGGACCTCACAGTGTCATAGGACGGTAGATAATCGTGACTACAGTGATTGAGGAAGATTGCCGTGAGCATCCACTTAGAAAGATGGAGGCTACATTAGATAAAAGAGAAAGTAAAAATGTAAAGAATAATTGTAAAGAAATATGTAGTCGTTGTAGTATTGCTCTATGCGTCATTATATTGTCGTGTATTCTTTTGGCATCTGTAAACTGGATCATTATTACTCTGCAGCAAAAAGTTGTCTCTTCTCCTACCTCTACATCTTCTTCTACTATCTCTCCGCACCTATTTCACACTCTTCCCCAGCATGAACTCATCAGAAGAACTGAATACTTTAACAATTCCTTCGTCCAGTTGTTACATCAACATCAGTTAGTGATCAATACAACTGACTGTTGGGTGTGTGGACTCATACCACATACAGTAGAAAAAGGAATGCCATATTTAGTTCTTCCATTCTCCTATGAAGGTTCCGCTTGGGCTTATTTTGTCATTTTCAATAATGCATATCAAAGTAAAATTAAACAACCTGTCAGTTCACATAGTGTTGGTTCAGATTTTAGTCATAGTTTATTGATAAAGGGAATGGTAGCTATGGCTAAAATCATGGAAAAAAGTGAAGCTTCCATAGATGAAAGAAAAGCATATACCAATTGGAACATAACTAATTACATTTCCAGCCTCAATGATAAGATTGAGCAAGGAAAATCTCCTCCGATACGGGTCATACCCCAACAAGGAAATTTCTGTCTGCAAATAAATGGTAGAACTCCAAACACCGGACAAAGAGAAAGTTTATGTTCCCATACATATGTTTATTCAGCCCTGAATTCACCGCCGTTAGTACCATCTCAAGGTACATACTTCGTTTGCCACGATAGGGCTTATACATGGTTGCCAGCTGATTTCTCTGGTACTTGTTATATAGCCTTTCTTCTTCCCCCTACATACACCGCTCCTGCGAACCATCATAAAAATAGATATGGCAGAGGGATTGTGGATTCGAAAGACACAGCCGGACAAGAGGGAGGAGATTTCCTCAAAGGATTTCTTCCCTTCTGGGGTCCAATGGCCAACAGCAGAAATATAAGGCAATTGGTTCGTGTCGTAGAAACCACCATAGACATCACTGTAGGAGCTTTAAGTAACATTACAGCTGAACTACAGGCTGATCGTCTTATGACCTTGCAGAACCGTGTTGCCTTAGACTTTGTTCTTGCGGACCGTGGTGGAGTATGCAAATTGATCGGATCAAGTTGCTGTATTTTCATACCTAATGACGCTCCGACAGTATACCAAGCTATCTCTAAATTACACATAATCTCCGAGTCGATTCATCAGGACGAAGGAGATTGGTCCTTTTCAGAGTGGTTTTGGGGATTACTGTCCAAATGGGGTTGGAAGGTATTGACATTCTTTGGAGTAATTTTAGCTTTTATATTCTCTTGTTGTCTTTGTATGCACTGCGGTCCTGCCGTCTGCAACCTATGTGCTACTGCATGTATTCCCAAACCCAAGTCACAAAGAGCAGAGAATATCAAAATGATGGTACAGCAACAGCTTGATGACCTCATGGCCATAGACATCGACTCAGATTAACATGAGTTTGTGTATCTTGCCTGAGTTCTGGCAAAAGGAGGGTCTGAGGAAATTCGATTTTTAATACGATCGTATCGACCCGCCATTTTGTGGCCCGCCGCCATTTTATGTTGCCTTCACTCAGGCAGCACAGCGAACGAAGTCCATTCTGCCTTTTCTGCTTATTCTGCAACATGGTGTTCAAAACAGTCTTCTGCCTCTATCTTTACAAGGCTGGTATTAAGGTCTGACCGAGTACACTAATCCCTGTCTGGTTTTCTAATCCTTGTTTCAACTATCTGTAGGCTCACACTATTCTCCGCCGATCTTATCTTATCGTCTGGCCTTCGCTGTCCTTTGCTAGTATTCTCTCATTTCACAACTGTCCTCCAAACGCACACAAACTTATCGCACCACATGCAACTTCGTTGTGGATCGGTTAATGAATTAGTTCAAGGGAGGGGTGACAAACACAGCTGGAGGGGAGGCAGCCTTAAGTCACTTGATACTTTGTTCTGTCTTGTTTTCCGACATTTCTATTGACTCTGTTCTATCTTTACATCATTCTTACTGGCTCCTTTCTATGTGTTCTGGGAGTGTATGTAGTTAATGAATGTTTTTATACGGTATATAAGATTGTGCGCCACAAAGTAAAGTGGCAGTCTCCTGAGAACATACCTTGCGTACTTCTTGGACAACTGTACTAGCTGCAGCTAATAAAATCTGATCTTTTACGCCTGACAGAGTGTCCCGTGTCTCTGTTAGTTGAGGCAGGTGAATCCAAGGAGATTTCAGGCGTACCCTGCGCCGCCAGGCCCATAAGGTTCTGGTTCTTCAGGGTATGGGATCCAGCCATGGATCATGACCCCATTTGCAAACCCAAGCACAGCACCAGAGCGTGCCTATAATGAGGCACATCGGAGGACACACACCATAGTCAAGAGGATCTTCGGCATCCTGAAGTCAAGATTCAGGTGCCTTGACGTCACCGGAGGCAGCCTCCTATACTCACCTGAAATGGTGTGCAAAATCATTTTGACCTGTGCCATCCTGCACAACATATGTGTAAGGAGGAACATTCCCCTATATGAACCCGACCCACAAATGCCTGAAGAGGAGGAAGAGGAGGATGCTGTCCATCAACATGAGGGGGACCATCCAAACACAGCTGCAGGATTGCATCAGGGACAACATATTGTCCAACATTTCTTTTAACTCTACTCATCCATTACCACTGTCTTACCATATGTCAATAAACACCTATTATATTCACAATATCATGGTCTGGTTAATCATTTTTGCATAATGTTATCCCTAAGAATCATAATCAGAGTGTAGCCCCATGGAGCATTGCAGAAATACAGATTAGGATACAGAAAAATCCACATCATATTTGATGGGTATGAATGTACACCCAACTTCACACACACTGTAAAAGACATATATCATGTCCATTTCATATTTGAAGGGCAATATCAGAGGAGCACAGCTATTTCATACATACATGTTGGCAACATGGTTCATTGCAGTATATGGCACACAACTAAGACACCATCATTCAATATGGACAAAAAATACCTCAAACATGAGGCAGTGGATGTGCCATTGCATTGGTAACAAGAAGGTATGACCAGACCCTTGAAATCAGTAAGTGTTACATCAGCTATCTTTGCAAGGAGTATGTGTGACAAGAATTCCATATAAGCAGCAAATGGATAGCACAAGTGCCCCAGGTATGACTAGCATTGCTCACAAGATATCCCCTGCACATGCCAGCCCAGGTCATAAGTCCTGTTATGCCATGTTCCCTGTCTCACCCCACCCTTCTTCAGAGTACCCTGGAAATTGAATATTTGTACAGAGATAATCCCTCATCTACACACACCCAGACTCATATTCTGAATCCAGTGTGCTTCCTTCTTTAGTATGGTATGCCATAGTCATTGTTCTTCTGTCTGCATGACTTCTGGTTGAATAATGCACTGCCTTGTAGTCTGTAGGACCTGTAATCACCTGTACATTGCTTCCCATGTCAAAGGTACTGTTGGACCTTTGAACTTGATTCTCAACTACAGGACTTGTGAGAGACTGAAGCTGCACTCACCTGTGAGCACCTCCATGCAAACCAGCCATTTGAAAATGCACTGCCCTTGCAGCTGCCTGGAACGGCATAGAAACTGCCATTATCTGTATAACACTGTTATGCATTGCCGTAAAAATAACTTGTGTAACACAGGCCTTGGGTTATTGTGTTACGTTCCAACACACAGGACAAAAACAGTTTTCATTTTCCACAGTGTTGTTCCAGCTTTGACCATTCTCACTCTGCTCACTGTGTATTTGCCTTGTTCATTTTAGTTCCTGATTGACCCTGTATCCTGTTAGCCTGACTGGTTCCTGTCTTAGCATCACCATAAAGGTTCCCTGTGGCTACATTTGTCTCATAGTTGCTTTCCATGATCTCACTTTCCTCCTGGGGTATTGTGTCATGTAGGTCTACAATGAATACTCAAATACATTGTATAGCGTGATCAGTTTACTTATCGTATCATGGGGTGGAACCTGTCTTTAAATAGCCTAATCATGGCCCATCCCTTGTCTGAGTTTCATGTATGCATGAGTGACAAATAGTGACAGTGTACCATGGCTGTATGCATGGATTGGGTATGGTGCCTCCAGTACAACAAACAACGTCAGACAATGTGCATGAAATGTCAACACATGTTAGTACCCTGACAGTCCTCACGCTGATTCACATTGTCCCCAACATATTGATGGGACTTGCATGGTGAATAGCTGTGATATTAATCAGCACAGACGCACTGATGTTCCCGGCTGCAGTGGGAATTTTAGCGGCCACCCTGTGTACAAATGTTGTGAGGAAACCTGCTGGTTTAAAATTCCTGATCCATTAACTTTGTCACAAACCAAGGTTGCCCTGTTGTCAGTCCAAAACACGTCTGCAGTGCCATAGCTGGACTATCCCCATGTGTGTTATGAATTCCTCTTCGGCTTTCCTTCAATTCAGCTGTGAAGGATATTTTGTAATGCAGGAAATGGCTCCACAGACTCATGACTAGACCTGCACGTAACTGTGACAACATGGACCCCAATAATGATTTAGACTACACAGGCGCCCCACACACTTGAACTGGACACCTTTGTGCAATTAACCACTGGAAATATGTGCGCACGTGCTGCTTGGTCTGCTGGTCCTCCACTGCCACAGGAGAAACATGGCTCCTTTATATGACTCAAACTGTGGCGTGACATGACATTTGTGGATTGTTTTTGGGACTCTGTGTCACAAACACCGTACCCACATAGCATTATCCAATGCCTGACTCATGGGTAGTATACAAACAAGTGACTAGGAAGTGGTATCCAACATTCCAGAACATGTGATGGCTTAGTCTTGGAACATTGCCATGATCAACCGTCTTCTATCAATCCTCTGCATGGTTTGTCATTGGTGATGCTTATGTCCCAAAAAACCTGGGAAGTTCACACAGCATTTGTTGCTACGTGTATGACAAACACATTTCCTTTCCCATTTCCACACTGAATAGCATCTGATGGTTACACATTGACTACACATGCATACAAGTAGATTTGAGAAAACGCGTCTTGTGATGTTCACACAGTGGGACAACTACATTAGTAAGAGCCCATTCACACACATTGACACACAGACATTGAGTTACTGTATTGAGTTGCGTAGCCTTGCTATCCTCTATTGGTGCAAAACATGCCCAAACTGGGTAATACCTATTTGTATTCCATACGTTTGGCCATCTATTGCGTCAGAGAAGAGTGCAAATCCAGTGCAACAACTACAGGATGATGCTCCGCAATAGTATGATCTGTCACATGTGCCCATTCACTGGAATGCGCAATGTAGGTGAAAACAGCCTGTCTCTTTATTGTCACACCCGTCATGTACTATTAAAAATGAGAAATTACCCAAACCCAGTCAAAAACAGAAATTTTGACACACATGCATAAAAAAATGACGCATATGCGTCGAAAAATGACGCTTATTGCCATAATACATCCATTGGCCCTGAGCGGTAATTCCCACACTGTACCCCATGAAATTGGTTAAGTATGAACAATATTTGAAAATATGGATGTGGGGTCATTTCTAACCATGATCGTCATAAAAAAATGACGCACAGACTGTAAGCGTTATAATATTTTGACGCATAAAAATAAAAACACACTGCATGTGAGGCAGGAAGTGATGTAATAGGATATCCTGTTACAGAATTGGTACAGTGGGTGTACTTTCACTTTCACTTTGCAGTCTGTGATATTTCCTGACTGTGTGGCTCTGTTTTGACTTGTCTCTCTGTGCATTTTGTGAATTTTTCTCCTGTGTGGTCTTTAAATTGTCTTTTGGTGTTTCCTAAGTGTCTGTAGTATCCTGTGTAAGAGTATTCTTGTCATTTCTGGTGTAAACATTTGTCTTGGTACTGTTGGGAGTCTGTTGTGGGTAGTGTTAGTTTGGGGATAGCTGGGCTGTTTTGTGTTAATTTGTTTTCATTTCCCTCTCCTACTTTCCCTTCATTATCTTCTGTACCCCTTTATCAGATATTTGTTTGCAAGCATGTTAGGTAGGCTTCGTCTTGGTAGGATGGGAGAGGAGGAGCTGGGGGGATTTATTTGGCTGGTGTGCCACTTCCTACCTTTAATGATAGAAGCAGGTGGGTGTGTGATACAGGTGTATCACACAGAAGCAAGGAGGCTTCGGTGGGCAAAGGTCCTGTACCATCTCCAAAGAATCTACAACATACTGTGCAACGACCACCAGCTGAAACACCGTTGGGCTGACCTGGTTGCCAGGGAGTAAGACCTCCTGGACCACCTGGTGATTGTGATTGGTGGCCCTGTTGTTGAGTACAAATCAGAGTAATGTGCACATTTAAATGCTCTGTAGTGACAGTAGCAGATTTGTTCCTATGCTGCAGGCAATGTTTTTGGACATGTGGAATGCAAGTTAAACATACAGTTGCCGTGAGTTATACAATAATTCCTACACATTACTGTCATTAGCTGCACTCATTTACAAAACACATGAGCCTGTAAGTTAGTGCTGCCTTCACGTCAATAGATGATGCAAATGTGGTTCTAACATATGTTTTATGCATGGTCTGTGAGTGTACCAGGAAAGACATGTTTTTAATCCAGATATTTTCAAGAAATAATGTGTCCCTCAATTATTTCTGAAACATGTCTGAACTGGATTCTGACACATATGTAACAAGTTATAGCTGACCTCAGGTAACATCTTAGACTGATATTTGGACAATTAAATTAGGGATGGATGCCAAAAGAAATGCACACAGTTTAATATCAAAATGTTTGGTGCAACTTACCGCAGCTGTGGCACATAAAATGAAGCAAATTATACAAATTGAGGGGTAACAACTATCCCTAGCCCTCTGTACATTGTACCTGTGTGTTTTACATTGGTCTTAGTCACAATAGCTGGGTGACTGGTATTGCAGTCCTCCAGGAAAGTGGCTTTGCATGTCTCTCATGGACACACATGATGAGAGGAATACACTCCATGAATGAGTCTGCAAACAAATGATGGAGCATGTTCGCCACCACATGATAGTCAGGGCCACTGCATATGTGCAGATATGTGTGTATCACCCACTGATGTGTCCGGGTCTGTACATGTTTGCAGTTGTATGTTGGATGCAGTATCATCATGTCTGAGAGGCTTGACTTTCTGATTTAATCTTACACACAGTGTTTGTAAATTTTATTTGGAAGTGTTGTACAGTGCACATACATTGAGCACATTTCTCCCATCTATGATTTACAGGTGGACACTATCGGAGAGGTGGCTCGATTTCCGGACCAAGACATCTCCAGTAAGTGTTGATATTTATGTTCTGTGTTGTGTTTGCTGCTGTTGTATGATTGACTCCTGTGTGTTGGACACATAGCAAGGTATGATGCGCTGGTCAATGATGGGATATGTTCCTTGAGTGGAGTATCATTTTTTTTCCCATCTTTGTGTTGGACAATCATTAGCGTATAGTCTTATTTTGGGATTGTAGGGCAGCCCTGTAGGCACGGCCATGTGAATAGTGTGACTTTTGTGGATAAAACTCAAATTAAGAAAATGTAGCAGAGGACCATATTTGTGATTTAGTCAGCAAGTCAGACCCTGATTCTCACAGAATAGGGATGCCAAAGTCTTACCCACAGACTTGAGCGCCCCTATTCACTAATGAACATGCTTGGCTGTATGTTTGACTTCCCAGCAGCATGTAGCTCCACATGTTGTGCTATGTGTATGAGGCACTTGAGTGCAATGGCCAGGTGTGCAGGCAACTCATGGTCAGATGTGTGCTTGCATCTATCTGCTCGTTGTAAGTCATGTGTTACAGGTAGGAAATGTTGTTGACAATTGTCTGCATTTCCAAACATAAATGTGGATGGGATTGTCCAAGGTTTGGGTGTATCCTAGTTGGACATCCTCCTTACCTGTGGTGGACTGCCCAAACCCATGAACAGCTGTCCAAAGCTTCCTGGGTGCCCTTGATGTTTGAAAGTATTTGTTGTTTGTCCACCCCCCACTCAGGCACAGGTGTAGGGTTATGAAAAGTGTACCTAGGACTGATGATCTAAGTTTAGTACACAGACATGTAAATCTGTAAGTCACTTGTCCAAAACTAGGATACCCACTCATGATTAGCAACTGCATTCTATCCTGGCAATTCTGTTTACAACTCACAGATCTTGTGGCCCTTGATTGTCATCCAGAAGTTAGACATTAGTTGGCCTGTCACATGTGGAGGACTTGCAGCATTTTTTATGTGACAAATGGCTGAACAATGATGCATAGGTCATTTAAGTTGTTACCCATCTTTTAGAGTATTGCTGTGCTGTTTGATTAGACATGTGTAGGCTGGATTGGCATGTACTTCCTCAGGGACAATCAGTGATCTGTATGATGATATGGCCTGTTTCTGGTACATTAGATGTATTGTCTAATTTACTTCTGGAGCCATATCACACAGTGAAGTACCTAATTTCTGGTTTTATATTTGTTTTAACAGCTGCCAATATGAATCCCATCCAGATTCTGGAGTTTCAGCGGAGGGCGATGCGTTAGCGCCACATTCTGGATGTGGAGTCTGGGTTCTGCAACTTGGCAAGGCATTATCGCCATGAAAGAGCCTCCGGAGTGTGGAGGGCATTTGCCCAAGGGGGCTCTTCGGTGTCCACCACAGCCATCACCACCAGCACCACCACTACCACCCAGGTGGCACCCACCATAACAGGCACCTTTGCTGGATCGTCAACCTCCAACTGCACCTCCTCCTACAGGCATGGCACTGACAAGGGGATGACCCAGCAGATTTTCAGTGGATGCAACGGAACATTGACCGTATGTTGAGGAAAATTACCAGGGTGCAGCAGGAGGTGGCACAAGTGAATAGGAGGGTGCGTGCCATAAGGAAGACCCTGCTGAGGGCGGACTTGTAAACATTTTACCCTCAGCCATGATTCCCTCCCCTCCCTCCTCTTTCCTGGTTCTTTTCATTAGTGGGTTTGCGGAGCTTAGTGTTAGGTTAGAATAGGCTGTTAGTTTAGTTAGTAGTAGTGGGTATGATACTTTTAATATCTGTTTTTTATTATGTGTTCGGATGATGTTGGGGTTTTGGTGTTTTAATAAAAAAAATATATAAAATATAAAAGTACAAAAAATATATATTTGTTTAGAATAACATAGTATGTGTTTAGGTTAATATATGTTGTCCTCCATGTGTTCCGTCTTATAAGGGGGGTCGGGGTTGATGTTTAGAGTGTTTAGTTAAATGTGATAAGTAAGCTTAGCTTAGGTTAGTTAGGGCCAGTTGTGGATAATGTGTAGTTAGGATAGGTTAGGTTAGGTAAGGTGTTTCCCCTGGTTTTAGCTTGTTGTACTGTTAAATAAATATTTAGGTAACCCTTTACAGTATGTGTCACATGCTTGGGGATCAGGGCCTTGGCAGGGGTGAACAGTGTCTCTTTAGTATAAACTTTTGTGTCCCATCCTGCAACCAAACCCCAATTGAGCTGTTACATTGGCAGCTACACCAAAGCTACTTTGCTATGATTCCACCATCCATTGCACCCACCACTCAAGGTTACTATGTATCCCAAAGTGTTGTTAAATTTTGATGTATGTTTTCAATCTCACATACTTTGTGAACAGAATTGGTATTGAGGACACTGTGTTACGTCTGCCTGCAGCCTGATGTCCAAGCAAAGGCTTATAAGGTGAGTGGTAGTATGCTCTCATGTGGTATGGTATACATAACTCACACCTATCATTTGTTACAATGTTCAGCAAGGTTACATATTTGTACGTACACTCATACACATCCATTCATGCAGTATGGTGTGTGTTTGGTAACATTTAGGTCAAGGTTTTGGCTTGAAGAAAAAGTTGAAGGCAATAATTTTTGGCTTAGACATCCCTTGAGGAAGTGTTACTCTGTCAAACACAGCATTATGGTGTTTAGTTTCTATTTTCCTCAGAATTAACCCGCAGGAAGGGCAGATGATGGTACAATCCAGACCACAATGCATAGTTATCAGCCAACATTCTTTCAGGTCAGTTGTATTGACAATCTATAATCATTGACCTGAGGTAAACATCACTGATGGCCATCATGATTGATATGTCACATTACACAGAGACAAAGTTGTTGTGTAAGTGCTATTTATTTGAAAGTGCTGTAGTGCTATATGTACATTGTCCATGACTGTGAGTCCAATAGTGTGACACCTTCCACTGTGATCCTACACAAGTGCAAAAGGAAATGTCATTGGACATTGGGGTGAAGTGACAGACAGTGGAGAGGGACAGGATTTGCCAATGAGTTAGTGAGAGACAGTCACAGGGCAGGGTGACAAGATAAACAGTGGGCTGAAGAACAGTGCTTGAATGCAGTTGTTGCAAGACTGGCATGTTACAAAGCACAAGACCTTGGTTATAGGTGTCTATGTGGCTGGGGCTAGTGCTACCGGGTACTTTTATGGGTGAAGGTGATCTGTTCCACGTCTTCATCTTCTGATGTGTGTGTAGTCTCCCCTGCCCTTGGTGGTGGTGGTTGTGAAGGGGCAGCACACACCTCAGTGTTTGAAGACGTGGAGTCAGACATCCCGGTAGCTGTCAACTGTGGGGCTATTAAGGGCAGTACTGCAGCAAGGAGGAGCTGCTGGTTCTTAAGTATAGCAGCTGCATCACTGTGGTAGGCAGCCAGGTCGGCCATGAGGGGGTCAATATTGCATTTGTGCACGCGTTGACAGGATTGTTGTTGTAGGTGTTGTGTCAACTCTCTTACAGCTGTGCTGATTTCCTTCAACCTTTTTTTCAAGTTCCTGCAAGATTGATGTTCGCCCTTGCATGGCTGCTGCCGGTTCTGCAGTTGACATCATGCACGAATGCACCCCCTCTAGGCTGGCTGCCATATTTTCCATCCCCACCCGCACCTCCTTGGCCAGCTCCTGCTGTACTCCAACTACAGTTCTTTCAAAGCTGGTGCCAGTGTCATCAGAGTCCTCAGCTGGGTTGGAGCTGGCAGGTCGTACAATTGGGGTGGTGGGTGGATTCTCTGTGATGGCTGCTACTTCTGAGCTCCTCCTTGTGACTGAAGGTGGGGTCTGGAGGGTCCCAAGGACATCTTGGAGGGTCTGCTGGCTGATGTTTGTCAGCTCATCATCAATGTCATCAGGGAAGTCCAGGACAAGCATATCCGCAGGAGAGCCACCGTCCTCTGAAATGAGATATGTTACAATTAGTGTGTCTATGTTGTGGGATTTGTAATGTGACGTGCCTGCCTTCCTATTAGTTGCACATTGTGATCTTGGTTCCTGTTCATTGTTCTTGCCTTTCATATTAGAATTCTCCCAGGCCTATGCCCCACCTACATGTCACATGTATTGTGGTCAGTTTGGGGACTTGTCAGCATCACATCCTCTAGGTGTTGGTTCTGGCCAAATTGTGAAGTGCCACCTTCTTGTCCTACTCAACCCTCCGTCTACTTTCATTCTCATGGTGAGGCCTTTCACTGGCTGTGGGTGTTCTGATGGCACTTGCACCACACTTAACATTCTGGAACTGACCCAGTCTCTGATATTTCACATCAACCTATATGTTGCTGAGACCTAGCATATACTATGTATTGCATTGGCATGGCATGATACGGGTGTCAGCATTGGTAGTGTGTACTGCTGATGTAGGGAAATGTGTGCTACATTAAATTGCACTGATGGTCCTAGCAGTGTTCCAGTTCCTCCTCTGACTGTGTGGGTGTATTTCACAAGCCAGTTACATATGTCCTCTCCCTCAATGCTGTTGTCTGAGCAGGATGACATTTGGGATGTTGCCTGGTGTCATTGGAGCTATTGTGACCCAGGCACAGGGACAGGCACCCAGGCACAGGGTGGACCTTGACATATGCAACATTAGTGCTGTGTACCTCATAATGTTTATAACAATAGCTGATGTTTCTAGCAACTATGGACAATTTGTATTGATTTCAGGGGATTGATAATGTTGTCATCCTGAACCCTCTAAGTTGGGTGTGTTTGATCCATGAGGACGTTACTGCCATTAGCTACTTGACCTGCACACACAGCAGAGGTGGTAGTGGCAACTGTTGTCAATGTTAAGTTCCACTTGCAGATATGGCCTGAGACTGTTAATTGAGCCCTAGTTCATGTAGGGAGAATACCAGCTGACGTGTGACAGCAGGCCAGTTTAACATTATACCCTACCCTCCTGGCCTGGCTTTACCTTTTCAACATCCTTGGCACAGCAGCATACTCCCATGCAAATGTTGTTGGTGTAGTGTAGTACTGTGCCCCAAGTTTCCTCAGAATGCCCCTTTACCCATGCACTCCCTGAATATCATGACTTACAGGCATTGTGTAGTAGGTATGCCCCCGCTTGCAGTTAACATTTGTGCATTTTTTTTTCCCATGCGACTTGCCCTGCATCTGTGTTGTCTCCTGGTAGTCTTCGCTGTCCTGTCCTTGAATCCCTGTGATGATCTCCTCAGGGAACATGGCTGCCACCATCTCCTCCTTGTGGTCCAGGGCCTCCTGCGGTGCTGGACTCCCACCTCCAGTCTGCAGTGCTGCCTTCCTGTTCCTGGCCATCTTTTCCTTGGTCCTGCGCTTGCAGTCATGCCAGCGTTTCTTGCACTCAATGACTGTTCTCCGTACTTCTGCCACACTGTTTATCTTGTCAACAATTGTTTGCCATATTGCCTCTCTCCTACTGATTGGAAACTTTAAGGTGACAAACAGTTGGTGCTGGTGTTCCGTCACCTCTTTCACTAGAATTTCCTGCTCCTCTGCACTGAAGCATCACTTTCTTTTCTTCTTCTCCCTGTCCTGGATCTTCTGTGGGTCCTCCTGGCTGGTTCCTGGTCTGTTGTCATCTTCCTGGGGTCTGTGCAAGCATCTGGGATCCATTTTGGCTCTCCTTAGCACATTTTGCTGTGTTTGCGCCTTTTTTTGAAGCAATTGCATCAAAAAAAGGCACGTCTCCAGTTTGCGACGTCGTAAATCGGCTCACACTCATTTTCGCCTCATTATCGTCATTTTCTTTACGACGTGACGCATTGGTTTGAGTAAAAAAATAATGACTCACACCAGTGGTTTGTGCCGCCATGCGTCAAAGTATAAATTTGATGCCTGAGCGGTGCAAAGAAATGGCGTTAGCCGGCAGTACATTTTTTGCCGCAAAACTGCATTGGCGCAGTTTTGCGTCAAAAAGTATAAGTATGGCCTCAGTTTCCCAAAAGAATGTTCATAGCAGCCTTTTGATGATGTTTGTGAAAATAACGGTCCATGAGAAAGACGGAATTCAGAAAGGGGCAGTTTGAAAAGAGTGTTCCCTACAGCAAGGTCACATTCACTCTTTGCAACAAGAACACTGGTGACATTTGTTTTATGGTAATCACAGGCAAATCCTGTCAGTACAAGATGAGTCACATCTGGCACACTCTGGCAGTCTGTGGTCAGGTTAGAGAGATCTTCTTTTAATTTTTTATAAGTCCTCCTCACATGGAGTTAATCGATGCACATATTGAACTCACGTTAGCATGATCAGGTCGGTATAACCCTTCCTTTATATTGCACTGCAGTTCAATTCTCTACAGAGTTACGCGAATAAAGGACATTCGTTTGTCCTTCAAATTTTAAACATGCTTCTGGTTTAATCACTGGACCAGAAATTAGAAGTTTAACTCTAGCCAGTCCATTATCTGGTGCTAATATGTAATTTTCTTCTCACTGGATCAAGTCCTGTCCTGCCTGTATGTTATTTCTAAAATTCCGATCTATCCTTAAACAAACAAGAGGTTAGTTTCAAACAATAATGTTTCTATCAGTCAACATTAGTTCAACTATTAGCTTGATCTCTTTCTGGTAATCTTCTTGGTCATCATATTTTGAAATACACAGTACAAAATTAAAGTATGGCTTACCTCGAAATGGTGTTCAATAACATGTGTACTCCATCTGCTTTGGGAGGACCAGATATCTTACAAAAGAAATCATGAGATTTCTCCCTTTTCGCCATTTTTCTGGGAGTCCAATAAGCCATATTTCTTTTGAGAGTAACAGGACTAACAACTGTACAAAGTATGCTAAAAGGTACTTGCCGTAGTTCTTCTACATCATCGTTCAACAAGAATTCATTCCCAGTTTTCTTCAGCTTTGCATAAAATCTATACCATTTTGCTATTTCCTTTTTAAGTTACCAGGAAAATGGAAATCTTTTTCAGGGTATGGGGGCATATTCCTCTCCCATCTCTGCAGGTCATTCCTGAATTTATAGAGATTTCTCATAGTTCCTAAGCAGACCCATAATTTCATCATCATCATCATCACCTTTATTCGGCTGTAAGCCATAAAAGGAAAATACAATCAAGTAATAAGCACCTCATCCCAAGAGCAATTATTCACAGATATAGTAAAACCAAATTACATAGATAAATGACCGTAAGCACTTCTTAAAAACAATAAATAACAATCATTTTCATTATTACTTTAAATATAATTATTAAGAATCCCTAAAATTAGTCTCACATCCAGAATAGTATCATTACTTATTAACTGGCTAATGGAGAACTAATTAACCATTTATATAGGCAATAAATAAATAAATAGATAAAATAAAAATAAAAAAAGAATCTTAAAATTCCTAAAACCTATGTCTTTCCTTCCTAAAAAAGAAAGAAAACAAAACTATATTACATCTTAGTCAAATCAATTTTTCAAAGTCTATTAACTTGCCCGAGGGAGGGCCTATTAACCTCTTGGTCTTATAAGATTTATCTATAGATGTAAATTTGAGCATGTTAAAACCTCAGGCCTTCCTTGTCCCTGATAAAAGAAGTTGCTAAAAGAAAACGACTTATTCCAAAGACAATTGATGGGGTAGTATTTGACCTAAGTATTCTGGACGCTTCTTTATATTTTCTAATTCCTGCATTCCTACAAATGGGTCGAATCAATTTTTTCCTCGGTTTATCATAGGCTTTGCAGAATAACATAACATGGTCCACTGTTTCAGTAGTCTCCATATTGCATAATTCACATTTGGCCTCATGATTTTTCTCTCTCTGGGGACTCCATTTTATAGTAAAAGCTTTAGTCTAAAGAATCCAATATCGAAACTTCATAAATAATATTTTCGCTCGCCTAGGATACTAGGATAGATTATATCTAACCAGTCCTCAGCTCTTGGTATTGGTTTAATGTCCAAAAAACTCGACGTCAATCTTCCCAAATTCTCATTGCGAAAAGGAGTACTCAATAAGAATTCCCAGTATACTTGTTTTAGTCGAGTCTTGGATTGCATGGTAAGTGTATGAGGTTCATCCCAATAATGTTTCAGTCCTAGGTTATAGAACCAGTACCTTACATGATGTAGCCACGGTAGAGTAGTTGATGTATCAAGGTCCATTATCTCCTTTAGCGCTTGCTTATAATGAGTCAGTTCCGGAATTGTCCAAAATCTGCACCAATAGAGTAATGGCCTCAAAACTGCCAATTTACCTATTTGCTTCAGATTAATATCATACATAAGAGGGATTAACGGGGTAGATGATGGCAGTCCCAATACCCCCCTCAAAAAGTTATTTTCTTGAGATACTAGTGGGTTTACATTTATAATACCCCAAAGTACAGCACCGTATAATGCAGCAGCCTGCGCTTTATATCTATAGACCTCAAACACTGGTGACACAATCCCAGTTCTTGAACCTTTATAATTATTATTTATAGCTGCAGAGCTGTGAACTAAAGAAATTACAGCTTTATTGATCTGCGGCGTCCAGGACAACTTAGCATCCAGCAATATCCCTAAATAATTAAAGTTTTTTACACGTTCTAAATCATGCCCATTAACCACAATACTCCTTTTGAGTGCTTTGTGAGGATTAACAGTCAGATACTTTGTTTTAATTGCATTTATCTCCAACCCCTTCAGGTTACAGTATTTGCTAAACATTCCTAATAAGGTTTGTAAACCCATGGGAGTTTGCGAAAGTAAAATTGTATCGTCTGCAAAGAGGAGGGCAGGAACTGGTTCTCCATTTAATCTTGGCGAGTCATGATTACTCTCTTTTAGATACTCTACCAAGTCATTGATGTACAATGAAAAGAGAGTCGGGCCAGCACACAGCCCTGCCTCACTCCCCTTTTAATAGGTATTGGGTCAGTCAACTCTCCATTTGGGCCCCACTGCACTTTTGCAAAGGTATTCTCATGCAGTCTCTTTATCGGGAGGAGAAGACTCCCCAACATACCCTGCTTCCCCAATGCAGCCCATAGAGAGTCCCTTGGAACCAAATCAAAGGCTGCACGCAAATCTACAAACGCAATGTACAAGTGGTCTTTTTTTAATTTTGTGTATTTCCACAATATTACTAATAGCCTGAAGACCTGGTCAATTGTACTTGTCTGCTGTCTGAAGCCTGCCTAATATGATGTCAGGATATTTTTTTCCTCTATCCAACATCCTATTCTCTTCAGCAGCTGCCTAGCATAAATTTGTTGCATAACATCGATAAGGCTAATTGGCCTATCGTTCCCAGGGTCCTCCCTAGATCCTTTTTTATAGACAAGGATTATTTCTGCACCTTTCCATGTCTCAGGAACTGGCTCCCCCCTTGCTATGGCATTGCTGAGTACATTTGCATAAGGTGCCCAGATTTCTATGTTATGTTTGAACAGATCCCCAGGGATTTTGTCCAAGCCTGGGGCTTTGCCTAATTTGATCACTTCAATGGCAGCCACCGTTTCTTTCAGGCTAAACTGTATAATAGGAAGACTACTCCAAAAGGATACTTCTTTATTCCAGGAAAGTTGTGCATCGGGGTTAGGCAAGTCAGAGTAAAGATACGTAAAGTGATTGACCCAAGCACTGGGATCTATATGATGGTCAGTGCTGTGTGTCCCCTCCTTCCTGCCATGAGTAACTATTTTCCAAAATGTAGCTGTATCATTACATTTGGCTGCTTCTAAAAGGTCGTACCATTTTTGATCCTCCCAATTTTTTTGAGCTGTAACCAAACTTTTCTTGTAACCAGCCCTTGCCTGTTGAACGGCTATTGGATCTTTCTGTTTAAGGGCCTCTGCCAATAATGATTTCCTCTCTCTGCATTCAGTGGTATACCAGGGATTGGATGAAGTAGTTTGCTCCTTGCCCTTTTTGTTTTTTTGATGTACCTGTTTAGTAAAGTAAGGTCTTAATGCAATACTCATGGATTGGTGGATATCCATGATAGGGATATCAGTACAAGAATTAAGAGCATAGGGTTCCATTAGTTCTATATATGTATTGTAAATATTGGTCATGACACCCAAATTTCCCAATATCACTGGCCATTTTACTGCCTTTTGATTGTTACTAAGAATGGGATGCAACTCCACCTTGTCCTTTTCCATGCAATTAGTTTTTGTGGAGTAGCCCTTGAGTTCAACTACTAGCGGAAAATGATCACTTTCCCTCCTCTTATCTATTTTAAAAGTCACTATTCTCTCCCACGTACTGGTGCTATGCATAATATAATCTAGTTTTGACCCCATAATACCTCTTTGAAAAGTATCCATATTGAGAGCACCTTGGCCCACTCTGCCATTGCACGCCCTCAATCCATACTTTAGTGTGAGACCCATAAGTTGCAGCGCAGCGACCGTACCAGGGACCGACTCTTCAGTTGAGAGGCGGGGGACTGCTCTAGCAAGATCTTCCTCTTCTGTCAGATGTTCAAGACCAATTATAGGCTCATAGTTACAATTAAAGTCTCCCCCAATCATGATTGACTCTCCTGCCGGGATTTTTTTCAACACATCATCCAATATTTCTATTTCATGTGACTCTAGGTTTGATCTCCTGGGCCTTATATACACATTGAACAAGTGGGATAGCGCCTTATATTTGTCCCTTAATTCTAACCACAGGATATCAGCCGACCCTGTATCACGTTTACATATTTCAATATTTAGGGAGATTTTAACCCATATAACCAGGCCCCCAGACGGCCTTTCTCTTGCTGCAGCAGTTGCGCTAATACAAAAGGTTTTGTATCCCAGCTTATACGGTGGGTCCTTTAGCCAAGTTTCTTGGAAAAGACAGACATGAAACTGTTCTATATAAGTATGCCAGTCAGGATCTACAAGCTTACTTTTTAACCCTGCTACATTCCAGGAAACCATAGAAATCAACCCCCTTCTGGTAGCTATCATATCGTTGGTAGTGGGGCTCCGAGGTATGGTCGATTCCTTTCTGGAGGGTAAGTACTTCTCAGTACCTCCTCCCCCAGTGTTTTGGCAACTAGTATCATCCTGAATCTCTACTGCTATTGGGTCTCTGGATGGTCTCAAGTATACTTGGTTTAGTCAATCGACTGTTTCAAGGTGAGAGTCACTGTTTCTCGTTTGCGCTCTCCCACCCCCACATTTGCTCCTCTGTGCTATTGGCTTACAGGTGTAGGGATCCAGGCTAAATCTCATAGCATTTCCCAAGGGTACACTGGCTCTCTGTTCCATGGCGATCAATCCTTCAATTAGCCTCTCATCCCTTAATGTCAAGACAACAACATCTTGCATCCCAACCTTTCCTGGGATCCTTTCTGCCCTCATAATATCTGAGCGGATTAGGGATAAGCACTGTCGTTTATGTCTGATCCAGTGTGTAAGTTTATTTTTTAGGGAATCCTCATCCTCACTACAATTTTGAGCCAATTTCGGGACATTCAACAAGTAAACTATATGAGACCTAGGGGACCTTGCTTTTCCTTCATGGTAACTACTCCTTCTAAGAGAATGCATGCTATCCTTTTGCAGTAAAGTATAGGGTTTAGATATCATTTGCATCTTCTCTTCTTGAACCCCTATTCCCACGCTAAGGGATTCACAGGTTCTTGTTGTAGTTCTCTTACCTTACCCACAGAGTAAGTACATGTCCCATTACTACACTCCTTTTCCCCTCTCACATATTCTTGTGGTACATGAGTTCTACTAACTGTGGTTAGGGTAGAGATAGGCTGGGCCTTCAGAGTTTGGTGGGGCACACGTCTACCTTGTGCATTTGATGTTACTGGTAAATTCTTCTCTGTACTATGGTCTCTAGTGGTTCCTGTATTCCCCCCCTTCTTCACAAGAGCTGATAGTTTTCCCACTTCAGATTTAAGCTCTCTAACTTCCTGCATTAATCCAGTCATTAGGTCATAAAGATCTGTTAAACTCCTTGTTTCATATTTTGGACAGATCTCTAGATCTTGGTCAGCTAATAATGCCTTCTCTTTGACTTTCTGTTCTAAGGAAGTAGTTTGATCATGCCTACCCTCAATTTTCCTTTCTTGGGCCTCCTGCGCTGTAGTTCTGGCAAATTCAGTCAAATCTGCATACTTATTTGAACACACTATATCATTCTTGTGCACACAGGCCTTCTTTTTGGTGCTTTCTAGTATAGTTAGAGGGTGGCACTTGGCCCGAACTATACCATCATTGTAACTATCTATCCTATTGGCGGGGGTAGATCTTCCTCTTGCTGGCTATCACTCTCTTCCCTATTAATTAATTCTGCTTTCCCTACTTCTGTTTTCTTTGTATAATATGAGGTTATCTTCTTGTCTGAACCCTCCCGAGATGAGGTCCTATTATTTAGTAAAGATTCTACCTCCTCTATAAGATTATCAATTTCGGATATTGTACAATTTCCACCCGAATTTCTAAGTTTTTTCCTAGTTTTCTCTTTTCCCCGTGGTGGTTCTGATGCCTTGCGTTTCCCCATACCTCTTTGCCAAATATTTAACTCTTCGCTTTTTCCTTTAAATCTGATATCTAATATAGGGGACTCTTGATCTATGATACTATTTATATTTTCTAAGTATCTAACTACAGAATTAGCTGCTTTGAGAGGGAAACTCTGAGCATTTCAAGCATTCCATGGTACCCAGGAAGTCCCAGTCTCTATAATAATGAATTGACCACCTTGCGCTGATCATAAAGCATATACTACTCCTGTCTTTAAGACATTTTGGGCCTGATTTAAGTAAAGTGGTCCTGCATCCAGCACAGTGCCTCTTTCCTTGCACTCTTTAGCACCCCACTAACACCACCATGTGTGCGCCATAGTTAAGATACATTGATCCAAGGTGGTAGTTAGGAGAACTAGTGTCAACATTTTTGCTGTTAGCCTGGAACTTTGCAGGACAAGCATAAAAAATGTTGACGCTAATACTGCAAAGCCCATTGAGGTCTATTGAAAACAATGGTGTTCATCCTTTTAACTGCTCTGAGCAGGCATTAAAAGTGCCAAAAAATATAACACAAAGAAATCTCTTAGACTTCTTTGTGCCATTTTTTTACCACCCCAATGGGAGAACGCCCCCTATGCATACATTATGCCTGGCGCAGGCATAATTTAGTGCAAAGGGTTACAAAGTGGTACAATGTATGCATTGCGCCACTTTGCAAATTTTGTGAGGCAGTTTTGGCCTCATTGGACCACATTAGTGCCACAAGCCACATTAGCATCATAAAAAATAACGCTAATGTGGCGCAAGGAGGTGCTAGGAGCTGTTAAATTAGCCCCTTAGTTTAATTTACTAAAACTATTTAGCGGAACCAGATTTATACAAAAGAAATCAGACATCATGGCACTGAGTAAATACAAAAAACCTACCTGAAAGATCTGGTGTAACTAGAAGCAGCCTAAACATTTTCAATTGAAAGACCCAACTGTTCATCCATAGGTTGCAAACCATCATTTTCTAATCTGAAACTTAACATCTTCCATGAGATCCTTACCGCCTTGACCATCCATATACAAATGTATATATTACTGTGAATCATTTGAAGAGTACTTGTGTCAAAGTAAAGGAGGATAGAATAGAAATGTATGTGTAGGCAATATAACCATTTTCATTAAGTTGACTTTTCCGTAAGTTGATAATGGGAGATTCTGCCATTTTTTTAAGCATTTCTTTATATTGTAACTCTCACTAAATTTTCTTTAATTATATTGCTGCAAATGTGGAAAATGCTGAAATATCTCATCCTCTTGTTCTCTGAATCTTGCAATTTTTCTATGTTCCAGGTCATTATCTCTATTTATTCCTCATTAATAGTGAACCTTGAAAAGGGAACAAAATGATTAGCCATATATTTAAATCTTTGAGTAGCTGCATTTTGTTAACTTGTGTAAATTATTAGTGGGATAAACTGTGTTATTGGTTGCCTGAGTGTTGCCTTGCTCAAGCAACAGCCACAATCCCCATCAGGATGAACCACAAAAGTCAGTAAATTTACCTGCGCTTAACATTCTAATAGCTACACACAAAAGCAGTCAGCCTTAACTTAGAGGCAGTGAGTAAAGAATGTATGCAGCATAGCAGAATAATAGAGCACATTTTAATAAATTATTTGTCATCAACATGACAGAAATCCAATCATTAGGACCAGAGGCATTTTTAAAGTTTATAGTGAACACTAGCACCTAAAAGATCAAACGCCAGCTGTGGACAACTGGTCCAATGAGTGCTTGACAAAGTCAAATGTTATGACCAACTGCTATGGAGCACAGTTCGAATACAAACAGTGGATTGGTCCCGGAATTGGCTTTCTCTCAGACTTAGAAGAAATTCTGTAGAAAAATGCATAACAAGATAAAGTTCAGTGGGGCAAATCATCTGGTGGTGTCCAAGGAAGTGGTGTTGTCATCGGGGAGCCTCTGGCTGAAGTTGCAGTTGAGAATCCTTCATTCGGACTTAGGGGATCATTATGAGGCTGGCAGTCCAAGGACCGCCAGCCTCGTGGTGATGCTCAGAATGGCGCAACTGTGGTAGTCTGATCACTACAGTACAATCGTGGTGTCCAGACCTGCCAGGACACAGCTGTTCTTGCTTGAAACATTGTTCCCGACAGGGTGACCGCTGTCTGAGTTCCACTCAGCCAGTGCAGTGCTGAACTCAGCGCCACTTGGCTGAATGCAACTTACTTTACCACTAACATTTTCATAGCATTCACCCCTCCATGGAAAGGCTGGCGGTAAGGGTGTGCTGGGGGCCACAGGGGGCATGGGCAGGGGCCCAGCACTGTCAGAATGCAAACTGTTGTACATTCAGAGGGTGCTGTGATGCTATGGTTTTGGCCTCGGCTCCCTCAAGGGAGCCAAGGCCAATACTGTAGCTCTGTTCCAGCCGGACAGCCTGGCGGGAACTTCCTAATATAATGTTCCCACAGGTAAGCCTGGCAGGAACATTGTAATACAGTTAAGGGGGACGCCACCAGCATGGCAGCGGTGCCCTCCCTATGGGTTTTGCGGTCAGCTTGTCTGACCACCAAATTGATAATGAGGCCCTTTGTCTTTTTTTGGAAGTTAAAGATCTCCAAGTGGGATGACACTGCCGGCTATAGCTGACTGAGGCTTCACAGGGCTGGATTCCCCTTCTTGCAAAAAACCACTGAACAGGATTTGCTTCTGCAGAGGGTAATGAAGCAGGAGCTGCCACTAAGTCAGGCTGACAGGTGATGCAGCTTGAGCAGATTGATGAGCAGGTTAGTCCTGCTCACTTGTACTGACAGCACTTTTTAGCTGAAAATGTTTTAATTTCCAAGTTTTGGATTTGGGCTTTCTTAGAACCTTTAGCACGACTACCAATGGTCCAAGACAGGCGAGGCACCACTTGGAGGGTCAAGTCTTACTCAGCCAAGAGTCCAAGTAGTGCTCAAGATGGTCCTGTCCTGAGACTCTGATCAGGTGGCCAGCCATCTAGCTCCTAGAGTCACTTATGGAAGACCTGGGTTCAAGGAGAGGAACAGGGCTCAATCAGTACGGTTGACCTTTGGGGCTCAGGGCAACATTTAGGCAGCAGAGCAGTCCATAATGATGCAGCAAGGCAGTCTCTTTGACATATACAACAGGCCACAGCAGCATGTGGTGATCTGAGAGTCCTGCAGGCCCAAGACTGAACTGAAAAGTGGGTCAGAGAGTCCCCTTTTAATTGCTGGTTCCTTCTTGGAAGTGGGGGAAGTTCCTAGAAGTTCATCTATCAAGTAGTTTGAAATTTTGTGCCACCCTGCCCTAGCTCCAGCCTAACTACAGGCACAATGGACTAGTGAGGAAGTTCTTTTCAGGAGAGCAGTGTTTGGCTTATTCAAGTGCAAGTGGAGCTGTTCCAGCTCTGCCCTCCTATCGTGCTTGAGGTTACCCATTCAAGTACACCTAATCCCTCTATTGGGTAGCAGTCTGAGAGGAATATACACAGGCCACTCACACCTAGTCACCTAAGAACCGGCACAAAAACAGTCTAAAAAGTGTCATTTTCAAAACTGTGAAATAAACTGTGACTTTAACATTGAAAGGGGATTTTAAATTACAAATTCTCAGACACAAAATGTGACTTTCCTATTTTCTCCCAAACAAATGTTAGCACTTATTATATGTAATATGGTAACCCAATGTTTTGCTATTGGATAGGTGGGCCTTGTAGGAAAGTACCATCTTGCCTGCCATGTTACCCCCATTTTTACTTGTGTGTCAGTTTGTTTTTGCCTGTCACAGTGGGATCCTGCTAGCCAGGACCCCAGTGCTCATAGTTTGTGGCCTGAATGTGTGTCCCTGTGTAGTGACTAACTGTGTCACTGAGGCTCTGCTAATCGGAACCTCAGTGCTTATGCTCTCTCTGCCTTTAAAATTGTCACTATAGGCTAGTGAGCATTTTCACCATTTCTAATTGGCACACTGGAACACCCTTATAATCCCCTAGTATATGGAACCTAGACACCCAGGGTATTGGGGTTCCAGGAGATCCCTATGGGCTGCAGCATTTCTTTTGCAACCCATAGGGAGCTCAGCCAAATCTTACATAGGACTGCCACTGCAGCCTAAGTGAGATAACGTCCATGTTATTTCACAGCCATTTTACACTGCACTTAAGTAACTTATAAGTCACCCATATGTCTAACCTTCACTTGGTAAAGGTTAGGTGCAAAGTTACTAAGTGTGAGGGCACCCTGGCACTTGCCAAGGTGCCCCCACATAGTTCAGGGCAAATTCCCTGGACTTTGTGAGCGCGGGGACACCATTACATGTGTGCACTACATATAGGTCAATACCTATATGTAGCTTCACAATGGTAACTCCGAATATGGCCATGTAACATGTCTAAGATCATGGAATTGTCCCCCCATGCCAAATTTGGTTTTGGGGTGCCAATCCCATGCATCATCCCTGGGGCTCCAGTATGGACCCCTGGTACTGCCAAACCAGCTCTCTGGAGTGTTCTCTGCAGCTACCAGTGCTGCCAACCCACAGACATGCTTCTGCCCTCCTGCGGTATGGGAAGCCCAGTCCCAGGAAGGCAGAACAAAGGATTTCCTCTGGCCTGGTTACACCCTCTCCCTTTTGAAATAGGTGTTAAGAGCTTGAGAGGAGTGGCCTTTCCAGGCCTCTGGAAATGCTTTGAAAGGCACGGATGGTGCCCTCCCTGCATAAACCAGTCTACATTGGTTCAGGAAACCTCCAGCCTCTGCTCTGGTGTGAAACTGGACAAAGGGGAGTGACCACTCCCCTGCCCTTCACCACCCCAGGGCTGGTGCCCAGAGCTCCTCCAGTGTGTCCCAGACCTCTGCCAGCTTGAAGCCTCTGAGTGGCCAGTGCCAGCAGGTGACGTCAGAGACCCCTCCTGATAGGTGCTTACCTCTCTACGTGACCAATCCTCCTCTGAGGGCTGTGTAGGGTCTCTCATGTGGGCTGTTCCCCAGATAACGATTTGCAAGAGCTCACCAGAGTTCCTCTGCATCTCCATCTTCGACTTATACCAAAGTTCGACCGCTGTCTGCTCCAGGACACCTGCAAAACTGCAACAAAGTAGCAAGAAGACTACCAGTGACATTGTAGTGCCTAATCCTGCCGGCTTTCTTGACTGTTTCCTGGTGGTGCATGCTCTGGGGGCTCTCTGTCTTCACCCTGCACTGGAAGCCAAGAAGAAATCTCCTGTGGGTCGACAGAATCTTCCCCCCGCTCCAGCAGGCACCAAACTTCAGCATCACCGGTTCTCTGGGACCCCTCTCATCCTGACGAGCTTGGGCCCTGGAACACAGGTGGTGGACCCAAGTGACCCGGACTGTCCAGTGGTCCAACTGTCCAAATTTGGAGGAGGTAAGTCCTTGCCTTACCACTCCAGACAGTAATCCTGTGTACTGTGGGAACTGCAGCTGCTATGGCTTCTGTGCACTTTTGCAAGGAATCCTTTGTGCCCTGCATAGCCCAGGTCCCCAGCACTCCGTCCTGCATTGCTCAACTCGCTGAGTTGACCACCGGCTTTGTGGGACCCTCTTTTGTAGTGTTGAGATAACCACCATGCTCAGTTTTCTTGAACCCATGTTGAAGTACTTCTGCTGGTGCTACCTTCTTCAGCATGGGCTCTCTGTGTTGCCGAGGGCCCACTCTGTCTCCTCTTCCAAGTGGCGACCTCCTGGTCCTTCCTGGGCCCAAACAACACCCATTTTCTTTAACCATTACCTTTGCAGCTAGCAAGGCTTGTTTGCAGTCTTTCTCCAAAGAAACAACTCTGCTTTCTCTAGCCCTATGTGGTACATCTTCTGTGCAAAGGAGAAGTTCCTGGCTCCTTCTGTTGTTGCAGAATCTTCAGCTTCTTCCACCCAGAGGCAGCCATTTTGCACCTTCATCTGGGGTTTAGTTGGCTCCTGCCCCCCGGACACTTTTGTGACTCTTGGACTTGGTCCCCTTCCTTTACAGGTCCTCAGGTCCAGGAATCCATCTTCAGTGCTTTGCAGTCTGTTGTTGTCTTTGCAGAATCTCCTATCACGACTTTAGTGTGTTTCTGGGGAATTAGGGTCACTTTACTCCTACTTTTCAGGGTCTTGGGCTGGGGTATCCTGGATACCATTAGTGTTTTCTGACACTCCCAGTGACCCTCTAAACACTACACTAGGCATGGGGTCCCTAAGTTGTTCGCATTCCACTTTCTTAGTATATGGTTTGTGTTCCCTCTAGGCCTATTGCATCCTATTGTATTCTAAAGTGTTTGCACTACTTTTCTAACTGTTTACTTACCTGATTTTGGTTTGTGTGTATATTATGTGTATTTTACTTACCACCTAAGGGAGTATATCCTCTGAGATATTTTTTGCACATTGTCACTGAAATAAAGTACCTTTATTTTTAGTAACTCTGAGTATTGTGATTCTTATGATGTAGTGCTATATGATATAAATGGTATAGTTGGAGCTTTGCATGTCTCCTAGTTCAGCCTAAGCTGCTCTGCCATAGCTACCTCTATCAGCCTATGCTGCTAGAACACTACTAATCTACTAATAAGGGATAACTGGACCTGGCACAAGGTGTAAGTACCGTCAGGTACCCACTATAAGCCAGGCCAACCTCCTTCAGGCCTCACAGTAGGAAAAATAAATGTTAAAGATTTTCACTACCAGGACATGTAAATGTATTACAGAACAATGCACCCTTCTTATAGAGTGTGTAGGACCTATCCTGGGGATGACGTATATGTAATAAGAAGGGAGTATTAGGCTTGGCATTAGACTTACATTGTTGAATTGGCAGTTTCAAACTGAATACAGGCTGCAATGTTTTAAGAGACTTTTTAAGTGAGTAGCACAAAACTATTGTAGGCCTGCCCACTAGCAATTTAATTTATAGGCCTGGATATACAACTTTACTAGGGACATTAAGTAAATTCAATTTGCCAATCAAGTGTAATCTAATTTTACCTTTCTTCAGAGAGTGAGCACAAGCACTGTATCTCTGGTTAGCAGAGATAAAGTACATAGAGTTCTAAGGCCAACAATAATTAATTCAGAAATATAGGAGATCTGAAGATGTTTGGCAAATACCACCCTAAGGCTGACAGGTCGAGCAATTAGCTTGTCAGTATAAAGCACAATCATTTTCTATTTTGATTGAGACAGTTCTGGGGAAAATGGAGGCAGGTCGAGAGGCTACAACCAATGCCTCTTCCCACTTCAGGGCTTCATTTTGTATACATTTCCTCTTTTCCTATCAATCATCTAAGGACAGTAATGTTTGAATCTTGTTGCTTTCTTGATATATCCACTTTTGCACCACTACAAGATGCAGCCGTCATTTGAATATCTCATTTGTGTTCATTGGTGCCCCTTGTATACAGCCATGAGTCCCCAGGAGCCCGCACTGCTGAAACTATCACAAGATATCCAGAAGCAGTTTAGAGTCTTCACTCCTGGGGAACAGAGGCAGAAGCAGTATTGGTCTGGTTATGAGGCAGCTGCAGCAAGAATACAGTGTCCTGCCTCCACCTGATGAAGCTGCAGATCATTGCTGTAGGAGGCTGGACTGGCTTGTAGTGAGTACCAAGGGGTACTTGCACCTTGCACCAGGCCCAGTTATCCCTTATTAGTGTATAGGGTGTCTAGCAGCTTAGGCTGATAGATAATGGTAGCTTAGCAAAGCAGCTCAGGCTGAACTAGGAGACGTGTGAAGCTACTACAGTACCACTTAGTGTCATATGCACAATATCATAAGAAAACACAATACACAGTTATACTAAAAATAAAGGTACTTTATTTTTATGACAATATGCCAAAGTATCTTAGAGTGTACCCTCAGTGAGAGGATAGGAAATATACACAAGATATATATACACAATAGCAAAAATATGCAGTATAGTCTTAGAAAACAGTGCAACCAATGTATAGTTACAATAGGATGCAATGGGGAAACATAGGGATAGGGGCAACACAAACCATATACTCCAGAAGTGGAATGCGAACCACGAATGGACCCCAAACCTATGTGACCTTGTAGAGGGTCGCTGGGACTATCAGAAAATAGTGAGAGTTAGAAAAATAACCCTCCCCAAGACCCTGAAAAGTGAGTGCAAAGTGCACTAAAGTTCCCCTAAGGACAAAATAGTCGTGTTAGAGGGAGAATGCAAGGAAAACACAAATCAGCAATGCAACAACGATGGATTCCTGTCTGAGGGTACCTGTGGAACAAGGGGACCAAGTCCAAAAGTCACAAGCAGCTCGTAGCTGGGCAGATGCCCAAGAAATGCCAGCGGTTGGTGCAAAGAAGCTCTTACTAGGCTGAAGAACTGTGAATACTGCAGGAACGACAAGGGCTAGAGACTTCCCCTTTGGAGGATGGATCCCCCACGCCTTGGAGAGTCGTGCAGAAGTGTTTTCCCGCCGAATGGACGCCAACAAGCCTTGCTACACGCAAATCGTGCGTTTGGCGTTTTTGGACTCTGCTGGGGCCCAGGAGGGACCAGAAGGTCGCAAATTGGACCTGCAGAGAGAGGGGACGTCGAGCAAGACAAAGAGCCCTCACTGAAGCAGGTAGCACCCGGAGAAGTGCCAAAAACAGGCACTACGAGGATGCGTGAAACGGTGCTCGCCGAAGTTGCACAAAGGAGTCCCACGTCGCCGGAGACCAACTTAGAAAGTCGTGCAATGCAGGTTAGAGTGCCGTGGACCCAGGCTTGGCTGTGCACACAGGATTTCCGCCGGAAGTGCACAGGGGCCGGAGAAGCTTGCAAAGTCGCGGTTCCCAGCAATGCAGCCCAGCGAGGTGAGGCAAGGACTTACCTCCACCAAACTTGGGCTGAAGAGTCACTGGACTGTGGGGGTCACTTGGACGGTGTCGCTGGATTCGAGGGACCTCGCTCGTCGTGCTGAGAGGAGACCCAAGGGACCGGAGATGCAGCTTTTTGGTGCCTGCGGTTGCAGGGGGAAGATTCCGTCGACCCACGGGAGATTTCTTCGGAGCTTCTGGTGCAGAGAGGAGGCAGACTACCCCCACAGCATGCACAAGCAGGAAAACAGTCGAGAAGGCGGCAGGATCAGCGTTACAGAGTTGCAGTAGTCGTCTTTGCTACTATGTTGCAGGTTTGCAGGCTTCCAGCGCGGTCAGCGGTCGATTCCTTATCAGAAGGTGAAGAGGGAGATGCAGAGGAACTCGGCTGAGCTCATGCATTCGTTATCTGAAGTTTCCCCAGAGACAGAGACCCTAAATAGCCAGAAAAGAGGGTTTGGCTACCTAGGAGAGAGGAAAGGCTACTAACACCTGAAGGAGCCTATCAGCAGGAGTCTCTGACGTCACCTGGTGGCACTGGCCACTCAGAGCAGTCCAGTGTGCCAGCAGCACCTCTGTTTCCAAGATGGCAGAGGTCTGGAGCACACTGGAGGAGCTCTGGACACCTCCCAGGGGAGGTGCAGGTCAGGGGAGTGGTCACTCCCCTTTCCTTTGTCCAGTTTCGCGCCAGAGCAGGGGCTAAGGGGTCCCTGAACCGGTGTAGACTGGCTTATGCAGAATTGGGCACCTCTGTGCCCAACAAAGCATTTCCAGAGGCTGGGGGAGGCTACTCCTCCCCTGCCTTCACACCATTTTCCAAAGGGAGAGGGTGTCACACCCTCTCTCAGAGGAAGTTCTTTGTTCTGCCATCCTGGGCCAGGCCTGGCTGGACCCCAGGAGGGCAGCTGCCTGTCTGAGGGGTTGGCAGCAGCAGCAGCTGCAGTGAAACCCCAGGAAGGGCAGTCTGGCAGTACCAGGGTCTGTGCTACAGACCACTGGGATCATGGAATTGTACCAACAATGCCAGGATGGCATAGAGGGGGCAATTCCATGATCATAGACATGTTACATGGCCATATTCGGAGTTACCATGGTGAAGCTACATATAGGTAGTGACCTATATGTAGTGCACGCGTGTAATGGTGTCCCCGCACTCACAAAGTTCAGTGAATTGGCTCTGAACAATGTGGGGGCACCTTGGCTAGTGCCAGGGTGCCCTCACACTAAGTAACTTTGCACCTAACCTTTACCAGGTAAAGGTTAGACATATAGGTGACTTATAAGTTACTTAAGTGCAGTGTAAAATGGCTGTGAAATAACGTGGACGTTATTTCACTCAGGCTGCAGTGGCAGGCCTGTGTAAGAATTGTCAGAGCTCCCTATGGGTGGCAAAAGAAATGCTGCAGCCCATAGGGATCTCCTGGAACCCCAATACCCTGGGTACCTCAGTACCATATACTAGGGAATTATAAGGGTGTTCCAGTAAGCCAATGTAAATTGGTAAAATTGGTCACTAGCCTGTTAGTGACAATTTGAAAGTAATGAGAGAGCATAACCACTGAGGTTCTGGTTAGCAGAGCCTCAGTGAGACAGTTAGGCACCACACAGGGAACATATACATGCACACCTATGAGCACTGGGGCCCTGTGTGACAGGGTCCCAGTGACACATACATATAGGCCACAAACCTATGAGCACTGGGGTCCTGACCAGCAGGATCCCAGTGACACATAACAACCATACTGAAAACATAGTGTTTTCACTATGAGCACTGAGGCCTGGCTATCAGGATCCCAGTGAGACAGTGAAAACAGTGACAAACACCCTGACATACACTCACAAACAGGCCAAAAGTGGGGGTAACAAGGCTAGAAAGAGGCTACCTTCTCACACAACCCCCCCCCAAACGAAGGACAATAAGGCTAACCTTGGCCAGTTGAGACTTTATTGTCTAAGTGGTGATAAGTAGAGAGTAGCTCTGCAATAGACTGGTTACTCCCTTTATCATCCACTATATGGTTACTTCCCTGTGGGGATGTAAACCACCCTGTTTGAAGTTTTTTAGCTAAGCAACAATGTGAAGATGTATTTTCAGAGTTTCTATCAGTAAGTTTTAGTTTAGAGCAGTGGGAATTGTCCACTGAACCTATTTGTAGTGATGGAAATGCCAGACAGGGATGCTGTCTCAGAAAAGCCATAGCTGGGCAAAAACTTTGTCCATCTGGCTGGAAGAGAGAACAGGGATGCTGTTTCTCTTGAGTTGGAGCAGGGCAGGGATGCTGTCCTATGAGCTCCACACTAGGGCAGGGATGCTGTCCTAAGTGTTGTGAGGTAGTGCAGGGTTTCTGCACTAAAGTTTCTCTGGGAGGGTTGGAGGGATGCTCCATGTTAACTAAAATGGTGCTGTTTTTCTCACCAATGTTAGTTATCCTACAGAGAGGTACTTCCACCTCAGGGAGTCCAGCTTTGCCAGCTGATGATTCCCTTGGAACAGGTGCCACCCCAGGAGAGGTTTCTCCCACCACAGGAATGGTATCCTGAATGGTAGGGTGGTTAGGGGATACTGTGATACCCTTTTTACCTGTTGATGGAGAGGGATCCTGAGTTTTCAGGCCTTCTCTCCTTTGCTTTTTCATTTCACTGGAAATGAGAGGGAACAATTCCTCAGGGATGCCCAGCATGGCTGCATGGGCATAAAACTCTACATCAGCCCAACCTGAGGCCTCTAGGTCATTACCTAAGAGACAGTCTACAGGTAAGCTAGGTGATACCACCACCTGCTTAGGGCCAGTAACTCCACCCCAACTAAACTGAATTATAGCTAAGGGAAGAAACTTAGTGGAGTTATGGACATCAATAATCTTATACTGTTGTCCAATGATGTGTTGTTCAGGAGGCACTAGGTTTTCAGTCACCAAAGTGAAACTGGCACCTGTGTCCCTGTAGGCCAAGGCCTCAACACCATTTATTGAAACTGTCTGCCTGTACTTATCCATTGTAAGGGGACAAGCAGCCAGTGTGGCAAGGCCAATGCCACTAGGTGTGACAGAAACTGTCTTGGGACTGATTACATCAGTTTCCACTATGGACCCATAAGTGAACCCAACTACACCCTTTGCTTGACTGTTGCCAGCAGTCCCACCACTAGTACCACTACTGCTAGGGGCACTAGAGCTTGATGTATTAGTGGTGGTAGGCTCAGGGGGTTTACCTGGACAGGACTTATCCCCTGGCCTATGGCCTCTGTTTTTACACACAAAGCACCAAGGCTTTTTAATGTGTGCAGGTTGGGAAGAAGAGGAAGAATTAGTTTTATCCCCACCCTCTGAAGAGTGTTTAAGATTTGAAGTGGGATCTTTGGTTTTACCCTTATCCCCATGCTTATCTTGAGATTTTTCACCATCTTTCTTCTTATTGCCATCTTTGTCACCCCCTGTATGAACTTTTCTGTTCACCCTTGTTCTGACCCATTTGTCTGCCTTCTTTCCCAATTCTTGGGGAGAGGTCAGATCAGAGTCTACCAGGTACTGGTGCAACAAATCAGACACACAATTATTAAGTATATGCTCTCTCAGGATTGTGTTATACAGGCTTTCATAATCAGTAACTTTACTGCCATGTAACCACCCCTCCAAGGCCTTCACTGCCTGGTCAATGAAATCAACCCAGTCTTGTGAAGACTCCTTTTTGGTCTCTCTGAACTTTATCCTGTACTGTTCAGTGGTTAAGCCATAACCATCCAGGAGTGCATTCTTAAGAACTTGGAAATTATTGGCATCATTTTCTTTCACTGTAAGGAGCCTATCCCTACCTTTTCCACTAAATGATAGCCATAGGATAGCAGCCCACTGCTTTTGAGGGACATCCTGTACAGCACAGGCCCTCTCAAGTGCAGCAAACCACTTGTTAATGTCATCCCCCTCCTTATAAGGGGGAACTATCTTGTGCAGATTCCTGGAATCATGCTGTTTTGCAGGATGACTATGGGGAATACTGCTGCTGCCACCATGGGTATCTAAACCCAACTTCTGTCTTTCCCTCTCTATTTCTAAAGACTGTCTATCCAAATCCAGCTGTTGCTTCTTGAGCTTCAGTCTGGTTTGTTCCACTCTCAATCTATTGAGCTCCCTTTCTAACAATCTGTCATCAGGGTGGGTGGGAGGGACATTTCTAGATACAGAGGTATGATGGGAATGAACAGAAGGAGACCTGTCCCTTACAGAGGGCACCCTAACAGCTTGGCTACCAGTATAATGTGAGAGCACATCATCAGTATGATGTGATTCAACCTCTGTACCAACTATGCTAGACTGTCTAGTAATGGGCAGGCTGAGAAGTTTCTTTCCTGAACCTTTTCCTGGGGGAGTCCCTGGATCAGATTGAGAACCATTAGCTACTTTTTCTACAGATTGGGCACTTATGGCCTTATCCTGTACTCTAAGCATATTAATTAACAGTTCTAAGGAAGGATTCTTCCCTACACTCAAACCTCTCTCTATGCAGAGACTCCTTGCTCCTTTCCAGCTAAGGTGATCATATGCAAGTTTGGACAGTTCAACTTTTTGGCCTGTGCCAGACATTTTTAGAGAGAGTTAAAGTGATAGACAAAGAGAAAAAAGTTTTCAGAACTTTTTGGAAAGACAGAAAAAAACTTTTTAAACTTTTAAGAACTTTTTGAAAGTTTAGAAGTACTTTTCAGCACTTAGAAAAGAGTGAAAAGAGGAAAGGCAAAACTTTTTGGCTATGTGTATATACACTGACCTTGTTTTGTATATTTTTCTCTTATGAAAAGTACAATGACAAGAGTGGTAAGTAGTCTCAAAGCACTTATCCCACCACTGCACAACCAATGTAGGAGGCTGGACTGGCTTGTAGTGAGTACCAAGGGGTACTTGCACCTTGCACCAGGCCCAGTTATCCCTTATTAGTGTATAGGGTGTCTAGCAGCTTAGGCTGATAGATAATGGTAGCTTAGCAAAGCAGCTCAGGCTGAACTAGGAGACGTGTGAAGCTACTACAGTACCACTTAGTGTCATATGCACAATATCATAAGAAAACACAATACACAGTTATACTAAAAATAAAGGTACTTTATTTTTATGACAATATGCCAAAGTATCTTAGAGTGTACCCTCAGTGAGAGGATAGGAAATATACACAAGATATATATACACAATAGCAAAAATATGCAGTATAGTCTTAGAAAACAGTGCAAACAATGTATAGTTACAATAGGATGCAATGGGGAAACATAGGGATAGGGGCAACACAAACCATATACTCCAGAAGTGGAATGCGAACCACGAATGGACCCCAAACCTATGTGACCTTGTAGAGGGTCGCTGGGACTATCAGAAAATAGTGAGAGTTAGAAAAATAACCCTCCCCAAGACCCTGAAAAGTGAGTGCAAAGTGCACTAAAGTTCCCCTAAGGACAAAATAGTCGTGTTAGAGGGAGAATGCAAGGAAAACACAAATCAGCAATGCAACAACGATGGATTCCTGTCTGAGGGTACCTGTGGAACAAGGGGACCAAGTCCAAAAGTCACAAGCAGCTCGTAGCTGGGCAGATGCCCAAGAAATGCCAGCGGTTGGTGCAAAGAAGCTCTTACTAGGCTGAAGAACTGTGAATACTGCAGGAACGACAAGGGCTAGAGACTTCCCCTTTGGAGGATGGATCCCCCACGCCTTGGAGAGTCGTGCAGAAGTGTTTTCCCGCCGAATGGACGCCAACAAGCCTTGCTACACGCAAATCGTGCGTTTGGCGTTTTTGGACTCTGCTGGGGCCCAGGAGGGACCAGAAGGTCGCAAATTTGACCTGCAGAGAGAGGGGACGTCGAGCAAGACAAAGAGCCCTCACTGAAGCAGGTAGCACCCGGAGAAGTGCCAAAAACAGGCACTACGAGGATGCGTGAAACGGTGCTCGCCGAAGTTGCACAAAGGAGTCCCACGTCGCCGGAGACCAACTTAGAAAGTCGTGCAATGCAGGTTAGAGTGCCGTGGACCCAGGCTTGGCTGTGCACACAGGATTTCCGCCGGAAGTGCACAGGGGCTGGAGAAGCTTGCAAAGTCGCGGTTCCCAGCAATGCAGCCCAGCGAGGTGAGGCAAGGACTTACCTCCACCAAACTTGGGCTGAAGAGTCACTGGACTGTGGGGGTCACTTGGACGGTGTCGCTGGATTCGAGGGACCTCGCTCGTCGTGCTGAGAGGAGACCCAAGGGACCGGAGATGCAGCTTTTTGGTGCCTGCGGTTGCAGGGGGAAGATTCCGTCGACCCACGGGAGATTTCTTCGGAGCTTCTGGTGCAGAGAGGAGGCAGACTACCCCCACAGCATGCACAAGCAGGAAAACAGTCGAGAAGGCGGCAGGATCAGCGTTACAGAGTTGCAGTAGTCGTCTTTGCTACTATGTTGCAGGTTTGCAGGCTTCCAGCGCGGTCAGCGGTCGATTCCTTATCAGAAGGTGAAGAGGGAGATGCAGAGGAACTCGGCTGAGCTCATGCATTCGTTATCTGAAGTTTCCCCAGAGACAGAGACCCTAAATAGCCAGAAAAGAGGGTTTGGCTACCTAGGAGAGAGGAAAGGCTACTAACACCTGAAGGAGCCTATCAGCAGGAGTCTCTGACGTCACCTGGTGGCACTGGCCACTCAGAGCAGTCCAGTGTGCCAGCAGCACCTCTGTTTCCAAGATGGCAGAGGTCTGGAGCACACTGGAGGAGCTCTGGACACCTCCCAGGGGAGGTGCAGGTCAGGGGAGTGGTCACTCCCCTTTCCTTTGTCCAGTTTCGCGCCAGAGCAGGGGCTAAGGGGTCCCTGAACCGGTGTAGACTGGCTTATGCAGAATTGGGCACCTCTGTGCCCAACAAAGCATTTCCAGAGGCTGGGGGAGGCTACTCCTCCCCTGCCTTCACACCATTTTCCAAAGGGAGAGGGTGTCACACCCTCTCTCAGAGGAAGTTCTTTGTTCTGCCATCCTGGGCCAGGCCTGGCTGGACCCCAGGAGGGCAGCTGCCTGTCTGAGGGGTTGGCAGCAGCAGCAGCTGCAGTGAAACCCCAGGAAGGGCAGTCTGGCAGTACCAGGGTCTGTGCTACAGACCACTGGGATCATGGAATTGTACCAACAATGCCAGGATGGCATAGAGGGGGCAATTCCATGATCATAGACATGTTACATGGCCATATTCGGAGTTACCATGGTGAAGCTACATATAGGTAGTGACCTATATGTAGTGCACGCGTGTAATGGTGTCCCCGCACTCACAAAGTTCAGTGAATTGGCTCTGAACAATGTGGGGGCACCTTGGCTAGTGCCAGGGTGCCCTCACACTAAGTAACTTTGCACCTAACCTTTACCAGGTAAAGGTTAGACATATAGGTGACTTATAAGTTACTTAAGTGCAGTGTAAAATGGCTGTGAAATAACGTGGACGTTATTTCACTCAGGCTGCAGTGGCAGGCCTGTGTAAGAATTGTCAGAGCTCCCTATGGGTGGCAAAAGAAATGCTGCAGCCCATAGGGATCTCCTGGAACCCCAATACCCTGGGTACCTCAGTACCATATACTAGGGAATTATAAGGGTGTTCCAGTAAGCCAATGTAAATTGGTAAAATTGGTCACTAGCCTGTTAGTGACAATTTGAAAGTAATGAGAGAGCATAACCACTGAGGTTCTGGTTAGCAGAGCCTCAGTGAGACAGTTAGGCACCACACAGGGAACATATACATGCACACCTATGAGCACTGGGGCCCTGTGTGACAGGGTCCCAGTGACACATACATATAGGCCACAAACCTATGAGCACTGGGGTCCTGACCAGCAGGATCCCAGTGACACATAACAACCATACTGAAAACATAGTGTTTTCACTATGAGCACTGAGGCCTGGCTATCAGGATCCCAGTGAGACAGTGAAAACAGTGACAAACACCCTGACATACACTCACAAACAGGCCAAAAGTGGGGGTAACAAGGCTAGAAAGAGGCTACCTTCTCACAATTGCACAGACAAGTGCACAAAAAGCAACATGAATTTTGGAAAAGAGGTGCACCTCAAGGTCATAAGAAACCCAAACTCAGCTTAAGACATTCTCTGCTCTTCTCATGAAGGTATAAGGAAGTAAATTATACACCCTGAACTTGTTAACTTTGAAAGTATGTCAAAAAACAACTGCTACCACCTTAAGTTTCCGATTTCCAGAGTATCTACAAGAAGTTCACATAGTTAAAGGGAATTACAGATACTTTGCTTTCTCAAAATTGTAAGGCAGTGGAAATGAGACCAGGACGATCCTAGATCTCCAAACACCATGTCAGGCCTCCTTGCAATATACTAAAATGATAATGCTAGAAGCAGATTATAAGCATAATGGACTAAATTAGATCCGGGGGGGTTGGGGGGGGAACCAATGCATCTAAATCAGTTTTCAGGGCCTGGTAAGAGATTGAAAGGAGATTGCAGGCGACACTGTGAATCTTTGATGAAGTTGGGTCTACAAAACTGGAGACCCTCGGAATATGAACAAGAAGAGATACTGAATCTCCTTATGAATGGGAATATAGAAGAAAGTAGAACAAAGGAAATCAATTTGGCATTTGTAAAGATGCAAGAAAGCATGTTGGGATGGTTGGAGACCGTAGGGAATCTTTGAATAACCACAATATTGATGGTCCTAAGGACCTTTATGATGGGGGAAAGCACTTGATTGCTTCACATTTACATAATGGGAGACATCTACTGTAGGTACTAAACACTCTTGTTTAATCAAATCCCCCTATTAGAATATAGGTCCATTTCTTCGCCTCAGGTATTAATAGGCACCAGGTGTTTCGGGTACTTCTTCTATGCGTCAACTATTACCTTTACTGGTATTATCAGTTATGTGAATACCACATTATTCTCCCCTGTGGATCACAGTGTTGATGGTACAGGTGAAGGCCATATCAGTTAAATAAGGAGAGCATGTCAGTTTCATTCATTGGGTTATTAGTTGTACAGTATGTGAGGCCTGCCCAATTAATAGGTTCAGATTAGTCTCCGTAATTGGAGCCAAGCACCCCAATGTAGTACGTGACTCTCTCAGGACATCAGAGGAGAGCAGTCCAAGGCCTACTCAGGAGAGGTGGTGTGTGCTAGTAATCTGCATTTAAAAGCATAAATAACAACACTCAATAAATTATTTTCTTTGAAAAAGGAAAAGTACACTTATCAAACACACACTACTAAGTGCTATGCATTAACTTACAGATATGTGCATGAGGCAGATGGAATAGCCTTCGGTGACATTTTGAAATCCCATTTAACCCCTATGTGATTAAGGGAATGTCATTTTAAAACCACAGGCCTATTGACTTTGTCTGGGGGTCACCACACCATAATATTAGGCAAGACTTTGGATTACTGACACAACAATATAGAGATACAGAAATATTGGCCCATATTTAAGAAAGCCTAGCTCCTCCTTCTACCACATTAGCTTCATTTTTTTACAATAATGTAGCCCAACAAGGTCAAAATCGCCATGGCAGATTTACAAAGTGGCGCAATGCATGCATTGTTTCAAAATGTTTGCCACACATTTACAGATTTGTGGCAAAAAAATAAGAAAATAAGCAGAGGCTCCCGCACTTCTGTTTTCTTAAAGCCCCTGGATGAGCCAGGTCCCAGTGGCTTACTAAAAAATTAGGCGGAATGCGGATGGAGCCCCCTCCTGTGCCTATTGTTGCCCCAGGGAGTGTTACTTCCCCAGAGCTTTTTAATAAATTAAGTAATCAAATGTAGGTGGGCAGCTGGCCCTGTAAAGCCCCGGGGACCACCACCTCCCTGGCGCAGAGTATGAATACAAATGCGGAGGCCGTCTGGTCCTCCTGCAGCCTGCATCTTTGGGAACTGCCACCTCCCCAGGGCAGAATATGTTGTGGGGTGCCCGGCCGACTGCAGCCCCAGGGACCACCACCTCCCTGGAGCAGAATAATAAATTGATGTGGGGCGGAACAACTCCCCCCTCAGCCCCAGGGACTGTCACCTCCCCAGACTATTCATTGAAATTAAGAGGGGGCCATGCAGCCCGCTTCCAGCCACGGGGACCTCCACCTCCCTGGGGCTTATTCCAAAAATAATCAAGGGGGTCCAGTGTAAAGTTGGAGGGAGGCTGCGTGGCCCCCCTCGTAGAGCCTACAATGGCCCTGGAGACTGCCACCCCCAGAGCCAGCTCCGACTATGTATTGGGGTGCCCACCCCTGATATATAGCTGTTTGCTGTGACTTGGCGGGAGGTTTGACAACTCCCACCTAGTCAGGGCAAACACTCCCCTCATAGCGAGCGAGAGCTGTCAAACAGCTCTCACTCACTGCGAGGTGAGGTTTCCTCTGTTTTCATGTCTGCAGAGATGCAGGCAGGAAAATGGAGGAAACGCTGCTCTCACAAAAGGGAGCTGCTTGAGCATGACTATAATTATAACTCATTCCCTAAGGTAACTATAGCTCACCACCTCACCATGCACTGATAATTACCGCACAAATTACAACACTCATGACATTTTTGATAATATCATTGATAATATCAATGATCAATGTACTACTTGCAGTAACATTTTGGATGAAAAAACTGTGCATGGCATGGGTGCGAGTTATAGTTACCTTAGTGAATGAGTTATAGTTAATTGAGATAACTCTAACTATAAGAGTGAATTTCTATAGCTTCGTATGCTTAAATTGTGATCGTAACTATGACGTCCCTGTAACCTTTGTTTCTTATGGAGCATTGGTGCGAGGTCTACTATTTTACAATTTATGGATAGTGGACGCTTGCTTTTTGGTGGAATATTCGGGGTTCGCCACCGCTCCACGTGCTGACCGCGAAGAAGTGGCAACGATACGGCGCATTATCGTGTGGAATATATATATATATATATATGTATATATATATATATATATATATATATATATATTACCTAGTGGCATTCACCACTAGGTAGTCAAAGTTAGGAGTTTCTATAGAAAAAGCATTTTTTTACTTGCCTGTGTCTTTGGTGCCGATTGACAAATTTTCATGACACTTTCCAAAAAGATTTGCCAGTGACATCAGCTGCTGTTGGGGTTATCTGTCCAGGGGGGCGTAGAAAAATGGTGGGTCCCAAAACATTTTTTCCCCATTCATTTTTCCATAGGGATTTTAAACAGCGATAGCTCCCAAACTACTAGACAGAATTACACCAAATTTGGCAGAAAGGTAGGTCCTGGTCCCAAAAGTGACAATTCTTTTGTTTTGCCATAAATCCACTAAGTTGTATTTGAGAAATTAAGGGGAAAACAAGCTTGTATATATAGGGATGCAAAGGATTCACAACCCCTCCTGGCCTCATGCTGAAATCTGATTTGGATGTCAACACTTCAACCAGGAAGTGTTGGCAGCCATTTTGGGACTCGGCAGCCGAGTCCCAGAAAAAAATCCCACAGGGGCCCCACAAGGGCTAAAAAACTTTTTAAACATTTTTTCACTGGATTTGCGGTGAATCCCCAGGATGGGCTAAGTCTCAGGGGTATTCTTTTATCAGAGTGTTGGGGGGCACCTGGCAGCCATGTGGAATGCCACCTCCCTGGGGCAAAGCAGAAATTATGTGCGGGGGCCACCACCTCCCTGTGGCATTGATGAAATTGTGTGTGGGGGCCATGTGGCCCCCTTGCAGCCCTGTGGACCATCACCTCCCTGAGGCATTGATGAAATTGTATGTGGCAGGGCGTGCATCCTCCTGCAGCCCTGAGGACCACCACCTCCCTGAGGCATATGTTAAAAAACATAGAAAGGGAGTCAGTTTCAGACCCCTAGCAGCTCTGGGAACCTCTATCTCCCTGGAGTTTCTTCTAGGAGCCACTGATGACCCTGGGGACCAGCAGCCCCCAGGGCCAGCTCCTTATATGTCCCATGATGCCCATCCCCCTGGGACATAGATGTTTGCTTTGGCTTGGCTGCAGCTTTCACAGCTGCAGTGAAGTCACAGCAAACACTCCGCTTTCTGACAGCGGGACCAGTCCAACAAGTCCCTCTGTCAGAAACCAGAACTTTCATCTCTGTTCCTTTCATGCAGATATGCGTGCAGGGAACAGAGATGAAATCTTTGCTTCAGGAAGCATGAAGCTGCTACTTAAAGAAGCTGTCTTCTTGCTGGAGCAAGATAACCACAGGAGAGGCCTTGATGCTTCCCTGCGGTTCCATAAAGGGCTAAAAAACAATTTAATTAAAAAAAAAAAAATGTAATTTGCTCAAGTGTGAAAGTCACAGACGTTAACAATGAGCATTAAGGTAGGTTTTGAGTCTAGGTGTATCCTTGGTCATTTCCCTCTTTCAAATTGTCAAGAAATATCCAATTCTTAGTATATCTTACCACACAGCCCTCCTCCTGGAGCCTTTAATCATTAATGTCCCTGGGGGCTGCTATGTCCTGGCGTGCCCACCTCCAGGACATAGCTGTTTGTTCTGAAATGGCAGGAGCTATGACAGCACTCCAATTCCAGCAGGCGAGCGCAGTCAAAGGTTTCATCTATATAAAATGAGTGCTCTTGCACACAAGTAGATGAATGTTTTAACAGGTCCCGGTGTGCAAGAACAATGCCAGCTCCTTCAGGCAAGAAGTCACCTGGGACCGCCGATGCCTTGAGGCTCCCCCGCTGTCCCATTGCATACTGGCTGCCCATTCACACATGGCTGGACCCCATCTTCATAGCCGCCAAGTTTTTAGATTGCTATGTGTGACATTTTCATAATTTCAGTGTAATTAAAAGTGATGTTTGAAGGACTATGAGTGACACTCCACAGCAAGCAAAATCAAACAATGAAGACAAGGGAAACATAGCCATATCAGAAATAACCTAATTGATAAAAATATTTTGTAGGAAATTTAAAGTTAGCATAGTGTGAAGTTCAAGTTCCCATTCCGTGAACTGACCTGTGCCACTATTTGTTGATCACACACACCCTGCATGATGCCAAAGGCTTGCTGCTCCGTACACTGTCACCCACTTTCATCAAAGGAGAAAGAATGCGATGCATGCAGTCTGAGTGAGAATTTATTGGACTCTAAGGGCCAGATGTACCAAAGGGTTTTTCCCATTCTGTGTCAATGAGAAAATGTGTTCGTACATATGGCCCTAAGTTACTATGCCACCTGTTTTTTCAGATTTGTTTTTGCATTTGCAATAAAGTGGAAATATTAGTTCCTACAACAGTGAAGTTGTGAATCCATAACAGGAAAGCCATTAGAATACTGACACCGGTTTATGATACTGCCTGGAGTAGACTCAGGTGGTAAGAACGGGCACCACGTCTGTGTTGCCCACTTGAGCGCAGGCCTTCCATCATTAAAATTACAAGTATCCTAGAAAAAAAACACAGGTACGAGTCCAACATTGGTATTGCAACGTTAGGCATGAAGCTTTGTAAATTTGAGTTCCTCAATAAGCAAACACGTATAGAAATCATAAAAAAAGTTTTAGTCAACACCCACACTATTACACATCATTATTGCAGTCTAGTATGGTTACATCAAGCACATGCTGCTCAGATTAGATCATAAACTCAGTGCAATCTATAGTCAGAAAGTGTGTGACTCACCTGACCTCTGTCAATCTACAGGTGCCTGGAGAGTGTGTCTTCAATTCTAGGTGCTTTGCCAACTTGCTTTGTCATGAGCTGCACAGCATCTTAAAGCATTTGGACCGCAGTTCAAGGAAGTTTCAGGCTAACACATCCCATTTGTTTCCATGCTCTGCACCCTCATATAGCTGCCAGAGACCAGAGAAAACACTGTTCCACTGAATAACTGAGTTTAGCAGCCTCATCCATGCCATATGATCCAGCAGCACATGTGTCTCAGAGAGGCCATGTGGGGCTGTCAGAGGCAGCACAATTTGTTTTTGTGGCCTGGAATTGAAATAATGTGGCACTCACCATAACAACTAGTCTCCCAGGCCCGGTGCAGGTTACAATGCTTCACAGCAGGGCAACAGTGCATAGATTAAGTGCTGTGAATGAGGTTACTTTTTAAAATGCCTCATGATCCCCAAACTGTATCAAGACCACATGCTCTCCTCCTCAGAGCTGCTGGTGCCCTTCTAAAGCGCACCATGGCTGCGCATGACTTGGGAGCCAGCTGCCCGTGTCACTGTGCAGGCAGCCCTGACTCTGCAAAGTCCCAGCCCTCCATGCCACTGTCATGAATGAGTCTCACAGTCTCAGTCAGCTCTGCTGCAGTGTGAGCAGTAACCATGGCAAGTAACTACCTGCTGCTTTAGACAACCAGAGTGACCGTGCTGCAGCAGTGGGCCCAGTGGCAGTCACAATATTTTATAAAACTACATTTAGTTCACCCAGGCCAGGTTCAGTGCTTGCAGGTGATCAAGACAGCACTGAAAATGTGTGATTGTGCATTTTAATGTGATGATGTGGATCACCACATTAAAATGTGATTATCTAATGCCGTATGCATGGTACTTGGCAGGGCTACCCCTGCCCATTTGTATGAATAATAAAAGGGCTTCCCCTTTTGCTAGGTTGATGAACAGCTTGCCAAAGGCCCTCATTGCGTTTGCTGCCGATTATGGTGGCGTGTTCTTAATGCCAAGAGATATGAGGACATCTCCACAAAACAAAGAAGCACTTACCCTATATAGCTAAGATGAAGGATACTGGTTTGGTGGAGATTTATGTTTTAGTAGTCTCATTGTAGTCTCTATAGGAGGATGCATGTTATCACAGAATTCTGGAGAAATAAGCAAGTGGAACAATCACATTGTCAAACGTACACAAGGTCACTGGAGACATTTCCTTGTGGTCCATTGTACAGCTGTTATGTAGAAAACACAATGGACATTTACCCAATGAGGTAGCACTTATTAACTAACCAGTAGAAAGTACTTCAAATGGGTGAACATTTTGTGCAAAACTGTGGACTCCTGTTGGATAACCAGGATGGTGTGATTCCTTTGTGACTGAGTCACTCATCTAGCTACTGACACACCCACACAGACAGTCACATACCCACTCACAGACACAGTCAGACACTCACTCCTACACTCATGCACCCTCTCACAGACCCACTCAGAGACTCATGTACGCACTCACAGACCCACTCACATACCAACTCATAAATCCACTTAGACACTCATGTTTCCAATCACAGACCGACTCACACATTCACGTCCCCACTCACAGACCGTCTCAGACATCCATGCACCCACTCACAGACCCACCTAGGTTCATGACCCCATTCACAGACCCACTCAGAGACTCATGCATTCACTCTGAGATCCACTCAGAAACTCATGAACTCATTCAGAGATGTACTCAGAGACTCATGTACCCACTCACAGACCTACTTAGTCATTCACACACCCTCTCTCAGACCTACTTAGACATGCAAGCCCCCACTGAAATAGTCAATCAGAGACTCACACACCTACTGAGACATACTCACCCACTGACAGACCCATTCAGACATCTGTCTATATATATATATATATATATATATATATATATATATATATCCAAGAAAGAAATGACTCAAACAGATGATCTCACCAAAGAACAAAAATGTGTTCTTTGGTGAGATCATCTTTTTGAGTCACTTCTTTCTTAGATATTACTTTTTCTTGTGACTCATTGCATCCTTTGGGATCCAGATTCTTGCCCTGGCTGGCTGTTGTTTTCTTGTGATCCTTCATCTTCTAGTATATATATATATATATATATATATATATATACTTCACCACTGCTATCACCTGAGGCTGCCGAACTCTTGTACTGAACGGGTGCTTTTCGTGAAAGGTGGCATTCACATTTTAAATCAAACTCCAATGCTCCTAAAGGAACTTCCAAGCATTCTCAGGATTTCCAAATTCCAATTTCTTCAAGCCTAGGCAGAAAGGTTTCGGCAGAAATTGCCTTTCTCAATGCCGGTTTGTAAATCAATAGGTCTTTCAAAACTGAAACATGTACTTTCAATGCCAGCAGCAGACTGCCAATGGCCTCCTGATGATCAGCAGCATTACTACAATGTTCTAATGAGAAATTAGAGTGCTAACATTCAGAATTTATGCCAAAAGTGTAGCAGATCTAAATGCCATCTTCATGGAATAGAAGTGGAAAACTGAAAGCATTTTCTACTGAGGATACTGCAGTAAATGAGTAAATTAGGGAGCTTCATAATAAATAAGTCTCCCAAGATGGCCACCAGAGAAAAGAGAGCCGAAAAGTAGCATGAATATCAGCCAAATATATCCAAAATATAGTATATTGATTTGAGTGCGCAGAAGTGTGCAAACACAGATTTTTTTGTTGCCCATCGCAATGCAACACAATTCAGCCCTGTGGACCCCATCCCCCAGGGCCCAGCCATAAACAATTGAAGGAGGGGAGCCGCATGGACCCCTCCTTGGGCCGATTTTGGCATCTCTCCGGACAGGAAAAAAGATGAAATCTCTGCTTCCAGTGGGCGAGAGCACTTTGACAGCTCTCGCCTACTAGAAGTGCAGCATTTGCTCTGTTGGGAACAGTCATAGATCCATCTCCCTGTAACCTTTGTTTTTTAGTGAATATCTAAGGTTTTTTTTAAATTCAATTTCCTAATTATAACGTCCCTGTAACCTGTGGTTTTCTCAGCAGTTTTACATTTTTTTAATGTTAACGGATATTGTATGACACCCAAGTCTGCTAACAGTAACCCATGCCCAAGGGAGCACACCACAGACCTGTCAGAGCTTTGACAAGGGGACCTGCTCAGAGTATGGGAAGCCTCACGAGCCCAGCAGATATGTATGCTGGGGACAGTAGCAATCCAATGGTTGATGCTGGCATCCAGGCCGACTGCAGCTCTGACTGCCACCCAGACCAAGTTCCCAACCCTGATAGACATGTATTTGTATAGTTTGGGACTCCAACCATCACTGCCTGGGGCCCACTTTCGAAAACCCACACACCGGATTAACACAGCTCTGACTCAAACATGTCTGGGCTTTCAACCTATAAGGATCTAGGGAATCCTAAATTGCCTGTAGTTCACCCTTCGGGGTATGGAGTTATGTCTCTGGTCAGTTGATGAGGAAGAGACTGGAAGCTCCCAAGGAGTCTAAAATTTACTTTTTCACACCCTCCTGACTGGGAAAAGGACCTGCTTTCCCTGGCATTTCCCCTCTTACAAATCAAAAATAATCTGTGGGAAGGTAAAAAGGCTATCTTTTTAGCTGGGTATCAATGCAACAGAAGGGTCATCTGAGCAGAGGCTTCAGATCTCACTGTGCCTTGGCTTTGAGAAACCTTTAATTGAGCCCTCATCAGGATTTGCAGGGCCAATGAATTCTAAACTGTGAGTCCTGGTCATTTGTCCTTTAACCAGGTAACATTTCTCATGCTCTACTGCAAATCTTACCAGGACACCCACAGCATGGGAATCATCAGTGAATGCAACATAAATAAATGATCATATACAGCATGAGCATTACAAGGTTCACAATTGTAGTTGCACACCATAAAAAGTGCAATCTTCTGTCAAACTACAGAGAGATTCATAAAGCACAGTTCATCATAAACTGGATGTGAGAGCAAAAGGAAATCACAGTAAAGTGAGCAGTGGATACCATAAAGTTTCTTCCCTGTTAAGGAGGCTAACACAGAAGAGGCCAGCAATGATCTGTATGATCTGCACTAAAATGGCTACCCATTATTGGAATTCTGACTTATGAATCCAGGAGAGGAGCTGACTGCGTGTAAGAAGGAGGAGAGGATGTTAAGTAGACCTCCTAAAGGCCTTATGCTATTCCATCAAACCTGAAAATGATATTTGTCATCATGGTGAGCCCTCAATTGTTCAGAGAATAGGATAGCCCACTCCAAGAGCCAAAGTCCAGTTTGCACTTTGAATCGGCAACCATTGATCTCAGTCGCCGAGATCTTTAAGCTCAGTGTATTTTCCTCAGCATGCCCCCAAAAGAGAAGTGCACAAATGAGCCATGTAACATTCCCACTCCCTCCATCTAATTAAAAATAATTGCAGAAAAGCAATCAGACTCATTCTCAACCCTTTACTTGAAGAAATGAAGATGATGGATGTCTCTGTGTCCAAATTCTCTGTAGAAGCTTCACTCCAAGATGTATCCCAGATCATGAAATCATCATCCCATGGCCATGTATGTCATGGTACAGATTCAGCAATAGAAAACAGCTTACTTTTCTTTTAATTAACCTTAAATCCACAAAACCATAAAATGCATACAGTTATAAACTAACAGGGAGATTCACAAAGGTAACTTACAACTTTGTGATCAAGCTCTCCCTATTGGAAAGCATAGGGAAAAATAAAAATGTTTATTAAACTTGAAAATATAGTAAACATATTTTTATGTTAAATATGAATGTCAAATAGTTTTGTGTATGTATTTTAAATGTAGAGCAAATCAACAAAATAGCTACAACACTATTAACTCAATTTTAGTTTGAAACATATTTATTTGAATATATGAAATAAAATTACATTTATTGTCTTGAAGTTTCATTAAAAAAAAAACACCTATATAAATATATATATATATATTAGCTATTAAAAATGTCAAAAGTGACGTACAAGTAATTCAAATATATTTTAATAAAAAGTTAAGTTACATTAATATTATCATTAAAAAAGCTTATCAAAATATTCTAAAAAATAATAATAAATGTTGTAGATCATTTTTAACCTTAAATTAAAAACAGTTATTTTTGACTAGCTCGAATATTTTACTTCAATTTACTGTTATTTACCATGGGGTTTTATTTTAAGTCCCTACCTCCAAATATTATCTATGTGAAGGTGTACATTTACTATTGTTTGAGTCCTTTTTGGCTGCAGAACCTTTAAAAGTGCAGTATGTGAATTGAAGTGGGTTTAGCATTTACATTTACTACTAAGGGCCTGGTTACGAGTACAGGTGCTAATTATCTCAATTGATTAATAATGATACAATGAGGTATGTTATTTACCAGGTGTGATAAATAGCACCCAGTACAAGTTTGTGGAAAATAACATGCAGGTTTTGGTGTTCTTCTCCCTGTAAATTCAATATGCTTTTCTGCTGTTAAATTTCAGCAGGTTTGACCGGGCAAAATTTAACATAGGTTGAGGTATTTAGCACATCGAATAATTATTGGGTGCGTTCAATACCACTCAACACAAAATTCCGACCCCTGCACAAAGAGACGCTTACTGGGGGGTACAAGATTAGTGACCTACTTGTAATCAGGCCTAAAGTAGTAAAACCTGTATGTGTGAGGGTCGCCAGATAAACAAAAACTGTAAAGTGGAGATTTACACTCATAGGCTTGTGAGCTGCATTTGCAGTAACTTCTGTAGTACTACTTTATGTGCTAAAAAATAAAGGGCATATTTATGAGATGATGGCGCACAGCAGTGCAGCAAGTCACCCTGCTCAAAGGGAAAAGGCAGGAATGTACTGTATCTATTCAATGTGGTGCATTCCTGTCCATTCCCCCTGTGCTGGCGCACAATGGGAAGACTAGAGCCAACACAGGCACCCTTGCACCATGGTGCAAGGGTGCCTTCGTGACATGCAGGATTATGTTTGTGCAGGGAGAGGAAGCTTCCTTCACAAAGATAATCCTGGGAGGCTTTTTCCTCTTTCTATGTGTGCTGCAGAATGCAATACACATAAAAAAAGGTAAAAAGGAGGATAAATAGTGATATTTCTCCTTGCTTCTCCCTTGGTGAGGTTTTGGCACACCTCCAGGTTTCCAAGGTCTTGTACATCTGGGAATGCATCAAAATCCATGGGAACACCCACTGCAACACCCATTGACTACCTACCCAGGGCAGAGAATTGCACTGCATTGCACTACTGCAGATGTATGAGGCCACTCAAAGCCATGCAAAGGGGCTTGCGTGACTTTCTAAATGTGACGTAGAGCCTTGCTTCATGCATGAACCACTTTGCATGGTGCAAACGTGACTCAAGGCCCCATAGTTTGCAAATGAGGTCTTAATATCTATGAGAAATGGGGATATGTCCTAGTTGCTGGTTACCTCCGATGTTCATATCACTCATAAAACAACATGGTGCTCTGTCTTTAAGTCCCACCTCAGTGTTTAGATATTTTTTGTGTTCTCAACATTTCTACACAAGGCCTTTTAATGTTAGTGAAGCATCTTTCATTTTCGGAATAAACAAAAATGTGATTGCATTTATTTTTCCCACCCTCTTCCGTAGGTACTGTACAAAACAGCAGCACTGATGATGAGAGTTTGTATCTGATGTATTGCGGCTATATGCTCTTACTGGCAGTGAGACATTCTTAAAAATTGCTACATTCACCTCAATACTCTTTCTACAATGAGCATGTGCAGTTCGGCCTCACACTTAAGGAAAAGGTGCCTAATGTATTTCAGGACATCACATATCGTTTTCAGATGTTAAAGCTACACAAACATAAGTCATTATGCAATGTGGGACGGAAAGTAATGTCAGTAAGGCCCAGATTTATGCTTTTTGCTTTTATGCTTTTTGCTGAAAAACTGCGCTAACGCAGTTTTGTGGCAAAAAGTTTAGCGCCGGCTTGCATCATTTAACAACGCCAGCCGGGGGCCGTATTTATTGAATGGTGCAAGCCAGAGCTAAACGTGGGCTAGCGTCTTCAAGTCAGAAAATGACGCTAGCTTAGTAAGAGGAAAAAAAAAATGCTCTAACCAGACCAGCACCTTTTCCTGGCGCACAACTACCAAAAACATAACTCCTGTCTTAGGAAAGACAGGAGTCATGCCCACCACCCCAATGGCCAGCACAGGGGACAAGTGTCTCCTTGGCATGGCCATTGCACCCAGTGCCATGCAGGGCACCCCAAGTTGTGCCCCTGATGGCACTTATAAAAAAATAAAAACAATACTTACCTGGGAAGGTGTCCCCCTTCTTCTGGTGTGGGTGGGGGTGATTCTGGGGCTTGGGGAGGGGACCTGTGGACCCATTCCATGGTGTTTAACTATGGAAATGGGTCCACAGGTCCCCTAATGCCTGGTCTGACACAGGAGTTAAATAACGGCGCAAAGCAAGCTTTGCACCATTACTTAGCCCCTCATTCCACCCGTGTGTCACTTTAGCATGTGGGATAAATATGGGGCTACGGGGATAGCACCATTTGTTAGATGGGAATGCCTTCCTTGCATCTCATTGATGCAAGGTAGGTTCACACTTCCAAAAATGGTGCTAACTCCAATAGTTTGATGCAAGACGTGTCTAGCGTCAAAATGTAAATATGGAGTTAAGTTTGCACCGAATTTGTGTGAAAAAAAATGACACAAATTAGGCAGGAGTATAAATATGCCCCCTAAGTTATCTTCTAGAATCACTGCCTTTACCAATAATTTTCCCTTCAAACGCTGCACGTAATGCAGGCCTCGCAGCCCCCAAGGCCCAGGACACACACATTTTTTAGGGGGGCCCATTCGGCCAAAGTTTTATGCATTTCTGTGTGGTGCAGAAGCCTTTCTGCAGAATTAATCATTTTACGTCATCCCCCTGGGAATAACAAATTATTTCCTCTGACAGATAATGCTGACATTTTCTAAACCACTGTCGAATGTCCGCCACAGCTTCATGTGTTTACAAAGAGATGTGTTTTTTCTATTTGGCATGTGAGGAATACCAAATAAAATTTCGTGAGCTGCTGCTCATGAAATAAACAGGCTCTTGCTGTAAGAGAACAGCAATAAAAAACATGTCTTTTTAAAATTGAGATAATAGCCAGAGGGAGATAAAGTTCAATATCAGCATTTGATCCTAAGAACTATTGCATTGATTTTGATTTAACAGGCTTCAGAGGAGACTTCAAAGACTTTTGTTAAGAAAAGCTAATTGAACCAAAGAACAGCAATAGTAGGATTGCTTGCTGACTTTTACAATCCACTGGTTTAGGTTGTGATAATTCCTTTGTCGGACGTTTTTAAAAGGAATAAATTCATAACAACTTTTCAACCATATTCGTCAAACAAACCTATTACTCTGATACACCTATGAAGGAATGGCATTGTGAGCAATTTAACAAAGCTCACATCCGAGATATTTCGTTCCCGAAACTGCACTGGAATAGAAAACAAGTTGACTTTTCCATTACTTTTATATATAAGCAGCAACATCAAAATGAGGGTATCTAGGAGCTCACTATTGACCACTGTGGATTTAAAAGCCCACTTATCACAATATCGTTAGAATGATGGTGCATGTACAATAGTGCTATTTAGGTAGAAAATTACAAGAATCATACCAGTTGGATTTTGTGGGAGAGATGTCTCCTCCATTTTTGTCACATTAAAATGCAGTGTAGTGGAAGACTGATTTGAAGGGGGTAACATTATTTTAGTCCTCACATTTTTTTTACTTCTCACACTTGTTTTTGTCAGTAACTGCATCTCCCTGCATGGACATGCTACCATTACTGCTTCCCATTATGGCAGCTGGCATGTGGAGCAGGAATGAATGAACTCCACTTCTGTACACCAGCTGTGGCACATGGTCTTCATTTCTGTGCATGAATGGTCATTGACTTCAAAATCTTTTTACTTTGAGTGAAATATAAGAAAATCATACATTTTGCTTAACAATATCTGCTTTGTCCATAAAAATGACTCTTCATAAACAAAGTAAATTAAATATAATAAAACATCTTAAAATGAGTAATGTAAATCAGACAGTACCATGAGAAAACTATTTTAAGGTTCAATGGACTACACAGTGTTTACAGTCTGGACACACTTAAAATATATAATACAAACGAATGGAAAGGAATGCTTTCTGTGGCTCATTTATTGTGGATCACACACAAGAGCCCTTTTCACGCATATATCCAGCGTTCAGCGAAAGAAAGTGACTGATTCTAAAGCTGGCTTTTCCAGAACCAGGTCATCCAGTGTAAGCACGTCCTGTGAAATCGGTGTGCACACAAGGTATTTTATTAGATCGCTGTGATTTCTACTAGGGGTGGAGGAAGAAGGTATGATAAAATGTGGGTTGAGCCAGTAATGAAGTGTGTCTCAAGTACTAGCTATGACTCTTCCTGATATATTTTGACCAGCTGGGAGCACATCAAAATACCGCATTTTGGAAGTGTAACGCTGTTTCATTTTAATATTGTTTACCTCTACTTCTCTGCTTTATTTTTACGTCATAACTATTGATGATCCTCCAAAGAGGACATGCACACCTGCAGGAATGGTATCTACACAAATTCATGTCAGTGGGAAATTGTGCTACATATCAGTAGCAGTGTTAAAATAACATTCTTCCTACAGAACATGACAAAGAAAAATAACAGATTGATAGTTTAATTAAAGAAATACATATTCAAAAACTTAAAACATTGTCATGAATACACACATACAGAAAATACAAACGTTAAAATGAACAGCAGAGCCATGAATCTAATCATCAGCGCTACAGATGTTATTTTGGATTATGAGGTTATGAACTGTGTAATTTGAAAATGAGTGCCTTCATTTCTTTTTGTTATTGTTAGACCTGACAGCCTTAGGGTAGTCACCCCTAACTTTTTGCCTGCCTCCCTCCTCGTTTTTGGATACTGTTTTTGCTGGTTTTTAGACTCTGCGCACTTTACCACTGCTAACCAGTGATAAAGTGTATATGCTCTCTCTCTGTAAACATGGTAACTTTGGATCATACCTGATTGAACTATTTAATCTACTTATAAGTCCCCAGTCATGTGCACTCCAGGTGCCTAGGGCATATAGATTAAATGCTACTAGTGGACCCGCAGCAAGGATTGTGCCACCCACTTAAGTAGCCCCTTTTCCTTGTCCCAGGCCTACCATTGCTAGGCCTGTGTGTGCAGTTTCACTGCCACCTCGACTTGGCATTTAAAAGTACTTGCCAAGCCTAGAACTCCCCTTTTTCTGCATATAAGTCACCCTTAATGTGTGCCCTGGGTATCCCCTAGAGCAGGGTGCTGTGTAGGTAAAAGACAGGACATGTACCTGTGTAGTTATATGTCCTGGTAGTGTAAAACTCCTAAATTCGTTTTTGCACTACTGGGAGACCTGCTCCCTTCATAGGCTAACATTGGGGCTGCCCTCATACACTGTTGAAGTGGCAGCTGCTGATCTGAAAGGAGCAGGGAGGTCATATTTAGTATGGCCAGAATGGTAATACAAAATCCTACTGACTGGTGAAGTCGGATTTAATATTACTATTCTAGAAATGCCACTTTTAGAAAGTGAGCATTTCTTTGCACTTAAATCCTTCTGTGCCTTACAATCCACGTCTGGCTAGGTTTAGTTGACAGCTCCTTGTGCATTCACTCAGACACACCCCAAACACAGGGTACTCAGCCTCACTTGCATACATCTGCATTTTGAATGGGTCTTCCTGGGCTGGGAGGGTGGAGGGCCTGCCCTCACACAAAGGACTGCCACACCCCCTACTGGGACCCTGGCAGACAGGATTGAACTGAAAGGGGACCTGGTGCACTTCTTAGCCACTCTTTGAAGTCTCCCCCACTTCAAAGGCACATTTGGGTATAAAACAGGGCCTCTGCCCTACCTCATCAGACACTTGCTGGAGAAGAAACCGGAACCAGAAACTACATCCTGCCAAGAAGAACTGCCTGGCTGCTCAAAGGACTCACCTGTCTGCTTTCTACAAAGGACTGCTGTCTTGCTGTTGCCCTGCTGCCTTGCTGAACTCTTGTCTGGCTGTGAAAGTGCTCTCCAAGGGCTTGGATAGAGCTTGCCTCCTGTTCCTTGAAGTCTCAGGACCAAAAAGACTTCTTCCTTTCACTTGGACGCTCCGTGCGCCGAAACTTTCGACGCACAGCTTGTTTCGCGGCGAGAAAAACGCCGCACACCGACGCTGATCGACGCGACGCCCTCGGGGCGATCGAGACTTCGACGCACAACCTCGCAAGGACAAAGCCGCTCGACTTTCCAGGAGAAATCGACGCGACGCCCACCGTGAGTGCGAAACTTTGACGCACGGCCTCGCAAGGACAACGCCGCCCGACTTCCAAGGAGAAATCGACGCGACGCCTGCCGTGAGACCAAACTTTCGACGCACGGCCTCGCAAGGACAACGCCGCCCGACTTCCAAGGAGAAATCGACGCGACGCCTACCGTGAGATCGAAACTTCGACGCGCAGCCCCGCAGAACGACGCGCAGCCGGAAAACAAGCAGGAGAATCCACGCACAGACCCGGGACATCTGGTAATCCCCGCGATCCACAAAAAGAGACTGTCTGCGCGCCGGAAAACGACGCCCGACTTCCCCGCGTGGAAAAGACCGACGCAAGTCTGTGTGTGCTGAGGAGAAATCGACGCACACACCCCTTTTTCCACGCATCTCTTCTCCTGTGGCCCTCTGAGGAGATTTTCCACCAGAAACCAGGTACTTTGTGCTTGAAAGACACTGTATTGCATTCTAAAGACTTAAGACACTCTATATCACTTCCCTGTGATATTTCTACAATTTTCCATTGCAACTTTATTCTTTTTGACCTACAATTATCCTGATAAATATTATATATTTTTCTAAACACTGTGTGGTGTATTTTTGTGGTGCTATATGGTGGTATTGTATGATTTATTGCACAAATACTTTACACATTGCCTTCTAAGTTAAGCCTGACTGCTCGTGCCAAGCTACCAGAGGGTGGGCACAGGATAATCTTGGATAGTGTGTGACTTACCCTGACTAGAGTGAGGGCTTTTGCTTGGACAGGAAGTAACCTGACTGCCAACCAAAAACCCCATTTCTAACATTGGTGGCAGCGGTGGGATGCGTGTGGTGTAACCTACAAGTTCACCACACCCTATCACCCCCAGTCTAATGGGCTTGTGGAGAGATTCAACAAGACCCTGAAAGGCATGATTGGTGGCCTCCCTGAGGCCATGAGGCGTAAATGGGACGTCCTCTTACCATGCCTTCTCTTTGCTTACAGAGAGGTCCCCCAGAGGGGGGTAGGGTTCAGTCCCTTTGAGCTTCTCTATGGGTACCCCGTCAGGGGACCCTTAAGCATTGTCAAGGAGGGATTGGAGAACGCTCCAAAGACACCCCCTCAGGACGTGGTCAGCTACATGTTGGCCCTCCGCAATCAGATGACCCGCTTCTGGAAAGAGGCCCAAAGTAACCTGGAGGCCAGTCAAGAGGTGATGAAACAATGGTATGACCAGAAGGCCACTCTGGTAGAGTTTCAACCTGGAGACAAAGTGTGGGTAATGGAGCCAGTAGAGCCCAGAGCTCTCCAGGACCGCTGGTCTGGCCCATTTGAAATAAAGGAGCGGAAAGGGGAGGCCACTTACCTAGTGGACCTCCAAACCCCTAGGAACCCCCTAAGGGTGCTCCACGTGAACCGACTAAAAGCTCATTTTGAGAGGTCGGAGATCAACATGCTTCTGGTCACAGATGAAGGAATGGAAGAGGAGAGTGAACCTCTCCCTGACCTCCTCTCTGCCCAAGAAGGTGATGGGTCCGTAAGCGGGGTCATTCTGTCTGACTCCCTGACTCTAAACCAGAAAGGAGACTGCTATGAGCTGTTGGAGCAGTTCTCCCCCCTCTTCTCCCTTACTCCGGGACTGACCCACCTCTGTGTTCATGATATTGACACCGGTGACAGTCTCCCTGTGAAAAACAAAATTTACAGGTTGTCAGATAAGGTGAAGGCCAGCATCAAGGAGGAGGTCTCCAAGATGTTGACGCTAGGGGTTATTGAGAAGTCCAGTAGTCCCTGGGCCAGCCCAGTGGTGTTGGTCCCCAAGGCTACTGCCCCAGGCGCGAAGCCAGAACTCCGGTTCTGCGTGGACTACCGGGGTCTCAACTCAGTCACACGGACTGATGCTCACCCCATCCCCCGAGCTGATGAGCTCGTGGACAGGCTAGGCGCTGCCAAGTTCCTGAGTACGTTTGATCTTACTTCAGGGTACTGGCAGATCGCCCTGACTGAGGGGGCTAAGGAAAGGTCCGCCTTTTCCACCCCTGACGGCCATTACCAGTTCCGGGTGATGCCGTTTGGATTGAAAAATGCCCCCGCTACCTTCCAACGGTTGGTTAACGGGGTCCTGGCTGGCAAGGATACCTTCTGTGCAGCCTACCTGGATGACATAGCTGTCTACAGTTCCAGCTGGGAGGAACACCTGCTCCACCTCAAGGAGGTGCTTCAGGCCCTGCAACAGGCAGGCCTGACCATCAAGGCTAGTAAGTGCCAGATTGGGCAGGGTTCCGTGGTGTACTTGGGACACCTAGTAGGTGGTGGCAAGGTGCAGCCACTCCAGGCCAAGATCGAAACTATCAAGGCCTGGCAACCACCTCGAACCCAGACTGAGGTGAGGGCCTTTTTAGGCCTCACCGGCTACTACCGCAGGTTTGTCAAGGGCTATGGTACCATTGTGTCCCCCTTGACACAACTCACGTCCAAGAAGCAACCTAGGTTGGTGAATTGGACAGAGGCTTGTCAGAAAGCCTTTGACGCCCTAAAGGAAGCCATGTGCACGGCCCCCGTGCTCAAGGCCCCTGACTACTCCCAGGAATTTATCGTGCAGACAGACGCTTCAGAGCATGGCATAGGGGCAGTCCTAGCACAGCTAAATGAGGAGGGCCAAGATCAACCGGTAGTCTTTATTAGCAGAAGGCTATTACCACGGGAACAGAGGTGGAGTGCTATTGAAAGAGAAGCTTTTGCTGTGGTCTGGGCACTGAAGAAGCTGAGGCCCTACCTGTTTGGGACTCACTTCCTAGTTCAGACAGACCACAGGCCCCTCAGATGGCTCATGCAGATGAGGGGTGAGAATCCAAAACTTCTGAGGTGGTCCATTTCCCTACAGGGGATGGACTTTACGGTGGAACATCGCCCAGGGGTTGACCACGCCAATGCTGATGGTCTCTCCAGGTACTTCCGCCTTAGCGATGAGAGCTCCCAGGAGGTCGGGTAGCTCTCCCCACTTTCAGCTGGGGGGGACACATGTTAGACCTGACAGCCTTAGGGTAGTCACCCCTAACTTTTTGCCTGCCTCCCTCCTCGTTTTTGGATACTGTTTTTGCTGGTTTTTAGACTCTGCGCACTTTACCACTGCTAACCAGTGATAAAGTGTATATGCTCTCTCTCTGTAAACATGGTAACTTTGGATCATACCTGATTGAACTATTTAATCTACTTATAAGTCCCCAGTCATGTGCACTCCAGGTGCCTAGGGCATATAGATTAAATGCTACTAGTGGACCCGCAGCACGGATTGTGCCACCCACTTAAGTAGCCCCTTTTCCTTGTCCCAGGCCTACCATTGCTAGGCCTGTGTGTGCAGTTTCACTGCCACCTCGACTTGGCATTTAAAAGTACTTGCCAAGCCTAGAACTCCCCTTTTTCTGCATATAAGTCACCCTTAATGTGTGCCCTGGGTATCCCCTAGAGCAGGGTGCTGTGTAGGTAAAAGACAGGACATGTACCTGTGTAGTTATATGTCCTGGTAGTGTAAAACTCCTAAATTCGTTTTTGCACTACTGGGAGACCTGCTCCCTTCATAGGCTAACATTGGGGCTGCCCTCATACACTGTTGAAGTGGCAGCTGCTGATCTGAAAGGAGCAGGGAGGTCATATTTAGTATGGCCAGAATGGTAATACAAAATCCTACTGACTGGTGAAGTCAGATTTAATATTACTATTCTAGAAATGCCACTTTTAGAAAGTGAGCATTTCTTTGCACTTAAATCCTTCTGTGCCTTACAATCCACGTCTGGCTAGGTTTAGTTGACAGCTCCTTGTGCATTCACTCAGACACACCCCAAACACAGGGTACTCAGCCTCACTTGCATACATCTGCATTTTGAATGGGTATTCCTGGGCTGGGAGGGTGGAGGACCTGCCCTCACACAAAGGACTGCCACACCCCCTACTGGGACCCTGGCAGACAGGATTGAACTGAAAGGGGACCTGGTGCACTTCTTAGCCACTCTTTGAAGTCTCCCCCACTTCAAAGGCACATTTGGGTATAAAACAGGGCCTCTGCCCTACCTCATCAGACACTTGCTGGAGAAGAAACCGGAACCAGAAACTACATCCTGCCAAGAAGAACTGCCTGGCTGCTCAAAGGACTCACCTGTCTGCTTTCTACAAAGGACTGCTGTCTTGCTGTTGCCCTGCTGCCTTGCTGAACTCTTGTCTGGCTGTGAAAGTGCTCTCCAAGGGCTTGGATAGAGCTTGCCTCCTGTTCCTTGAAGTCTCAGGACCAAAAAGACTTCTTCCTTTCACTTGGACGCTCCGTGCGCCGAAACTTTCGACGCACAGCTTGTTTCGCGGCGAGAAAAACGCCGCACACCGACGCTGATCGACGCGACGCCCTCGGGGCGATCGAGACTTCGACGCACAACCTCGCAAGGACAAAGCCGCTCGACTTTCCAGGAGAAATCGACGCGACGCCCACCATGAGTGCGAAACTTTGACGCACGGCCTCGCAAGGACAACGCCGCCCGACTTCCAAGGAGAAATCGACGCGACGCCTGCCGTGAGACCAAACTTTCGACGCACGGCCTCGCAAGGACAACGCCGCCCGACTTCCAAGGAGAAATCGACGCGACGCCTACCGTGAGATCGAAACTTCGACGCGCAGCCCCGCAGAACGACGCGCAGCCGGAAAACAAGCAGGAGAATCCACGCACAGACCCGGGACATCTGGTAATCCCCGCGATCCACAAAAAGAGACTGTCTGCGCGCCGGAAAACGACGCCCGACTTCCCCGCGTGGAAAAGACCGACGCAAGTCTGTGTGTGCTGAGGAGAAATCGACGCACACACCCCTTTTTCCACGCATCTCTTCTCCTGTGGCCCTCTGAGGAGATTTTCCACCAGAAACCAGGTACTTTGTGCTTGAAAGACACTGTATTGCATTCTAAAGACTTAAGACACTCTATATCACTTCCCTGTGATATTTCTACAATTTTCCATTGCAACTTTATTCTTTTTGACCTACAATTATCCTGATAAATATTATATATTTTTCTAAACACTGTGTGGTGTATTTTTGTGGTGCTATATGGTGGTATTGTATGATTTATTGCACAAATACTTTACACATTGCCTTCTAAGTTAAGCCTGACTGCTCGTGCCAAGCTACCAGAGGGTGGGCACAGGATAATCTTGGATAGTGTGTGACTTACCCTGACTAGAGTGAGGGCTTTTGCTTGGACAGGAAGTAACCTGACTGCCAACCAAAAACCCCATTTCTAACAGTTATGTTCAAACAACTTTATTGAGTTTCATAGAATAACAGAAGAAAATGACATTAAAATATAAAAGGATCCCAGTGCAGTGAGGATATCAGAAAATTACTTAGACATGTGAAATAAACACTATACAATCAGAAATAAAAATTTAAAAAGTTAGAAAACATCTGAAACAAGATGTCAAACAAAATAGTAGTTGCGTGGAGTGGTTGTGTGCTACCCATAAAGATGTCTGACTTGTGCCATATAGATTTGGATTGTACCTTCCAAGAAGAGACCTACAAACAGATGTTGTCTGCACCCCTAATGAAGGTTATCCAATTTTGGTGAATTTAAGATTGGGAGTATTTTTCCTGTTTATAAGCTACAGTAATCAAGAGATCTAAAAGATGTTGATAACTTTCATGAGGACTGCAAGTGTCAAGGGGTCCTGTAAGAAGATATGTAAATTCTTCTATTGATTGAATTTGGAAAAGTGATTTATTGAATTAAAAAATGTCATCTAAAATGGTGTAAGGGTGAGGCAATAGACAATCATATGCTGTAAGTCACAAATGTTATTGTTACAATTCCAACAAGTGAGAGTTTGTCTAAGTTTACGTTTATGTAGGCGAGATGGGGTCCAGAAGGTGCTGTGTACTATCATATATTTGGTGTGTGACAGGACGAGGTATTTGTCTCTGTAAGTGGAGATATCGAAATCTTCTACTAATTAAAGGAATCATTAACTTAATTTCAAAAAAGTATACAACAAAAACATCTTGAGCTAAGCTGCAACAGAAAGTATAACAGACTAAAACAGCTTCCAATTTAATACTTACAATGATGCACAAAGAGTTCATTGCCTATGAATAAAAAATAGAATAGAATTATACCATTACTGAAGAGTGAGACAGTTTTCAATTGCAAGATTGAAGTTTTAATATCCACTTGAACTTATGTGTACTTGTTGATACCAACTACCAATATATCTTCTGGGCTGCTGGGAGTTGCAATAAAATATAAGTTCAGGACAGATCTCGTTTGGTAGCAATATTTTCATCTTCCAAGAAATAGAAAAACATTTTCAAACCTGACTGGTTGGAATTTTAAACTTGGAAGACACATATGGGTTCTACCATGGTGTGGCAATAAAACCTGAACACCCATTTTATTACTTCAAAGATCTCCTTGAATCTTCACTGGCATGCCCCGCTACTGCTGTCTCTTGCCTGTGGCGACTCATCAGCCTAATGAAGAAGTCCAAAGTACAGTTCCTAGAGTATTAACAAGTCCTCGCTACACCTCACTGAAGTAGACTGTATGTGTTAAATGTAGAACAATTATTTTTATTGGTTAAGGAAAATAAGGGCATAGGGTTCATATTTGATAATTAGATGCAGTTGATAGGCCAAGATAGTGCTTTGTCGACAATCTGTTTTTTATTTGAAACAGTCATATAAAATATTCTCTTACATCAGTCAACAGAGTTTATGTTGAGCAGTTCCTATTTCCTACAATATTTAGATTAAAAATATTTGTTCACACAATGACACTCATTGCACAAGCATGAGGGGTTTATAAAAGTAATTAGCGTCCTAACTAAATATAAGTTGAAATGGATATAGCATATATGAGTTTGTTCCACTGTCTTTCAAAAGAGAACATTCTGGAAGTTTATCCAGTAATTTTGAAACAGTATTGGGCCAAAATCAAGATTGGCGGTCCAAAGCAATTGGTTGGGATGATTGCTCTAACAGCTCACCAAGAAATCCTTGCTTAGGTTTTATGATTCCCAGTTCTCACACGTGGACCAAAGTCTCTGTGACATCGCCTGCAACATCAGCTCTTTTCTATAGACCTTAAACCTAAAATGAAGCCAGCTATGCTTGGGGTAAACTACTGGACTGGTTCTTCCATTGTTGTTGGCTAGGCCAAAGATTATAGGCCTGTTCACAATTGAAATTCCCCTTTTAGCTAATTCACTAGTGTCTTGTTCCAAGTGAAAGACAAGTCTTTTGGGGGCCCTGGAATCCAGAATTGTTCAGCTGAATAGCAAGGTGTAAATGTTTGGTGTGCACACAGACAATGCTGAATGCCAAGCCCTTTCTAAGACAGTTTCACATGGACAAATGCTGTCTGGACTATGGTGCCTGTTAAAAAAATAGTGTACAGCCTTGTTGTAATTTCTGCAGCATATCTAAAAGAAGTTAGAAGTCTAATCCTTCCATCCTCAGGTACACCACAGGCATCTCCCAAGCTACACTTCAAAGAACAATGCTAAAAGAGTTCTTGAGGGACAATAACACTATGTCCCACAGGATGTCTCTTAGGGAATAGCCTTCTGTGTGGAGGCTGTCACAGCCTATGAAGAAATGCCACAACAAAAATCTTATAGAGGAAATCAAAATAACATATATTCTTAAGGAGAACCCTAGTAGCATTGATATTGTTTTTCAGAACTAGGTACCATCAGACCCTCTGGTATGCCTGTCTCTCCTATTTGAGGAGAACAGTGTTGGTGTTGGGTCTTACACAGTGCACCTGGGACTAGAGTTTTCTGAATGGAGAATCTGCCTCTTGTTGCTTTGGTGGAGGATGCCATACATATTGAGAGTGACAGAAAAAGCACCAAGTATTGCATTATACCTGAACATGTGGCATACCTAACCCTAATTTTCAAGATTAGGACAGCAAGGTCATGAAGATACTTTGTTGGCTGTGCTGTTTTTCAGTGGCAAGCCATAAATAAGAAAATGAGAAATTAAACATTGTGTTGGGACTAACATAGGGTGGCATATATCCAAAATAGTGCCTGTCATAACCAATTAGCCAAGATGATTGGGTAGTACTCCATCTAGTCCTCTGTTATTTGAATTGAATAAAGTGGAACTCAGTTCAAGGATACAGGGTCTGGATATTGTGGCTATGTTCCTATCTCACGCCACTGAGCAGACCTGATTATTGTAGACCAGAGGGCAGGAAACCAAGATGTTCTGGGTGAGGGTCATGGCGTTGTTGCTAACCACCCACTTGTTTACTGTTCAACCTGGCACTGAAATATTGACATGGTGAAAGAAACTGGGCATGGATATATCAAAATGCTCACCCATAATGAGGCAAGTCTTTAAGCTTCTGTGAGACTATGACAATGGAACATTGAAAGGAGAGGGTGGATGGACTTGTGGAGAAATGCAATTGATTGGATGAATAAAACTATCTTGTGGTGAGTAAGTGTAAGGTTTGGTCTAACATGGAAATGTGGCAAATATGAAGATGATTTGGCAGCTGAATAATCCCCATCGTTTGTAACAGTGTTTTTGGGGATGGCCTGATTTGGCTGAGTTGTAGGAACCTCTAGTCCTGTAGGGTCTCTTCAATAAAGAACCTAGGTCCATATTTATACTTTTTGACCCACAACTGCGCCAACGCAGTTTTGCGTCAAAAACTTTACCGCCGGTTAATGCCATTTCTTTGTGCCGCTTGGGCATCAAAATTATACTTTGACGCACGGCGGCGCAAACCACTGGTGTGAGTAATTTCTTTTTTACTCAAACCAATGTATCATGTCGTAAAGAAAAATGACATTAACACAGCAAAAATGACTGTGAGCCAGTTTACGACGTCACAAACCGGATACGCGCCTTTTTTTGACGCGATGCAAAATGTGCAAAGGAGAGCCAAAATGGATCCCAGATGCTTGGACAGACCCCAGGAAGATGATAACAGTCCAGGAACCAGCCAGGAGGACCCACACAAGACCCAGGAGAGGGAGAAGAAGAAAATAAAGTGTTGGTTCAGTGCAGAGGAGCAGGATATACTGGTGAAAGAGGTGACGGAACACCAGCACCAACTTTTTGTCACCTCAAAAATGCCAATCAGTAGGATAGAGGCAATATGGCAACAAATTGTTGACAAGATAAACAGTGTGGCAGAAGTACGGAGAACAGTCATTGAGTGTAAGAAACGCTGGCATGACTGCAAGCGCAGGACAAAGGAATAGATGGCCAGGAACAGAAAGGCAGCACTGCAGACTGGAGGTGGGAGTCCAGCACCACAGGAGGCCCTGGACCACATGGAGGAGATGGTGGCAGCCGTCATCCCTGAGGAGATCGTCACGGGGATTCAACATAAAACTGGCCTGCTGTGACATGACAGCTGGTATTCTCCCTACATGAACTAGGGCTCAATTAACAGTCTCAGGCCATATCCGCAAGTGGAATTTAACATTGACAACAGTTGCCACTACCACCTCTGCTGTGTGTGCAGGTCAAGTAGCTAATGGCAGTTACGTGCCCATGGATCAAACACACCCAAATTAGAGTGTTCAGGATGACAACTTTATCAATCCTCTGTAATCAATACAAATGTGCTAATCCTGTCAAATGTGAATGTCCATAGTTGCTACAAACATCAGCCATTGTTATAAACATTATGAGGTACACAGCACTAATGTCATACCCATGCTGCATATGTCAGGGTTCACCCTGTGCCTGGGTCACAATAGCTCTAATGACACCATGCAACATCCCAACTATTATACTGCTCAGACAACAGCATGAGGGGGAGGACATATGTCACCGGCTAGTGAAATACACCTGCACAGTCACAAGAGGAAATGGAACACTGCCAGGACCAACAGTGCAATCCTATGTAGCACACATTCCCCAACATCAACATTACACACTACCAATGCTGACATATGTAGTGTGCCATGCCAATGCTACACATAGTATATGCTAGGTCTCAACAACATATAGCTGGATGTGAAATATCAGAGACTGGGGCAGTTCAAGATTGTTAAGTGTGGTGCAAGTGCCATCAGAACACCCACAGCCAGTGCAACGCCTCACCAGGAGAATGAAAGTAGACAGAGTGTTGAGTGGGACAAGAAGGTGGCAATATACAATTTGGGCAGAACCTACATCTAGAGGATGTGATGCTGACAAGTCCCCAAACTGACCACAATACATGTGACATGCAGGTAGGGCATAGGCCTGGGCGAATGCAAATATTAAAGACAGGAACAATGAACAGGAACAAATATCATAATGTGCAACTAATAGGAAGGCAGGCGAGTCACAATACAAATGCCACAACACAGACACACCAATTGTACAATATCTAATTGCAGAGGATGATGGCTCTCCTGGGGATATGCCTGTCCTGGACTTCCCTGATGATATGGACGACGAGCTGACAAACATCAGCCAGCAGACCCTCCAAGATGTCCTTGGAACCCTCCAGACCCCACCTTCAGTCGCAAGGAGGAGCACAGAAACAGCAGCCATCACAGAGGACCCACCCACCACCCCAATTGTATGACCTGCCAGCTCAAACCCAGCTGAGGACTCTGACGACACTGGCACCAGCTTTGAGAGAACTGTAGTTGGAGTATAGCGGGAGCTGGCCAACGAGGTGCGGGAGGGGATGGAAAATATGGCAGCCAGCCTAGAGGGGGTGCGTTTGTGCATGATGTCAACTGCAGAACAGGCAATAGCCATGCAAGGGCGAACATCAATCTTGCAAGAACTTGAAAAAAGTGTGAAGGAAATCAGCAGAGCTGTAAGAGAGTTGACACAACACTTCCAACAACAAACCTTTCAACACTTGTACAAATGCAATATTGACCCCCTCAGGGCTGACCTGGCTGCCTACCACAGTGATGTGGCTGCTATTATTGAGAACCAGCAGCTCCTCCTTGCTGCAGTACTGCCCTTAATAGCCCCACAGTTGGCAGCTACTGGGATTTCTGAATCCATGTCTTCAAACACTGAGGTGTGTGTTGCCCCTTCACACACACCAACACCAAGGGCAGAGGAGACAACACACACATCAGAAGATTAAGACGTGGAACAGATCACCTTCACCTGTAAGAGTACCCGGTACCACTAGTCCCTGCCACCTGGCCACTTCTAACCAAGGTCCTGTGCTTTGTAACCTGCCAGTCTTGCAACAGCTTCTCTCAAGCACTGTTCTCCAGCCCACTGTTTACCTTTTCACAATGCCCTGTGATTGTCTCTCACTACCTCATTGGCAATGCATGTCCCTCTGCACAGTATGGCACTTCACCCCAGCATGTCCAATGACATGTCCTTTTGCACTTGTGTAGGATCACAATGGAAGGTGTCACACTAATGGACTCACAATCATGGGCAATGTAAATATATCACTACAGCACTTTAAAATAAATATCACTTACACAACCACTTTGTCTCTGTGTAATGTGACACATCAACCGTGAGGGAGATTAGTGATGTTTGCCTCATGTCAGTGCCAATAGAATGTTAATAGATCTGCCCTGAAAGAATGTGGGCTGATAACTATGCACTGTGGTCTGGATTGTACCATCATCTACCCTTCCTGAAGGTTAATTCTATGGTAACTCGAAACTATACAGTAAAATGCTGTGTTGGACAGAATAAGTCTTCTTCAAGGGATGTCTAAGCAAAAAAATATTGCTTTCAAATTATTGTTCCAGGCAATCTTTACTTATGTGACATTTGTCACAATTTTTTCCAACACCATACAGCAGGAATGGATGTGTATAAGTGTACGTACAAAGAAGTAACCTGGCTATACAATGTAACAAATGATAGATGTGAGTCATGTATACTATACTACATGAGATTATACCATAACTCACCTTATCAGGGTTCACTTGAACATCAGGCTGCAGGCAGACGTAACACAGTGTTCTCAATACCAAATCTGGTCCCAAAGTATGTCAGATTGAAAACATACATAAAAAATTAACAACACATTAAGATCCATAGTAACCTTGAGTGTTGGGTGCAATGGAGGGCAGATTCCTAGCAAAGTAGCTCTGGTGTAGCTGCCAATGTGACAGCTCAATTGGGATTTGGTTGCAGGATGGGACACAAATGCAAATACTAAATAGACACTGTTCACCCATGCCAAGGCCCTGATCCCCGAGCATATGACACATACTGTAAAGGAGTACCTACATGTTTATTTAACTGTAAAAAAGGATACTAAAACCAAGGGAAACATCTTAACTAACCTAACCTATCCTAACTACACATTACCCACAAATGGCCCTAACTAACCGAAGCTAAACTTACTTATCACATTTAACTAAACACTCTACACATCAACCCCTCACCCCCTTATAAGACGGGACACATGGAGGACAACATATACTAACTTAAACACATACTATCTTATACTAAACAAATATATATATTTTTTTATTTTTAATTCTTTTTTTTAAATACCAAAACCCCAAAATCATCCGACACACATAAAAAACTAACATGTAAAAATATCATAGCCCCGCCCCCAACCCACTACTACTAACAAACTAGCAGCTTATTCCAACCTAACACTAAGGAGGTCATTACAACATTGGCGGTAATAGGCGCTTACCACTGTGCAGAAGACCGCCAATACACCGCCGCCGCGGCGGTATTCCGCCACAGCTATTATGACACACATCTTGGAATCTGCCGAAATTCAGACACCCACACAACACCGCCACACCAAAAGTCAGTGATAAACTGGCGGAAACAAAACCTCCACCTCCACGCCAACAGAAACACGCCAAATGCTATTATGACCCACGAATCCACGCGGCGGTCTTTCAACCGCTGTATTCCATTGGCGGTACACACCGCTGTGCTCAGAATACACACACATCTCCAAAACACCGTCACATTGGACAATTCAAAATACACACACCTGATACACATACAAACACCACTCCCACACACCCAACACAATATAAAACAAACACCCACATCAACCACAAACCCCTACGACCAAAAAATCACGAACGAAGGCCAGAGAGAGAGCACAGAATAGACAACCCCACCACACAGAGGCACACAACACCATCACCCACACAACATCCACGCACAAAACACCACACACCACTACACTCACCACACTCATCACCACATACACCACCCCACACATCACCCACACCACCCCATGTCACGCCAAAGACACCCCTGCTTCTCCGAGGAGGAGCTCAGGGTCATGGTGGAGGAAATCGTCCGGGTGGAGCCACAGCTATTTGGCTCATAGGTACAGCACACATCAAGAGCCAGGAAGAGTTATGGTGCAGAATAGTGGACAGGGTGAACGCCGTGGGACAGCACCCAAGAAATAGGGAAGACATCAGGAAGAGGTGGAACGACCTACGGGGGAAGGTGCGTTCAACGGTCTCCAGCGGTACAGCGAACTGGCAGCGGACCCCCACCTCCTCCCCCACAACTAACAACATGGGAGGAGCAAGTCATGACCATCTTGCATCCTGAGGGCCTCGGAGGAGTCGGTGGAGGATGGGACACTGGTAAGTCAAATCTTACCTACCATATCCCCCACCCTACCTGCATGCTATCACACACCCCCACCCTCACACCCTCCCCTATCTCTCCAAATCCTCACTAATCTACTCATAACACAAACCACCCATCCCAACACCAAGCCCTGCATGACACAACTAAGCATGGACACCCAGCACTAAAGCATGCCCACTGCACATACCCAGAACACCCCCCCCAACCATCATCACACAAACCCACACACAGGAATGCTTGCACTGGGGGACACAAACACACCCACCCATTGCACACCATTACACACACAAATGGAATAATCATGCTCTTATGCCCCTGCAGGAACACGAAGGACCGTCACCACACCAGAGGGTCCAGACAACACCACTCCACCCCCAGAAGAGGCCCACAGTGACGATAGCTGCTCTGCCCTACTGGATCCTGATGACCAGCCCGGACCATCGTGGGCCTCGGGACAGTCGATTCCCCTTGCACAGGCACAGCCCAACACCGACCTTCCACTCTCTGGTAACACCAGCACAGCACCCACCCAGCGGGCCCAAACCTCCCTACCCAGGACAGGTCAATCAGCGGTGTGTCCACCACTACAGGGAACCCAGGATAACCCGCCACCCCAACAACAACAGGGACCTGGGGGCAGTGGTAGTGGGCATACGGTCCAGGGGACGGAGGCACAGAAACACAGGGGAACTGGGAGGGCTGCTGTGCGACAGGGGGCAGACAGGCCAAGGGAACCCACTCTCCACAAGGCCCTATCCTCCATCATGGGAGCATACCACCACTCCCAGGAGACGATGGCGACGGTCCTGGACAAGTTGCAGGAGACCCTGCGACTGCAGGACGAACTGTATTTGGGGTTCAGGGAGGAGCTCAGCTCCACAGTGGGCACCATCGTAGGGGTGCTGAAGGACATACAGCAGACCTTGATGCACACAGTGGAAATCCGAGGGGGCCCTGACACTAGCCAGGACGATGAACTGCCCACCACCTCCGCCGGCGGTAGTGGACAGGACGCCCCGCCACAGGACAAACATACCAGCACCCCACCCCCTGCAGACGGACAACCACCACGCAAGCGGTCCCTGAGATCCAGGAACAGGACAGAGCAAGATGGCAAGACCCCCGCCAGGAATTGAGCCCACCCTGATTGTCCTCCCACTGTCCCACTTTGTTACCCCGTCCATACTTAAACTGCACCAGCTCCACTTCCTATGCCCAGATGGGCAGTGCACCTGTGAGACTAATAGACTGGACTCTGCCATGGACATTCCTCCGCCATCACCCATCCTCATTTTACAAACCCCTCACATTTCAGAGCACTTCAATAAACACCCTTGATACACAAAACAATTTAGAATCAGTCTGTGATTTAGTAAATATGTATTATCAATGACAATGTCATAATGGGTTTACCATTGTAAGGCTAACATACCTATGTCACACATCACAAGCCCTTGAAGGATGCAAGCAGTTGACACGTAGGTAACCACACCTGTGAAACTGTAATGAAATCGAGAAACAGGATAGATGTAGACGTGTGAAAGTTAATGTAATGCTAAAAATGAAAATGTTCTCACCTGTGTCTCACTGGAAATATTGCTGTATGACTGACTCCCTGTTGTCGTCTTCTTCCTCAGCTTCATCCTCATCACTGTCCACAGGCTCCACAGGCTCCACAGCTGCTACAACACCGTCATCTGGATCATCCTCCTGCAGAAAAGGCACCTGGCGTCGCAAAGCCAAATTATGGAGCATGGAGCAGGCGATGATGATGTTGCACACCTTCTTTGGTGAGTAGAATAGGGATCCACCTGTCATATGGAGGCACCTGAACCTGGCCTTCAGGAGGCCGAAGGTGCGTTCGATCACCCTCCTAGTCCGCCCATGGGCCTCATTGTACCGTTCCTCTGCCCTGGTCCTGGGATTCCTCACTGGGGTCAATAGCCAGGAAAGGTTGGGGTAACCAGAGTCCCCCAATAGCCATACACGGTGCCTGTGGAGTTGAGCCATCATATCAGGGATGCTGCTATTCCGCAGGATGTAGGCGTCATGCACTGAGCCAGGGAACATAGCATTTACCTGCGAGATGTACTGGTCTGCCAAACAGACCATCTGGACATTCATTGAATGATAACTCTTCCTGTTCCTGTACACCTGCCCACTCCTGTTTGGGGGGACCAGAGCTACATGTGTCCCATCAATGGCACCTGTGACGTTGGGGATATGTCCAAGGGCATAGAAGTCACCTTTCACTGTAGGCAAATCCTCCACCTGAGGGAAAATGATGTATCTCCTTACGTGTTTCAGCAGGGCAGACAACACTCTGGACAACACGTTGGAAAACATAGGCTGGGACATCCCTGATGCCATGGCCACAGTTGTCTGAAAAGACCCACTTGCAAGGAAATGGAGCACTGGCGGATTGGTGACATCAGGTCCGGCTCCAACTGAGTACATAGTTCCTGGATTGTGGCACGGTCAAACCGGTAGGTGACGATGACATGTCTCTCTTCCATTGTCAACAGGTCCACCAGCGGTCGGTACACCGGAGGATTCCGCCATCTTCTCATATGTCCCAGCTGACGGTGCCTACGAAGGACAACAGCGAAGAATCAGTCATTATTCCTCCAGGTATGTACCCACAGTTACACACAAGACTACACCACTAACAAAACCCTTCCTGTATGTGTGTTGAGTGTAGGCCTAGCTATGTGTAACGCAGTAGTAAATGAAGCCATGTGGGCCCCTGAAATGGCGTCTACCTGACCTCTAAACTGGGACAATGGGATTGTGGGGTAACTGCACTGGCGTTGCACACCGTCGCGGTAGGCGGTCGTAGACCGCAGCGCAATGCTGATTGGTTAACATTGGACCCTATGGGTCCCAGGAGCCAATGAACAGGTGCGCTGGCGGTGATGATGCGCACCGCCGCGGACGTCACTGCCGTTTTCTATCTGTTCAATCACTAGATACCTGACCTTCGACAGGAGAGGACCTACACTGCAAGTGCTGCTGTGACCTCGGTCTGGAAGCGACGATGACTGCTGCGTCTGGGGAAAGGGCCCCTGCCTTCACTGCACAGGAGTTGGAGGAACTGGTAGACAGGGTCCTCCCCAGTACACGCTACTCTACGGTCCTCCAGACCAACAGGTTAGTACAAAGGGAGCACGTTGTATGGGCTGGGCAAGGGTGGAGAGGGCTGGTTGGAAGAGGGAAGGGGGCAGAGTTCATAGCACAACAATGCATGGGAATGAATGGGCCACATGGCCAGAGTAGGGAGGGGGCCACTCACAACGACGGTGCAGTTGGTAGTGACTGTTCCTCCTCCTTTGTGCATGTCATGTAGGTCAGCGGCCACCAGAAGAGGGACATTTGGCATGCCATCGCCAAGGAGGTCCGGACCCTGGGGGCCCACCACAGACGGGCCACCCACTGTCGTAAGAGATGGGAGGACATTCGCTGCTGCAGCAAGAAGACGGCGGAGGCTCAGCTGGGGATGGCCTCCCAACGTGGGAGGGGTGCCCGTTGCATCATGACCCCCCTGATGTTCCGGAACCTGGCGGTGGCCTACCCAGAATTGGATGGGCGCTTGAGGGCATCACAGCAGACACAAGGGGGTGAGTACAACCTCATTCTGCTGACTTTGGTGCAGTGGAGGTGTCTGGGTGGGGGAGGTGGGCTGTGGGTGTCCCTAGGCCAGGGCGAGTTAGGTAGGCAAGGCCCTTCCGTAATGTAGGCCATGTGGCACTCTACCCCACCTCAGCAGAGTGCCAAGTCGAGGTACAGTTGTCCCTGTGGCATACATGTGTGCAGATGTCCACCATTGCCATGTAGGCCATATACCAGAAATTGCATGTGCAGAGGGCAGGATCACGGCGTAATGCAGGGGGCTGCTGCGTCTGTCTTGTCCGCCAATGTTAGCGGTAATCCATGCACTAAAACTCTCTTTCTTCTGTCTCCCCCCCTTTTTCTGCTCTCCCTGTCCTTTTGTACCTCAGCATCAACAGGCGGAGGTACAGTGGCACCGGTGCACGAGGGAGCTGCATCCCACATGGCCATGGAGGGCCACACCACGGACACTGAATGCACCAGTGGGACTGAGGGCGAGGGGAGCTTCACGTCGGCCAACGGATCACCAAGCAGCTCTGGGGGCTCCCTTGTGGTGGCGGCACCATCTGTGCCCCCCACCTCTACAGGTACAGCCGCCACCACCTCTACCAGCCCCGCCCTCCCAGCAGCCCCTCAGCGTTCGTCCCGTGCCCACTCACCCAGGAGGGTGGTCATCACCTTCGCCCCAGGCACCTCAGGCCCTGCCCCAGTCACCCCTGCTGCCCTCAGTGAGGAGGCCATTGACCTTCTCAGGTCACTCACTGTTGGGCAGTCTACCATTGTGAATGCCATCCAGGGTGTAGAACGAGAGTTGCAACACGGTAATGCATTCCTGGAGGGCATTCATTCTGGTCAGGCTGTCCTTCAGCGAACCCTGCAATCTCTGGCCTCAGCACTAATGGCAGCCATTGTCCCTGTGTCTAGCCTCCCCAATCCAACTTCTTCCACCCATACCCAATTTCCTGTACCCCAGCCCATCCCAAGCACACCCACAGACCAGCATGCACACAAGTCAACACACACAAGTAGCTCAAACCACACACACCACAGGCACTCACGCAAGCCTCACCAATGTACAGACACAGCAACATCCACTGCCTCCACTGTGTCCCCCTCCTCCTCTTCTCCCTCCTCCCTCCCAGTCTCGTCTACACACACACACCTGCATGCACCACATCTACAGGCACCATGAATCGCACAAGGACACCCAGCACCACAAGTCGCTCACCTGCACTCACCACCTCCACTGCGATTTACACGTCCCCTGTGTCCTCTCCCAGTGTGTCTGGGACGCCCCCTCCCAAAGTACACAAACGCCGGCAATCACTCACCCAACATCCATCCACCTCACAACAGCCTCCAGTACCTGCAACTGCACCCAAAACACCTAAAGTGACACCTCCTACAACCACCTCCTCTTCCTCCACTCCCAGACCCCCTCCAGCTAACCATCCCAGTGTTCGTCAGAAACTGTCCCTCTGTAAAGTTGACCTTTTTGCACCCACCCCGCCCCCTCCAATTCATCAGTCCCATTGTGGCGCCTCAGCCAAAAAGCCTCCAATACCAGTGGTGCTTGTTCAAATTTTGTGGAGTGCACCGGCCACCAGGGCAGGCAGTAGGACCCGGAACCAAGGCACTGGCAGCCCACCCCCTGTAAAGGCTCTAAAATTGGAGAGTGGACGACGGGACTGTGTTAAGACTCCTGGTGGGAAAACAACTGACATGGGTTCCAAGGGGATTGGAGAGTCAGCTGTGACTCCACCAAAGGTGGGGAAGCCCCAGAGGAAGTCTGCCCAGCCTGTTGTGAGTGTCACGGCGGAGAAGTGCGCCATCATTTCCGGCGGTCGACACACAACCGCCAGCACCATCGTCACTGGTCCAGAGACCACCGCCAGAGTCACAGCCCAGGAGGGCCCATGTATCGTCACTGGTCAGGAGACCACCGCCGGAGTCACAGCCCAGGAGGGCCCAAGTATCGTCACTGGTCCAGAGACCACCGCCAGAGTCACAGCCCAGGAGGGCACAAGTATCGTCACTGGTCAGGAGACCACCGCCGGAGTCACAGCCCAGGAGGGCACAAGTATCGTCACTGGTCAGGAGACCACCGCCGGAGTAACAGCCCAGGAGGGCCCAAGTATCGTCACTGGTCCAGAGACCACTGCCAGAGTCACAGCCCAGGAGGGCACAAGTATCGTCACTGGTCAGGAGACCACCGCCGAAGTCACAGCCCAGGAGGGCGCAAGTATCGTCACTGGTCCAGAGACCACCGCCAGAGTCACAGCCCAGGAGGGCACAAGTATTGTCACTGGTGTAGAGACCACCGCCAGAGTCACAGCCCAGGAGGGCACAAGTATCGTCACTGGTCAGGAGACCACCGCCAGAGTCACAGCCCAGGAGGGCACAAGTATCGTCACTTGTCAGGAGACCACTGCCGGAGTCACAGCCCAGGAGGACACAAGTATCGTCACTGGTCCAGAGACCACCGCCGGAGTCACAGCCCAGGAGGGCACAAGTATCGTCACTGGTCAGGAGACCACCGCCAGAGTCACAGCCCAGGAGGGCCCAAGTATCATCACTGGTCCAGAGACCACCGCCGGAGTCAGTACCCTGGAGGGCCCCGGCTGCCACAGCCCCGCTGGGCAATGATGGAACGTCATGCCACACACCAATGCCCAGTGTAGAGAACGTCATGCCACACACCAATGCCCAGTGTAGAGAACGTCATGCCACACACCAATGTCCGTATCTGAACCGCCATGTCAAAGCACCGCTGAACAGGGCAAAGACCGCCATGGCAAAGCACCGCTGAACAGGGCAAAGACCACCATGTCAAAGCACCGCTGAACAGGGCAAAGACCGCCATGGCAAAGAACCGCTGAACAGTCCGGATCCGCCATGTCAAAGCACCGCTGAACAGGGCATGCACCACAATGTCAAAGCACCGCTGAACAGGGCATGCACCGCCATGTCAAAGCACCGCTGAACAGGGCAAAGACCGCCATTGCAAAGCACTGCTGAACAGGGCAAAGACCGCCATGTAAAAGCACCGCTGAACAGGGCAAAGACCGCCATGTCAAAGCACTGCTGAACAGGGCAAAGACCGCCATGGCAAAGCACCGCTGAACAGGGCAAAGACCGCCATGTCAAGGCACCGCTAAACAGGGCAAGCCCCGGGTAGGAAGGAATGGCCCGCCACATCAGGCATCCTTATCCCATGTGCAGCTGGGACAGTGACAGGACAGGAAGTTTCACGGGGAGACTCATCCAGTCTGGGCACCAGTCCCCCCCAGTACCAGTAGAGACCTGGATCTACTTGAGAGACTGTGGCTTTGCACTCCCCAGGATGGTAGAGTGGGCATTCCACCCACTGTAGAGACTTGAGAGGCTGTGGCTTTGCACTCCCCAGGATGGCACAGTGGGCAAGCCACCCACTGTAGAGACTTGAGAGACTGTGGCTTTGCACTCCCCAGGATGGTACAGTGGGCAAGCCACCCACTGTAGAGACTTGAGAGACTGTGGCTTTGCACTCCCCAGGATAATGCAGTGGGCAAACCACCCACTGTAGAGACTTGAGAGACTGTGGCTTTGCACTCCCCAGGATGGTACAGTGGGCATGGAGCCCCATCGTGGGTGTGGCTTTGCAGTCATCCGGCTGAGGTGCCCCACCTTCCCTTCCCCCTGAGGTGCCTGTAGTACTTCTATCTGATGCCCCGGCAGTGTTCTCTCCGATTGTGGTCAGGTATCCTTTGTGGGCCTCACCCATGCATTTTTGGACTGTTGGTGCACGGACATTGTTATTTACATATCTGCACTACTTCTCGTATTGTATATAATTATGACTGATTTTCAAATATATATCTGTATATTTTTTTATGACATGTATATTGCCACATTACAAAGTTTGACCGAATTTCGCATTTTTGTGAATGCATGTGTGTGTGTTGTAATATGCGAGGGTGGGGGTGTTTGGTGGGTGTCCCCCTAACTTTTGCCTCCCCCATCCCCTGTGTCGTAGGTGCAGTACTCACCAGGGTCGACTGACTGCATGGGTGGTCTGAGTGCCAGTTGTTGACGTGTGTCTGCTTGGTGGTGCCATGCTTGGAGGGGAGGTGCAGGTGCTGCTGTCAGTGGTCCTGGAGCAGTGGAAGTCGATGGTCCTGCAGTGGTGGCTGTCATCCTTGGTGCCACCTGGGTAGTAGTGGTGATGCTGGTGGTGGCGGCTGTTGTGGACACGAAGGGCCTCCTTGGGCAAATGCCCTCCACACTCCTGAATCTCTTTCATGGCTATAACACTGTGCCATGTGGCGAAACCCAGACTCCACATCCAGAATGTGGTGGTAACGCATCGCCCGCCGCTGAACCTCACGGATGTGGCTAGCATCCATATTGGCTGCTGTTAAAAAAGATAAAGCCAAACATTAGGTACTTCATTGTGTGATATAGCTACTGATGAGAATCAGACAATACATCTAATGTAGCTAAAACAGGACATATCACCATACAGATCACAGATTCTCCCGAGGAAGTACATGCCAACGCAGCCTACACATGTCCTATCTAACAGCACAGCAATGCTCTGAAAGATGTGTACCAACTTAAATGACCTATGCATCATTGTTCAACCATTAGTCACATCAAAAATGCTCCAAGTCCTCCACATGTGACAGGCCAACTAATGACTATCTTCTGGATGACAATCAAGGGCCACAAGATCTGTGATTTGTAAACTGAATTGCCAGGATGGTATGCATTTGCTAATCATGAGTGGGTATCCTAGGTTTGGACAAGTGATTTACAGATATACATGTCTGTGTACTAAACTTGGATCATCACACCTAGGTACACATTTCATAACCGTTAGCCTGTGCCTCAGAGGGTGGGATGGACAAGCAACACATACTTTCAAACATCAAGGACACCCAGGGAGCTTTGGACAGCTGTACATGGGTTTAGACAGTCCACAACAGGTAAGGAGGATGTCCAACTAGGATACACCCAAACCTTGGACAATCCCATCCACATTTATGTTTGTAAAGGCAGACAATTGTCAACATAATTTGATACCACTAATACCTGTCTTACAATGAGCAGATAGATGCAAGCACAGATCTGGCCATGAGCTGCATGCACACCTATGACATTGTACTGAAATACCACATACACGTAGCACAACATGTGGAGCTACATGCTGGTAGGAAGTCAAACATACAGTTGAACATGTTCATTAGTGAACAGGGAGGCTCAAGTCTTTGGGCAAGACTTTGGCATCGCTATTCCGTGAGATTCAGGGTCTGTCTTGATGACTAAATCATGAATATGGCCCTCTGCTAATTTTTCTTTATAAAAATTTCAAAAACAAATGTCACCCTCTTCACATGGCCTTGCCTACGTGGGTGCACTACAATCCCAAAATATGACTATATGCTACTGATTGTCCAACTCAAAGATGGAAAAAAGTCAAGTTACATATCAGATCATGTGCTAGCACATCATACCTTGCTATGTGTCCAACACACAGGAGTCAATCACACAACAGCTACAAACACAACACAGAGCTGAAATATCAACACTTACTGGATATGTCTGGGTCCGCAAATCAAGCCACTTCTCCGATTGTGTAAGGGGCAGGTCCACCTGTAAAGCATGGAAGGGTGAAATGTGCTCAATGTCTGTGCACTGTAAAACACTTTCAAATACAATTACTGTGTGTAACATTAAATCTGAAAGTCCAGCCTCTCAGGCATGATGATACTCCAACATACATACCACTGCAAACATGTATAGACCCTGTCACTTCAGAGAGTGATACACACATATCTGCACACATGCAGTGGCCCTAACTATCATGTGGTGACAAACATGCTCCATCAATTGGTTGCAGACTCATTTATGGAGTGTACTCTCATCATTTGTAGTAATGAGAGACATGCAAAGCCACATTCCTGGAGCACTGCAATACCAGTAACTCAGGTATTGTGGCTTGTGCATCAAGGGACAACCATTTACTGTGTGACACTCCTGTGGGTTGATTTAAGGTCATGATTTATCATGTGCTCTATGGTCCCTTACATGTAGGGCCTGTGTTGTGTGTAGGTTACATATGCTACATTAACAGTGTACCCTGAGCCACATATGCCTCCTATGACACCATAATGGCAGGGATCCTGTGCGTTAATTGGTGACAGTTTGAGGCAAGACATGGATTGACCAGTTTTAATATTTTAATACAACAAGGAGATGTATGCTGACAGTGTATATTGTGGTCATCCATGACAAAATGCATGGGCACAGGTGTAGTCATTGCACCTAAAATGTGTCACTCATTGCCCTGTGTACCCATAATGGGTTTTGAAAATCACAGTTAGCCACATTCATTATCTTATATTTGCCAAGTTGGGAGATCAGCGGGTACACAGCAAACTGACACTGTCATATTATTAACACATGGTTTATCATGTATCACTGTGTCAAACATGATGATGTAGGTTCCAATTTATATGTACCTTCGGAATGGCAGCAGTCACAGGACTGCTGGTCTTCTGATCTTAGCATACACCCTTTTCTGTGATAGCACCCATACTGGGAAGTTAGCTATTGTACGTATGCACTAGATCATCAGGGGTGTACCAAACAAAACTAGCAAAGTATTAGGGAACTTTATATGTATGATGGAATTGGTCAGGGGTCCCTTGCACAACATCATGCACGTAATACATTGTGACCATGCATTTCCCAATGTCAGGTATCCCATGATGATCCCATAACTTATGAGAAGTGCATGGCTATAGGGTAACACAGATGGGAAATGCATTAGCTCTGTTCCAGCTATAGTGCCCAAGACCAATTTAGAAAACACAGGTACAATGAACAGAGGGCCATGGATAGATGTTATCCCTCAATTTGTATAATTTGCTTCATTTTCTATGCTACAGCTATGGAAAGTAGCACCAAACATTTAGATATGAAGCCATGTGCATTACTTTGGAATCCATTCCTAATTTAATTGTGGCACAACCAAGTCAAACTATCAGCCTAAGATATTACCTGAGGTTAGAAAGATATTGGTACGAATGGGCCAGAATACAGTTCAAACATGTATTCGAAATAATTGTGGAACACATTAATTCTTTGCTTTAACTTATGAAAAACATCTCTTTCCTGGTACACTCACAGACCATGGCTAAAACATATGTTAGGGCCACATTTGCATCATCTATTGACGTGAAGGCAGCACTAATTTACAGGCTCCAGTTGTGTTCTGTAACTTAGTGCAGCTGTTGCGTCAACAAATGACAGTAATGTGTAGCAAGTATTGTATAACTCAGGGCCACTGTAGGTTTAACCTTCATTCCACATGTCCAAAAACTTTGACTGCAGCATATTAACAAATCTTCTACTGTCACTATAGAGCATTTAAATGTGCACATTACTCTGAATTTCACTCACTAACAGGGCCACCAATCACAATACCCAGGTGGTCCAGCAGGTCTTGCTCTCTGGCAACAAGTTCAGCCCAGCAGTGCTTTAGTTGGTGATCGTTGCTCCGTGTGTTGTACACGTGTCGCAGATGGTACAACACCTTTGACCACCGGAGCCTCCTCGCCTCTGTGTGATACATCTGTATCACCCTGCCGCCTGCTTCGATCATCAAGGGGAGGAAGTGGCACACCAGCCAAATGAATCCCCCCAGCTCCTCCTCACCCATTCTCCCCAGACGTGGCCTACCCAACATGACTGAAATAGTAAGAAAATTTAGGGCTACAGAAGATAATAAAGGGAAAGGAGGGAGGAAAATGAAATAAAAGTAACCCTAAAACGGCCCAACTATCCCCATAATAACAATACCCACAACAGTCTCCCAACAGTACAAAGACAAAATTAGACACCAAAAATGACAAAAAATACACTTACCACAAGATACCACAGACACTTACAAAACACCAACATACAATATAAAGAGACCACATGGAGACAAATTCACAATATTCACAGAGAGACATGTCCAAACACAGCCACATAGTCAAGAAAAATCAAAGACTACAAAGTGAAAGTAAAAGTACACCCACTGTACCAATTTTGTAAACAGGATATTCTATTACATCACTTCCTGACTCAAGTGCAGTGCGGTTTTATTATGATGCGTCTAAATATTATGACGCTGACAGCCTGTGCGTCACTTTCTTTTGACGCACATGCATAAAAATTATCCCGCAGACATAGTTTCAAATATTTTGCATTGGTAACCAATTTCATGGGGTACAGTGTGGGAATTACCGCTCGGGCCAAAGGATGTATCATGGCTGCGAGCGTCATTTTTCTATGCAAATGCAGCAATTTTTGATGCATACGCATCTTTTTTGACGTGTATGCATCAAAATGTATGTCTTTTACTGGGTTTGGGTCATTTCTCACATTTTTATAGTACATGACAGCTGTAACTATACAGAGATAGGCTGTTTGCACCTATATTGTGCATTCCAGTGTTTGGGCACATGTGGCTGATTACACTACTGCAGACCATGATCCATTAGTTGTTGTACCAGATTTGCACTCTTCACTGATGACATAGATACCTAAACTTTTGTAATACAAATTGGTATTATACAGTTTGAGCAGGTTGCAAGTCAATAGAGGATAACAAGGCTACGCAGCTTTATACTTGGGTATTTCTATTATAGTTGGCCCTCTGTGTGAATATCACAAGACGTGTTTTCATAAATGTGCTTGTATGCATGTGTTGTAAATGTGGATAACCATCAGATACTATTCAGTGTGGAAATGAGTCAGGAAATGTGTTTGTCATACACGTAGCAGCAAATGCTGTGTGAACTTCCCTGAATTTTGGGACAAAAGCATCTCCCATGACAAACCATGCACAGGATAGATAGAGGACGGTTGATTATGGCAATGTTACAAGACTAAGCCATCACATGTAGTGGAATGTTGGATACCACTCCCTGGTCACTTGTTTGTATACTCCCCATGAGTCAGGCATTTGAAAATGCTATGTATGTACAGTGTTTGTGACACAGAGTCCCAAAACCAATACAAAAATGTAATGTCACTCCACAGTTTGCCTCATATTAATGACCTATGTTTCTCTTGTGGCAGTGGAGGACCAGCAGACCAAGCAGCATGTGTTCACATATTTCCAGTGGTTCATTGCAAAAAGGTGTCCAGTTCAAGTGTGTGGCGATGTGTACCCTGTGTTATTATTGGGGTCCATGTTGTCACAGTTATGTGCAGGTCTAGTCATGAGTCTGTGGAGCCATTCCCTGCATTAACAAAGTACCCTTCACAGCAGAATTGAACGAAAGCCAAAGAGGAATCGATAACACACGTGGGGATAGTCCAGCTATGACACTGCAGAAGTTTTATGAGACTGACAACAGGGTGTGCTCACAAAGTTGATAAATCAGTAATTTTAAACCGGCAGGTTTCCTCACAACATTTGTGCACAGGGTGGTCTCTAAAATTCCCACTGCAACCAGGAACATCAGTGCCTCTGTGCTGATTAATCTCACAGCTATTCACCACGCAAGCCCCATCAATAGGCTGGGGCTGATGTGAATCAGTTTGTGGACTGTCAGGGCACAAACATGTTTGTTTTGACATTTCATGCACATTAGCAAATGTTGTTTGTTGTGTTGGAGGCACTATACCCAATCCATGCATACAGCCATGGTACACTGTCACTATTTGTCACTCATGCATACATGAAACCCAGACAAGGGATGGGTCATGATTAGGCTATTTGAAGACATGTCCTACCCCATGATACAATAAGTAAACTGATTACGCTATACAATGTATTTGAGTATTCATTGTAGACCTACCAGACACAATGCCCGAGGAGGAAAGTGAGGACATGGAAAGCAGCTATGAGACAAAAGTAGCCACATGGAACCTTTATGGTAACAGAAAGGCAGGGACCAATCAGGCTAACAGGTTGGAGGCTCTGTCAGGAACTAACATGAACAAGGCAAATACACAGTGAGCAGACTGAGACTGGTCAAAGCTGGAACAACACTGTGGAAAATGGAAACTGTATTTGTCTTGTGTGCTGCAGCGTAACACAATAACCCAAGGCCAAGTGATTTATACAGCAATGCATAACAGCGATATACATATAATGGAAGCTTCTTAGCCGTCCCTGGCAGCAGCAAGGGCAGTGCAGGTTCAAATGGCTGGCCTGCATGGAAGTGCTCACAGCTGTGTGCAGCTTCAGTCTCTCACAAGTCCAGTAGGTGAGAATCACCTTCAAAGGGTCAACAGTACCTTTCACATGGGAAGCAATGGACAGGTGATTACAGGTCTTACAGACTACCAGGCAGTGCATTATCTGACCAGAAGTCCATGCAGAGAGATGAACCATGACTATGGCATGCCATACTAAAGAGGGAAGCACACTGGAGTCAGAATGTGAGTCTGGGTGTATGTAGATGAAGGATTATCTGGATACAAATAGTCAATTTCCAGAGCCCCCTAGAGAAGGGTGGGGAGAGACTGAAAACATGGCAGTGGAAAGGACTTATGACCTGGGATGGCATGAGCAGGGCATGTCTTGTGAGCAATGCTTATCATACCTGGTGTGCTCGTGCTATCCATTTGCAGCTTACATGGACTTCTTGTCACACATACTCCTTACAGAGATAGCTGATGTCACACTTACTGCTGTCAAGTGGCTGATCATACATTCCTGTTACCAATACAATAGCACATCCACTGCCTCATGTACGAGACAGTTTTTTACCTTATGAATGATGGTATCTTAGTTGTGTGCCATATGCTGCAATGAACCATGTTGCCAACATGTATGTGTGCAATAGCTGTGGTCCTCTGATATTGACCTTCAAATGTGAAATGGACAGGATATATGTTGTTTACAGTGTGTGTGAAGTTGGGTGTACATTCATACCCATCAATGTGATGTGGATTTTTCAGTATCCTATCTGTATATCTGCAATGCTCCATGAGGCTAAACTCTGATTATGAATCCTTGGGATAATGTGATGCATAAATGATTACCCAGCCCATGATATAGTGATTAGAATAGGTGTTTAATGACATATGGTAAGACAGTTGTGATGGTGACCATACTTAAAAGAAGTTTTGTACAATGTGTTGTCTCTGACACAATCCTGCTGCTGTGTTTGAATGGCCCCCTCATGTTGATGGACAACATCCTCCTCTTCCTCCTCTTCAGACATTTGTGGGTCTGGTTCATAGAGGGAATTGTTCCTCCTTACACAAATGTTGTGCAGATTGGCACAGGTCAAAATGATCTTGCAGACCATTGCAGGGAGTATAGGAGGCTGCCTCCGGTGATGTCGAGGCACCTGAATCTTGACTTCAGGATGCCAAAGGTCCTCTCTACTATGGTGCGTGTCCTCTGATGTGCATCATTATAGGCACGCTCTGATGCTGTGCTTGGGTTTGCAAATGGGGTCATGATCGATGGCTGGATCCCATACCCCTGATCAGCTGAAAGAGAAAAACAGTAAAAAATGTTGAGGGAGCTTGCACCATGATTATCACTTTGCATGGCAGTTGTTATCTTTTGTTGTCTGTGACTCATCTGTGTTTGTGTTATTGTGTGGAATCCTAGGTTGTTAGGATGTACCATTGGCATTGGGATGTTTCATTATCTGAACTGGTGTTTGAATGATTGACCAGATGTCAGTGGTATTTTTGTAGACTTGCAGTACATTTTGTACTCCCATGCATTATGTCATGTGAAAGAGGTGTCCATGTGTCTTAACTGGGGGTGGCATGATACTGCTATACACAGAATCAATTTCACAGTGGTGGTAACACGGTTGCATCTATATGGCCTGGACATCTCATCCAATTTAGCATATGCAATAGAATTTGTTAAACATCAGTGAGGCCCTTTGATTTTGCTAGGTTACATTGTACAACATATCTCCATAAGTTGTCAGCACTGACGTGTTGACAACTGACAATGCACAAATATCCCATGTGTGACAAGTTCTCTGCAGACCTATTTATCTTCCCTTACCGAGTAGACTCATGATCAAATGTGTATCTACACTACTGAACCTGGTCCAGTTCAGCTGGCTAACTTGGTTGTGAGGTTGACGGTTTAATTGTCAGAAGGTCCATATGCCTGTACATCTGTTGTGTATATGTGTAATTGTCTCAAACCGTATGTGTAGGAATGTGGACTTTGCAATATTGTCACATCAATATTTGTTCTTAGCACAGTCCACTTACTTATGGGTAGTGGGCAATGTCAGACCAGGAGCGATGTGAGATATTGGTACAGCCTTGTTGATTCCATGTCCCCTTCATTAGAGCCATCATCATCATGCTATGTGTGTCATGGTATAATGCCTGTAGCAAAACACATTGCATACCCCTTACACTGTACATATTGTTTGGAAGGGTGTGTGATTGAGTGTTATTAATATGATATTGTAAGATCAATCTTCCAAGTTGTACTGGCAGTTAAGGCCATGTCATTGTCACTGTGTGGTTTTAAATTGTTCTTGTGTCTGGGGCCTGGCATCTGTTGTTATTTGCATCTGTCATTTGTCCCTAGGTGTGTATCCAATTGGGGAGGATATCAAACATGACTAGCAGTGTCACAACCTCAGTGTCTTCCTGGCCACGTGTCAATGTACTAGTGTGTGTGTTGTGTGTCCTACAGGGTTGATGTGCTGTGTGTATATTAGTGGGTTTCTGCACTTACCAACAAGTAGGCCAATTCCATATCGTCTACCCTGGAAGTGTTGATTGATGGTGCTGTGGCAGAAGATGAATGAATCATGTACACTCTCCGGATACTTTGCCACGATGTTGATGATCAATCCCCAGTGATCCATAATGGCCTGCACATTGAAGGAGTGTGTGTGCTTCCTATTGCAGTATAGATGCTCGGTTGCAGCAGGTGGCACAATGCATACTTGTGTGCAGTCAATGGCACCAAACACGTGTGGGAAGCCATTGATTTGGTAGAAGCCCTGTTTGGTCTCCTGCTGCTTCTGCTGTGTGTTGGGGAAGCTGATGTGGCGAGGTGTGAGGGAGATGATGGCATCCAATACTTTGGGTAGGAAGGCAGAGAATGAGGGCTGTAAGATCCCGGCAACCAGGGCACTACTGATTTGAAATGAGCCACTTGCCGACATGTGGAGGACAGCTAGCATCTTGGTCTCTGGCGGGATGATGTGGGGTATCTGCAAGTTGGGTACCAACTGTGGCTCAATGTTGCGCAGCACCTGCCGAATGGCTTGCCAGTTTAGTCTGTACCTCTGGATGATGTCTTGTTGCCTGAGTCGAAGCAAATTCGGCACAGGCAGAGTATAAACATGCCCCCTAGTGCTCATTAATGCCACCCTTTGTATACTCTATTAGTCAGGAAATTACAAGATGACCTCCCTGTCCTGCATTCTTAATAGGGTCCCCTTTTAAAGTGCTTTTTCAAAGGCTTTTGGCTGTGGCGACATTTGTATTCATTTGAGAAACAATAGTGACAACCAACGGAACTATCACCTGACCTTTCTGTGCAAATGAATACAATATGTAGTAAATGGGTTCCTTTTCTGTTTATTTGTTCAAATAAATGTGGATGTTTACTAACACAATCTAGATTTTATTTATGCTAATAACACAACTAGTGGAAGATTGGTCAATCTGTAGCTAAATGCTGCTCTTTGGTGATCTTACGTATAATTTTGTAAGAATAGTGAATATATGATCAAAGAGCTATAAAAACTACAGCCACATCCCATCCACTAATTCTACCTTGATCATGCTGCCTGGCTTAATGGAAAATATGTTTCCCACAAGTATACAAACCAGGTGAATTACTTTCTTGGTATCATCTAAACTGCAGAGACTAAGGTCTGCATTAAATATTCTCTTCTCTCCAGATGAAAAATGTGGCTCACACTGATCGGTTGGATCCTCAAATATAGATAATCCAATTGCACTGGTTACCAGTCAGCTGCTGCCCAACCAACAAAGAATGAGGCTGAAGTCAACAACTCAGTTTAGTTTCTGGCATAGTACTTACTGAATGTATTTGTGAATGCTGACAATTTTATATGGGCTAGAACTAAGACTGATTCATTGCTGAAAATGTTGTGTTCTGTGCTGCTGCAGTCCAGAGTGCCAATAAGCTGTCTCCTTAAATTTAAGACTGCAAAAAGGATTGCCTAAGACCAACAAAAATGTGCTGGTATACGAATTGGGGATGCCCTATTGAGCACATTTCTTCTCTCTGCCGATGATTAATTTGCTGACATTTATGTCCCATTGCCATTCTCCATTTCCCAGCACCATGATGGGTTTTGAGCACTTACCTCACCACCTTCAGTGGCCTGGGTAAAGGAATAGGTGTGCCCTGGCTCAGCATTTTTAACCCATTCATCTTGCAAGTAACAGGATCCAGAAAAGGTCCTGTGTGGCTCTTGTATTTTCTTTTTGTACCCATGCACCCACATCTAAACATAATCCGAGAGCCAGTACTAGGATGTGTATCCCACATCCCACATATGGAGTTTTGACCTACTTACAGGTAACCATGAATAATAAGACATTAAGGGGGTCATTCCAACCCTGGCGGTAATTACCGCCAGGGCCGGGGTCCCCGGGAGCACCGCCAACAGGCTGGCGGTGCTCCTTTGGGCATTCTGACCGCAGCGGTACAGCTGCGGTCAGAAACGGAAAGTCGGCGGTGTACCGCCGACTTTCCGCTGCCCAGGGGAATCCTCCATGGCGGCGCAGCTTGCTGCGCCCCCATGGGGGATTCCGACCCCCTCACCGGCATCCTGTTCCTGGCGGTTTCGACCGCCAGGAACAGGATGGCGGTGAGGGTTGTCGTGGGGCCCCTGGGGGCCCCTGCAGTGCCAATGCCAATGGCATGGGCACTGCAGGGGGCCCCGTAAGAGGGCCCCACTTTGAATTTCAGTGTCTGCCTAGCAGACACTGAAATTCGCGACGGGTGCAACTGCACCCGTCGCACACCTTCCACTCCGCCGGCTCCATTGGGAGCCGGCTTCATCGTAGAAGGGTGTTTCCCACTGGGCTGGCGGGCGGCCTTTTGGCAGTCGCCCGCCAGCCCAGTGGGAAACCCAGAATGACCGCCGCGGTCTTTTGACCGCGGTACGGTCTTCTGGCGGTTCCTGCTTGGCGGGCGGCTCCTGCCGCCCGCCAAGCTCGGAATGACCCCCTTAAAGTCGGCATGCTATAATCAATCATGTTTTCGTTACCTTCTGGTTGCTTATATACTGGAATCCTTTTGCCCTATGTTTACTAAGATAATCATCACTGTGTTAGACTGTATGTTAACTCATTTTCAATACTTTCTAGGTACTAGGTCCATGGATGGTCAACAGATATACCCATGATGGACAAGAAGGCTTTTGTGTCCCAGCTTTCTGCATCAGGGATCAACCAAACTACTCCTGAGTGAAGGAGGCTAAAGAGGCCAACACTCCTCTCTCAGACCAAGTATATACTGTTTCTGTAGTAGGGACTACAAGCAAAGACAATTCAGCTAGGTGATGCAAGCTAGTTGACGCTGTGAGAAAAATGAGAAAAAGTCTGAAGGCAACACATTTCCTTTGCTGGATTGAGATGCATTGCTCCACGTGTTAAAGATTTGGTGCATGTATATTTTGTGCATCATTAGCAATGTGCAGAATGTGTTTTCTTCACTCAATTAGATATGTACACACTGATATACTACTGTTGTCTTTAAAACAAATTTCTTATGTGGGGTAAACAAGTGTTTTCCTGACCCTTGTTAACTAAGACTCAATGTGGGTCTTGCATCCATATTTTACAAAATGGATGCCTCCCTTGTCTTACCTTGAATATTCCACTGTTTGCTATGTCTGCAATGCAGTCAAGCAGAATCATGTTTGTTTATGTTCAATACTATTGTTCATTCTGTTCTAGATGATTCTTCCCCAGTCCAATAAAAATATTCCAAGTTTAATTCAAGGTCCTTCCACTAGCTCACTGTGCCCTATTTAGTCATAAAAGCTTGCTGTTGTTCATGTCTGTAATTTGTTCCACCATCTCCAGATGGCATTTACATAGAGTAGGCAGAATCAACATTCATGTAGTGGGAAGGTGCTTAGGTACTAAGACAATATGACGCTGAATGAACAGTGCCATTTATGTAGTGGGAAGGTGCTTAGGTACTAAGACAATATGACGCTGAATGAAACAGTGCTCTAATTTTCTGAAAATATAATACTTTTGATCATATTACAGTGAATCTACAGTTTTAGAGATTTACGTGGTCATTATGACATTGGTGGTGAGTGATAAATTGGCAGAAATAGCACCAATAGGCTGGCGGGATTTACTGCCAAAGTAAGACCATGGTGATGATAACTCCCATAGACAGCCAATTTACCACTGTATCTGCTAGGCCGTTGAGATGACACACCATGGTGGTAGCCATCAACAGCCAGACGGAAGACAAGGTACAGCCCACAATATTGTGACACTGCAATCCACCAGGATTTCCAAGGCAGAACCAACTCCATCAAAAGCCTGGCAGAAGCACTGCATAGAAGACCAAAGACTCACCATCAGAGACATAGAGAAGAACAACACCATCATGGAACCGGAACTGCAAATCTTCCCAATGCTCTTCTACGCCACGCTCCAGCTGGAACACCAACCCCGACAAATACAATGACGGTGAGTACAACTGCCTATCACACAAGGGAGGGAGGGAGGGAGGAAAAGGAGAGTGACACACACACGCACAACACACACCAGACACACACACGCCATACACACAACCAGATGCAGACGAAAAACAGTGGCACATGACACGCAGCAGAATAATACATGGACTAGAGTTCGGAATTACTGAAAATGTATTTGCAAGGCAAAAGCCACCATATGAACCAATTGGAAAAAAAGAGATATGTACAATTGTCCACAAAGGGCCAATACCCAGTCCAAAGTACTAAGGGCTCACATGGCCACAGGGCACAGTCCAAGGCCCAACTTGTTTCCTGACAACATCCGAGCAGAACTGAGCAGGGGCATCATTACTGAAGTGGGCAGGCACCTCAGGGAGAAAGGAGGGGCACCTCAGCCGAAGTGGGGAACATGCCCACTGGTTCTTGAGGGGGCTCTGTGCCCATTTCCCAATGCTGGGGAGTGCAAGTTCAGTCTCTGAGGTGGGGGACCTGCCCACTGGTTCTGGAGGGGACTCCATGCCCATTTCCCAATGCTGGGGAATGCAAGGTCACAGTCTCTGAGGTGGGGAACTTGCCCACTGCTTCCAAAGGGGTCTCCATATCCATTTCCCAATGCTGGGGAGTGCAAGGTCACAGTCTCTTAGGTGGGAGACTTGACCACTGCTTCTGGAGGGGGCTCCTTTTACAGCAGTCCCTGGAGGGTAGCCTACATGCCCGCTGCTGGAGGTGAGGGCTGCACATCTCAGCTGGAGGTGAGGGCTCCATTACCACTGGTGGTGGTGGTCTTGGTTTTTGTACCCTGCCAGCCTTTGCTGGAGGTGAGGGCTGCAGTGTCTCAGCTGGTGAAGGTGCCTCCTGGGCAGCCACTGCAGGAGGTGAGGGCTGCTGTGTCACATCTGGGGAAGGTGCCTCCTGGGCAGCCTCTGCTGAAAGGCAAGGGCTACTGTGTCTCGGCAGGGGTTGAGGACCCAGTGCCCATTGGTGGTGGTGGAGTTGGTACCCTGCCAACCTCTGCAGGAGGTGAGGACTGCTGTGTCTCAGCAGGGGAAGGGGCCTCCTTGGCAGCCTCCGTTGGAGGCAAGGTCTGCTGTGTCTCAGATGAAGGTGAGGGCTTCTTCCCTTTCATGGCAGGAGGTGAGGGCTTCTTCCCTTTCATGGCAGGAGGTGAGGGCTTCTTCCCTTTCATGGCAGGAGGTGAGGGCTTCTGCCCTTTCATGCAGGAGGTTAGGGCTTCTTCCCTTTCCTGGCAGTAGGTGAGAGTTCCTTCCCCTTCCTGGCTGGTGGAGTAGGATCCTTCCTCTTCCTGGCTGGCAGAGTGGGATCCTTCCCCTGTCTGGCTGGTGGAGTGGGATCCTTCCCCTTCCTTGCTGGTGGAGTGGGATCCTTCCCCTTCCTGGCTGGTGGAGTGGGATCCTTCACTGTCTTGCCTCCACGACCAGGAGGTGCCTCTACTGTCCCTGTGGACTGTTTGGCTGAGGTGCTGGGCTGGTTCTTTTGGACTGTGCTCTTGCAGGCAGGAGGGGGGAGGGAAGAGGTCAAGTTGGGCAAGGAAAAGCTTCTTAGGGACCGTGGGTCGGGAGGAGGGATGGGATTGGAGGTTGAGGGAGTGGTTGTTGGAGGAGTACGTCTTCTGGACTAGTGTGCAGCTGCATGGGTAGCATGCTGATGTGAGGTGGATGGCTGTTGGGTGTCTGAATGCCTGCATTTGTGTCCTTTAGGAGGGGGACAGACAGGGTGGGGGAAGACACATGGGATGCGTGGATGTATGTTGTGGAGGTGTCTGCTAGAGAGGAATGTGTGCTGCTTGGTGTGGTGATGCTGGTGGTTGCTGTTGAAGCAGTGCATGCAGGTGTGAGCGTGGAAATGACTGTGAGGGAGGTGGAGGTGGGGGAGGAGGAGGAGACAGTGGAGGCAGTAGATGTGGTTGTGTGTGCAACTGTCTGTTGTTTGCGTGAGTGCTTGTGGGCTGAAGTGTGGTGCATGTGTTTCACTGTGCCACTCTTGTGTGTTGTCTTGTGTGCATGCTCATCTGTTCGTGTGCATGGGATGGGTTGGGGTTAGGGAGAATGGGACTGGGATGTGGTAGTTGGAGGGTGGACGGTAGGAACAGGGACAGTAGCTGCCATCAGAGAGGAGGCCAGAGCCTGAATCGATCTCTGTTGGGCTACCAATCCACCGTGGATGCCCTCTAAGAATGCATTGCCTTGCTCCATCTGGGATGCTAGCCCCTGGCTGGCATTCATAATGGTTGACTGCTTTACAGAGATGCATCTCAGGAGGTTAATAGCTTCCTCACTTAGGGCACCAGGGTTCACTGGGACAGCGTCTGAGGTTCCTGGTGGGGCGAAGGAGATGTTCACCCTCCTGGGTAAGCGCTCACGGGCAACTCGCTGAGGGGCTACTGGGAGGGCGGTGCTGGTACGGGGTGGCAGCTGTACCTACAGCTGGGGTGGTCACAGAGGTGTCCGCCACCACCAGGGAGCTTCCATCGGCAGAGGTATCTGAGTCAGTGTTGTCACCTCCTGTTTCCGCTGTGGTGCCTCCGTTCCATTGGTTCCCTCGGCGTCAGTGGACTCTGCCTCCTGGATCCTGTTGGATGCAGCTCCCTCTGTCACCGGTGCCCCTGCTCCTCCGCCAGATCATGCTAATGTACACATGAAAAGGATGACAGAAGAAAAAAGGGGGAGAGAGAGAAAGGGAACACTGTGTAAATTACTGCACCAACACCACAGTTGGCATACACAGCACCGTCACACACAGGGATCAGGATTGAGCACTATGCATTGCACTGGCATTGATTTAGCTAGATGCCACAGCAGGATGATGGCCAAACTCCGCCAACCTCACACCTCCTGGGACCTACAAAGCACTGACTGACATGGAATGTAAACGAGCTAGGTTACCTGCATTTGCCATACACCCATTATCCTTGAGCTGGATCATGCTGCAATGTCTGGCCTGGCATTAAGGGGCACACACTAACTCACACGCACCACCTGGATCCCATGCCACCAACAAATTATTGTAGTAACGCCCACTGTAATCACCCCCTTGTGTCTGCTGTGATGCCCTCAAACGCCCTTCCAGCTCTGGGTAGGCTACTGCCAGTATGCAGGCGATCAGGGTAGTCAGGTTCCAACGGGCACCCCTTCCTCATTGGGAGGCCATCCCTAGGTGGGCCTCCATGGTCTTCTGTGCCCAGGGTATCAGGTCCTCCCACCATTTCCTGCAGTGGGTGCTCTTCTGCTGTAGACTCCCAGGTCTGCACATCCTTGGCGATGGTATGCCACAATCCCCTCTTTTAATGGGCGCTGACCTGCAGAGGGAATGCAGATAGGAGGACACCATTACACATACAATCAAGCATGTCACACATGTGGCCCACCAATCCCGTTTCCATCACCATCGGCACACCGATGTACACTACCACCAGACATTCCCCCACCAATGACATGATGCTTGCACACACATCTCCATGCATCCTTCCCACATGCATTGTGTCCAAAGTGTACCCACATGTTGGTCTGGAGGCCCGTACAGAAGTTCAAACTGGGGTAGGACCCCATCCACTTGTCACATCAACTCCTCCAAAGTGAAAACAGCGGTCACACGGGTCATGGTAGGTTCCAGACACAGGTCACAGCAGCACACGCAGTGTAGGTGTTGTCCTGTGGAAAGTCAGGAAACAAGTGAGGATTTAGATAGAAAATGGCGGTCACGTCCACGGCGGTGTGCACCATCCATGCCGGAGCTGATCCCTTTGGCCACTGTACTCCATAGAGCCCTATATTAGCCAATGAGGAATTGCACGGGGAGGAAGTCTGAATTCTGCCACGACGCCCAACGATGGCACAGTTACCTCACTTCCACCTGTCCCAAGATATAGGACAGGCGGTCGCCATTTCATGGTAGTGGACAATGATCAGATGAACCATAAATGCACCATTGCCTAAATTTGCACATACATTGCCATTCCCACTGTCCCATCACATTGATGCTGTATGTACACTGAGGTTGTGCTTCCATTGTTAAAATTGTGACAGCCTACTCACTCTTGGTCTCTTAGATACCTGCCACTGCAGATGAATAGGAGGAGGAGAAAACCCTCCGTGTACAGACCTCTTGTGGACTTGGCTACACTGGAGGACAGGCACATTATACTGACCTATAGATTGAACAGGGCCACAATCACAGAGCTGTGTGCCCAATTGAAGCCTGACCTGATATCAGCCATCCATAATCCCACCGGGATTCCCCCTCTTGTGCAAGTGCTAGCAGTGCTCTATTTCCTGGCAACTGGTTCTTTCCAAGTGACAGTGGGTTTGGCAGAAGGAATGTCACAGCCAATGTTCTCAATTGTTCTGGCAAGAGTTTTGTCTGCCCTGGTGAAACACATGTGCAGCTACATTGTTTTCCCTCAGGTGGAAGATTAGGCCACTGTGAAGGCAAGATTCTATGCAATGGGGCATATCCCAATATTATTGGGGCGATTGTCTTTACACATATTACGTTAGCCCCCCTGCCAATGTGAACCAGTGTTCAGGAATCAGAAGAGTTTGCACTCAATGAATGTGCAAATGGTGTGCCTGACGGACCAGTACATCTCACACATCAATGAAACACATCCTGGGTCAGTGGTTGACGCATTTGTTCTGAGGAATAGCAGCATCCCAAATGTGATGGCCCAACTACAGAGGCACAGGGTGTGGCTAATAGGTGAGCCAGAGTCCCCACCCACTGTATGTCAGTGTATGCCTTCAGGTGTTATCTCCATAGCATTGTGTTAGGCTAATGTTTGTCCCTCCATACTTACAGGTGACTCTAGCTAACCAAACCCATTGTGGCTCGAGGCCTCTGTGAGGAATGCAAAGACAGGGGCTAAGAACCATTATTATGAGGTACATGGGCGAACCAAAAGAATAATCGAAAGGATCTTTGGCCTCCTGAAGGCCAGGTTCAGGTGTCTCCATCTGACAGGTGGATCCCTGTGCTACTCACCTGAGGAGGTCTGCCAGATAAGGGTGGCATGCTGCATGTTACACAACCTGGCCCTCAGATGACATGTGCCTTTTCTGCAGGAGGAGGAGACTGGAGATGCCACAGTGGCAGCAGTGGACCTTGAGGACAGTAAGGATGAAGAGGCATAGGATGAGGATGTGGACAAAAGAACATCAGTTATATGTCAATACGTCCAATATCACAGGTGAGACAGTGGAACTGATCATTGCTCTGACTACTGATTTCATCTCTGAGACTGTAGCATGATGGCATTCACTTCCTTTGATTCTCAACTTACTGTCATCTGTGGCTTGTCATTTTATAGATGTTGGTGATATCACAATTGTGTCCTGATGTGATTACTACCGACAGTTACAGGTCATTAACTGTATGCTATCACAGTGTTCATATAATTTGCACCAGATGTGACTGTTCCCCTGAATGCACATTCTCAGCACATAAAATACTATCAGTCAAGTTGTGTTCAGTGGTGTTCATTGTAGTGCTATAAAATTGAGGGTAAAGTGCAATGGATTGGGGGTGATGGTTGAGGAAAGTCCAGGGTATTGTTCCAGCCTGTTTGTAGCAAAGTTCCAATGTCCAAGAGGCCATAGGAAGGGGAGCAAAGGCAGTTCAAAGTGGAAAAGGTGACATGGTGGGATACAGGGAGGACAATCAAGAGAGTCTCATTTCCTGACGGTGGTGGTGGTCTTGGCAAGTGTCTCTGGCTTCTGTCTGGGTTGCAGGAAAGGTTTACGGGGTGGTTTACCTTTTGCAGGAAGAGGGATGCTGGTGGCCTGTGGGACCTTTGGCTGGGCCTCCTGCCCACTAGCTGTAGCAGAAGTGGTGGGCTGGTCAATGGACCGGATAGTGGTAGGGGCCCACTGGTGTGCTGTCTATTCCCTCAGGATGTTGGCCATGTCTGCCAGGATCCCTGCTATGGAGATCATGGTGGTGTTGAGGGCCTACAAGTCCCCCCTGATCTCCTGCTGGTGCTCCTCCTGCAGCTGCTTGTTCTCCTGCATGTTGTCAAGGATCTGGCCCATTGTGTCCTGGGATTGTTGGTAGGCACCCAGGATCTTGGTGAGTGCCTCCTGGAGAGTTGGTTTCCTGGGCCTATCCTCCCCATGGCACACAGTGGTCATCCTAGTGTCCCTGTTCCCCTGTGCCTCTGTCCCCGGAATGGTGTGCCTACTGCCACTGACCCCAGCTCCCTGATTGTTGAGGGTTTGAGGTGTGGACTGGGGTCCCTGTACAGGTGGGCACACTGCTGATTGATGTGTCCTGGGGACAGAGGTGTGGGGACGCTGGGTGGCTGCTGTGGTGTTGGATACTGATGGGGAAGGCTCTCTGGTGGACTGTGAGTGGACTGGGGTGACCAACTGTCCAGTGGTCACTGATGATCCAGGTAGTTGATCCAGATCCTGAAGTCCAGAGTTACTGTCATCACTGGGGTTATCTTCTGTTGGGGGGACTGGTTTGTCGTGGCACCTCCTTTCCTCTGACATTGGCTGGGGCACCTGGGGGAATGTAAGTGATGAATTATGCTTCATGCCTGGGACATATCGTACATCCCTAGCTTCCCCTCTATCGTTGCCCTGCTACCTTGGTTTGTGTATGTTGATGTATTGTGGGATTGTTAGTTCCCCTATGCTGTGCATGTATTAGTGATGAGTGTCCAGGCAGGGCTGGGAGGGCTGTCCATGCATTAGTATTGCATACAGGGCTGGGCTTTGGGGTTAGTCAAATGTGTTGGTGCAGTGTGTGGGATGGAGTGGAATGATGGGAGTGAGGGTGTGAGATAGCATGCAGATATGGGGGTTGATATGTAACAAATATTGACTAAGCAGTTTCCAGTCGTCTGGCAACTCCAGTGAGTCCCTCAGGATGCAGGATTACCAAGACTTGCTCCTCCCATAGCTGTGGGTGAGGAGGTGGGGGTCCACCGCAAGTCCTCTGTATGGCGAGCCACTGCCTTGCTGCTATGGAATGAACCTTCCCCGTAGGTCATTTCACCTCTTCTTGATGTCATCCCTTGCTCTTGGATGCTGTCCCACAGTGTTCACCCTGTGCACGATTCTCCGCCATAGCTCCATCTTCCTGGCAATGAATATTTGCTGTACCTGTGCTCCAAACAGCTGCGACTCTAGCCTGACTATTTCCTCCACCGTGTCCCGCAACTCTTCATCATTGAAACGGGGGTGCCTTTGTGGGGACATGGGTGTTGTGTGGTGTGTGCAATTGTGTGGGTGTTGGGTACTGTGGTTGGGTGTGCGTAGTGGTGTGCGTAAGGAATGTATGGGAGTATGTGGTGTGTGTGTCCAGTTGACGCAGTAGTCTTGGTGTCAGTCTGGTGGGAATAATTTGTATTCGTAAAGAGTTATGGGTGATGTGAGTGTCTATTTTATAGTGCTGTGGGTTGTGGTGTGTATATGAGTTTCAGGTGTGTGTTTTTGGTACTGGCCAATGTTGTGCAGTTTAGTATTTGGGTGTTCATTCTGACCACATCCGGTGCTTACCGCCAATGGTTTACCACCGTTGAATGTCTGCCGTGGTGATTCGTGGGTCATGATGTAGTGGGCGTTGTTTTGTTGGCATAATGGTATGGTGTTGGTATCGACACTTCAACACTGACCTTTAGGCTGGCAGATTTGTGTATGTGGCAGTATTCTGTCAGATTGGTGTGTGTGTGGCATAATATGGGCAACGGATATTCGCCACTGCGGTGGTATGTTGGGGGACGTCACCATGGAATTTACCGCCAATGTCGTAATGAGTTCCTAAATGTGCATAAAATACAGCATATAAACCGTTGATTTGGGGGCTGATTCCAAAGCTTTTCTGGAATAGATGCTGTTAGTGACGCTGTCTGTTTCTCTTTTAACTTTGCTCCTCACTGGAGAATTAGAATATGTTTGACTTGGCACTTCTCTGCAATACCTTATTAGATGAGAGTCTTCACGACATTTACTCTGTATCGCATTACCTTTTAAGATTTTGGAATAAATCTTTTAGGCTATTCTGCTTATCTAGAATTCAGTTACAAAGAGGGCCCTTTACTTGACTGTTTCTCATATATTGATTTGTTGAGAGGTGCCTTACCTCTTGGAGATATTGCCTTATGTAACTAAATTTTCATATTGTGGAGTGTTCTGTTGTTCAGGGTTCAAATATTTAGGGGTGCCTTTACCAGCTCTTCACGTTTTTCACACAATGAAACACTTGCCACAGACATAACACTGGCAAGACATGTTGTTCCACTAGTAACTTGAAAGTGGCCATTCAATGTGGAATGCAGGTCAACTATTATGATTACATGAAAAGGGATGGTATGTTATTGGAACAATTGATGATCTGAGCCATCCTCCTTTTACCTAACCATTCACACAGAAACTGTTTGTCCATCATACCGAAGATTATTATTCTATTACTTTCTGCACATACCCACAGAGCACGCTGAGGTGACACCTGATCCTGATTTCTTTGGGAAAATTCTCATAATATATCATAATATATCATACTATGCTTATCAATTCAATCTGTACTAGAATGGTTTGAGGCATATTATATCTCAATATCAGTTACCAATACCAGTGGCTAAGCTTTGATGTATCAGCTCTTTTTATATATATTGCAGCTCTTTACTATGTTTTGGTAACATGCTATATATTAGACCTGTCAGCTCTTGGTGTGGTCACCACTGTCTTTTTAACTTCTGACCTCTTGTTTTGATCCTGTGCTGCATTTTATTTTTGCTGGCTTTAGGACTCCTGGCATTTTACTCCTGCTGACCAGTGCTAAAGTGCAAGTGCTCTTTGTCTAAATAGCATTGGTGATTGGTTTATCTATGCTTGGCATATTTCATTTACTAGTAAGCCCCCTGTATAGTGCACAAGGGCCCATATTTATACTTTTTTAGCGCCGTATTTGCTCCGCTTTTTGACGCAAAAACGATGCAACTTACAAAATACAATAATATTTTGCAAGTTTGCGCCGCTTTCAGGTGAAAAAATGTAGCAAATGCGGCACTAAAAAAGTATAAATATGGGCCCAGGTGTGCCCAGGGCCTGTAAATCAAATGCTATTAGTGGGCCTGCATCGCTGATTGTGCCACCCATGTGATTAGCCCTGTGAGCATCTCAGACCTGTCATTGCAGTATCTGTGTGTGCAGGTTTACACTGTAATGGCAACCTGGCAAGTGCACCCACTTGCCAGGCCCAAACCTTCCCTTTTATTACATGCAAGTCACCCCAAGGTAGTCTTAAGACAACCCCATGGCGAGGGAGCAGTGTATTTAAAAGTTAGGACATGTACTGGTTTGTTTTACATTTCCTGATAGTGAAATACTACTAGATTTGATTTTTGCTTTTGCAGTCTCTCCAATAGGGTAACATCAGGAATGCCTTGAAATACCTTTTAAGTGTAATTTATTATTCAGAGCAACTAGAGATATGGAGTTTGAGGTCTCTAAACTTGCAATTCAAAAATACATAATTTGGTAAAGTTGTTTTTTAAATTGTAAGTTTGAAATTGCCACTTTTGAAAGTGATAATTTCCTTTCTTAACCATTCTGTGTCTCTGCCTAAAGGTAGAATACATGTCCACTGCCACAATGACTCCAGTGCAAAAACAAAAGTTCCCTAAACATGTGGAAAGGTTCAGGCACATTTGCAAGGCCCAGGCTGGTTACAGAGGGATGTCAAGGAGGTACTGCATGGAAAAGTCATCTCCGGTGTGGAAAGCCTTCCCTAATGGGAGACCAGCCAAACATCCTAAAATCACCTCAACTACTGGAGTGTCCTCTGCACCCAGAGCCTGTGTTGCTCCTTCAGTTCCAACACCCTCAACATCAGCAGCATATCAGACAGCACCAGCACCAAGACTCCCACCACCATCTACCACTGGAACAGGCTTTGAGGCAGAAATGTGAAAAGATATGGCTGAGCTGAAGGCTGGCACTCCGATGGTGTATGGATGCAATACTTTTGACATGTAATGATGCTACGATCCATCACAATCTTTTTAGAAATGTTTTGCACATTACATCCTACCTTATTTGGGGTTTGGATGTTGAAAACGGCAAACTGACAGCTGCCTATCACAGTTTTGAATATGTTCTTCAGTTCCTCACATATTTGTTGTATTGGTGTAGGGGGCTGGCCTGGTTTGCAGTGGGTACCTTGGGTACTTACACCTTATACCAGTTCCAGTTATCTCTTATTAGTGAAATGTAGTAGTGTTCTAGCAGCTTAGGCTGATAGAAGTAGCTATAACAGAGCAACTGAGGCTGAACTAGGAGACATGCAAAGCTCATGCAATACCACTTATGGTTAAACAGTACTTATACACAAGTAAAGACAATACTCAGTGTTACCACAAATACAGGTATTCATTTGGGTGACAAAGTACCAAAAATATCTTAGAGACAATACTCCTTCTGGAGGTAAGTATTATACACAATATATACACTAGACACCAAAATTAGACAAGTAAATAGTCTTAGAACAATGCAAACAGTAGGAAATCCTATAGAATACAATGGGAGAAAATAGGTCTAGGGGCAACATAAACCATATACTAAGAAAGTGGAATGTGAATCACAAATTCCCTCCTAGAAAAGTATATACAGAATCATTGGGAGAGTAAGAATACAGTAAAGGTAAGTAAATTACCCCACCCCAGAGCCCGGAAAAGCAGGAGTAAAGTACTGCAAGTATCCTTAGGACACACTACACCTCATTTTTTGGATTTTGCAGCAGCCAACCAAGTCTGCAAAGAACAACTGCTGGATTTTTGGACCTGAAGACCTGCAAAGGAATGAGACCAAATCCAGAAGTCAAAAGAAGTTCCAGGAAGGACAGGAGCCCCTGCCAACCCTGAAGAGGGTGCAAAAGAAGAGTCCCCGGTTAGTCGAAGACTGCAGAAATGCACCCTAAGAAGATTCCAGCAGGTTTCTGCATGATGCAAATGATGTCCCACAGCATGAAGATTGTTGCAGACAAGATTTCTTACAGGCCTTGGCTACTATAAAAGTGCATTTTACGTCAAAATGGCGCTGGATGGACCCACGAGGGACCTGGAGGCCTCAACTCTATGTGAGGAGGAAGAGCGGGCTGTCAGCACTTTAGAGAGCCCTCAGGATGCCAGCCAGCACCCCCAGGAACCGCAGGACCTGGGTTCAAATGAGGTGCAAAATGTGGATGATGCAGCACTAAAAAAAGAAGGTCCCACGCCACCGGAGAACAACTCAGCGAGTTGAGCATCACAGGACGGAGTGCTGGGGACCTGGGCCAGGCTGTGCATGAAGGAATTTTGCAAAGAGTGCACAGAGGCCTCAGGAGGCGAAGAAGACGCAGTGCACAGGGGAATCGTCTCTCTCGGGGAAGGCAAAGTCTTACCTTCTCCAAATTGTGTCAGCAGGACCTCAGGACAGTCTATATCGATGATGTCCACCCTCTGTGTCCTTAAGAGCATGCTTGTCCCTGTCAGAGGAGTCCCAGGGTACCAGTTGTCATCTTAGAAGGTGCCTGCTTGGAGCAGGGGAGTGACTCTGTCACTCCACAGGAGATTTCTTCGGTCCTTCTAGTGCAGGATGAAGACAGAGAGTCCCCAGAGCGTGCACACCATGGAAACTGGTGCAGTTGCTGACTTGGAGCTGAGGTTGCTGAAGAAAAGAGTTGCTTGTAGACACTTTGTTGCAGTTACAGCGTTTCTTGGAGCAGGCTGTGGTTGATCCGAGGTCAGAAGAGTCTGAAGTTGTTGCAGAGGATTCCTGAGGGAAACTTGCAAGCAGAATCTGAAGAGAACCCACAGGAGAGACCCTAAATAGCCCTGAGAGGGGGATTGGCTACCTTATTAGGTATGGACCTATCAGGAGGGGTCTCTGACATCACCTGCTGGCACTGGCCACTAAGAGCCCTCGAGAGTCCCCTGCCAAGCAAGATGGCAGAAGTCTGGGATACACTGGAGGAGCTCTGGACACCACCCCTGGGCTGGTGATGGACAGGGGAGTGGTCACTCCCCTTTCCTTTGTCCAGTTTCACACCAGAGCAGGGGAGAAGGGGTCCCTGAATGGGTGTAGACTGGTTTATGCAAGGAGGGCACCATCTGTGCCATTCAAGCATTTCCAGAGGGTGGGGGAGGCTACCCCTTCCCAGCCTGTAACACCTATTTCCAAAGGGAGAGGATATAACACCCTGCTCTCAGAGGAAATGCTTTGTTCTGCCTTCCTGGGACTAGGCTGCCCAGACCCCAGGAGGGCAGAACCCTGTCTGTGAGGTGGCAGCAGCTGTAGCTGCAGTGCAAGCCTCAACGAGCTGGTTTGGCAGTACTGGGGGTCCATGGTGGAGCCCCCAGGATGTATGGAATTGGCTCCCCAATAACAAATTTGGAATGGGGGGACAATTCCAGGATTTTAGACATGTTACATGGCCATATTCGGAGTTACCATTGTGAAGCTACATATAGGTATTGACCTATATGTAGTGCACATGTGTAATGGTGTCCCCGCACTCACAAATTCCGGGAAAATGGCCCTGAACTATGTGAGAGCACCTTTGCTAGTGCAAGAGTGACCGCTCACTTAGTAACTTTGCACATAACCTTCAGCAAGTGAAGCTTAGACATATAGGTGACTTATAAGTTACTTAAGTGCAGTGAAAATGGCTGTGAAATAACGTGTGCGTTATTTTACGCAGGCTGCCATGGCAGGCCTGTTCAAGGGTTTGTCTGAGCTCCATATGGGTGGCAAAAGAAATGCTGCAGCCCATATGGAATGCCTGGAACCCCAATGCCCTGGGTACCTAGGTACCATATACTAGGGACTTAAAAGGGGGGTCCGGTGTGCCAATTGAAATTGGTAAATAAAGTCACTGGCCTACAGTGACAAATTTAAAAGCAGAGAGAGCATAAGCACTGAGGTTCTGGTTAGAAGAGCCTCAGTGACACAGTTAGGCACTACACAGGCGTACACATAAGGCCATAAATTATGAGCACTGGGGTCCTGACCAGCAGGATCCCAGTGAGACAGGCAGAAACATACTAATGTACAGGTAAACATTGGGGGTAACATGACCAGGAAGATGGTACTTTCCTACAATTGGTTTATGTGTCACGGAAATTTCCGGACACTTGAAATCTGAACCATTCATGCCATAAGTCAACTTGAATGGAAATATGTTCAATACATGCTTGTAAGGCTCAGTAGGGTATTTGTAGTACACAATACTATTGGTCACCTTTATCATATTTTAGCCCTAGTGTGTGCCTTTGTGTCTGACAGTAAGCCACACGTCATTGGGTTCTGTTCTCATTGACATTGCTTCAACACTGAAATAAGTGCATGATACATGAGATTATGGTGATCTATTTACGTGTGCAAGTTTATTTTCAAATGAAGTACAATGTCCAGTTCACTCACCCCATGAGAGATCCTGAGTCATTCGGAGTCTACGGGTGAGGGACATGTCATGAGAAATGGGTAGAAAGAAGTGTGTATTAGTGAAGAGGTATCCAAATTGAGAATAGGTACCAATTGAAACATTGACAGTCCATAGCTGATAAGTCAACAGAGGTTAACTGAAGAGGGCACATTGCCAGCTGTCACAACACTGGCATAATCTTAAGCACAGAACTAAGGAGATACTGTCCATGGGCCACAGACTGGTGCTACTGTGTGGCTTTACATGTGAATGTTGTTCCTTCCACATCTTCATCCTCTGATGTGTGTGGTGCCTCTTGTGCTATGGATGGTGCTGTTGTTGAAGTCGAGGGGGCCACACACATATCAAGGGATATAGATGTGGAATCAAATGCCCCAGTAGCTGCCATTTGTGGGAACACATAAGGCATCACTGCAGCAAGGAATAACTGCTGATTTCTCAACACTTCAGCTACATTACGATGGTAGGCAGCCATGTTCTCCCTGAGGGAGGCCACTTACCGCTGTATCGAATCCAGGGCATTTTATATTGACCCAAGCCTGTTATCTATCATGCTGCTGCCACTTTGGGAGGGTACTTTCAAGCATTTGCCTCATGACAGCAGCTATGTTGGCCAGAGACTGCTGAAGTCCACATAGCAGGGAGCAGGTGCCGCTGATGGCTGCTGCGTTGTCCTTACTTGCATTGAGGCACCTCTGCACTCTCTCTAGGCTGGCTGCCATGGCCACCTGCTTGACCAGTTACAGCTGGACTCCTACCACTGTCCTCTGAAAGATGATGCCTGGGACCTCAGAGTCCAGGGCTGTGGCAGGTCTGGTTGGTGCTGTGTGTTGGTAGTTGGGTGGTTTATGTGGAGACCCTGCAATGCTGGGTGTCCTCCCTGTGACTGGAAGTGGTGCCTGGAAGGAATCTAGGAAATCCTGGAGCGTCTCTTCATTGATGGTCAGCAGCTGGTCATCTATATCATCTGTAAAATGCCTGACAGGCACGTCAGCTGGAGGTAAGGCATCATCCTCTGCAGTACTATAGTAAAATGTCCATCTTTGACTGTAGTGGCTGTTCACGCATTCATCATCTACTTGCTACTAGTGCAACAAAGCACAGGGAGGTCCATTGCTTACAATGCTTGCATAACCTTGTCATCTGCCAATAGCAGGCCCCACACATGGACTAATTGGATGGCACAGTGCAAGCTTTATGGTCGTTCCTCCCTACATTAGGGACATTTACTTGCATCCAGAATATCTGCCACAGGCATATGTTGGCGTAAGGATGTACAATGGGGATAAATGCATGCATTTTGTGAGTTTTTTAATGTGGCATGAGGGGAATGGGCAGCTTGGATCAAAATTGGCATATATTTGCATGATGGTACTGTTGCATTATGGGCTAGTAACCTTGTGCCCCTAGTGCAACATTGATGCCACTATTGCCTGTTCTTACGCATGAAGGTGTCCCTTTAAGAACAATGCCAACCATTCCCACAACACAGGCAACCTTGTCACATGGTGAAATTGAACCTACTTGTACAGCAGCACAAATGGTGATCACAGATATGCCCTATATGTTGTATATGTTCACTTTTGTGCCCATTCCCAAATGGTGCATGGAGGTGTATGTGAGTTTTTGTTGGACCGCCCTGTGCGAGTAGTGTAGGACATGTTGCACAGTGAGGCCCTGATTTTTTCTAAAGTGGTGCAGTGGCCAAGATAGCTGTACCTTACTGCACCACTTTTCAAATGGATGCAGTGATGCACCATATGTAGAGAAATATGGCACATCCCTGCATTTCCCCCTGTGCCTGCACAGATTTGAGCTCCCTGCACCAATGCAGGCATCCATTCACCGTAGTGCATGGGTGCCTGCGTTGAGGAGATAGATTGTTTATTTGCAGGAAAGTGTCCCTTCCTGCACATGAACAATCTATTATAGCGATTTGGTATTTCTATATGTGCTGCATCCTGACATGAGGCGGAAGGAAAGCATTTCGCCTTTTTGCGCCATCCTAGCACCCCCCCAGAAGTGGTGTTGACTTTAGTCACAGCCTCAGTCTAACATGTAGTCTTGGATTTGGGAACAATATGCAATGGGTGTTGTTGTGGCACAGCCACATCCACACTGATTGGACGCCCCTTCCAGATAATGTGCTGCATGTGTAGGGGCCATATTTACAAGGTGGTGGTAAGCCATTCTAAGTGGCTTGAGACCATGTTGTGTTTATGTTGGAGTGCATAGCACCCCCAGAGCATCACTAAAAGTGAAGTTCTGGTGGTCATGGGGGCTTTTGATTCTAGCCCTATGTGTCCCAAAGCAACCCATTTGCATGCATTCAATGTGTCCTATGTGCCTCCCCCTTCTGCCATTTGTAAAATTCCAGGTAGCCCACCCCCTGCAACACTATGCATTTGTGGTAGTTCTCGGTAGTCTGTGCTGTCCTGTCCTGCAATTCCAGTGACCCGCTCCTCTGAGATGACCACTGCCACCATCTCCTCCAGCTCATCCAGGACCTCCTGGGGTGCAGGACTTCAACCTTCAGTCTGAAGTACTGCCTTCCAGTTCCTGGCCAGTTTCTTCTTAGTTCTGCGCTTGCAATCGTGACAGTGCTTCTATCAATAAGTGACAGTCCTCATCACCTCTGCCACGCTGTTGACTTTACCTGCTATTGCTTGTTTTGTAACCACTTTCCTACCTGTTGCCAATTTGGAGGTGACAAAGAGCTGGTTTTGGTGCTCCCTCACCTCTCTGACCAAGATGTCACTCTCCTCCTCTCTAAAACAACACTTACTCTTTCTCTTCTCCTAGGACTTTGCTGTTCTCTCCTGGCTGGTCCTGGGCCGATTGGGATCTTTCTGGGGTCACTCCTGGCCTGCATTCTCCATCTTGTCTCCCATTTTTTTTTGTTGCTTGCACTTCTTTTTACGCTAATGCTGTTAAATATGGCGCTAAAATGTTTAGTATCAAAAAAACATGCTGCTAACTGTGGTAAAGCCACTTTTGTAGCCTTACTGTTATTTTCCTTTCTGGCATGTCGTAAATGTTAGCGTCTTATTTTTTTATGCTAATCATTCTTTAGCACTGTTGTGTGTAATTCTTTTAAATATGGCACACAGATAGTGCTAAGGAATGGCATTAGCTAATGGTAATGTTTTTGATGCACAACTGCGCTAGCGCAGTTGTGTGTCATTTTTGTTAAATATGGCCTTAGATTTGAAGATAAATGATCCGCTTTTCTGAGATGGCATACTGTTCTCATACCATGGTTTTAAGTATATTGAAGACTATTATGAGGAATTTTCACGATGTTTAAATAAATAGCTGAAACTCATAATTATCAGGAATAAACCATTGAATAAATTAGCAGGAATACAATGCGATGCCCTTAGGAAAGGGGGCTCAGCATAAATCAGATCAAATAAATGGTAATACGCCATTTTAGTCCAGCACTGCTTAGATCTGCATTTCGAGTATACATAAACATTTACTCTGAAAATAGCCACCCATTGGAAAAACTACACAGCACAACATTTGCAGTTTTCCTGGAACTGCTGCACTCATAAGATTGTATTTGCCTGGGGCATGACCAGGCTCTAGCCAAAATGGCTGCACTCTGAGCCTGCTCCATGGCCACTAAACCTATCTTCCTATAATCCGGCCACTCATCTGCCCACATCAGTCCCAAAATTGTACTACTTAGTGTGTCCAGGCCTGAAAGTGAGGGGAAAATAAGGACTGCACCAGCCTGGAGAACTGGCATTTGAGAGACCGAAGCTGAGCAGCTTTGTGGTGCTAAGGGCCGTGTGCTGAGGTGGGTGCCTCAGGACAGAGGAGGAGCTGGAGATTCCATTACCACCTGAAAGAAAATGCTGTAACCCCTGAGTATTTTGGAGGAAGAGAAAGAGTATGTGGCATGGAGCTGAGGCCCACAACGACCTGCCACGTTGAAGGCAAGCAGTGATGGCCTGAGCACACTGAGGCCTCTGACTCACATTGACGGTGGGGTCGAGGAAGTTGTGGCTGGCTTCAGATATGCAGAGAATAGTGAGGGGGTAGAGTTGCCTCCGGGGGGCCTGCACGGAGCACTGGGGGACCACTTATTAGTTGGAGCAAGGTGTGCTGGAATCTGAGGCCTACACTGGGGTCTGGCAATCTGGGCCTTGGTGTCCATTCCTTGGTGGGATGATATATCTAACCGAACTGTTGGGTACTGAAATTGAGATCCAGAGAGACTAACAACATGCCATAAGTGACCCACTAACCCAGTATGCACTAGGAAACACAGAGAATGGAATCCCCTGGAGACATGAGTGAAAAACAGATCCAAATTGAAGGGGAGCGTGCAAATTCCTTGCAGTGAGAGGCATGCATATCCCTGAGCAAGTACAGAGAATTTATGATCCACTGGCTGACCCCCTGTGGCTCCGTTGTACCCTTCCGAGCAATCACTGTAGCATGCCCAGGCGTCCCCTTTTACACTATATTTTGCTCATGGCTTCCTGAGACAACAGTGAAGCCAAAGGGACTGATACAAATGCATGCTAATAAAATGGATAAGTATGCTGGGCTCAGACCATCCCCGGATCATGAGGAACCAGGTACCAAGGAAGGAAGGAGCCTTGGCTTTGTGCCATTGTGGCAGCCATCTGTGACCTCAAGAGCAATCTCAACCTAAAATAAAATAGATGCTGTAACACTATATGTCACTCTTCTGAAGGCTGATTTCAAGAAAATATCTTAGAAAGTTAAGACAGCTGAGTTGCACATTCACACATTGCAATATACTACCAAACAACTGGAAGAACAAGTTCAGTGCCTCTTGAAGCAGCACATGGTCATGGCTGCCAAGCTCGAACCCTTGGAAGGCAGGATAAGACAAAATGATATCATAGTAGTGGGGATCCACGAGCGAGCGGAGGGGCCTAGAGTGGACATCTTTCTTGAAGATCTCATTCTCAACACCCTCAATCCCAAGCACCTCTCAAAATGTTTCTCTATTGAGTAGGCACATAGGGCACCAGTACCGCCGCCACGGCCAGGGGCCCCACAGATATAGCCATGATATTCAGCCACCGAGAGCGGGATGCTATCCTACAGACAACTCACTCGCATGGTGATCTGCTCTATAAAAACTTTACAATATTCTTCTTTCCAGACTTTACACTGCAGGTGCAGTGCCTCCCCTGCAGCTTTGATGAAGTTAAGAATGTATTCTGTTCCAAACATCACAAAAACATGATGCTGTATCAAAGCAGAACTGCAGGTGCTGGCTGACGGGAAATCATGGTAGTTTAATACACCAGTGGAAGCATGGGATTGGATTGAGGGCTGGCGCATGACCAAACAGTACTTCCTCCGTGAGGCAAAAAAGGGCTGTCCCATGGGGCAGTCTACAGATGATCGGTCAGAGTTGCCTGAGTACCAATCTACAGTAGATGATGGGATCGGAGACTGACAACTGTCCTTGTTGGGCCTTTTTGATGTAGTAACTCCCCAACTGTCCAAAAATACACTGTTTGGGGCATGGGGGTTGTTGCATCCTGATTGTAATATGGGACTGCTAATGTTCTGGGTTCTGAAACATGAGACAAGGAGTGCAAATGAGCTGTTCATCATTACAAGGGGAAACTATACCTCTCTAATCCATACATATTTCAGATAGGGAGAAATGATCCTATGGTAAAATGGGGTTCTCCAAACGGGTTAGAGTGGCCTGATAGATCTTGGGGGAGCCAGCCAAACCTCTTCTGTCTGCAACAACATGCTACCTCACTCTGGTTCTGACCTAAAAGTCATAACGTGGAATGTTAATGGCCTGGGCAACAAAACTAAGTGCACTATTGTTTTACAGTACATATGTACCCTGTTCACCCCTTCGTCCCAATGCACTCTACAAATAACTTTCACAGTTCTGTCAATACTGGCGGTCAGTGTTAAAGCGGCAGTAAGACTGCAAACAGGCCGGCGGGAAAAAGAATGGAATCACGACCGTGGCGGAAACCGCCAACAAAGACAGCCACTTTAACACTCCGACCGCCACGGCAGTACAAACAAACAGCGCAGCGGTTATCACCAACAAACAGGCGAAGGACAATGTACCGCTCACAGTATCACAACCTACCAATCTGCCACCTTTTCCGGGGCGGATTCCCCACAAACAAAAACACGGCGGAAACAGGACTTCGAAGGGAAAGTGTTCACCTCTACACACCCCACAAGGAATCAGGACGCCATGGAACCCGAGCTCCAGATCCTGCCAGCCCTTATCTTCTTGCTCCTCTACCAGGAGCACGAACGCCGATGGCGAAGACCACGGTGAGTACTGCACCTACGACACAGGGGAGGGGGAAGGGAAAAAACAGGGACACACACAAGCAATACGCAACACCCCATCCCCACCCTCACCCACTACAACACACACACTAATACATATTGATACATTACAGTTACACCCCTCCAACCCCCGGAAGAATGCAAAGACAAAACGAAATCAGTGTAACCATTGTAATATATTAAAATCCAGGACGCAAAAATATATATATCTACACTATAAACAAAATATACACCAAGAATAGTAGTCCAGGTAGTGCCCCATTGAAATCCATGGAACACTGGGCTCAGACGGTATGGGCGAGGCCCACACTCAATACCCGAACATGACGGAGAGAACACTGCAGGGGCATCAGATAGCAATAAAACAGGAACCTCAGGGGGAAGGGAAAGGGAGGCACCTCAGCCGGTTGAGTGCACAATGCCAAATCCACGAGGGGGCCACATGCCCACTGTTCCATCCGGGGGAGTGCAAAGCCACGGTCTCTCAAGTCTCTACAGTGGGTGGTTTGCCCACTGTACCATCCTGGGGAGTGCAAAGCCACAGTCTCTCAAGTCTCATAAGTGGGTGGTATGCCCACTGCTTTATCATGGGGAGTGCAAAGCCACAGTCTCTCAAGTCTCTACAGTGGGTGTGTTGCCCACTGTTCCATCCTGGGGAGTGCAAAGCCACAGTCTCTCAAGTCTCACAAGTGGGTGGGTTACCCACAGTTTCATCCTGGGGAGTGCAAAGCCACAGTCTCTCAAGTCTCTACAGAGGGTGGGTTGCCCACTGTTCCATCCTGGGGAGTGCAAAGCCACAGTCTCTCAAGTCTCACAAGTGGGTGGGTTGCCCACTGTTTTATCCTGGGGAGTGCAAAGCCACAGTCTCTCAAGTCTCTACAGTGGGTGGGTTGCCCACTGTTCCATCCTGGGGAATGCAAAGCCAAAGTCTCTCAAGTCTCACAAGTGGGTGGGTTACCCACTGTTTCATCCTGTGGAGTGCAAAGCCACAGTCTCTCAAGTCTCACAAGTGGGTGGGTTGCCCACTGTTCCATCCTGGGGAGTGCAAAGCCACAGTCTCTCAAGTCTCACAAGTGGGTGGTTTGCCCACAGTTCCATCCTAGGGACTGCAAAGCCACAGTCTCTCAAGTCTCTACAGTGGGTGGTTTGCCCACTGTACCATCCTGGGGAGTGCAAAGACAGTCTCTCAAGTCTCACAAGTGGGTGGTGTGCCCACTGTTCCATCCTGGGGAGTGCAAAGCCACAGTCTCTCAAGTCTCACAAGTGGGTGGTTTGCCCACTGTTCCATCCTGGGGAGTGTAAAGCCACAGTCTCTCAAGTCTCTACAGTGGGTGGTTTGCCCACTGTTCCATCCTGGGGAGTGCAAAGCCACAGTCTCTCAAGTGGATGCCTTTCTCCACTGGTTCTGGAGGGGACTTTGTGCCCAGAGTGCTTCATCCTGCCAAGGACAGAGGTAGTGGATGGCAATATCCACTGGTTCTGGAGGGGGCTTTGTGCCGAGAGTGCTTCATCCTGCCAAGGACTGAGGTAGTGGATGCCTTTCTTCACTGGTTCTGGTGGGGGCTTTGTGCCCAGAGTGCTTCATCATGCCAAGGACAGAGGTAGTGGATGTATCTCTCCACTGGTTCTGGAGGGGGCTTTGTGCCCAGAGTCCTTCATCCTGCCAAGGACTGAGGTAGTGGATGCCTTTCTCCACTGGTTCTGGATGGGGCTTTGTGCCCAGAGTGCTTCATCCTGCCAAGGACAGAGGTAGTGGATGGCAATATCCACTGGTTCTGGAGGGGGCTTGGTGCTTCATCCTGCTCGTGACGGACTCAGTAGCGTCAGTGCCCTTGGCGCTCATGGGCTAGTGGTACTAGTGGCGGCGGTGCCATGTTCAGCGGTGCTAGTGGCTGCGGTGCCCTGTTCAGCGGTGCTAGTGGCGGCTGTGCCCTATTCAGCGGTGCTTGTGGCAGCGGTGCCCTGTTCAGCGGTGCTCGTGGCGGCGGTGCGCTGTTCAGCGGTGCTTGTGGTGGCGGTGCCCTGTTCAGCGTTGCTTGTGGCGGCGGTGCCCTGTTCAGCGGTGCTTGTTGCGGCGGGGTCCTTTGCAGTGACTCAACTGCTGGCGGTCCTGTCTGACCCAGCAGGGCTGGTGCTGGCAGGCCTGTCTGGCCCAGCGGGGCTGGTGCTGTCGGTCCTGTCTGGCCCAACGAATCTGGTGCTGGCGGTCCTGTGCTGGCGGTCCTGTCTGGCCCAGCGGGGCTGGTGCTGGTGGTCCTTCATGACCCAGCGGGGCTGGTGCTGGCGGTCCTTCATGGCCCAGCAGGGCTGGTGCTGGCGGTCATGTCTGGCCCAGCGGGGCTGGTGCTGGCGGTCCTGTCTGGACCAGCGGGGCTGGTGTTGGCGAAGGCCTCCTGGGCACCTGTGCCGGTGGCGTTGGCCTCCTGGGTAGCAGGGCTGGTGGCGGTGGCCTCCTGGGAAGCAGGGCTGTTGGCGGCAGCCTCCTGGGCAGCAGGGCTGGTGATGGCGGTGGCCTCCTGGGCAGCAGGGCTGGTGGCGGTCACCTCCTGGGCAGCAGGGCTGGTGCTGGCGGTGGCATCCTGGGCAGCGGGGATGATGGCGGTGGCCTCCTGGGCAGCAGGGCTGGTGGCGGTCACCTCCTGGGAAGTGAGGATGATGGCGGTCTTCTCCGCCGTGCTGCTCTTCCCAGCCTGGCTGACTTTCTTGTGGCCCTTTCCCACCTTGGAAGGTGTTGCAGTTGAATCCACACTCCCACCTGTACCCCTGGGAGCGGTTTTGGTGGCTGGAGTCTTCCCCCTCTCCCGCCGGGCACTGGCCAACTTTTGATGCTTGACAGGTGGGGGACTGTCCATGCTGAAGCTCCATGCCACACTGGCTGCCCTGGTGGCCGGTGCACTCCAGATTCCGGTGAATACAGGCACCACTGGTCCCGGATATGTTGTGGCTGAGGTGCCAGGTTGGGACCTGGAGAGTCGGGCCCTAGGAGACGGACGGGGTGGGGGAGGTGGGGACAAGAGGTCAAGGTTGGACAGGAAAAGTTTTTGGGGAACACTGGGACGGGTAGCTGGAGGGGGTTTGGGAGTGGAGGAAGAGGTTGTGGTTGTAGGAGGTGTTCGTTTGATGACTTTGGGTGAAGGTGCATGCGCTGGAGGTTGTCGTGAGGTGGATAGCTGTTGGGTGGGTCTGTGCCTGCGTTTGTGAATCTTGGGAGGGGGCATCACAGACACACTGGAAGAGGACACAGGGGACGAGTGAATGGCAGTGGGGGTGGTGACTGCACGTAAGCGGGGTGTGGTGGTGGGTGTGCTGGTGATGGAAGTAGTGGCTGTAGATGTAGTGCATGCAGGTGTGAGTGTAGACGAAACAGGGAGAGAGGAGGGAGACGAGGAGGAGGGGGACACAGTGGAGGCAGTGGATGTTGGTGTGTCTGCATGTGTGTGATGCTTGCATGAGTGCCTGTGGGATGTGTGGTGCTTATGTTTGCCAGAGCTTCCCTTGTGTGCTGACGTGTGTGCATGTTGGTCTAAAGGTGTGCTTGGGATAGGCTGAGGTAGAGGGGATTGGGTCTGGGTGGAGGAAGTTGGAGGGGGGAGGCTAGAGGCAGGGACAATGGCTGCCATCAGTGCTGAGGCCAGAGTCTGAAAAGCTTGCTGAAGGGCCGCCTGACCAGAATGAATGCCCTCCAGGAATTCATTTGTTTGTTGCAACTGCCTTTCTACATCCTGGATGGCATTCAAAATGGTAGACTGCCCAACAGTTAGGGACCTGAGGAGGTCAATGGCCTGCAAAGCCACAGTCTCTCAAGTCTCTACAGTGGGTGTGTTGCCCACTGTTCCATCCTGGGGAGTGCAAAGCCACAGTCTCTCAAGTCTCACAAGTGGGTGGGTTACCCACAGTTTCATCCTGGGGAGTGCAAAGCCACAGTCTCTCAAGTCTCTACAGAGGGTGGGTTGCCCACTGTTCCATCCTGGGGAGTGCAAAGCCACAGTCTCTCAAGTCTCACAAGTGGGTGGGTTGCCCACTGTTTTATCCTGGGGAGTGCAAAGCCACAGTCTCTCAAGTCTCTACAGTGGGTGGGTTGCCCACTGTTCCATCCTGGGGAATGCAAAGCCAAAGTCTCTCAAGTCTCACAAGTGGGTGGGTTACCCACTGTTTCATCCTGTGGAGTGCAAAGCCACAGTCTCTCAAGTCTCACAAGTGGGTGGGTTGCCCACTGTTCCATCCTGGGGAGTGCAAAGCCACAGTCTCTCAAGTCTCACAAGTGGGTGGTTTGCCCACAGTTCCATCCTAGGGACTGCAAAGCCACAGTCTCTCAAGTCTCTACAGTGGGTGGTTTGCCCACTGTACCATCCTGGGGAGTGCAAAGACAGTCTCTCAAGTCTCACAAGTGGGTGGTGTGCCCACTGTTCCATCCTGGGGAGTGCAAAGCCACAGTCTCTCAAGTCTCACAAGTGGGTGGTTTGCCCACTGTTCCATCCTGGGGAGTGCAAAGCCACAGTCTCTCAAGTCTCTACAGTGGGTGGTTTGCCCACTGTTCCATCCTGGGGAGTGCAAAGCCACAGTCTCTCAAGTGGATGCCTTTCTCCACTGGTTCTGGAGGGGACTTTGTGCCCAGAGTGCTTCATCCTGCCAAGGACAGAGGTAGTGGATGGCAATATCCACTGGTTCTGGAGGGGGCTTTGTGCCGAGAGTGCTTCATCCTGCCAAGGACTGAGGTAGTGGATGCCTTTCTTCACTGGTTCTGGTGGGGGCTTTGTGCCCAGAGTGCTTCATCATGCCAAGGACAGAGGTAGTGGATGTATCTCTCCACTGGTTCTGGAGGGGGCTTTGTGCCCAGAGTCCTTCATCCTGCCAAGGACTGAGGTAGTGGATGCCTTTCTCCACTGGTTCTGGATGGGGCTTTGTGCCCAGAGTGCTTCATCCTGCCAAGGACAGAGGTAGTGGATGGCAATATCCACTGGTTCTGGAGGGGGCTTGGTGCTTCATCCTGCTCGTGACGGACTCAGTAGCGTCAGTGCCCTTGGCGCTCATGGGCTAGTGGTACTAGTGGCGGCGGTGCCATGTTCAGCGGTGCTAGTGGCTGCGGTGCCCTGTTCAGCGGTGCTAGTGGCGGCTGTGCCCTATTCAGCGGTGCTTGTGGCAGCGGTGCCCTGTTCAGCGGTGCTCGTGGCGGCGGTGCGCTGTTCAGCGGTGCTTGTGGTGGCGGTGCCCTGTTCAGCGTTGCTTGTGGCGGCGGTGCCCTGTTCAGCGGTGCTTGTTGCGGCGGGGTCCTTTGCAGTGACTCAACTGCTGGCGGTCCTGTCTGACCCAGCAGGGCTGGTGCTGGCAGGCCTGTCTGGCCCAGCGGGGCTGGTGCTGTCGGTCCTGTCTGGCCCAACGAATCTGGTGCTGGCGGTCCTGTGCTGGCGGTCCTGTCTGGCCCAGCGGGGCTGGTGCTGGTGGTCCTTCATGACCCAGCGGGGCTGGTGCTGGCGGTCCTTCATGGCCCAGCAGGGCTGGTGCTGGCGGTCATGTCTGGCCCAGCGGGGCTGGTGCTGGCGGTCCTGTCTGGACCAGCGGGGCTGGTGTTGGCGAAGGCCTCCTGGGCACCTGTGCCGGTGGCGTTGGCCTCCTGGGTAGCAGGGCTGGTGGCGGTGGCCTCCTGGGAAGCAGGGCTGTTGGCGGCAGCCTCCTGGGCAGCAGGGCTGGTGATGGCGGTGGCCTCCTGGGCAGCAGGGCTGGTGGCGGTCACCTCCTGGGCAGCAGGGCTGGTGCTGGCGGTGGCATCCTGGGCAGCGGGGATGATGGCGGTGGCCTCCTGGGCAGCAGGGCTGGTGGCGGTCACCTCCTGGGAAGTGAGGATGATGGCGGTCTTCTCCGCCGTGCTGCTCTTCCCAGCCTGGCTGACTTTCTTGTGGCCCTTTCCCACCTTGGAAGGTGTTGCAGTTGAATCCACACTCCCACCTGTACCCCTGGGAGCGGTTTTGGTGGCTGGAGTCTTCCCCCTCTCCCGCCGGGCACTGGCCAACTTTTGATGCTTGACAGGTGGGGGACTGTCCATGCTGAAGCTCCATGCCACACTGGCTGCCCTGGTGGCCGGTGCACTCCAGATTCCGGTGAATACAGGCACCACTGGTCCCGGATATGTTGTGGCTGAGGTGCCAGGTTGGGACCTGGAGAGTCGGGCCCTAGGAGACGGACGGGGTGGGGGAGGTGGGGACAAGAGGTCAAGGTTGGACAGGAAAAGTTTTTGGGGAACACTGGGACGGGTAGCTGGAGGGGGTTTGGGAGTGGAGGAAGAGGTTGTGGTTGTAGGAGGTGTTCGTTTGATGACTTTGGGTGAAGGTGCATGCGCTGGAGGTTGTCGTGAGGTGGATAGCTGTTGGGTGGGTCTGTGCCTGCGTTTGTGAATCTTGGGAGGGGGCATCACAGACACACTGGAAGAGGACACAGGGGACGAGTGAATGGCAGTGGGGGTGGTGACTGCACGTAAGCGGGGTGTGGTGGTGGGTGTGCTGGTGATGGAAGTAGTGGCTGTAGATGTAGTGCATGCAGGTGTGAGTGTAGACGAAACAGGGAGAGAGGAGGGAGACGAGGAGGAGGGGGACACAGTGGAGGCAGTGGATGTTGGTGTGTCTGCATGTGTGTGATGCTTGCATGAGTGCCTGTGGGATGTGTGGTGCTTATGTTTGCCAGAGCTTCCCTTGTGTGCTGACGTGTGTGCATGTTGGTCTAAAGGTGTGCTTGGGATAGGCTGAGGTAGAGGGGATTGGGTCTGGGTGGAGGAAGTTGGAGGGGGGAGGCTAGAGGCAGGGACAATGGCTGCCATCAGTGCTGAGGCCAGAGTCTGAAAAGCTTGCTGAAGGGCCGCCTGACCAGAATGAATGCCCTCCAGGAATTCATTTGTTTGTTGCAACTGCCTTTCTACATCCTGGATGGCATTCAAAATGGTAGACTGCCCAACAGTTAGGGACCTGAGGAGGTCAATGGCCTCCTCACTGAGGGCAGCAGGGGTGACCTGGGCAGGGGCTGAGGTGCCTGGGGCGAAGGTGATGCCCACCCTCCTGGGTGAGCGGGCACGAGGCAAAGGGTGAGAGGCTGCTGGGAGGGTGGTGCTGGTAGGGGGGGTGGCGGCTGTACCTGTAGATGTGGGGGGCACAGATATTGCTACCAACACAAGGGAGCATGAGTCCGTGTCACTGGTGTCCTGTCCTGTCCCCACCGTGGAGCTCCCCTCGCCCTCCGTCCCACTGGTGAACTCCGAGTCCGTAGTGTCGCACTCCAGGGCCATGTGGGATGCAGCTCCCTTCTGCTCCAGTGCCACTGCTCCTCCGACTGTAGATGCTAATGCACTTAAGAACAGGTAGACCACAAAAAGGGGGGGGGGGAACGCTAGAAGAAAGACATGTTGAGTGCATGCATTACCGCTACCGTTGGCGGATACAACAGACACAGAAGCCCCGTGCACTACGCCACGGACTTGGCCTCCACTGTTCAATCCCTGGGACATGGCCTACAAGGCTATGGATGACATCTGCACACATGCATGACACAGGAGCCTGACTAGGTGTACTTGGCACTGTACACAGGTGGGTTTAGGGTGCCACAGGCTCTGCCAGAACAAGGGGACCTAACTAGCACACTCGCTCTGGCCTAGGGAAACCCAAAGCCCACCTCCCCCACCCAGACACCTCCACTGCGCACAAAATCAGCAGAATGAGAGTGTACTCAACCCCTTGTGGCTGCTGTGATGCCCTCAAGTGCCCATCCAACTCCGGGTATGTCACTGCCAGGATCCTGAACATCAGGCGGGTCATGGTGCGTCGGGTGCGTTGGGAGGCCATCCCCAGCTGGGCTTCCACCGTCTTCTTGCTCCAGCGGCGAATGTCCTCCCATCTCTTACGGCACTGGGTGCTCCGTCTGTGGTAGACCCCCAGGGTCCGGACGTCCTTGGCGATGGCACACCAAATATATTTTTTCTGGTGGGCGCTAACCTACATGAATTGTACAGGGGGAAAAGAAAAGTTATTACCAAATGCACCGTCACAGTCATTGGCCCCCATCCCTATCGTTGCCATGATGCACATGCACTCACCGTCATTTCATGCACGCCTCAATCCCCCCCCCCATTTTTCATCCACCCCACTCCACACAGGCATAGCCCATACAGCATGGTCCCAGTGTATTTACCTGTTTGTCCGGAGGACCGTAGAGTAGCGTGTACTGGAGGAGGACCCCATCCATAAGTTTCTCCAACTCCTCCGATGTGAAGGCAGGGGCCCTTTCCCCAGACGCACGAGCCATTGTCTCTTCCAGACCGAGGTCACAGCAGCACTTGCAGTGTAGGTCCTCTCCTGTCGAAGATCAGGTATCGAGTGATTGAACAGATAGAAAATGGCAGTCACGTCCGCGGCGGTGCGTACCGTCACTGCTGGCATACATTGTCATTGGCTCCTGGGACCCAAAGGGTCCAATGTTAACCAATGCAGCATTGTGCCGTGGTCTTTGACCGCCCACCGCGACGGAGTACAACGCCGGCGCAGTTACCTCACATCCCATTGTCCCACTTTACAGGTCAGGCAGCCGCCATTTCAGGGGCCCACATGGCTTAATTTTTAACTGCGTCACACATACCTAGGCATTGCCTCAACACTGATACAGGCAAAATATCATATTATGATTCGTGTTCTGTGTAAGCTGTGGATACGTACCTCTGACTTGGTTGACTCTGTGCTCGCTGTTGTCCTTCATAGGCACCGTCCGCTGGGACATGTGAGGAGATGGCGGCATCCTCCGGTGTACAGACCGCTGGTGGACCTGTCGACAATGGAGGAAAGACATGTGATCATCACCTGCAGGCTTGACCGTGCCACAATCCTGGAGCTGTGTGCCCAGCTGGAGCCAGACCTGATGTCAGCTATCCGCCATCCCACAGGAATCCCCCCTCAAGTGCAGGTGCTGTCAGTACTCCATTTCCTTGCAAGTGGGTCATTTCAAACAACAGTGGCCATAGCATCAGGGATGTCCCAGCCTATGTTTTCCAACGTGTTGTCCAGAGTGTTGTCTGCCATGCTGAAACACATGCAGAGCTACATCGTTTTCCCTCAGGTGGAGGATTTGCCTACAGTGAAAGGAAACTTCTATGCCCTGGGACAAATCCCCAACATCATAGGTGCCATTGATGGGACCCATGTCACTTTGGTACCCCCTGCAGGAGCGAACAGGTGTACAGAAACCGGAAGAGTTATCATTCCATGAATGTGCAGATGGTGTGTTTGGCAGACCAATACATCTCCTATGTTAATGCCAAGTTCCTTGGCTCAGTGCTTGACGCTTACATCCTGCGGAATAGCAGCATCCCTTATGTGATGGGTCAACTCTAGAGGCACCGTGTGTAGCTACTAGGTGAGCACCTGGAAGCAAGTCTGTGGGAATGGCTGTCTGGGTCTGGGGATATCCCTAAAGGTTAATGCGTGTCTAACAGTTGTCCCTTGCCATTTGCAGGTGACTCCGGTTACCCCAACCTGTCATGGCTACTGACCCCAGTGAGGAATCCCAAGACAAGGGCAGAGGAACGCTACGATGAGGCCCATGGGTGAACTCGGCGGATAATAGAGCGGACCTTCGGCCTCCTGAAGGCCAGGTTCAGGTGCCTCCATATGACAGGTGGATCCCTATACTCACCAAAGAAGGTGTGCCAGATCATCGTGGCCTGCTGTATGCTTCACAACTTAGCTTTGCGATGACAGGTGCCTTTTCTGCAGGCGGATGGTCCAGATAGCAGTGTTGTTGCAGCTGTGGAGCCTGTGGACAGTGAAGACGAGGAAGCAGAAGAGGAGGACATAGACAACAGAAACTCGGTGATCCTGCAATATTTGCAGTGAGACACAGGTAAGAGTACAAACCTACCTACTACATGTACTTTAACACTACTACCTCTCTACTGTCTGTCGTTTTCAGCCAGTGTATGGGCACTGAGTTGACACTTTCCCTTACGATTTCACAGATGTGGATCCCACTGTATGACATCTGCTTTGTTTCCCCATGGACTAGAGCTGTGTGACATAGGTATGTTGACATTACATATGAAAGAGCATTTTGACACTGTAATTTCTAATACACTATTTCAAAATCACGGACTGACTCCAGATTGTTTTGTGCTCATGGGTGTTTATTTAAGTGCTCAATAGTGGAGGGGGTTGTAAAATGGTGAGGGGTGATGATGGAGGAATGTCCAGTCTATTAGTCTCATAGGTGCATTGCCCAGATGGGCATAGGAAGTGGAGCTGGGGCAGTTTGAGGATGGACAGGGTGACAAAGTGGGACAGACAGATGACATTCAGAGTGGTCTCATTTCTTGGCGGGGGTCTTGGCATCGTTCTCTGTCTTTGTCCTGGATCTTAGGGACCGCTTGCGGGGTGGTTCTCCCTCTGCAGGGGGTGGGGTGCTGGTGTGGCGGTCCCTCCTGTCACCTAGCACTGGCGGAGGTGGTGGTCAGTTCATTGTCCAGGCTAGTGTCAGGGGCCCCTTGTTGTGCCACAGTGTTCCTCCTGGTGTTGAGTACTTCCTTCAGCACCCCTACGATATTGCCCAGGGTGGAATTGATGGCTCTGAGTTGCTCCCTGAACCCCAAATACTGTTCTTCCTGCAGGCGCTGGGTCTCCTAAAATTTGGCCAGTACCGTTGCCATCGTCTCCTGGGAGTGGTGGTAGGCTCCCATGATGTTGGAGAGGGCCTCGTGGAGAGTGGGTTCCCTTGTCCTGTCCTCCCCCTGTCGCACAGCAGCCCTTCCAGTTCCCCTGTGTTCCTGGGCCTCCGTCCCCTGGACCGTGTGCCCACTACCACTGCCCCCAGGTCCCTGTTGTTGTTGGGGTGGTGGGTTATCCTGGGTTCCCTGTAGTGGTGGCCACACTGCTGATTGACGTGTTCTGGGGACAGAGGTTTGGGCCCGCTGGGTGGGTGCTGTGCTGGTGTTTCCAGAGGGAGGAAGCTTTGTAGTGGCCTGTGACTGTGTGAGGGGAACCGACTGTCCCGAGCTCCCCGATGGGCAGGAATGGTCATCTAGATCCAGTTGGACAGAGCTGCTGTCATCACTGTGGGCCTCTTCTGTTGGTGGTGTGGACATGTGTGGACCCTCCTGTCCGGTGACGTTGGGTAGGGGTCCTGCAGGGGTATAAAAGGATGTTTATTACATCTGTGTGTGCCATGGTGTGCAATAGGTGGGTGACCGTGTACCCCAGTGCTTGCATTGCTGTGTAGGACCTTGTGTGATGGTGGTTTAGGGGGGTGTATGGGTATGTGCCGTGGCCATGCTTTGGTGATGGGTGTCCATGCTTTGTTGTTGCATGCAGGGCTTGGTGTTGGGATGGGTGGTTTGTGATGTTGGGACATTTGTGAGGAGTTGGAGTGATGGGGGTGAGGTTGAGGGTGGGGGTATGTGATGGCATGCAGGTAGGGTGGGGGATGTAATATTTAAGATTTGACAGAGTCTATTCCGCCATCTACTCCTGCGAGGCCCTAAGGATGCAGAATCGCCAAGACCTGCTCCTCCCATGTTGTTAGTTGTGGGGGAGGAGGTGGGGGTCCGCCGCTAGTCTGCTCAACCGCAAGATGGTGTCTTGAGGCCACAGAACACACCTTCCCCCGTAGGTAGTTCCACCTCTTCCTGATGTCATCCCGATTTCTTGGGTGCTGTAGCAACGGGGTTCACCCTGTCAACTATTCTGCGCCATAGCTCCATCTTCCTAGCTACGGAGGTGTGCTGCACCTGTGATCCGAATAGCTGTGGCTCTATCCGGATGATTTCCTCCACCATGACCCTGAGCTCCTCCTCAGAGAACCTGGGGTGTCTTTGCCGTGCCATGGGGTGGTGTGGGTGATGTGTGGGGTGGTGTGTCTAGTGATAAGTGGGAAGCTCTGTGGGTGATGGTACTGTGTGCCTGTAGATGCTTGGTAGTTGTTTTTGGTGTCTCTCTCTGGCCTTCTCTCGGTAATTGTGGTCGCAGGGGTTTGAGGGTGATGTGGGTGTGTGTTTTATATTGTAATGGGTATGTGGGAGTGGTGTGTGTATGTGTATCAGGTGTGTGTGTTTCAAATTGTCCAATGTGGCTGTGTTTTGTAAATGTGTGTGTATTTTGAGCGCAGCGGTGTGTACCGCCAATGGAATAATGCGGTTGAAAGACCACTGCGTGGATTCGTGTGTCGTGATAGTGTGGGCGTATTTCTGTTGGCGTGACGGTGGAGGTTTTGTTTACGCCAGTTTATTACTGACCTTTGGTGTGGGGGATTTGTGTGGGTGTCTGAATTTTAGCGGATTCCGAGCTGTGGGTCATAATAGCTGTGGCTGATTTCCACGGCCGCGGCGGTGTGTTGGTGATCTTCTGCATGCGGTAAGCGGCTTTTACCGCCAATGTTATAATGAGGGCCAATATGTTTCCTCTTCCACTTCGGCCCATGAGTTGCCCGTCCACTTGGATCAGATTCTAGTATGCCTCTGTGGGCATCCATGTGCCTCACATATAGGTCTCTCCATTTGTGTACGCCATTCCACCCCCGCCACCACCTGGAGAGTGTAGGTGGACCACTTGCTATCTACTGTCTTGCAATGTCCTGTTTGGCAACTCGGGGAGCAGTGCCCACCGACAGTCTATCTGACTGGGATCTTCCCACCCCCTCAATCAACCCTAGAAGGACCATCAATGGAGACAATTCCAGTTTCTGCCCCACAACCATGAAAAGTTCTGCTATGACCTTTTTCCAGTATTATGCCGCAGTTGTAGGAATTTATGGAACTGTATATGCAATAGTGTGTATCCCTGCTGGAGATCCTGGAAGGACCGCATATGGTTACCCAACCACACATCGCCAAGCACAGTGATGCCAATAGCGTCCCATCGTGAAAACCTCTTCAGTACACTCACCTCTCCCAGGCAGGTCCCCCTTGACAGAGGAGTTTGTTGTGTTAGCTTCTTCCACCACCCAGTGTGACGCTGTACCTCCCGCAACCCCATGAACACCATTCTGGGATGTTCTGCAGTACTGGGCTACCATACAGAAGGTCCATAATATGTGGGTGACCCAGTGTTGTAAGTTCTAAACAATAGGCCGGGTTTGCCCAAACCACTGTAAGCCATTCATTGATCATAAGAGCCTGGGATGCTAAATAATAGAACTATAGATTGGATATGCCCGATCCTCTCTCGTATGGGCTTCATCGACAAATGGCCCAGCCACGACGTTGCCTCCCATTCTGCCATAGGAAGGCAGTAACCATTGCATCCATTTCCCTGAACCAATGAGACAGTAATTGAATTGGAAGCTGTTGAAGTAGGGAAAGAAAGTATCGCAGCACCAGGACGTTGAGGTGCAATGAATGTCACCTCTAAATATCCGCTTCTACTCTGGGGACAAGCAGCATAATATTTAGCACCCATAGGAGGGATGTCTTGAGTGCAACTTTAGTTCCCTGATAGGTAAAGCTAAGCCACCGTATGGGCAATTAGTATTATCACTCAATTGCGTCCCAAGTCACAGTTAGAGGAAATAAGAGATATTTCTTACGGTTTATAAGTAGTCCATATGCCTCTGCAAAAAGATGCAACAGACGGAGACAACAGGGGACACTTTCTGCGAGATTTGACAGGTAAAACAGCACATCATCAGCATTCAAGACGATACCAGCCTATCAGCAATGGATCCTCTGGAGCATGCGCAGTAGGGAGTTGATTTCCAAAGCAAAGAGAAGAGGGGATAGTGGGCATCCCTGACTTGTTACCATACAAATAGGAAAAGCCTCCAACACCATTCTATTAACCAGCACCCTGGCTGTTGAGTAGTGCTAAAGCAGATGTACCATACATGGGAATTTGATGCCCAAATCCCACCGTAGAGAGCACCTGTCCTAGATATCCCCAGTCCACAGTATCCAGTGCCTTCTCGAAGTCTACCAGTATCAGAGCAAAAGACTCAGGAAGGACATGTCTGTGCAACAGTGCAATGTTCAAGCTCCTAACGCAGTGTTTAGTACAGCAGGTTGGCATGACGCTGCACTGATCAGGGTGGGCCAAATACTCCAAAACTTTCTGCAGGTGGTTCCCTAAGACAGTGGCATATATTTTTAGTTCCCTGTTGTTCAGAGATATCGGCCTCTAATCTACACATGGCAAGGATAGGTACTGTCCAGGTTATCCGGAAAGGCACCAGCTTCCAACGCCTCTTCATATAGCTCAAGCAGCTGAGGACCCAGGAGATCTCCAAACCTAGAGTAAAACTCAGTAGGATATCCATTCAGGCCTTGGGTTTCCCGGTGTTTAATGCCAAGATGGTGTCCTCTATCTCCTCTAGAGAAATAGGCTGATCCAGTACCAGTCGTTCTGGTCCGGGGATGCTGGCCAGAGATAACTTGCTTAGAAGTGGTTCCTCCAGCTCCACCAAGGGCCTAGGGGCCGCAGTATAGAGCTTGGCATAGTACTGCACAAATGAGGCAGCTATGCGGTCAGGAGTGGCCTGAGACAATCCTGTTTCATCAACCACTTTGGGTATCACCCTTCCTGCAGTGGTTTGGTGGGTAGTCAGTGCAACAATTTGCTGTTCTCATCACCACAGCTATAAACCCTCACCTGCGAAGCATGCCATTGTTGCTTTGCACCCTCCAGTGACTGCAGCCAAATTTCCTCTCTGCCCTCTGGGCCATGCGCCTTTCCAATTGAAGTAAGTGGGCAGCTAAACAGGTGATGTGGGCTAGCTTGGCTCTTTCCTGTGTCCGGAGAAAAGCTTTGGTGTGACTACCAATCGCAACTTTCCCTCAAAATTACCTTTGTTTGCACCGTTCCTTCATTTAGTTCAAAGTGCTGTTGATCTCCTTACGTAAGTTCTTAACATATTCCCCATTTTGATGGAGCTAGGTGTTAAGGAGCCACATGGAGTGCAGTGCTGGGACACGGAAGGCCATGTTCAGGAGAACTGGGGCATGGTCTGATATGCCTAAGCAAATATTTGGACCTCTATGACAGAGGTAAAGGTCAAAGGCTTGCATGAAGATCATATCAATGTGTGCCTACATATGATACACCTCAGAAGTATGGGCGTTTGTTAGAGCGGGGATTCCAAGTCTGCCACACCTCACAGAGGCCAAAGTTTGACATCCATTGATGCAAGGAAGCAGATTGACGACATCAAGCATCTGAGGCTGTACCGATAATATCCAAGGCAGGATCCAAGACCATGTTCATATCACCTCCAAGGACAGTGAGGCCATGGGGCGTCTGAATTATCACAGCTGCAAGCTGTAGGGAAGTTCCATCTATCTTGGCTGTTACCCCCAATTTCACCTGTGTGTCAGTATGTTTTTTCCTGTCTCACTGGGATCCGGCTGGTCAGGACCCCAGTGCTCATAGTTAATGGCCTAATGTGTGTGTGTGAATAGTGCTTAACTGTGTCACTCAGGCTCGGCTAATCAGAACCTCAGTGCTTATGCTCTCTCTGCTTTTAAATTTGTCACTATAGGCTAGTGACTTCATTTACCAATTTCAATTGGCACACTGGACCCCCTTAAAAGTCCCTAGTATATGGTACCTAGGTACCCAGGGACATTGGGGTTCCAGGAGACCGGTATGGGCTGCAGCATTTCTTTTGCCACCCAAAAGGAGCTCAGACAAACCCTTTCACAGGGCTGCCATTGCAGCCTGCGTGAAATAGTGCACACACTATTTCACAGCCATTTTCATTGCACTTCAGTATCTTATAAGTCACCTATATGTCTAACCTTCATTTAATGAAGGCTAGGTGCAAAGTTACTAAGTGTGAGGGCACCCTTGCACTAGTAAAGGTGCCCCCACATAGTTCAGGGCCAATTCCTGGGACTTTGTGAGTGCGGGAATGCCATTACATGTGTGCACTATTTGTAGGTCAATACCTGTATGGAGCATCACAATAGTAATCCGAATATGGCCATGTAACATGTCTAAGATCATAGAATTGTCCCCCCATTCCAAATCTGGTATTGGGGGGCAAATTCCATGCATCCTGAGGGCTCCACCATGGACCCCCAGTACTGCCAAACCAGCTATCTGAGGCTTGCAATGCAGCTACAGCTGCTGCCACCTCACAGACAGGATTCTGCCCTCCTGGGGTCTCAGCAGCTCAATCCTAGGAAGGCAGAAAAAAGTATTTCCTTTGGGAGCAGGGTGTTACACCCTCTCCCTTTGGAAATAGGTGTTACAGGCTGGATAGGGGTTGTCTCCCCAGCCTATGGAAATGCTTTGAGGGGCACAAATGGTGCCCTCCTTGCACAAGCCAGTCTACACTGGTTCAGGGACCCCTTGTCCCTGCTCTGGCGTAAAACTGGACAAAGGAAAGGGGAGTGACCACTCCACTGTCTATCACCACCCTAGGAGTTGTGCCCAGAGCTCCTCCATTGTGTCCCAGACTTATGCCATCTTGCTTTGCAAGGTGTGGGGACACTCAGGAGGCCTCTGAGTGGCCAGTGCCAGCAGGTGACGTTAGAGAACCATTCTGATAGGTCCTTACCTGGTAAGATAGCCAATCCCCCTCTCAGGGCTAGTTAGGGTCTCTCCTTTGGGTTCTTTTCAGATTCTACTTGCAAGTTTACAGCAGGAAGCCTCTGCAACTACTACTTCATCCTCTGACCTCCAATCAACCAAAGACTGCTCCAGGAACCACTGTAACAGCAACAAAGTATCCAGAAGGGCTACTTTTCCTCTGCAACTTCATCTTCAGCCAGCAACTGCAACAGTTTCCATGGTGTGCACACTATGGGGACTCCCTGCCTTCACCCTGCATCAGAAGGACCGAAGGAATCTTTAATGAAGTGACATAGTCACTTCCCTGCTCACGCAGGCACCTTCTAAGTTGACGGCCTGTTCTCTTGGAGTCCTCTCCTGGTGACCAGCATGCTCCTTGGAACACAGAGGGTGGATCCCATCAACACAGACTGTCCTGAGGTCCTGATGTCCAAATTTGGAGGAGGTAAGACCTTGCCTTCCCTGAGAACGACAGTGCCCCTGTGCACCATGTCTTCTTCACCTCCTGAGGCCTCTGTGCACTATTTGGAAAGTTCCTTCATGCACAGCCTGGCCCAGGTCCCCAGCACTCGATCCTGCAACGATCAACTCACTGAGTTGATCTCCGGTGGAGTGGGACCTTCCTTTGTAGTGCTGCACCAACCGCATTTTGCTCCCCCTTTGTCCCCGTGTCCTGACACTCCCGTGGGTGCTATCTGATGTTCGGAGGGCTGAGATCCCTCTCTTCCTCCTCACACAGAGTTAAGGCCCCTAGGTCCCTCCTGGGTCCAGATAGCGCCAACTTGATGCAAAACTTTGCTGGAACCAAGGCTTGTTGGAGGAATCCAGTGCCAAAACTCGCCTGCATCTGAATTCTCTTCGTGGAACATCCAGTGCATCATACAGGAACCCACTGACATCATCCTCTACATCGAACCGGGGACTCTTCTTGTGCACCCCTTTCTGGGTTGGCAGGGGCTCATATCCTTCCTGGAACTTCTTCGAACGTCTGGACTTGGTCTCCTTCTTTTGCAGGTCTTCATGTCCAGGAATTCACCATTTGTTATTTGCAGTCTTGCTTGGTTTTTGCAATATCTCTAATCATGACTTGTAGTGTGTCCTAAAGAAACTTGCAGTACTTTACTCCTACTTTTCTTGGCTCTGGAGTGGGGTATTTTACTTACCTTTGATGTATTCTTACTCTCCCAGCGATTCTTTACTCACTACACTTTTCTAGGGGGAATTTGTGATTCACATTCCACTTTCTTAGTATATGGTTTGTGTTGCCCCTAGACCTGTTTTCTCATATTGCATTCTATAGCATTTCCTATTGTTTGCACTATCCTATGTCTAATTACTTACCATTTTTTGGTGTCTAGTATATAAATTGTGTATAATACTTACCTCAAGAAGGAGTATTGCCTCTAAGATATTTTTGGCCTTCTGTCACCCAAATAAACTATCTTTATTTTTGGTAACACTGAGTATTGTATTTGCATGTGTATAAGTACTGTGTAACTATAAGTGGTATTGCAGGAGCTTTGCATAACTCCTAGTTCAGCCTAAGCTGCTCTGCTATAGCTACCCCTATCAGCCTAAGGTTGGCAACCTGAGCGGCTAAATTGGTAATTTATTACTTTGATGAAGTATGGAGCATTATCTATGTGTATGTTTGGACCTAGGATGTAGAAATGGCTGAGGCATTTGTGTACTTTGTACTTTTGGTATCACATATGTACCTAGAATTGATATTTACACATGATGTGAAGCTACACTTAACAGTCCATGACATAAATGGAATACACAGCTTCTTCCATTTGTGCTCCTGATACTTTTGTCAACATACATATTTGCTGCCATGAGTGGCACATTTACTTAGGAACTCATGATTTGTTCAACACCTGTTATTTTAGCAGAGCTTTAAATAATTACCCAGACTTGATACACCATTGAACATACAAACATTTCACATTTAGCTAATATGTACCCTTTCTACTCATATTGAATTTAATTGTGAGCCAGGATTTGTGTGTTGATTTGTTAAACAGTGCAGAAAAAATGGTTCTGTCTACTCACACAGTGTGATATGTCACCCTACTTGTCACTTGATTTTTGCTACTTCTGTTGCAGGATTAGTGAGGGAATGACCAAAATGGACATCTTTAACTACATGTTGCAGTAAGTTATCCCACTGTGTACACTTAACATGGGATCCATGCACAAACACAGAGATGGCTATTAGGTCATACGTTATAGCTTCATAGTTAGTATGATGAATATTTCGTCTTTCCTTACCAATGAGTAGGCAGTTCATATACCTGTGATTCAGAAAACACTCATTGGTGGTACTGTGGTAGAAGATCAATGTATCATGTGCACTACCAGGATATTTAGCTAGCACATTTATGAAAATTCCCTGATGTTCCTATATAGTCTGGTCATTGATGTAGTGGATGTACTTGTCATTTCTGCACAAGTGGGATGTTTTAAAAGGGAAAACAAATTGCACATGTGTGCAATCATTTGCACCAAGATCATTAGGAAATCCAATAATGGCATAGATTCCTTGCTTGATATCAAGCTGATGTTTCATAGTTTGGGGAAGAGAAGGTACTGGGGTGTGAGTTTAATTATAGCATTCAAAAAATAGAGGGGAGAAAGGCAAGAAATGCTCCCTGTGCAATTCTTGCCAATCTAATCTGGCTGTTGTGAATTGAAAATGCAGGCCCCATTGAGGGCAAGTGGGAGTCCTGCAAGTTCACAAGGTGGTCTGCATTGGTTTCTGTAGAAGTATCCACTTAGGATGCCAAGCACCTACTACCTACAGCCTCAGCCTTGTATAGAACACTTCACAGAGGTTCCACTCCCTTCAAATGAGTAAGGCACATTATGTGGCCAAGTACGTACTATACACAGTCTTTTCTGTGTAACGAGCCCTTAGCAGGTAGTCAACCTCCTGTGGGCAATGAATTAAATGCGTGGGGTCAAGTGCCTTTGTTGCCTGGCACAAAAGTATTCATGAAGAACCCACTCCTTCCAGACACCCAAATGTTCTTAGGTGGCCATGCTCCTACCAGGCACAGCATTCACTCTCAACTGAGCTGTTATGGATAGCCAACTGGTTCACACTCAGTTTACCATGTGGGCAACCCGTCACTGAAACAACATTCATCCTAGAACTTCATGTTCGAGGCTAGCCAATTTGTGGGTAATCAGCCAGAGCTGTGTGACCCACTCCCTGATGAAACAGATTTCATTCTGTACTGAACCTTTCACAGATGGCAAACCTTTTCTAGGCACCCAACCCGTCCTAGGAGGACGAGCCTCTAATATGCACAGCCTTTGCCTTGTACGAAACCCTTAGCAGATAGGTTATCTCCCGTAGACTATGAGCCTAACTATGGATGGACCAGTAACTGCTCTACATGGTCTTTGCCTTGTGCATCACCTGTCATAGAGAGCATACTACCTGCAGGCAACCAAGATCCATTAGTTGCCCAACCCCCTACTACACACAGGACTAAAGTTAATTTAAAAAATACTCTTTTATACAAAAAAACATTTATAAAAAAAGTTTTTACAGGATCCGAGCTGCTGCTGCTAGACCAACAACAGAAAGAAAACCCATATGGGACTCCCACGTGACCCTTTCATTGGTCCTATGGCTTTCTCTGGAGTACTGCAGTACCTATGGGAGGTCAAAAAAAGTAAATACAATTAATATTTGTCATTATGTTTTGAAAGTAAAAAACTACCACATATTCCCTGGAATTACATGACTCTTCAAAAACGATGTTGTAGTTGGGTGTGGTAATAACATCTGTAATTTAAAAAGCACAACACAACTTTACTGAAAAAACTAAAGTTTGAAGATGTTATTGTGAGGTATAGAATATAAAGAGTATAACTAATGTTAAGAACCCTACAAATTCACTGGAAGAAAACAAAGGTTAAAGTGTCACTAGAGTTAGGCATTGTAGTAAGCGTGTACTTTACTTTAAAAAAACCTTGTAACTTCACTGAAAAAAAAAAGGTTTAAGTGACAATATAGTTAGGTACAGAAAACTTACTTTAAAATAAAAACCCTAGAAATTCACTGAAAATTAAAAAATTTAAGAGAAATTGTACTCAGGTGACAGTGTCAGTCATAACATAATGTTTTAAACCCTTAAAACAACTGAAATTCACCAGATATATTTCAGCGAGCTTACTATAACTACATTGATAACATCACTGAGGACATTTCAAATGACATTGATGATGACATCACTGATGACATCAGCTAATCTACGGCTGTTCAAAATACTCTATAAATCTGTACAGCATTTTAGATATGTAAGTAAGTTCTAAATGGTGAAGACTCATGTGAAGCATAAATTTACCTGAATGCATTTGCACATACTAATAAATAGTAATAGTGTTACCTGAAGGCAAGTGCTATTCACTGTGATAAAAATGTAAGAGTATACCTTATAAATAGCAGTAAATTTTGTAAACACAAAAAGTAATTCAGACAAACAAGGTAAGCACTCACACATGTAATGGTAATTGTATTTGTATAGCATTTCAGCAAGAAGCACGCTACTCCGGGAACCAAAGGAATAGTGGTGGATTAGCATAGGGAAATATAAGCTTTTAATTTGAGCAGTGGACATGTGAGCCTGTTAGTCACTGAATAGAATGAAGAAAGGAATAATCTAGATAGTGTTATTTGGGAGCTCATGTTAGTTAGGTGAGGTTTGGGATGAGTCAAAGGAGGGCTAGAGGAGGGAAACGTCTCAAAAGGTTATTAGGGAGATCATAGTAGTAAAAATGAGGTTTTGTATAAGTCAAAGGCGAAATACAGGAGAGAAAAGCCTAGGATGGGTTACTTTGGAGATCATAGGTAGTAAAACAAGTTTTGTGGGGAGTCAAAGAGGGAAAGATGAGGAAAGAATCTAGAAAGGGTTATATGGGAGATCATATTAGCAAAATGAGGTTTGGAGTGAGTCAAGGACGGATAGAGGAGGAAAGAATCAAGAAACTATCTTAGGGAAATCACAGTAATAGAAAAGTGGTTTGGGATGATTCAGAAAGTGGAGTTTTAGGATATATTGAGAGAGGTATAGGATGAGACATACAGTAGGGCATTGGAGGAAGTTGAAGGTCTTTTTTTCTTTCTTTCTACAGTAGGAGTAAAGTAACAAATATATAGATACATAACTACATAGAAAGGGTAAATATGTATGGGGAAAACATAAAGAGATATGAAATTGTATTGTATAGCACTCCATAAGTGCATGTTGAGACTGATAGTTAATAATTCAGACTTTTAGGCGTTGCTGTACATACAAAATAATTTGGGTGTGTTTTTCTATTTTTCTATTTATTTTATTTTTATGTTTTCCTCAATATTTCATTAGTGCAGCATTTATAGATACAATTGTTATGATCATATTTACATACTGTGATTAATAAATAAAATAAACAGATACCCATATTAATCTAATCAAATTGCTTATACCAAAACTAAGCTGTGACCTATATACATGTTAAGTATAAAATAATGTACATCCATAAGTACCCATGTTTGTTTTCTTGCATGCAGGAAACTTTTAAGGTGAGGTGTCAATCTTGAGGGGAGGTTCCTTTGTTGTATATATTTGATGATTTTATTCCTGATGAAAAGTGGTCCTGTTCCATGTATTGCTTTGTGAGTGACAAAAAGAACGAGTGAAGATAGATCTTCTGGCAACCGGCAGCCAATGTGTGGCCTTCAGGGCCAGGGAGTAGTGGGCTTGTGGCTTTACATGTGGGAATAGTCTGGCAGCAGAGTTCTGATTTTGTTGTAGTTTTTGTTTTATGGTTGATACAGATGAACAGTGGTAGAAGTCTTTGGCTTAATCAGGTTTCAGCCAGTACAAGTAGTACTAATAGCAGCTTGGACCTTGGGTGGAAATCCTAGGTTTGGGAAGATGTATCATAGTTTGAGACATATTTGTGGGTCATCTACATATCTATAGCATGTGAGCTGAAATTCATTGATCATTTCTGATAATGACTTCATGTAGATGTTGAACAGCATGGGTAAGATGCTAGTGTTTTGAGGCACCCTTACTTTTGTGAAGTATAGTTTGGATGAGAACGGGTGAGTATGGATGATATTTGTCCTGTTGTGAGCTAGGATGTGACAGCCAAGAGCTGCCCCTCTATGCTAGCCTTGTAGAGTCATTGGAATAGCGTGTCATAGTCAAATGTGTTGAAGACAGGCTGATAGGTCCAGCTGAAGTAGTGCTGTGATCCCGTTCTGGCCTACTGTGTTCTTAAGGTCATCGCAGATGGTGATGAGCCTCTTCCTGGATGGAATCCTGACTGGAAGTCAGAAAGTAAAGAGTTATCTTCAGTGAATTGTGACATCTGGGTGAATCTTGCTCTTTATATAACTTTGCCCAGGAAAGGTCCATTTGTAATTAGTCTGTAGTTGTTTGGGTCATGTAGGTTCAAGGTTGTTTTCTTTAGTAATAGGCATAAGTATGCCTTTTTAAGGTCTTTTTGAGAGATTTCTATGATTGAAGATCTTTTAATTATTTTTCTTACAGGTTTGCCTGCAGAGGTAGTACAAAGCATAAAACATGACTATTCTTCATGGTTCTTGATTTTTGTGGTGCACAAGGGTCAGAAAGGCAGCCGGCTAGCCTGCTTACTTTGACCAGTTCCATAAATGTATTTTCTGATAGCTGTTTGAAGGAATGCAGAGGCTGGGACAGCCTAACCTTTGAGGGGATTGTTGAAAATGAGATGGACCTGGCAGTTTTGTTCAGTTTTAAATAGGAGACCAACATAGCTGCTTGGATTGTTTAATGATCTTCCAGTTTATTAGTAAATTCTTGAGTCATGAGATGAGTTCCTTATGTGCATTTAGGTTTCTATGAGAGATTTTTTTAACATTTGTTTGAATTCTGTCTGAATGGAATATTTTTTTAGCTTTTTTGATGGTTGACTTCTATATACTGTTAAGTTTGTGTAGGTGACGTTTGTCTTGATTATGATTTGTTTTAAGCCAGGTCTGTTGCAGCTTTGAAATTTGTTGTTTTATCTTTTTTTTGTTCTGCATTCATTGAAGGTACTTGTTTTCTTTTGGCCTGTTTTGTTGTTCTTAGTGGCACTAGGATTTAAAATGTTTCTTAGAGCCATTAAGTTATTGTGTCTAGAACTGCTTTCGAAGATATTTTTGTGTTTCAAAATTCAAAGTTCAGTTTATTCCATGATTTATAAGTGGGTTCATGCATGGTGGCCTAAGGTATGTTGATCTGTGTTTTTTTTAGGAAGCTACCAGATGGTAGTGTGACCATGTCATCGGAGTAATCCTTTGAAAGGTAATTAGTTCGGGATTTCCAAAAATAACACCTAAGATGTGTCCAGCAATGTGTGTGGCTTTCTGGATGATCTGATGTAGGTTCGCTGTGTCTAGGCCAATGATGAATGTTATTGGATGCAGCATACTGGTTTCATCAAACCATAAGCTTAGGTCACCAAGGATGCACATGTTGGAGTGTGGTATCATAAAATTTGAGACTGTTTAGAAATATGTCTGGAAATGTTGCATTGCTAGGTCATGGTCTGTAAACAAGGAGGAAGTTACAGGAGAAAGTTGATGTAGGATTGTATTTGGTAACGAAGACCTTGCAACCTTGTATAGAAATGTAATCAGCTTTGTTGAGATTTATTGTTGTTTTTAATATAACAGTATACTTCCTCTTTTGCCTATCTAATTTTGTGTGATAGTTTGATAGCCTGTGGGAATGGCTTAATGAAACACTGGATCCTTGTCATTGCCCAACCATCAGTTTTGAAGATTAAGGGCCCTCATTACAACATTGGCGGTAAGTGCCTCTTACCGCCATGCTGACTGCCGCCAACATACCGCGACTGCAGCGGTATACCGCTACCCGTATTATGACCCACACATAGAAATCCCCCACTATACAGACACAGACCAAGTCTGCCAGACCAAAGGTCAGTGATTAATTGGCTGTACCAAAACCCACATCGTTACGCCAACAGAAATACTCCCACAGCATCATGACCCACAAATCACTGTGGCGGTAATTTAACCGGGGTAAACCATTGTCAGTACAGACCTCCCGCTCAAAATACACACACATATACAAAACTATACCGCATTGGACAATTCAAAATACACAAACCTGACACACATACACACACCACACCCACACACCCACACCAATATAAAACACACACCCACATTACCCACAACCCTTTACGACCAAAAGAATTTGACAACTGAGAGAGAGACAAGCCAGGAGCAAACACTGAGTATGAGCCACAAAACACTATCACTGATACACCATCCATGCACCTCAGAGCACACACCCCAACAAATCACCCCACACACCCTCACACACACCACTCGAACTACACCCATGCCACCACAAAGACACCCCAGGTTCTCAGAGAAGGAGCTAAGGGTCATGGTGGAGGAAATCATCCGGGTAGAACCAAAGCTATTCGGATCACAGGTGCAGCAGACATCTATTGCAAGGAAGATGGAGCTATGGAGGAGAGTCATGAACAGGGTCAATGCCGTGGGACAGCACCCAAGAACAAGGGATGACATCAGGAAGAGGTGGAACGACCTACAGGGGAAGGTACATTCTGTGGTAGAAAGACACCAGATAGCTGTACAGAGGTCTGGCGGTGGACCCTCACCTCCTCCCCCACAACTAACCACATTGGAGGAGCAAGTCTTGGCGATCATGCATCCTGAGGGCCTGGCAGGAGTAGCAGGAGGACTGGACTCTGGTAAGTCAAATCTTTACTACTTTATCCCCCACCCTACCTGCATGCCATCACAAACAACAACCCCTATCCTCACCCCCATCAGCCCACCATGTCACATATACCCCACCATCACAACCCACCCATCCCAATACCAAGCCCTGCATGCAACACCAATTCATGGACCCCATCACAGACCTGCATTGACACCCATCACCATAGCATGCACACTAGTGACAATCACTTAACCAAACAAATCACAACTCACACAGGCCAAAGCTGCCTTGCAAATAACAACCATAGAGGAAAACATACCCATGCACAAGATGGCACACACAGAAAAAATAACACTGCATTTACATCCCCACAGGATCCCCACTCAACGTCACCGGAGAGGAGGTGGCAGCCACATCTAGCTCATCCAGAAGAGGCCCACAGTGATGACAGCAGCTCTGCACGCCTGAATCACGATGACAAATCTCGCCCATCAGGGACATCTGGACAGTTAGTTACCCAGGCACAGTCCCAACCCACCACAGAGCCTCCCACCCAGCGGGCCCATCCTCCTGTCCCCAGGACACATCAATCAGCAGTGTGTCCACCACTACAGGGAAACCAGGCAACCCCAAAAACACAGGATGATCAGGGTCCTAGGGTCAGTGGCAGTGGGCGCACAGTTCAGGGGACAGAGGCACAGGACAACAGGGAAGCTGGGTAGGACTGCTGTGTGACAAGGGGAGGACAGGCCAAGGGAACTGACTCTCCACGAGGCACTCACCAACATCCTAGGAGTATGGCACCATTCTCAGGAGACCATGGGCCAGATACTGGCCAAGCTGCAGGAGACCCAGCGGCTGCAGGAGGGACAGTACCTGGGGATCATGGAAGACCTGAGGGACATCCACCCCATCCTGGTCACCATTGCAGGGGTGCTGGCAGACATGGCCAACACCATGAGGGAGGCAGTGGCACACCAACGGGCCCCTGGCACTAGCACTAGCCACACCGAAGAACAGACCTCCACCTCCACTGATCCTAGTGGACAGGTGGCCCCGCCACAGGAACAACAGGCCACCAGCACCCCACCCCCTGCAGAAGGAGAACCACCCAGCAAACGGTCCCTGCGATCCAGGCAGAAGCCAGAGAACATTGCCAAGACCCCCACCAGGAAATAATAAAACTCTCCTGATTGTCACCCTTCTTTCCCACTCTGTCACCCTGTCCAACTTGAACTGACATTGCTCCACTTTCTATGCCCCCTTGGACAATACACCTGTGATACAAATAGACTGAACTCTCTCCTGGACTTTCCTCCATCATCAACCCAGCCCATTACACATCCCCATTTACTTTTCAGCACTGAAATAAACCCCCCTGGAACTATTACAAGTATGGAGTCTGTCAAATGTGAGACATATTTATTAGTATAACAAACTGTAAACATTGCAATTCAGATGTAGTTGTCAGAGTCACCAGATCCTCGGGGTCTGTGCACGTTCCCAACATGTCCACCACTTAACAGCTCCAAGACTCTGATAGATAAATCACAGAGACTGAGAGAGTTCAAGAGGGGAAGAGGGGATTAAGAAGGGAAGAGCTGGGAAGGAGTCATGTAGTAAGAAAAAGGTTAGAACACACAATATGAAAATTATATCTCTTGAAATCAATACTAGACTATGATTCTAAACCTAGTTACTCTGAAAATATGAACAATCTAAGAGTTAAGTTTAAAATGACTAAGTTTCAAGATGGCCGGATACCTGTAGGGGAATCAAGATGAATTAAATGAAAACTTTCTTATTCAAGTACTTTCCTTTACATGAGAATCAGAAAAAACATTCTGACTAAATTTTAAACAAGTCATATAAATCCTGTTTTGAGAATGTATACTAGGACCATACAATATTGCATCTAGAAACTCTGGCCTTCTGTGTACTCTTAAAATGTTTCAACACAAATTGCATATATTGCAGATATATATATATATATATATATATATATATATATATATATATATAGTAAACACCATAAAAGGATTGTGCACCATGAATAACACAATATGGATTCAGGAAACAAATCACATAACTTGTCAACTCGAATATTACATATTAAATATCTTAGAATAGTGGCATACAATAAACAACATGAAATAAACTCGAGGAGAGAATCGTGCGTCTTGCCGATTCGAGTGTCACCTTGTAAAATACCAAGAAATGGTAGCACGCAATGAATATCAAAGTCAAATCATCATTAATCGAATCGCACGTCTTGCCAATTCATAAAACACGATGCAAATGTCAAGAACTAACAGCTCACAATAAATAACAAGATCAAAGTACAATGAAACGAATTGCGCTTCTTTTGCCGATTCTTAAGCCACCATGTAAATGTCAAGAAATGGTAGCGTGCAATGAACAACAAAGTTAAATCCTTATGAAACGAGTTGCGCGTCTTGCCAATTCATAAAACATCATGTAAATGTCAAGAAATAGTAGCGCGCAATGGACAACAATGTTTAAACACCATAAAACTAATCGCGCGTCTTGCCGATTCTTAAGCCACCATGCCAATGTCAAGAAATGGTAGCACGCAATGAATAACAAAGTCAAACCTTTATGAAACAAATCGCGCATCTTGCCTATTTGTAAACTACCATATAAATGTCAAGAAATGGTATCGCGCAAGTAATCTGTTACTTATTTAAGAATTAAACCAAGAATATGAAAATTCTCAATAACCGTGTCGGAACAGTCCAACCACCGTCTTACCACCTGGAACAATGATCACCAATGAAGGATGAAGGGCAGAAGACTGGAAGATCCAAATAGGCTGCCGGGACAGGAGCTCAGGAAGAAGCTGCTGCTCTGCACCGGGACCTCTGAGTAGTGAGCACTGGGAGTTGGGCTGGCTCTCTTTTATAGAGTCTTGGCCCTACCCAGAACCACGCCCAGGCATGTTGCAGGGAAAGTCTCTGGAAGGCCCTGGAAAGGGGCCACACCCTAACACACTCTGAAAACCTGCAGAAATACATTGCAAAGGAACAGTATTTGTAAGCATATTAAAAATATGTTCTCAGGATTGAACTCTGCAATGCAAAAGGTTAAACCACAACATATCAGCACAATGCATAAATTACGTTGTTTTGAGAGTGCTGGGTTTTTGCATTTTTGTCTCCAATAGAGCGCGTACTGCTCTGGTGTTGACAGTAGTGTAATATTTACATATGCATGACCTGTAGTGGGCAGCAGTAAACACACCAGGAGCCAGAGTGGGGCACAGAGATCTGAAAATATAGATGTCAAAGGGTACAGTAAGTGACCATAGAAATAGGGAAATCAGGCTGCCATGTTCAATGTCCAACACAAAATTACAATGGAAAGTGAAGTTACAGTGTCTTACCTGTGTGTCACTGGAAGTACTGTTGAATTAGTATAGTTCTGTTGTCCGCATCCTCTTCCTCTGCCTCCTCTTTGTCACTGTCCACAGGCTCCACCACTGCCACATGACCATCCCCAGGCTCATCCTCCTGCAGGAAAGGCACCTGGCGTCTCAAGGCCAGGCTGTGCAACATGCAACATGCAACAATGATCTGGCACACCTTCTTGGGTGAGTAGTATAGGGATCCACCTGTCAGATGTAGGCACCGGAATCTGGCCTTCAGGAGGCCAAAGGTTCGCTCAATGATCCTCCTTGTTCACTGATGTGCCTCATTGTAATGTTCCTCTGCCCTTGTCCTAGCATTCCTCACTGGGGTCAGTAGCCATGAGAGGTTGAGGTAACCAGAGTCACCTGCAAATATCGAGGGAAACCTGTTAGCCAGACACTCACCCTTAAGGCCAACTGCACACCCATATACCTACATCAACTGGGTGGGGACCATGGGCTCACCTATTAGCCACACCCTGTGCCTCTGTAGTTGAGACATCACATATGGGATGCTGCTATTCCTCAAGGTAAAGAAATCATGCACTGAGCCAGGATACTTTGCATTGACATGGGAGGTGTACTGGTCCGCCAAACACACCATCTGCACATTCAGAGAGTGAAAGCTTTTTCTATGTCTGAACACTTGTTCATTTCTCCGGGGGGGAGGGACAAATGCAATATGTGTACCATCTATGGCACCAATGATGTTGGGGGATATGTCCCAGTGCACAGAAATCAGCCTTCACTGTGGCCAAATCCTTCACCTGTGGGAAAACGATGTAGATGCGCATGGGTTTCATCAGGGCAGACAACACTCTGGTCAGCACGTTTGAGAACATAGGCTGTGACATCCCTGATGCCATGGCCACTGTTGCTTGGAAGGAACCACTTGCCAGGAAATGGAGCACTGACAGGACTTGCACTAGAGGGGGGATATCTGTCGGGTGATGGATAGATGATATCAGGTCTGGCTCCAATTGGGCACACAGTTCTTGGATTGTGGCCCTATCAAGCATGTAGGTTAGGATAATGTGCCTGTCCTCCATTGTCGCCAGGTCCACAAGGGGTCTGTATGCAGGGGAATGTCTCTATCTCCTATTCATCCTCAGTGGTTGAACTCTAGGGTGAAAAAGGGTGAGCAGAAGGTCATATCCTAATATATTTTCACAATAATATGCAATTTTTGATTTACAGAAATAGTATGTGAATTCGTAAGTCAGTCAAGTGCCTATGTCTGCTGTGGAGCAGTTAGGTGCCATGGCCTGTGCCCCCTTGAAATGGCGGCTGCCTGACCTGTGTGGAGGGACAAGTGGAAATGAGGTAATTCCGCTGGCACTGTGGGCCGTTGCGGTCGGCGGTCGATGACCGCCGTGCAACACTGCATTGGTTATCATTGGGGCCTATGAGTTCCAGTAGCCGATGGCGATATATGCTGGCAGTGACGGTACGCACCTCTGCGGACGTGACTGCCATTTTCTATCTGTTCCCTCACTTGCTACCTGACCTTCAACAGTCTCTGAAAGCGAAAATGGCTCGAGTGTCTGGGGAAAGGGCCCCTGCCTTCACTTCGGAGGCATTGGAGAGACTGGTGGATGGGGTCCTGCCCCAGTACCCCTTACTATATGGTCCTTCAAACCAATAGGTGAGTACACTGTGAGCATGATGGGTGTGGCATGAATGTATGGATTGCTGTGTGTGTAAGCCTTGTGCATTTGGGGGGGGTTTGAGGGGTCTTGGGAAGAGTGCTGCATGTATGGTGGTCAATATATGTGCATAAGGGGATGGGCGAATATGGTGGCCCATGAGTATAACATTCCGGACGGTATGGCTAATACTTTTCTGCTGTATTTTTTCTGCAGGTCAGCGCCCATCAGAAAAAGGGTATTTGGGGTGCCATCGCCAAGGAGGTGTGGACCCTGAGGGTCTTTGACAGGCAGAGCACCCACTGCCACAAACGGTGGGAGGACCTGCACTGCTGAGCGAGGAAGATGGCGGAGGCCCAGCTGGGGATGGCCTCCCAACGAGGAAGGGGTGCCCGTCGTACCCTGATGTTCTGCATCCTGGCGGTTGCTTATCCGGAGTTGGATGGGTGCATGAAGGCATCACAGGAGCCACAAGGGGGTGAGTATAGATTCACAATCATGATTTTGCATGCATTAAGGTATTACCTGGGTGGGGGATGTGAGCTGTGGGTGCCCCTAGGCCAGGTGAACATGGCAGGGTATGTTCAATGATGGGCAAGCTCAGATGAACTCCAACCCAAACAATGTTAGTGGGCATCTACTACTGGGCAGGGTCCTGTGGGTTTCAGGTGTGCAGCTAGTGGCGTTAGGCATTGTACCCCATGGGCTGGTGACTAGCATTGTAACTGGTAGTGCATGGCCTAGTTCATAGGGTTGTTCCCTGTGAGTTGTGTATGCCAACGGTAGTGTTGTTGCTGGCATTGACCAAGTATATCCTGGGTCTCCCCCCCTTTTTGTTTTGCCGCCCTTTCCGTGTGTGCATTAGCATCATCTGGAGGAGGAGCAGAGGCACCGGCGATGGAGGGAGCTGCATCCCACATGGGCCTGGAGTCCGAATCCACTGACGGTGATGGCGCCAGTGGGACCGAGGGCGAGGGGAGCACCACAACGGAGACAGGAAGGGACAGTACCTACAGCGACTCCTCCTCCGATGTAAGCTCCCTGGCGGTGGCGGACACCTCTGTGTCTACCCCAACTACAGGTACAGCCGCCACCCCCATACCAGCAGCCCCTCAGCATGTTTCCTGTGCCCACTCACCCAGGAGGGTGGGCATCTCCTTCACCCCAGGCACCTCAGACCCTGCCCCATTCAGCCCTGATGCCCTCAGTGAGGAGGCTATTGACCTCCTGAGAGCCCTCTCGGTTGGGCAGTCAACTATACTTAATGCCATCCAGGGTCTAGCAGGGCATTGGCAACAAACAAAAGCATACCTGGAGGGCAACAGGAGCTACAACTGATCAAATCACGCTGAAAGGTGAGGAAGAAGAGGGTGACATTCTCACACAAAGCAGCCTTGTCCCCAGCAGGACACCAGAATTACAATCCTCAGCAGCCTCACAATGTCACAGGAAGACTTAGGGGGTCATTACAACATTGGCGGTATAAGGCACTTACCGCCGTGCAGAAGACCGCCAATACACCGCAGCAGCGGCGGTAGACCGCCACAGCTATTATGACACACATCACGGAATCCGCCGAAATTCAGACACCCACACAAGTCCGCCACAACAAAGGTCATCGATAAACATGCGGAAACAAATCCTCCACCTCCACGCCAATAGAAACACGCCCATGCTATTACGACCCACGAATCCACGCGGCCGTCTTTCAACCGCGGTATTCCATTGGCGGTACACACCACCGCGCTCAAAATACACACACATATACAAAACACCGCCACATTGGACATTTCGAAATACACACACCTGATACACATACAAACAACACTTCCACACACCCAACTCAATATAAAACACACACCCACATCACACACAAACACCTATGACCAGAATTTCTGAGAGAAGGCCAGAGAGAGACAGCACAGAATAGAGAACCCCATCACACAGAGGCACACTACACCATCACCCACACAACATCCATGCACAAAACACCACATACCACTACACCTACCACACTCATCAACACATACGCCACCCAACACCTCACACACACCACCCCATGGCACGCCAAAGACACCCCGCTTCTCCGAGGAGGAGCTCAGGGTCATGGTGGAGGAAATCATCCGGGTAGAGCCACAGCTATTTGGCTCACAGGTACAGCACACAACCATAGCCAGGAAGATGGAGCTATGGCAAAGAATAGTCGCCAGGGTCAACGCTGTGGGACAGCACCCAAGAAATAGGGAGGACATCAGGAAGAGGTGGAACGACCTACGGGGGAAGGTGCGTTCCACGGTCTCCAGGCACCACATCGCGGTACAGCGGACTGGCGGTGGACCCCCACCTCCTCCCCCACAACTAACAACATGGGAGGAACAAGTCTTGTCCATCTTGGATCCTGAGGGCCTCGCAGGAGTCGTTGGAGGAACGGACACTGGTAAGTCAAATCTTAACTATCATATCCCCCATCCTACCTGCATGCTATAACACACCCACACCCTCACACCCTCCCCTATCACCCCAAATCCTCACTAATCTACCCATGACACCAACCACCCATCCCAACCCCAAGACCTGCAGGACATAACTAAGCATGGATACCTATCACTAAAGCATGCCCACTGCACAGACCCACAACACCCCCCCAAACAACAGCACACAAGCCCCCGCAAAGGAATGCCTGCACTGGTGTACACGCACACCCAACCATTGCATACCATGAAACACACACATGCAATAATCATGTACTTATACCCCCGCAGGAACCCGAAGGAACGTCACCACACCAGAGGGTCCAGACAACACCACTCCACCCCCAGAAGAGGCCCACAGTGACGACAGCAGCTCTGCCCTACTGGATCCTGATGACCAGCCCGGACCATCATGGGCCTCAGGACAGTCGGTTCCCCTTGCCCAGCCACAGCCCAACACCGAACTTCCACCCTCTGGGAACACCAGCACAGCACCCACGCAGCGGGCCCATACCTCCCTGCCCAGGACAGGTCAATCAGCAGTGTGTCCACCACTACAGGGCACCCAGGGTAACCCAACACCCCAACAACAACAGGGACCTTTGGGCAGTGGTAGTAGGCACACGGTCCAGGGGATGGAGGCACAGGAACACAGGGGAACTGGGAGGGCTGCTGTGCGACAGGGGGAGGACAGGCCATGGGAACCTACTCTCCACGAGGCCCTCTCCTCCATCATGGGAGCGTACCACCACTCCCAGGAGACGATGGCAACGGTACTGGGCAAGTTGCAGGAGATCCTGCGTCTGCAGGAGGAGCAGTATTTGGGGTTCAGGGAGGAGCTCAGGACCATCGGCTCCGCCCCGGGCACCATTGTAGGGGTGCTGACAGACATTCAAAAGACCTTGCGGGACACCGTGGCACTCCAAGGGGCCCCTGACACTAGCCAGGACGATGAAATGCCCACCACCTCCGCCGGCGCTAGTGGACAGGACGCCCCGCCACAGGACCAACACACCAGCACCCCACCCCCTGCAGACGGACAACCACCACGAAAGCGGGCCCTGAGATCCAGGAATAGGACAGAGCAAGATGTCAAGACCCCCGCCAGGAAATAAGACCACCCTGATTGTCCCCCCACTGTACCACTTTGTTACCCTGTCCAAATCGGAACTGCCCTAGCTCCACTTCCAATGGCCAGATGTGCAATGTACCTGTGAGACTAATAGACTGGACTCTGCCATGGACATTCTTCCACCATAACCCATCCCCATTTCACAACCCCCCTTCATTGTTATGCACTTAAATAAACACCCTTCAAACACTAATAAAACTTGAGTCAGTCAATGATTTTGAACTTTGTATTGTCAATTACAGTGTCAAAAATGGTTACCCATTGGAAGTCCAACATACCAATGTCACACATCACAAGCCTTTCAAGGGTGCAAGGTGTTTACACGTAGGTTACCACATTTGTGAAACTGAAATGGAAGGGGACAACTCAGTTAACAAATAGTGAGTGAAATGTAGGTACAGGATAGAGGTAGACATGTGAAAGTTAATATTGCGTTAAACATGAAAATGTACTCACCTGTGTGTCACTGAAAATATTGCTGTATGACTGACTCCCTGTTGTCGTTTTCTTCTTCATCAGCTTCCTCCTCATCACTGTCCACAGGCTCCACAGGCTCCACAGCTGCTACAATACCGTCATCTGGATCATCCTACTGCAGAAAAGGCACCTGGTGTCGCAATGCCAAGTTATGGAGCATGGAGCAGGTGATGATGATGTCGCACACCTTCTTCAGTGAGTAGAAATGGGATCCACCAGTCATATGGAGGCACCTGAACCTGGCCTTCAGGAGGCCGAAGGTGCGTTCGATCACCCTCCTAGTCCGCCCATGGGCCTCATTGTAGCGTTCCTCTACCCTGGTCCTGGGATTCCTCACTGGGGTCAATAGCAAGGACAGGTTGGGGTAACCAGAGTCCCCCAAGAGCCATACACGGTGCCTCTGGAGTTGACCCATCATATCAGGGATGCTGCTATTCCGCAGGATGTAGGCGTCATGCACTGAGCCAGGGAACATAGCATTTACCTGCGAGATGTACTGGTCTGCCAAACAGACCATCTGGACATTCATCAAATGATAACTCTTCCTGTTCCTGTACACCTGTTCACTCCTGCGGGGGGGGGACCAGAGCTACATGTGTCCCATCAATGGCACCTATGACGTTGGGGATATGTCCAAGGGCATAGAAGTCACCTTTCACTGTAGGCAAATCCTCCACCTGAGGGAAAATGATGTATCTCCTTACGTGTTTCAGCAGGGCAGACAACTCTCTGGACAACACGTTGGAAAACATAGGCTGTGACATCCCTGATACCATGGCCACTGTTGTCTGAAAAGACCCACTTGCAAGGAAATGGAGCACTGACAGCACCTGCACGTCAGGGGGGATTCCAGTCGGATGGCGGATTAGTGACATCAGGTCTGGCTCCAACTGGGTACATAGTTCCTGGATTGTGGCACGGTCGAACCAGTAGGTCACGATCAAATGTCTCTCTTCCATTGTCAACAGGTCCACCAGCGGTCGGTACACCGGCAGATTCCGCCATCTTCCAATATGTCCCAACTAAGAAGGACAACAGCGAAGAAACTGTCAGCATTCCTCCAGGTATGTACCCACAGTCACACACAAGACTTGAAATGTTTTGAGTGTAGGCCTCGGTATGTGTGACGCAGTAGTAAATGAAGCCATGTGGGCCCCGGAAATGGCGGCTGCCTGACCTCTAAACTGGGACAATGGAATTGTGGGGTAACTGCGCTGGCGTTGCACACTGTCGCGGTAGGCGGTCGTAGAGCGCGGTGCAATGCTGCATTGGTTAACATTGGACCCTATGGGTCCCAGGAGCCAATGAACAGGTGCGCTGGCGGTGATGATGCGCCCCGCCGCGGACGTCACCACCATTTTCTATCTCTTCAATCACTAGATACCTGACCTTCGACAGGAGAGGACCTACACTGCTAGTGCTGCTGTGACCTCGGTCTGGAAGCGACGATGGCTGCTGCGTCTGGGGAAAGGGCCCCTGCCTTCACTGCACAGGAGTTGGAGAAACTTGTGGATGGGGTCCTCCCCCAGTACACGCTACTCTGCGGTCCTCCAGACCAACAGGTTAGTACACAGGGAGCACGTTGTATGGGCTAGGCCTGGGTGGAGAGGGCTGGGTGGAAGAGGGAAGGGGGCAGATTACATAGAACAGTTATGCATGGGGATGAATGGGCCACATGAACAGAGTTGGGAGGGGGCCACTCACATTGACGGTGCAGTAGGTAATGACTGTTCCTCTTTCCTTGTGCATGTCATGTAGGTTAGCGCCCACCAGAAGAGGGACTTTTAGCATGCCGTCGCCAAGGAAGTCCGGACCCTGGGGGCCCACCAGAGATGGTGCACCCACTGCCGTAAGAGATGGGAGGACATTCGCCGCTGCAGCAAGAAGATGGCGGAGGCTCAGCTGGGAATGGCCTCCATGACCCCCCTGATGTTCTGGATCCTGGCGGTGGCCTACCCGGAGTTGGATGGGCGCTTGAGGGCATCACAGCAGACACAAGGGGGTGAGTACAACCTCATTCTGTGGACTTTGCGTGCAGTGGACGTGTCTGGGTGGGGGAGGTGGGCTGTGGGTGTCCCTTGGCCAGGGCGAGTGAGGTAGGCAAGGCCCCTCCGTAATGTAGGCCATGTGGGACTCTACCCCAGATCAGAACAGAGGCAAGTTGATGTATAGTTGCCCCTTTGCCATCCATGTGCGCTGACTTCTACCATTGCCATGTAGGCCATATCCCAGAAATTGCATGTGCGGAGGGTAGGAGCATGGCATAATGCATGGGGCTGCTGCGTCTGTCTTGTCCGCCAACGGTAGTGGTATGCCATGCACTAAAACTCTCTTTCTTCTGTCTCCCCCCCTTTTCCTGCTCTCCCTGTCCTTTTGTTCATCAGCATCATCAGGCGGAGGTACAGTGGCACCGGAGCACGAGGGAGCTGCATCCCACATGGCCATGGAGGGCCACACAACAGACTCTGAATGCACCAGTGGGACGGAGGGCGAGGGGAGCTTCACGTCGGCCACAGGATCACCAACCAGCGACACAGACTCGTCCGCCGATGTGAGCTCCCCTGTGGTGGTGGCACCATCTGTGCGCCCCACTTCTACAGGTACATCTGCCACCTCCCCTACCAGCACCGCCCTCCCAGCAGCCCCTCAGCGTGTGTCCCGTGCCCGCTCACCCAGGAGGGTGGGCATCACCTTCGCCCCAGGCACCTCAGGCCCTGCCCCAGTCACCCCTGCTGCCCTCAGTGAGGAGGCCATTGACCTCCTCAGGTCACTCACTGTTGGGCAGTCAACCATTGTGAATGCCATCCAGGGTGTAGAACGAGAGTTGAAACACGGTAATGCATTCCTGGAAGGCATTCATTCTGGTCAGGCTGTCCTTCAGCGAACCCTGCAATCTCTGGCCTCAGCACTGATGGCAGCCATTGTCCCTGTGTCTAGCCTCCCCCTCCAACTTCCTCCACCCAGACCCAATCCCCTGTACCCCAGCCCATCCCAAGCACACCTACAGACAAGCATGCACACAAGTCAACACCCAAAAGTAGCTCAAGCAAACATAGGCACCACACACACCATAGGCACTCACACAGGCATCACACCCATACAGACACAGCAACATCCACCGTCTCCACTGTGTCCCCCTCCTCCTCTTCTCCCTCCTCCCTCCCAGTCTCGTCTACACACACACCTGCATGCACCATATCTACAGGCACTAGGACTCGCACCAGGACACCCAGCACCACAAGCCGCCCACCTGCACTCACCACCTCCACTCCCATTTACACGTCCCCTGTGTCCTCTCACAGTGTGTCTGTGACGCCCCCTCCCAAAATACCCAAACGCCGGCAATCACTCACCCAACATCCATCCACCTCACGACAGCCTCCAGTACCTGCACCTGCACCCAAAACAGCTAAAGTGACAACTCCTACAACCACCTCCTCTACCTCCACTCCCAGACCCCCTCCAACTACCCATCCCAGTGTCCGTCAGAAACTGTCCCTCTGTCAAATTGACCTGTTTGCCCCCACCCCCCCTCCATTTCATCAGTCCCGTCGTAGCGCCTCAGCCAAAAAGCCTCCAGTGCCAGTGGTGCGTGTTCCAGGTTTTTGGAGTGCACCGTCCACCAGGGCAGGCAGTAGGACCCGGAGCCAAGGCACTGGCAGCCCACCCCCTGTAAAGGCTCTGAAATTGGAGAGTGGACGACGGGACCGTGTCAAGACTCCTGGTGGGACAACAACTGAAATGGGATCGAAGGCGATTGGTGAGTCAGCTGTAACTCCAAAGAAGGTGGGGAAGGTCCCGAGGAAGTCTGCCCAGCCTGTTGTGAGTGTCACGGCGGAGAAGTGCGCCATCATTTCCGGCGGTCCAGACACAACCGCCAGCACCGTCGTGACTGGTCAGGAGACCACCGCCGGAGTCATTGCCCAGGAGGGCCCAAGTATCGTTACTGGTCAGGAGACCACCGCCAGAGTCATTGCCCAGGAGGGCCCAAGTGTTGTTACTGGTCAGGAGACCACCGCCAGAGTCATTGCCCAGGAGGGCCCAAGTATCGTTACTGGTCACCGCCGGAGTCATTGCCCAGGAGGGCCCAAGTATCGTTACTGGTCAGGAGACCACCGCCGGAGTCATTGCCCAGGAGGGCTCAAGTATTGTTACTGGTCAGGAGACCACCGCCGGAGTCAGTGCCCAGGAGGGCCCAAGTATCGTTACTGGTCAGGAGACCACCGCCGGAGTCAGTGCACAGGAGGGCCCAACTATCGTTACTGGTCAGGAGACCACCGCCGGAGTCAGTGCCCAGGAGGGACCAGGATCCCACAGCCCCGCTGGGCGATGATGGAACATCATGCCACACACCAATGTCCAGTGTGGAGTTCGTCAAGCCACTCACCAATGTCCAGTGTGGAGTTCGTCATGCCACACACCAATGTCAGTATCCGAACCGCCATGTCAGAGCACCGCTGAACAGTCCATAGACCGCCATGTCAAAGCACCGCTGAACAGTCCATAGACCGCCATGTCAAAGCACCGCTGAACAAGGCCAAGACCGCCATAGTGAAGACCGCTGAACAGGGCAAAGACCACCATGGTGAAGATCGCTGAACAGGGCAAAGACCGCCATGGTGAAGACCGCTGAACAGGGCAAAGACTGCCATGGCTAAGCACCGCTGAACAAGGCCAAGACCGCCATGGTGAAGACCGCTGAACAGGGCAAAGACTGCCATGGCTAAGCACCTCTGAACAGGGCAAAGACCGCCATGGTGAAGACCGCTGAACAGGGCAAAGACCGCCATGGTGAAGACCGCTGAACAGGGCAAAGACCGCCATGGTGAAGAGCGCTGTACAGGGCAAAGACTGCCATGGCTAAGCACCGCTGAACAGGGCAAAGACTGCCATGGCTAAGCACCGCTGAACAAGGCCAAGACTGCCATGATGAAGACCGCTGAACAGGGCAAAGACTGCCATGTCAAAGCACCGCTGAACAATGTCAAAACCGCCATGGTGAAGACCGCTGAACAGGGCAAAGACCGAGTGGGTATGAATAGGCCGCCACATCAGGCATCCTTATCCCATGTGCAGCTGGGACATGAACTTTCACGGGGAGACTCATCCTGTCTGGGCACCAGTCCCACCCAGTACCAGTTGAGAACTGCATCTACTTGTGATAATGTGGTTTTGCACTCCCCAGGATGGTCCAGTGGGCAAACCACCCACTGTAAAGACTTGAGAGACTGTGGCTTTGCACTCCCCAGGATGTAACAGTGGGCAAACCACCCACTGTAAAGACTTGAGAGACTGTGGCTTTGCACTCCCCAGGATGTAACAGTGGGCAAACCACCCACTGTAAAGACTTGAGAGACTGTGGCTTTGCACTCCCCAGGATGTAACAGTGGGCAAACCACCCACTGCAAAGACTTGTGAGACTGTGGCTTTGCACTCCCCAGGATACATCAATGGGCATGGAGCCCCGTCTTGGATCTGGCTTTGCATTCATCCGGCTGAGGTGCACCCCCTTCCCTTCCCCCTGAGATGCCTGTAGTGTTTCAATCTGATGCCCCGGCAGTGTTCTCTCGGATTTTGGTCAGGTATCTATTGTGGGCCTCATCCATGCATTTTTGGACTGTTGGTGCACGGACATTGTTGTGTACATATCTGCACTACTTCTTGTATTGTATATATAATTATTACAGATTTCGATATATTATTCTGTATATTTTTATATGACATGTATATTCGCACATTACAATGTTTGCCCACAATTCGCTTTGTCTTTGCATTCTTCCGGGGGAATTGTGGGTTGTTAATGTGATTTTTGTGACTGCATTGGTGTGTATGTTGTGATATGCGAGGGTGGGGGTGTTTGGTGGGTGTCCCCGTAACTTTTGCCTCCCCCCTCCCCCGTGTCGTAGATGCAGTACTCACCGGTATGTTCTGCGCCTACGTCGCTGTTGTTCGTACAGGAGCAGAAAGACAAGGGCAGGTAGGATTTGGAGTTCCGGCTCCATGGAGTCGTCGTTCCTCGTGGGATGTGCTCAGGTGAGCGTTTTCCCATAGCAAAAGCTGTTTCCGCCGTGTTTTTATCCACGGAGAATCCACCCCGGAAAATGTGGCGGATTGGTAGGTTATAATACTGTGGGCGGTACATTGTCTTCCGCCTGTCTGTTGGCGGTGACCGCCACGCTGTTTGTCTGTACCGCCGTGGCGGGCAAAGTGTTAAAGTGGCTGTCTTTGTTGGCGGTTACCGCCAGGGTCGTAATTCCCTTTTTTTGTCCGCCGGCCTGTTTGCGGTATTTCCACAGCTTTAACACCGTCCGCCAGGGTTGTAATGACCCCCTTAGAGTCAGATGTAGACACCACGGCATACGGTGACTGCATCACTCTGCACATTGAGTATACCATTACCTACATCTCAAAAGCCACCTGCATCAGAGGCCACAGAAAAGAAGAAAATCCAGCCTAAAATGACAGGCATGTTTAGGCAGGAGGGTCCACAACTGCAACCACCCAGTGGCACACTGGTACTATGGGTAGCTGGCAAAAATGTTAGTGCTGGACCTCCTCCCATTTGCTTTTGTGGAAGGAGTGGGATTCTAAAAATGTATGGCAGCCATGTGCCCAAAATGGGAAGTACCAATTTGGACCTATTTTGCTTGAGTTGCCATTCCAGCACTGCATTGCGATGTGCTTCAATTGCTTTGACAAGCTTTGCAGTAAAGTGTTGTCCACACTATCTACCTGATGATAGACATGTGGACCAGTTATCAGGTTACTGATTACATGTGCATCATTGCACACTGGATGTCTTTGCCACGGGTGATGCAAAAGCTATTGACAGGTCGTGTCCCTGAAGAAATTTCTTAAGAACATTAGGCATGCAACAGTAACCATGTTCGCCATGGAGAAATCACATACAGCTGCAAGCATCTTAGACGTATTTAATAGAAAGGTGTGTAAATGGATGCGAACCTGAGGTCTTGGAAATGGATTTGTTGCCACGGAAAATGGCTGCAACATAGTCAATGTCATGGCAGACAGTGGCTATTTCAGGGTCCTCTGTTTGATGCACTGCATCAACCTGGTTTTGCAAGACTTTCTAAAAAAATACGACATAGTCAGCAACATATTGACCACCTGCAATGAATCTGCACTCATTTGAGCCATTCTTTTAAAGCCTGGAAGCAGTTGTGGATTATTCAGCGTGGTAACAGAATACCAGTTAAAGCTCTTATACATGAGGTGCCAGCACAATGAAAGTCAACCTATTATATGTTGCAGCCTCTGTTTGAGCAGTACAGACAGACCAATGACTATGTCATTCTAAGAGGGGATGCAATTGGGAAAGCTATGACCATGGATGTGGAAACTTGAGGGCTAGTCAAATGCCTGACACAGATTCTGCTACGTTTGTGGTTTTCATGCAAGAAGTTAGGAAGAAGGACAGTAAGATGGGCCAAGCTATCCCATCGTTGCATCTTCTACGTGAGCAGTTAAAGGTGCCTGAAAGTTTTTAATGAAAACCCAGAAGCCCATGCCTTAGTTGAGAGTGTAATCCTTCAGTTGGTTTGTGATGCAAGGCTTCGAAATGACATTATCTCATCCAGAGAGTGCATCACGCTACTTTCATTCCTTTTTCTGAAGGGGATGTTCCAAAATTCAAGAGCTGGATTGTTGAGCAAGCCGGAAAACTGGAAGAAGTACACATTCAGTAGTTCTGGGGTGCTGCCTTCGATTTCCAGAGAGAGCAGTCCTGTCACCCAGCAGCCAAAACCTGCAACAAGAACACTGGCAACAACAGCATCAGAAGAATTGGACCCAAGCTCTGCATTGGCTCAGTTTCAAGTGACAGGTCTGAAGTCCAGTGCAGAGGCTAAGACAAAATAAGTCAAGCACTACCAATGACACTTCAGAGAATGTTCCAGGAGTATCTGGATGACCTGAAAGAAGTATACGTAGATCAAAACCCATTGGTGTACTGGTATGGGACGATGTGCCAATGCTCAGAGCTCAGCAGGTTGGAAATAAGGCATCTGGCTTATCCAGTAGCCCGTGTGTCTGCTGAACGTGTGTTCAGTGCAGCTGGTGGAGTTGTGACAGTGATAAGGACCAGTCTCTCACCTCAAAATGTTGAGAGATTGACCATGATTAAAATTAACCAGCAATTTATACCACCTGAATATATCCTTCCCGAAACACCACTGGAGGAGGAAGAGGATGATTGGTCAGAATCAAGTTTGTTTGCTGACCAACGTCTGGGTGAACCACCTGAGTTTGAGGACAAACTCTAATTCCTGAACTGAGTATTCCAATGCCACCATATAACTTTTTGTTTATTTCTTGATGAACTTCTTTCTTTCTTTGCAAAACAAAATGCTAGTGGAACATTATGTGTGTGTCAAATTTATGTTGCCCCACTATTGTTCAATGAAATATATGGCCGGTTTGGAGTCGGACCCGTATGCAGTAAAGAAGGCCCCACATTCACTTCAGGACTTTGGAGATGATACCTGTCTCCTTCACATGCCATTGGCTACCCTTTGTTTACATTGCCTAGCAGGGCTGCCCCAGAATTTCACTGATTAAAAGACAGCCAGTGCCAATGCCAAATTCCAATGTGTTGCTATAATCAAGAGGAGATAATATTTTGTTCAACCACCATGTTTGGATTGGAAGAGATAACTACTAAGTATTACACAAATGAGTGGTGATAAATTGACTGATTGGGACTGACGATTGATGATGTACGTGGTGGCTAATAGTGAGGGAGGGAGTTCAAAAAATGTGTAAACTTGGTTCCAATGATTTGTAATGTTTGTGGGCTGATGGGTAATCATTTTTCCTGAAAGTAATTGGCCTTTCAACCTTAGTGAAATTTACCTGCAGAGTCAACTACTACCTTCTGGTTCCTCAAACCGGAAAAGTGACTGTAGTTAGCAAACACAAATCTACACAAAATAATCCAGTTCTGTTTCTCTATTTGTTCTTCAATAGCAGGTCTACCTCACTCTGTTTAGGACTGGGGTAGAGTTACTAGGAATCAGGACGATGGAAGGACCTAGGGCAGGACCACCTCAACAGCTAGAAGGAGAACGTTATTAAAGTTATTGAATTCAAAGAGAAACCATGTTCATGGCGAAGACTCTGAGGCCTAGTACTCACTCAGCTTTGTGGACTGCAGAGAGGAGCATTGATTTCGGAATTGCTGCTGAGTAGGTGTTTTTCATGTTGCTGGCTCAAACATGAAACTCCTCATATGTTCTTGCTCTGCCTCTTAGTCTTCTTGGTACACTCTGACTCCTCATGAAGCTTACCTTGCTTCCTTTCGTCCTTCTCCTATACTCCATAATACAGTTACTGTTTTTTCAATGCTCAGGCTTTCCGTTAGTTCTCTGCTGCATGAACAGTACTTGGTGAAAGCTAAACACTCCAGCTTACCTACTGGAGAGGTTCAGCCAGGCACCCAAGAGTGATGGACATTCCAAGAAGAATGGAGATGCACCACCCAATTTGGCAATAGAGTATCATTTTCCTTTTTAAGAATAATAATTGTTTAAACTGGGAGGGTGAACTTCAATCCTCTATAATTTATATTTTTTAGACCTAGAAGACATATTATTTGGAGATATATTATCTTGGGGCTCTCTGGGGCAGGATAACTATTTGCAATGCATTTAACTGAACGGTGTCATACTTATCCCTTCATCTTTTCCTTCCACAACAGATGGATGATGGTGTGCTGCTCAGAGCCCAATTAATTTTGTCATGGTTTCTTTTGTGTAGTGTTTCTCTTTGCCACACCTTTCCCCAAAGTTCCTTTCCCATCTAATCATAACCCTCTTCACATGGGCTATGTAATTTATTGAGGTGTGACTTAATTTTTCTCCATAAATGGATCACACACTTGCTGGGGTGGATGTGATGAAAGCAACACCAACTTACTGAATGACTTTCTATCAACTGAGAAACATTTCACACTGGCCCCAATACGATCGTCATTAAGGCCTTTTGCTATGTGTTGCGTGAATGCTTAACCACGTCGAACTACTCCTGACCCTGAGCCCACTTCATCAGACTCCATGATTTCATTTCTTAAGTTCAGTTTTGAAATACAAGCTTCCTACCATTGGTCAGAAGAGGTTGATATTGCTGGTTTGTATTACAATGTCAGGTCTTCTTTGTTGTGTGTCAAATACTGTCTGTAGCAAGGTGAAGGCATTATATGGCATAATTAGATAGTTTTACCATGGAATACCAACACAATACCCAGTAGTGGACCTTGGATTCACTCTCAGCAAACTTTAGCTCAGCCCTGGTAGTATGGCTAAGAGAAGTCAGGCTACTTGGACATGTATAAAGCATTTCACATTAGCAACATGGAGCATAAGTAAATTACACAACTCTACAGAAATCTGATACCACTTTGTAGCATTCGCACAACCATAGTTGTGAATTTTTAATTCTTTGTAAAATACATTAATTTGCTGATTTAAAGCGTTTCCATTGAAGCCAATAGGAAAAATAGCAGTGTACACCCGGGCCCTACTAGGGTGAGTTCCAGTGAACACACAAGAACTTAAGGTGCTGCGGGGACATAGACCAAGAGTCAACAGTCAAATGTTTGTAGTCTTGCCCAGGGAGTCTGATTGCTGAGGTGACTTGGCTGTCCTTGGTACTAAACAGTCTGCAGTTGCTGGTGCCTTTTGCACTCTGTGCAAAACTGGACTTGGGGGTGGACTCACACTCTACCATTTGAATGTAGGTGTTTGGGGGGCCAAGACCTGGAATCAACACTTGGATCTTCATCACCTTGTCTAGTGGCTGCGTGTGCAGAGGTAGATCCAGTCTGAGTCAGTTCCTTCAGGCTGCAAACCCACAGGAAGGGGGACATTGGCGACATTGGTCCCTATGTTGGAGGGGATACTCTGTAGTTGGTGAAAGTCATGTGGCCATTGGTTTCCATGCAAGCAACAAACAAGCCTTGGCCCCTACAAGGATGGTCCACAGGCTTTCTGGAAGCTGGACGGCGTTTGGTGGGGAGTAGAGGCTAAAAACTTGACATGGGCCTCACTCCCACTCCTTCGATGCTGGACACTGTGTTATTTGGGCTCAGGCATTCAGAGCCCTTCATGTCACAGTTCTTTGTCCACAGCACTTCTTTACTCCAGCAATTTGCAGGGGAGTCTTCCTTGGGGTTTTGGTGTCCACGGCGGTCCCTCTGGTCAGGACAAATTAGTTTTCACCACTAGCACATGCTGGGCACACAGTTCCAATACTGGTCTCTGCAGGTCACTCTGGCTCCTCTCCTTTGTACTGTGGCTGGAATCCAGGTCCTGCTATGAGGCATCTGTTTGTGCTTCTTTCTTCTTGTCCTGGTAAGACATGTGCTCTGGTGCCAGGGGAGCCACTTCGATCCTGGTTTGGAGGGTGTTTAAGGGTGTGAGGGACAGTGGCCAATGGGCCTCCGTCCCTGTGGCTAGTCAGCCCTTCCAGTGACAAATTCCTGTGGGAAGTAAGTTATTTTCCTACCAGAACCCACTATTCTAGGGGTATGCCAAGATGCCAGAACCCTTCTTTAGCCACGTAGACCTCTTAGCCCGCCTTCAAAGGTGTGATTAGTTTGAGGGAGGTGCACGCTGCCTACATAGCTAATTTCCCACCTGCCCAGGCAGGCAGGCTTTGTCCTCCACTGGGGGACAACTCCTGGGATGAAGGAGGTGTATCCTCCTTCCTGCCCAGGACCTTTGTCTTACATCCTGGCAAGATAGTAGCACCACCAGCAGGAGGTCAGACTTCTGTCTGTGGTGGCAGTGTCTCAGGAGAGCAGGCCAAAACAGTACTGGAATGGGTAACTCGGTGGGCACCCTCTAAGAATGTCACCTGGCCATCTGCTTTTTTTAATCCTGAACATGGACATCATGTTCAGGGTTCAAGAGCACAGTGTTTGATGCCAAACACAACAGAATTTGTCTGGGCCATTGCAGAGCTGGACATCTGAGCAATGGTCAGATTCCAGCTCATGTTATAAAATGAACCACCAGTTACCTGGGCCAGCATTGCAGTTTAAATGCCAGCACGGGATTATATGTGCTCCTGCACATATGCCCTCACTCATGGAATAGTGCACCCTGCACCCTGGGCTAGAGGGGGCCTGCCTATGGGTAGAAGAAGGAGCTCTGACTGCACTTGGTGTAGGCAGAGCCTCACTCAAGCAGCAGACTGCTCATGCACACTGATATGGCAGCTCTACAGTCTCTCTTTTACTTGGGGGTACTCAGGTTGGCACAATCAGTTCTGCAGCCCTGGTACCTCCTTTACCACCCTTGCCCTTGTTTACCAGGGTACTACTTACAGGGGGCTTACAGGGAGATAGGGTGCTTGCCAATTGGCCTATCCAATTTGACATTTACTTTAAGGAAAGAGCATTGGTGCTGTGGCCAGGTTAGCATGCCTCAACGCAATATAGGTAAAAAACCGCAGCATCTGACAGCAAAAAGTAGGGGGTGACCATCAAAAAGGGGCACTTTACAACACTGTCATAGTGGCATCCTAAAGTTATGATGTAATATGACCAACTAACTCTCTGTTTTCTTTCTAACTAGGTGACAGTGATGAATAACCCTCTTATTAATTTTGCCGTTGGAGATTACATAGGTGGCAGTGGCACCTTATATCTTCCCTGTTATGGTGCTAGTTTGCTACTATGAGAGAAAAAAGTTTTTCAGAACTCAGCGAGGAATGCTCCACAAAAATCGTCCAGCAGAGTGGGATTCTTTGCCCACCCCTACTAAAATCCCTATTCCAAATTTCCTTACCAAAAACTACATTTAGCACTAAGGCATTGTAATGAATGATCCTTAATTCTATTTTCATTTCTCAACCTCCATGATGAACCATTTCAGTCTCCTTTTTTTGCAATGCATATACGCATACTAGCAGTACTACACATTACTGTGAAATTGCTTGGGACTGTACGAGCTACATAGATAAAAGTCACAGAGAATGCTAACTCACTGATATCACTAGTTCACTATGGTGACAGGAGGACAGAGGAGTCTGCATTGCAGTGGCTTCTTAAATATTCAGCCAAAGTAAGCACCGATAAGTATGATGAGGTAGCGCTGAACACCTGTCTAGCTCCAACTGGCTCACATAATAATATTCTCAATGTAAACTAAATGGAACTTACCTCTGAGTGTGAGCAGTATGCTATTTGGAACTGTAGAACACAAACACAATAATATAGTAAATACTCACCAAGCCCCAGAATCTCTACTCCTAGAACGTTGAATAATATCCACCCAGTGTTCCATCAGCTGCTGCATGATGCACTGCAGCTTGCTGGTACGCCGCACACACTAGAGCACCCTCCCCCAATGCAGCTGATGTTTCTGCAAGGGGTACTTATTGCCAGGCCCACTGCTTGCTGCCAGCATGGAGGGGAGGTAGTGCTGGACATACAAAAATGAGTGCTGCTACATCTACCTCACAAAAGATGGGTTAGAGCTGCACCCTTGGTGGCTGGCTGCTGCCGGTGGCTGTTTGGAGGGCCTGGCACTGTCGCTCCCCTGCTCACCACCCTGCTCTGCCACAGTGCTGGCCTGGGTGGGGTAAAGACAAACAAAATTAACAGGGAAAGGAAGGAAGAAAGGAAGAAAATGAAATAAGGAATTAAAGGGAAAAATAAGAAACAAAAATCAAAAAAGTCACTAAAATACATTTAAAAAAAATGCACAGACACAAAAGCACACACTTATACAATAAATAAAAATGAGGTTGTTAGAATTTTCATCCTTGGCGTGGTCTCCCTTAACTTTTTGTCTCTGTTTCCCAGGTTGTTGATGTGTGCTGGACACTGTTTTTGCTGTTTTTGTTACTCTGGGCACTTTACCACTAACTCGTGCTAAAGTGCAAGTGCTCCTATACAAAATGTAAATGTAATTGGTTCATCCATGATTGGCATATTTGATTTACTAGTAAGTCCCTAGTACAGTGCCCTAGAGGTGCCCAGGGTCTGTAAATCAAATGCTACTAGTGGGCCTGCAGCCCTGGTTGTGCCACCCACCTAAGTAGCCCTGTAATCATGTCTCAGACCTGCCATTGCAGTGTCTGTGTGTGCAGTTTTAACTGTAAATTCGACTTGGCAAGTGTACCCACTTGCCAGGCCTAAACCTTCCCTTTTCTTACAATTAAGGCACCCCTAAGGTAGGCCTTAGGTAGCCCCAAGGGCAGGGTGCAGTGTATGGTTAAGGTAGGACATATAGGTGGTCATTACAACCATGGCGGACGGTGTAAAAGGTGGGGTAATATTGCAAACAGGCCGGCAGACAAAAAAAGGGAATTACGACCCTGTCGGTAACCCCCAACAAAGACAGCCACTTTACCACTTCGCCCGCCACGGCGGTACAGACAAACAGCGTGGCGGTCACCGCCAACAGAAAGGCGGGAGACAAAGTGCCGCCCACACTATTACAACACACCAATCCGCCACCTTTTCCGGGGCGGATTCACTGTGGATAAAAACACGGCGGAAACAGCCTTTGCTATGGGAAAACGCTCACCTCAACACACTCCATGAGGAACGACGACTCCATGGAGTCGGAACTCCAAATACTCCCTGCTCTTGTCTTTCTGCTCCTGTACGAACAACAGCGACGTAGGCGCAGAACATACTGGTGAGTACTGCATCTACGACGAGGGGAGAGGCAAAAGTTAGGGGGACACCCACCAAACACCCCCACCCACACCCTCGCATAGTACAACATACACACCAATGCAGTAAAAAATATCACATTAACAACCCACAATCCCCCCTGAAGAATGCAAAGACAAAGCGAGATCCGTTCAAATATTGTAATGTGCCAATATACATGTCATATAAAAATATACTGAATCATATCTCGAAATCTGTCATATTTATATATACAATACAAGAAGTAGTGCAGATATGTACACAACAATGTCCGTGCACCAACAGTCCAAAAATGCATGGGAAAGGCCCACAATAGATACCTGACCAAAATCCGAGAGAACACTGCTGGGGCATCAGATTGAAACACTACAGGCACCTCAGGGGGAAGGGAAGGGGGGGCACCTGAGCCACATGACTGCAAAGCCAGATCCACGACGGGGCTCCATGCCCATTGATGTATCCTGGGGAGTGCAAAGCCACAGTCTCTCAAGTCTCTACTGTGGGTGGCTTGCCCACTGTGCCATCCTGGGGAGTGCAAAGCCACAGTCTCTCAAGTCTTTACAGTGGGTGGGTTGCCCACTGGACCATCCTGGGGAGTGCAAAGCCACAGTCTCTCAAGTCTCTACAGTGGTTGGCTTGCCCATTGTGCCATCCTGGGGAGTGCAAAGCCACAGTCTCTCAAGTCTTTACAGTGGGTGGGTTGCCCACTGGACCATCCTGGGGAGTGCAAAGCCACATTGACGCAAGTAGATGCAGTTCTCAACTGGTACTGGGTGGGACTGGTGGCCAGACTGGATGAGTCTCACTGTGAAAGTTCCTGTCCTGTCACTGTCCCAGCTGCACATGGGAGAAGGATGCCTGATGTGGCGGCCTATTCATACCCACACGGTGTTTGCCCTGATCAGCGGTCTTCACCATGGCGGTCTTGGCCTTGTTCAGCGGTGCTTTGCCATGGCTGGCTATGGACTGTTCAGCAGTCTTCACCATGGCGGTCTTGGCCTTATTCAGCGGTGCTTTGCCATGGCTGGCTATGGACTGTTCAGCGGTGCTTAGCCATGGCTGGCTATGGACTGTTCAGCGGTCTTCACTATAGCGGTCTTTGCCTTGTTCAGCGGTGAATTCAGAGTCTGTGGTGTGGCCCTCCATGGCCATGTGGGATGCAGCTCCCTCGTGCTCCGGTGCCACTGTACCTCCGGCCTGTTGATGCTGATGTACAAAAGGACAGGGAGAGCAGGAAAAGGTGGGAGACAGAAGAAAGAAAGTTTTAGTGCATGGCATACCGCTACCGTTGGCGGACAAGACAGACGCAGCAGCCCCATGCATTACGTCGTGCTCCTGACCTCTGCACATGCAGGATATGGCCTACGTGGCAATGGTAGTAATCTGCCCACATGGATGGCAAAGGGGCAACTATACATCAACTTCCCTCTGTTTTGAGCTGGGGTAGAGGGCCACATGGCCTACATAACGGAGTGGCCTTGCCTACCTCACCCGCCCTGGTCTAGGGACACCCACAACCCACCACCCCCACCCAGACACCTCCACTGCACGTTAAGTCCATATGATGAGGTAGTACTCACCCCCTTGTGTCTGCTGTGATGTCCTTAAGCGCCCATCCAACTCCGGGTAGGCCACCGCCAGGATCCGCAACATCAGGGGGGTCAAGGTGTGACGGGCACCCCTCCCACGTTGGGAGGCCATCCCCAGCTGAGCCTCCGCCGTCTTCTTGCTGCAGCGGCGAATGTCCTCCCATCTCTTACGGCAGTGGGTGCCCCGTCTCTGGTGGGCCCCCAGGGTCCGGACTTCCTTGGCGATGGCATGCCAAAGGTCCCTCTTTTGGTGGGCGCTGACCTACATGACATGCACAAGGAAAGAGGACAGTCATTACCTACTGCACCGTCGTTGTGATTGGCCCCCTCCCAACTCTATCCCTGTGGCCCATTCATCCCCATGCATAACTGTTCTATGTACTCTTCCCCCTTCCCTCTTCCACCCAGCCCTCTCCACCCAGGCCTAGCCCATACAACCTGCTCCCTGTGTACTAACCTGTTGGTCTGGAGGATCGTAGAGTAGTGTGTACTGGGGGAGGACCCCATCCACAAGTTTCTCCAACTCCTGTGCTGTGAAGGCAGGGGCCCTTTCCCCAGACGCAGCAGCCATCATCGCTTCCAGACCGAGGTCACAGCAGCACTAGCAGTGTAGGTCCTCTCCTGTCGAAGGTCAAGTATCTAGTGATTGAAGAGATAGAAAATGGTGGTGACGTCCGCGGCGGGGCGCATCATCACCGCCAGCGCACCTGTTCATTGGCTCCTGGGACCCATAGGGCCCAATGTTAACCAATGCAGAATTGCGACCGCCTACCGCGACGGTGTCCAACGCCAGCGCAGTTACCCCACAATCCCATTGACCCAGTTTAGAGGTCAGGCAGCCGCCATTTCAGGGGCCCACATGGCTTCAATTACTACTGCGTCACACATACCGAGGCCTACACTCAAAACCTTTACCGGATTGGTTAATTGTCTGTTGTAGTCTTGTGTATGACTGTGGGTACACACCTGGAGGAATGCTGACAGTTTCTTCGCTGTTGTCCTTCTTAGGCACCGTCAGTTGGGACATATTGGAAGATGGCGGAATCCGCCGGTGTACCGACCTCTGGTGGACCTGTTGACAATGGAAGAGCGACATGTCATCGTGACCTACCGGTTTGACCGTGCCACAATCCAGGAACTATGTATCCAGTTGGAGCCAGACCTGATGTCACCAATCCGCCATCCGACTGGAATCCCCGCTGACGTGCAGGTGCTGTCAGTGCTGCATTTCCTTGCAAGTGGGTCTTTTCAGACAACAGTGGCCATGGTATCAGGGATGTCCCAGCCTATGTTTTCCAACGTCTTGTCCAGAGTGTTGTCTGCACTGCTGAAACACGTAAGGAGATACATCATTTTCCCTCAGGTGGAGGATTTGCCTACAGGGAAAGGTGATTTCTATGCCCTTGGACATATCCCCAACGTCATAGGTGCCATTGATGGCACCCATGTAGTTATGGTCCCCCGCGCAGGAATGAATAGGTGTACAGGAACAGGAAGAGTTATCATTCCATGAATGTCCAGATGGTCTGTTTGGCAGACCAGTACATCTCGCAGGTAAATGCTATGTTCCCTGGCTCTGTGCATGACGCCTACATCCTGCAGAATAGCAGCATCTCTGATATGATGGGTCAACTCCAGAGGCACCGTGTATGGCTATTGGGAGACTCTGGTTACCCCAACCTGTCCTGGCTATTGACCCCGGTGAGGAATCCCAGGACCAGGGCAGAGGAACGGTACAATGAGGCCCATGGGCGGACTAGGAGGGTGATCGAGCGGACCTTCGGCCTCCTGAAGGCCAGGTTCAGGTGCCTCCATATGACTGGTGGATCCCGTTTCTACTCACTGAAGAAGGTGTGCAACATCATCATCGCCTGCTCCATGCTCCATAACTTGGCATTGTGACGCCAGGTGCCTTTTCTTCAGGAGGATGATCCAGATGACGGTGTTGTTTCAGCCGGGGAGCCTGTGGACAGTGATGAGGAGGAAGCTGATGAAGATGAAAAGGACAACAGGGAGTCAGTCATACAGCAATATTTTCAGTGAGACACAGGTGAGTGCATTTTCATGTTTCACACATTATTAACTTTCACACGTCTACCTTTATCCTGTACCTACATTTCACTCCCTATTTGTTAACTGAGTTATCCCCTTCCATTTCAGTTTCACTATTGTGGTAACCTACGTATCAACAGCTTGCACCCTTGAAAGGCTTGTGATGTGTGACAATGGTATGTTGGCCTTCCAATGGGTAACCTTTTTTAACACTGTAATTGACAATACAAAGTTCACAATCATTGACTGACTCCAGTTTTATTAGTGTTTCAGGGGTGTAACAATGAAGGGGGGTTGTGAAATGGGGATGGGTGATGGTGGAGGAATGTCCATGGCAGAGTCCAGTCTATTAGTCTCACAGGTACATTGCACATCTGGCCATTGGAAGTGGAGCTGGGCCAGTTACGATTTGGACAGGGTAACAAATTGGGACAGTGGGAGGACGATCACAGGGTGGTCTTATTTCCTGGCGGGGGTCTTGCCATCTTGCTCTGTCCTGTTCCTGGATCTCAGGGCCCGCTTGTGTGGTGGTGGTCCATCTGCAGGGGATGGGGTGCTGGTGTGTTGGTCCTGTGGCGGTGCCTCCTGTCCACTAGCGCCGGCGGAGGTGGTGGGCATTTCATCGTCCTGGCTAGTGTTAGGGGCCCCTTGGAGTGCCACGGTGTCCCTCATTGTCTTTTGAATTTCCGTCAGCACCCCTACAATGGTGCCCAGGGCGGAGCCGATGGTCCTGAGCTCCTCCCTGAACCCCAAATACTTTTCCTCCTGCAGATGCAGGGTCGCCTGCAACTTCGCCAGTACCGTTGCCATCGTCTCCTGGGAGTGGTGGTATGCTCCCATGATGGAGGAGAGGGGCCTCGTTGAGAGTAGTTTCCCTTGGCCTGTCCTCCCTCTGTCGCACAGCAGCCCTCCCAGTTCCCCTGTGTTCCTGTGCCTCCGTCCCCTGGACCGTGTGCCCACTACCACTTCCCCCAGGTCCCTGTTGTTGTTGGGGTGGTGGGTTCACCTGGGTGCCCTGTAGTGGTGGACACACCGCTGATTGACCTGTCCTGGGTAGGGAGGTTTGGGCCCGCAGGGTGGGTGCTGTGCTGGTGTTCCCAGAGGGTGGCAGTTCGGTGTGGGGCTGTGGCTGGGCAAGGGGAACCGACTGTCCTGAGGCCCACGATGGTCCGGGCTGGTCATCAAGATCCAGTGGGGCAGAGCTGTTGTCATCACTGTGGGCCTCTTCTGGGGGTGGAGTGGTGTTGTCTGGACCCTCTGGTGTGGTGACGTTCCTTCTGGTTCCTGCTGGGGTATGAGTACTTGATTATTGCATGTGTGTGTTTCATGATGTGCAATGTTTGGGTGTGCGTGTACCCCAGTGCAGGCATTCCTGTGTGGGGGCTTGTGTGGTGATAGTTGGGGGGTGTTGTGGGTCTGTGCAGTGGGCATGCTTTAGTGATGGGTATCCATGCTTAGTTAGGTCATGCAGGTTTTGGGGTTGGGATGGGTGGTTGGTGTCATGGGTAGATAGGTGAGGATTTGGAGTGATAGGGGAGGGTGTGAGGGTGGGGGTGTGTGATAGCATGCAGGTAGTGTGGGGGATATGATAGTTGAAATTTGACTTACCAGTGTCCGTTCCTCCAACGACTCCTGCAAGGCCCTCAGGATGCAAGATGGACAAGACTTGCTCCTCCCATGTTGTTAGTTGTGGGGGAGGAGGTGGGGGTCCGCCACCAGTCCGCAGTACCGCGATGTGGTGCCTGGATACCGTGGAACGCACCTTCCCCCGTAGGTCGTTCCACCTCTTCCTGATGTCCTCCCTATTTCTTGGGTGCTGTCCCACAGTGTTGACCCTGTCAACTATTCTTTGCCATAGCTCCATCTTCCTGGCAATTGATGTGTGCTGTACCTGTGATCCAAATAGCTGTGGCTCTACCCGGATGATTTCCTCAACCGTGACCCTGAACTCCTCCTCAGAGTTTGGCGTGCCATGGGGTGGTGTGTGTGATGTGTGGGGTAGTGTATGTGTTGATGAGTGTGGTGAGTGTAGTGGTATGTGGTGTTTTGTGCGTGGGTGTTGTGTGGGTGATGGTGTAGTGTGCCTCTGTGTGATGGGGTTCTCTATTCTGTGCTGTCTCTCTCTGGCCTTCTCTCAGAAATTGTGGTCATAGAGGTTTGTATGTGATGTGGGTGTGTGTTTTATATTGTATTGGGTGAGTGGGAGTGGTGTGTGTATGTGTATCAGGTGTGTGTATTTCGAAATGTCCAATGTGGCGGTGTTTTGTATATGTGTGTGTATTTTGAGCGCAGCGGTGTGTACCGCCAATGGAATACTGCGGTTGAAAGACCGCCGCGTGGATTCGTGGGTCGTAATATCATGGGCGTGTTTCTGTTGGCGTGGAGGTGGAGGATTTGTTTCCGCATGTTTATCGCTGACCTTTGGTGTGGCGGTGTTGTGTGGGTGTCTGAATTTTGGCGGATTCCGAGATGTGTGTCAAAATAGCTGTGGCGGTCTACCGCGGCGGTGTATTGGCGGTCTTCTGCACGGCGGTAAGCGCCTTATACCGCCAAGGTCGTAATGACCCCCATAGTCATGTGTCTTACATGTCCTGACAGTGAAATATTGCTAAATTCATTTTTCACTGTTGCAAGGCCTGTCCCTCTCATAGGTTAACATGGGGGCTACCTTTAAATATGATTAAAGTTTAGATTCCCTTTGGGAGCGGATAGACATGAGGAGCTTGGGGTCTCTGAGCTCACAATTTAAAAATACATCTTTTAGTAAAGTTGATTTTAAGATTGTGTTTTTGAAAATGCCACTTTTAGAAAGTGAGCATTCTCTTGCGTAAACCATTTCTGTGACTCTACCTGTTTGTGGATTCCCTGTCTGGGTCAGTTTGACAGTTGGGCTGGTTGCACCTCTCACTTGACAGTGACACAAAGAGAGAAGTTTGCATTTCCTGATGAGCCATCTATGCTGGGAGGGAGGGGAGGAGTGGTCACTCACACCTGAAAGGACTGTGCCTGCCATCACACAATGCAGTCTCCAACCCCCTGGTGATTGTCATGGGCCTGGCCTGGGCAAGGCAGGATTTCACAATCAAAAGAGACTTTGCTTTGAAGTAGGCCTACTTCAAAGGAGAAAATGGGTATAAGAAGGGCACCAAAAGCCACAGACTTTAGAACACTTCTGGAAACCAAGAGGAACCTATGCCTGGAGAAGAACTGAATAGCTGAGGAAGAAGAGCTGCCCTGCCTGAGACTGTGCTTTGGGGAGCTATCCTGCAGTTGCTGCTTCTGCCTATGCTAGAGGACAAAGACTGGACTTTGTGTTGCATTCATTCTTGTGAAGAGCTCCAAGGACTTGATTTAGAGCTTCCCTCCTATTATTTGAATTCTCAGGGACAGCAAAGGCTTCTCTCTGCCAGTGCCGGGAGTCTCTGGAGAGACTCCTACCCTGCCAAGTGGTGCCAATTCAGTTCCTGAGACCCTGAAAGGAGAAGCTGGCAGCCCAAGAGTGAGAAATCCAAGCACAGACCGCCCTGCGGGGAAAAGATCGACGCAACTCAGATCTGCAGTTGAAAAATCAACGCACTGCCAGTTCGCGGTTGAAAATCAACGCTCACCTGCAACACGACCTGAAGATCGATGCCCGGGGCTGGAGAAATGATGCACAGCATCGCTGACGAAGGCTGATGAGATCGCAATCCGCGCTGTGTGGTTTTCCGATCATCGTGCGGCTGGATTTCCGATGCAAACACTGCTGGACGTTTAAAAATGACACAAGGCCTGCCCGGGTCCGAGAGTGCTGACCGGATCGATGCATTGCTCTCCTGCGGAGAGAAGAAACAACGCACGCCACCCCGACTAAAGGAGAAACAATGCAAGGTCTCGCTTGTGAGTGAAATTGATGCATTCCAAGCCCTTTTTGACACACACTCGCCGTGCGGGGTTATTTTTTACGCACCCAAAGTACATTTTCATGCTAACAGCGTTAGCGTTGTGTTTAAATTTACATGAAGACTCTTTTTGCATTTTTAGTAATAACTTGACTAGTGTATTGTGGATTTTTGTTGTTTTGGTCTTGTTTTGTTTAGATAAGTATTTTCTATTTTTCTAAACCTGTGTTGTGTCATCTTGTAGTGTTTTTATTAAGTTACTGTGTGTGTTGGTACAAATACTTTACACCTAGCACTCTGAAGTTAAGCCTACTGCTCATGCCAAGATACCAAGGGGGTAAGCAGGGGTTAGCTGAGGGTGATTCTCTTTAACCCTGAATAGAGTGAGGGGCCTTGCTTGGACAGGGGTTAACCTGACTGTCAACCAAAGACCCTATTTCTAACAGAGGTGAAGATTGATTAAGGGGGTAGAGGATTCAAAAGATAGTTGAAGGATTCGAACTAGATACAACACCAGGAGCATAGTAAGAAAAACAAGATGACGATGTCCATGTGATCTGCGTGGTGTTGTTTGTGTGTGATTTTGAACAAGAGAACATACATTTGTTGCCTTTGATGTAAAATGCAAAGAGAAAGGACGCAACAGGGAACTTTGCCCATGGAACTCCACGTAGCACAGCGGAGTTTTTGGGCTACTTGTAGAGTTCAGTGCATCGCAACTCCATGCACTCCACCCAGGTCTAGCAATGAATTAATAGGGAGTGATGGAGCAGTAAGAAATAACTCAGGGGTTTTTCTTACGTTGTCATTTTGATGTAAGTCATTAGTTGATAAATATGATTAGTGGGTGGGTCTAGGGAAGAGTAAGCTGTTTAATCTGCATGATAGCCATTGTTGGAGAAGCTGGAGTGAGGTGATAAGGATGTGGTAGTATGAGAGTTTGGCCTCATCAAGGGCATTGGGTGGCAGCCTTAAGGGTGTTTGTATTTCTCCTGGCTGGGCAAAGTCTTGTGTCATTACGCATTACACTTCTCTTTACACTTCTTTTTTTGTGTCTAAAAATTTAAATAAAAGGTGGTATAGCCAGGGTTCTGATGTTGTAGTTGAGAAAGTGAATACTGTATACTGTGTATCAAAGGTCTGCTTGATATCATAACTGAACTGCTCAAAGCACACATTATTTTGTGGTGAGGTAAAGTTTTCATTACTTTGTTGAACGGATACTGTAATGGAGTCCAGTGAGCATTTTCATTTGCAAATGAGAGTGGTTCCTGGGGGGCAAAGTGATGAGGAATTATAACAATGATTTCTTCCATGTGATCAGGCAAGGATGGAATAATAGATGTTCTTCTTAGTAAAAAAAAAAGAGAAATTTCCTTTGCAATGGATTGAAGAGACACATGATGTTGTTAGTGCTAAAAGGTCAATTAAAAAGGGCATGTTGCAGATCATTACGAGAGGTGGAGCAAATCAGATTTGCCATAGAAGTGGTCAGTAATACCAGGGGATGGCAAATTATTATGAATTTGCTTCAAATTCAGCGATCACTAGAAAATAATAAACCAACCTCCATCCAGGAATACTGTGCCCAAAATAAATTACATGCTAAGGCCTATATTTAAGGCAACTTAGAACTGCCTTTGCACTGTAAATTTTAACACAAAAGCACCATTAATCTAGCACGTTATTTATATTTTGTCACAAGACCTGTCTATCAAAGTTTGCTTAATTTTTTGGGAGCACCACCCCACCCTGTTTCGTTTAGCAACAATGATATGCAAGGTAGGAGTTCCCTCCCCAAAAATTAAGCTCGCCATCCAGCGTCATATTTACTGTCCGATGCAAAAACAACACACATTAAGGAACCGGTTCCCAAAAAATTACACAAAGTCCAATTATCATCAAATTTTAATGTCTGGTCAGAATGAAGCTCACACACTACTACATAAGGAAAACACACAGAAGGAGTATTGACAACCCTTGGACAACATGGAACTGTTAATGCTCCAGCTTGGCACATGCTGCAGATGACAGTGACAATAACAGGTCCTACCAGCATGCCGCATCAATCCCAAACACTGCCACAGCAGCCACAGAGGCAGCTCAGAATGCCAGGAAGGACATTTCAACAGTGCCTTTGTGCTCAGGAAAAAAGATGTCATCAGGATCTACAGTCTGAAGCTGGAGACCATTGTACGCCTCTTGGACCACATTGCACCAGACATCACTGCAAGGGTGGAAACTCCGACAATTATTCCTCCCATACCAAACTCCTGACTGCCCTCCATATGCTGGCATCAGGATCATTCCAGACAACTAGTGCTCCCAGTCATCCTTCTCGTTCTTCCTTCCAAAGGTTCTGGATGCAATCATACGCCTCACATCCCAGTACATCTGCTTCCCCACGCCCAGCAACTGCAGCAGGAGATCAAACAAGGTTTCTAACAAATTGCTGGGTTCCCGCACGTGCTGGGTGCAATGAACGGCACCCATGTCCATCTTGTGCCACCTGCTGCAACAGAACACCTCCACAGGAACCACAAACACACCCACACTATAAATATGCAGGACGTTGTGCACCACTGTGGGCTCTTCAGAAACATCCTAGCCAAATATCTTGGCAGCGTCCATGATGCCTACATCTTCCAGCACTCCACCATCAATGAGCGGTTTCAGGATGGACAATATGGCAATAGTCTACTCATAGTTAAACCACCATACCAATTATTACATAGACAACACACCAAACTTGTAGGACAAACAATACATACAACACACTATATACACCCACATTAAACATACATGGACAGGGTAACACAGATGTACGGACAAGAATACACATGCCACACTACACCGCATTCAAATGCACATCACACACACATACACCCATATGTACATAATATAGCCACAACCTGACAGGCACACCACGTGAAGGACAAGTGGAGCTATGTCCCCTAGACATACAGAAGCTGTGCCCAAACCACTACATGTATCCACAGGTTGACAACTAAATACAGATCACACACACATTGCATCTAATTAGGAATAGCTCAGCGATGTGAATGCCGTTGGCCATGTCAACATAAAGAAAGACACATATAGGCATAGCCCCACATTTATCATGGTGTAGAAGTCTCCACCGCCACCAATATCAATTGCCATCCAAGTGTTGCAATCACCAACTACATATCACTGAAACAAACCAGACGTACCCATTCTGTCCACTTTCATCTGTTTTTTGCATTGTGCTGTACACATTGGAATACAACATCACCAGCCATGAAAGACCATGTGTAGGGATTGATACCTCACAACACTCCTACAATCATATCTGGTAATTCCACAACTATCTAACATGATACCGGGGTATCAACAGGGCACTGTGGGAGCTGGACTACTGACAATGTACTCGGAGAGATCAGAGATGCATGTGAAAGAGAAGACATGGACCATACCAGGACTGGTCATGAGATGCAGGGCATTGCAGAAAAACACATAATTACCTCTCCTGACACACAGGTGTCTGAAAATGCTTGAGTACATCACTAAACAAATCATACAGCAGTGCCACACTGTGCCCATGATCCACATGCAGGTACATATAGTAACCAGCAATTGCCAACAACTGTGTGCAAGGGAGCTTTTACAAGGGAAAAGAGGTGGGAATGACATGCTACACACAGAGCACAACACCTGTGTCATGGCACATAACACACAACATAGGTTCAAAGTCCTAGAACATCACTCATCTGCAGGTCTAAAGTGAAGGGACTGGGGTCCACATGTTAGGAAAGTGGTGCTGCATCAACAGCAGCTCCACTGTAGTTGTGCCCCTGTGGCGCACGAACTGCCACAATGTGGACCCCGTATACAATAAATGACGCACCATGGTGCAGAGTAGGTGCAATAGTGTGAAGATAATAGATGCCATAGTTCGACTCTGTAGGAGTATTGAGAATATACCTGACCATTTCATGCACAGTACATAGGGACCCATTCTAACCTATGCTGTGCCCCCTCCCTCCGCCTGATCTGTGCAGGTGTTGAATGTGTCTGTGATAAATCATGTCTAGAAGCCTTGGAGAATCCTCTACACCAATGTTAAAACTTCTCCTATTGTGAGAATCGTACACTTGTACACATGCTGGCTGGCACAGGCATGATATGCTACAAAGGGTCATTTAGTGTCACATTGCATGCATAGTGCCACATGGTAACATGGTGGCCTGAGCTTGGCCTTGTAGGGCTACCATAGTGTTAATACAAATGACGTTATTGTTGTGTAAAGAGGTGGTATGTTCCACTAACATTAGGACACGCCTCAAATATGGAAAACACAGCACATAATTTGCATGGTTCATCTGTCAGTCCGTATTTAATATGACGATCACTAGGTTCCAGATCCACAACCCACAATAGTAATATCCACCACCACACACCAATGAAACCATTCTACAAAAATGGAACACACACACCACCAGATGCAAATCTGAGTCACCAGTCTACCTAAAACTAATATCTGCCATGTCACATATGAAACCACAAGTTTGCATAACAGGCACTGGTTCTTACATTCCTTTGCAGTCGACCAAGGTTATGTCATCCAGCCATGGGGATGACTTCTTTTGGCAACCCGACAATGGACGAAGAGCGGGCATACAATGAAGGGCACAGAAGGACGCAAAATGTGGTAGAGAGGACATTTGGGATCCTGAAGATAAGGTTTAGGTACCTGGCCCTGAAAGGAGGAAGCCTGTTTTATGCACCACCACTAGTATGCAAGATGATCCTTGTATGTGCAATCTTGCATAGCATATGTATTCAGACTAATGTCCCCTGGGATTAAATGGTAGATGTCTCCAATGAGGAGGAGGATGACAATGGTGCAGCACAGGTGGAGGGGAGCAACAAAACACTGCTGCAGGAGTTCCCAGGAGACAACAAATTGTACTGAACTTCTACACCTAGACACTGCACAACAAAAAGCACCCTGTAAATGTCACCATTAAATCACTTTGCACGAGATTGTTCATGGTGTACTCATTTTCTGCTACATATACCAGTGGAACGTTTCTCATACCTCAGGGAGCAGGAAAAAAAACACAACATCTACAAAGAATGTTGGAACATAGGTTGTGATGTAAGAGGGTCTAGTGCCTCCATGCTGCACATCACTGTCACATCACTCACCCTCATGTGGCTGTCAAAGACCTAGATCCATGCACCAGAAAAACTAAGTGGTGTAATGTAGGCATAGTGCCAATTCTGACCCCTTGCACCACATCATTGCTACACCAGGCGAGATGTATGCAAGAGGGGTATGCATACAGTAGGGGCTGTATGAATATGGTATACTTGAAAATAAAGAACTGAACTGTGTCTTGTCTCGGGTGGGTAGCTGTAACACCTGCAGGTGTGACAAGGGGGAACACCATTGGTATGAATGGACAATCATGGACTGTTCAGGGTAAAGGACAATAGTTTTCACCTAACCCTGCACTGTACACCAATGGTGTTACGTAGTGTGAGTGCTACTGGCCCCAACCCTGCCACATTGTGTGCTGTCTCACAAATATAGCACACACATATTGGCTGTGGAGTGTGCTAAGGGTGGCAAGACAAGTGGAGCAGAAATGGGCGCTGATCCAATATGCACACATATGCCCTATCACCAGGGATTATCAATAAAATGGGAGAATGCACCATCACAAGAATGTGTGCGTTAAATGTAGGCAGAGTCTGTAGCACCTCCAATGTGCATTCTTACACGCATGTCACACAATTGTGTGGTTATGATATATGCCTGCAGCTAATATGGAAATACATGTGAAGACCGATATACCGATGACTGGTAACCCTGTATAGTCCTCATGATATCATCACACACCACATATGAAAACACATCTCTCATTGACACTCATGTGCCTGACTAACAGAAAGTGACATACTGGGACCAATGCCCTAAAATGTCTCGGTCTCCCACATGGCAATCCGGTTTTGAATGTGCATGTAAGTCTAGTAATGTGCAAACATGTCAAAGACCCATCCTAAATTATTTTGGGTGAAGAAGGGGACCGAAATGTTGCATGTGACAAATCAAATATTCATAAATGAGATGAACTCACACACTAACAAAGTACACGCATAGTGAAAGTGACATAGGTTGTGGAATACAGATGTGAGTGCATGTTCTTGTACACCAAAGGATGTGGAGGAACAGCTGAGAGACTCCCTCATACACTTAGAGATACAACTTTGGGAGTTCACGCGGACACTACACAAGTGCTGTGGCTGGTATATTGTCACGTGTGTGTGGAAGTCATGCAATCTAGCAAAGCCTGGAAATAGGAGGTGAACTATCACCCAGCCAGTAGAAGAAGATGTGTACATCACAAGACACACGTAGCATCCTGTCCATGTATGACCCGACAATGTTGCTGTAGAAGGTGTGTACAAAGGGTAAGCAGCCTGAAGAATGCCAGCAATGTAGGACCAAATCTGTTCCAAACAAGATAAGCCGATAATGTTGGAGAGTGTACATCCATAGACCAATACTGACTGTACAACTCAACAAAGTTACCATGTGATCGCCTAACATATATTCATAGAGGATGCCTAGGTCACTACACAACCCACTCATGTTTGTAACAACAATGTAGTTGCCCATTGCATACTATTCTGTCAGATGACAGTGGCAGATGGCATCATCTGTCCCCTGGGTCGGAAAACATAAACAAGTTACACTAGAGATATATCCTCTAACCAAGCTGCATATGGAAAATACAAAAAATATATAACGATTTGTGTCAGACCATGCCAAGTGATGAGACATGCCCTACACGAACAAGGAGCCAATCCGTTGTGCATGATAGGGCAAGCCTGACATCAGGCACTCCAAATGAAAAACATAATGCCAGGTCATGGGATCACATTTGTGCAGGTGTCTGTCTTCAGGGGCTGCCCATTGCGCTGCTGAAGAGCTATCATGATGAGGGTAGATCCCTGCACAACACCCTCTAACTCCCATGCTGAGGCTACTCATGACACAGTCAGGGGCCTGAGTGCATGTGCACAGTGGACTGAGCTGAGTGGAGCACCATCAACCTGTGTCAAAACATTCAACCATGTGTCCTTGTGAGCACACAAAGTTCCACAGCAGAAGTGATGACTAGGAGACCATCCTTGCCTGACTGCAACCCTACTACACAGTTGTATGCCAGTGTAAGTGAGAGTCATAAAAAACATGTTGTGGTTGATTGACTGTACAAAGTTTGTGGCTTGCACACACATATCTGGATTCTCAGCACACATGTACCACTTCAGTAGCCTGGTATTGTGAATTGGTGTATGCACATAAGTCTACTTTTCACTAATGAACATGTATTTGTATCACATGATCATACATAGACTTAAATGACCTTCAGATATATTCACATATAGGGAAAGATAGGTGGCACTGATATGACTACACAGCAATGAAACTATGGCCAACATATGTCCATGATAGGAGACAGATTTGCGTGGTTTCAAATCATATTAACACACAGCTTTGGCATTCCTTACACATATAACACTACACATGTTATGCCATACACAAGTCACATAACAACCTTCATTGACACATGTGAGTATGCCATCTTTTGCATCATAGATGCATGGGGAATCACTTGTTACATGTGTAGCATTGCATCATGAACCCTGAACCATACAACACACCATATTGTGGACATACATGCACACACATTGCCAAAGGGTTACATGAAATCAACCCAGTCATAGTCCACTGCATCCTCTGAGTACAATTTATCAAAGGTATCACATGCATCAACCTCTATTGGACATAGCCCATCATTTCTAAAGTGGTGTTGTCAAACATACATTTGGAAATCAGACATGACAATGTGGTAGACCCACAATTATGTGTTACATCACATGTGTCTACTCCCTGTACACATGTGGTAACATGGTGTGGAAAAAGGATACCAACACATGCACATATGTTAATGGTATCGGTCATCGCATGCATCACACACACACATAGAAACATATTGTAACACATTTTGATGTTACAGTCACATATGAATGCACATGCACATACACATAGCCATACCAAACTGATTACATACGTGCACAGCCGTTGTAACAAGGAACATGACTCTAGGTGCATTGCCAGCCTTTCCAACAAAATCCATGCATTCCTGTCATACGTCAAACTTTTTGACACAAACAAAAATACTCCACACTATGCTATCCCAAAAAATGGCGCCTGGCCCCTGTACGTCAATCGCAAGTTGACAGGCCTTGTCAGCCTTCATAGGGAGGAATGGCAAGCATGACTGTAATGCATCAAAATTTTAAAATCAAACCCTAATACTCCACACTTAGCTGTTCAACAAAATGAAGCCTGGCTCCTGCACATCAATCACAAGTCGACAGGCCTTGTGAGCCTTAATAGTAAAAAAAACACACATGACTGTTATATATATAAAAAATGATGCATATCACAAAACATGACACACACACCCAAGAACTGATGAATCAGCACTTCCTTGCTGCATACATGGTACAGTGATTTCACTTTTACTCTACAGTCTTTTTGTCTGAGATTGTGAGAGGGTGTGTGCTGGTCGAAGAGTGACAGTTTTGTGCTGTGTTCTGTTGCTGTCCTGTGCATTTAGTAATTTTGCTGTGTCTTGTGTAGTGTTCCTGCCCTGTCATTGTTATTGTATTGTCGGGTGTTTGGGTTGGGGTAGTGTAGTCTATTGGGGTATTTGGGGTTAGGTGAGGTAGAGTGTTGTTATTTTTGGGGCTATTCTGATTGCAGTGGAGGGAAACTGCAATATGTAGGGGAAAGGATGAATGGAGATGAACTGGGAGGGTTTAGCTGGCTGGTAAAATACTACCTACCCATGATGTTGAGATTGGCTGCCGGGGTCTTCCAGGGTTACCCAACAGAGGCATGGAAGCTGTGGTGGGGCAAGGTGCTCCACCACCCACGCCATATTTTGAAGTTGTGCACACCAACCACAAAATAATGCACCTGTGGGCAGACCTCATAGCACAAAAGCTGGACCTCCTGGATCGCCAAGTGATTTGTATTGCTGGTCCAGTTGGTAAGTAGCTCTTTTGCCTTGCAACATCTTCATTTGCTTGTGCATGACAGAGGGACATAAGGTTGACCTCAACATGTTTTGTTAAGTGTCAGGACAGGAAGATTTGTGTCTTAAACAAACAGCATTTCAGAAAGCGTAGCTGGGCACCGTGTGCAGACTACTTGCACATTGCTCTTTGTGTGCATTGTGTATCACATATACCCCACAAAGTTTCAAATATCAGACACACATTTTCAATGGTGCAATAATACATGTTTCATAAGCACAAAGGTAGATGTCTATCATAGTCAATACAACTGTGTAAATGAGGTAAGTAAAGTTGAATCGATGGGAAGCATGACGCAGTAGTGTTATAAGTTGTTTGTGTGTGTTCCGACAGTCATGTATGTGCACAGTGACATGACATTTACGCATACTGTATGTAAGGAGAAGTGAATGCCTCATGATGCTACATCTGTGTCTTCGTTTTGTTATATGATAGAGGCTACAACTACCTAAGCATATATAAAATATTTGATAAGTGCAATCATTATGGCAGTGTGAAAGGCTGATGCCACATGATGGTAGGCCTGAGGAATGGAAGCTGTATATTCCTGCTGTAGGTGACTCCCCAAAAATGTCGGCTCAACATCAACTTTGTTACACTGTTCCTTCATTGGAGTAAACTTGTATATCTGCCTAAAGCTGGTTGATTACATGACTCTTCCCCTGTCATGAAGTAGCTAATTTCCTCTTTGCACGTGCAGCATAATGTATGGTGCCAAACACACAAAGTGCAACCATGCTGACAGGATGGTCAACATCAGTGTCCTGACATACACCATGGGGTGCCATATGTAATATTTGGCATGCACATAATGGAGGTATGTGTTGGTGCTATGTGTATGAAAATAGCCATGCATTTGAGTGGTTGGCTGCTTCTTCATATAGATCAACTACAAGAGTCAATATTTTAGCCAATGATCAGTATCCTGCCCCCCTACATTGTTATACATATGTATCTGAAACATGTACATATGCCTGGCAGCCAAATCTGTACATGATCTTGTGTGATTACTATGTGCCACAAACATCAGCAGCACTGCACTGTACTAAATTTGTAGCACAGCTCTTCCCCGTATTACCGAGAGTATGGTGCAGGCCTGCATCTGCCCCTGCACCGGCACATAACTCAGAAGCCTACACCAATGCAGGCATACTATGGCCACAGTGCATGTGTATTTGTGTTGAGCGGAGTGTCGAAGTGCAGGTAGGTATAGTAGTACCAAAACATCTGTTATGTTTTTTTGTTAATGTGCAGGAAGGGACAATTATGTGCACATAAGCAAACATCCATGGCATTTTACCTCTTCTGTGTGTTCCTTCAAATGGGGCACACATATAAGAAGCAAGAAACAAGGATTTATCAATGCATTGCTCAGCACTTTGCTATGCTTACACCACCACTGTGCTGCTGTTAGTCTTTGGGTACTGCCAACAAGTAAGATGTCTTCAGCATCCAGGGCAGTGTCAAAAGAATTGTGTTACAATGGACGGCGACTGCAACAACCATTGCATGCCCCCTGATGCAGAATAGTGTGTCATGCTTCCCCATATGTACACGGAGGTGTTACGCTACAAACAGCTGCACACCAGATCCTTGCACATATGGTGCAGTGAAAAGCACCACAGTGGCATCAGGGAAAGTGATGCTCTGGTTGTGTCAGGGCCTCAATTATCTGGCCATTTGTCTTACAGACAGAATTGTAGTGTTGGGCAGTTGTTCAGTCCTAACACAGAGTTGACTTGCATACTCAGCTTAACAAGTTGAATGTGTAACAGTTGTCCATGCACATAAATGTTCAAAAATCACTAAGCTCTGTGTTCCTTACAGGTAGACCTCCACCCTACACAATTGGAAAGTGTGTCCCAGTTTGGAGACCCCGATGCAGCCAGTAAGTGTCATCTTGTGCGTCACATATGTCATTCCAGGGTTTTGTGTGAGAAGGTACAATGTGTGCAATGCAATGTTGAAATGGCATGTGTGACCAATGAGAATCAACTGGGTTGGGATACAAACATCATGTCTGATGCAATGTCAAGGTTGTAGAATACGTTGATTGTTGCACAAGTGTCAGTCTGTGCTGCAATGGAATTGTAGGTCTTAGGGAAAGGGAAGCATGCCCACAGACACAGAGATGTCAGTCAAGATATGTGTCAGAGGTTCTATTTATCTGATTAGCATGCATTTTGCTAACATTTTTGCCACAGCATTTTTTACAGCACTGTGTGCCACACAGTGCTTAAAATTACTTGGGAAATGGTACAGATGATGTATATGTGTTAAGGTCTTTAGGGGGCTTGTATAGGAGACATTTGCACATCCGGTGCCTCACTACTCTTCAGATATTAAGTGAGGCAGCGGCTGTGCAACTTGCCTTATTGTGCTGGTCAACAGTCAGTTGAGTGCACAATGAAAATACAACTCTACTCCTGATGGATGTGGGACATGTCTACGGATTATAGCAAACTAGATGTGTGCAGATTTACCAACATGATCTACCCATCATGGTAAATGAGATTGAGCTTGGTCACATCATGTGTTTATAGAATGTGGATGTTGAGTGCATACCTGGTACTTAGGAGATGTTAGACATGCATGTGCACAGGTAGTTCAATAAAAAGGAATACTGTAGCTGCACTCAGTTAGGTGTCACTCTTCCTGTTCCCCTTAGGACACCCATACAGCCACTATGTGTGTACCACATAAGATATTTTGCACACTATAGCACAGAGTAGGGGGCAATAGGTACACAATTGGTAGACAATATAGATGTGCTATTCAGGCTTAGGGCAAACTATATGGCCACTAACCCTGACCTGTACATAGGCGCCCATTGTAAGCAATGGTGTGCCCTCTTGTAACAGCTGCCCTGAGCAGGTGTTAACCAAAGGACACATGATTTATGCATTGACATTCCTTAGAATTCCCGGTGCAAATCTTTCCCGTCCCCCTACCAGGTGAACCTCACCATCCATCCATGATGCTTGTCCAAGACTTGAAGTAGCGCAAGTGATGTTTAAGTGGTGGAATGCATGCATTCAGCCACTTTGTGACTATGTCACAGGGATTTGGGACTTGTTGGGGCCACTTGATCCTCACTAATATGATGTCACAAATGTTGTGCAAGGAGGGAGTAGTCCACTTACCAATGGATAGCCATTAACCCAGTGAAATGTACATGATACGGTAGATGGCTGGTAGGAGGTTTAGTCTGGAATTGGAGATTTACATTTTTGTGGAATGTCTGGAGGACAGCATGTGTCATATGAGGATGCTGTGTACATTGCATGTTTGTCTACCTCTATCCAATGCAGTATTTGATGTCATGTTCTCCTCATGTTTTAACTGCCACTATGACCAAAGCACAGAAGTGTGCTTTTGAAAAGAGGGCAGAGTGTTTCCACTATGTCATGGAGGTACAGGAAGGGAACCAGAAGATGGCCAGGAGGTATCGGCATGAGAAATCTTCGGGGGCTTGGCTTGCCTTTCAGAATGAGGGACCTAAAAAAAAGGCTGCAACTGTGCAAGGTACATTGGGAACAACTTCTAGGGGTCAGTAGGGTCTCAGCTCCTCCAACTCTCTCAGCATCATCAGGAGCTATGACCACCTAGCCACTGCAACAGCCACCTGCAGCAACAACTTCCTCAAACATCGAGGCAGACATGAGGAGGGACATGGCAGCCATGGTAGCCATAATGGCAAGGTTGGACCAGCTACAGAAGGACAATGTAAGGAATTACAGATTGCTGAGGTTCTAGAAGACAAAGCTGAAGAAGCTCTGAACATATTGATTCACAGCCTTCCCGTTCCTTTCCTTGTCCTTTTGTATATTGTTATAAGTTTTAGTGGGTTTCAGGTGGGTACTGATAGGTTAGTGAAATAGATTAGGTTAGTTGAAGGATAAAGTAAGAATAGCTGGGGGGTGGGTTTTGGTACTGTTTTTTTGTTTTGGGGATCTGTGGGGGTTATGTCTGGGGTTCTATGTTTTAAAAATTAAAATAAAAATATGCTTAACAAAAAATCACAAACAAATATATATTTGTTTACGTTATAGGTTAAGTTACTATATGTGTAGCCTTAGTTTATGTTGTCGTACTCATATCTTGTCTCTTATTGGGATGGGGGGACAATGTTTAGTATGTGGCGTTAAATGTTTAAGGTAAGTTCAGGTTAGGATAGATAGCTGTAGGGGTAAGTTTAGATACGTTAGTGTAGGTTAGTTTAGTACAACATAGTGTCTAGGTTAGGTTTTAATAAGGTGTTGTTTTAATGTTTCAATAAATGCTGTTAATTTTAGACAATTAGGTCTCCATGTTGATTGAGTGTCTGGGTGTTCTCATGTATGCACTGGCCTAGTTAGAGGAATGCCTAAGGATACTCTTTCGGTATTTGTTTATATGTATGACTATGTGTATCCCCTATGACTAAGGAGCTATCAGATTGGGTGCAATATGACATCAGCTACTCAAAGCATTTATCATCCCAGGTTTCAAGTATTCACATTGTGTATGTACAGAATCTTTGACAGGTACATAAGGAACTTCAACTGTCATTGTTGAGGTATGTCAGAAGACATCTTGAAAATTATGGCACATATTTTTTAAACTTATTTGGGATATGTATCCTGGCACACTGACAGCTGCCTGTCACTGATCAAATTTTCCTCTTCTGTTCCACACATTTTTTTTTGTACTGATGCTCTCATCATGTTAAATTCAAGTCACTTGGTTCTGACCCATTATGACATATGTCAACTTGCATGGATATCTGCTCATTACAAGATTTTAAGGCTCTATAACATGGTTGTAGCCCACAACACCATAAGTCACCTTTTTCATATTAGAGTCCTAGAGTTTGGCATTGTGTCTGATAGTAAGCCACACATGCAATTAGGTTCTGTCCTCATTGACATAGCTTCACGCAATGCACACACTTAGGGTTTTTTTCTAACTTTGGAGGAGTGTTAATCCGTCCCAAAAGTGACGGTAAAGTGACGGATATACCACCAGCCGTATTACGAGTTCCATAGGATATAATGGACTCGTAATACGGCTGGTGGTAAATCCGTCACTTTTCCGTCACTTTTGGGACGGATTAACACCTCCTCCAAAGTTAGAATAACCCCCTTTGTTTAGTTGATGGATCACAGTAAAAGTTGGCATGATACATGTGTCTATGGAGGTTTATTTACACGTGCAAGTGTATTTTCCAAAGCAATACAATGTCCAGTTCACAGACCCCATGAGAGCACCTGAGCCATTTGTTGTACATTCAGAGTCTCGGGTGAGGGACATGTCTTGAGACCTGTCTTGAGACATGGGTAGGAGAAGTGTGCATTAGTGAGGAGGTGTCCAAATTGATCATAGGTAGGGATTGAGATAATGACAGTCTATAGCATATACGTCAACTGTAGTTGAGTGAAGAGGGTACATTGCCAGCTGTCACAACACTGGTATGATTTTAAGCACAGAACTAAGGATATACTATCCATGTGGCACAGACTGGTGCTACTGGGTTGTTTTCCATTTGAATCTAGTTCCTTCCACATCTTAATCCTCTGATTTGGGTGGTAGCGCCTGGCCATGGGTGGTGCTGTTGTAGACATTGCAGGGCCACACACACATCAGGGGACAGAGATGTGGAATCAAAGGTCCCAGCACCTGCCATTTGTGGGAACACATAAGGCACCACTGAAGCAAGGAGGAACTCCTGATTTCATCAACACTGCAGCAAACATCATGGTGGTAGGCAACCATGTTTTTCCTGAAGACGCCCATTTCCCGCTTTATATATTTCAGGGTATTTTGTATAGCCCCCAGCTGGTTGTCTATCATGCTGCTGCCGCTTTGGGAAGGCAATTTGAAGCCCTCATGACAGCAGCTGTGTTGGCCAGGGACTTCTGGAATCCACGTAGCGGGGAATGGGCGCCTCTGATGACAGCTGAGATGTCCTTATTTGGATTGAGGTACCTCTGCACTCCTTCTAGGCTGCCTGCCAGGGTCTCCATCCTCACCCGCACCTGCTTAGCCAGCTCCAGCTGGGTCTTTGGAGTCCAGGGCTGTGGCAGGACTGGTTGCTGCTGTGTGTTGGTAGTTGGGTGGTTCATGTGGAGACCCTGCAATGCTATGTTTCCTCCCTGCAAACAAATGATGGACAGTGATACCCTAAAACTGGTCCCAGGATGTTTGTTTCTGGTCAAGGGAAAACCTGGCCTGGCAGTTTGGGCTGTACTGTTCCCATGGGGAACAGGGTCAAGACTGATTTGCATATGGCTTGGTCCAAACTGGAATGGCAAGCAAAACAAAACTGATGAATTAAACCCAGATCTATGACTGGGGGTGAATGTTTGATTTATTCTGCATTCCGTCCATCATCTGTTGTTTTGGCATTTGTCGCCCAAAGTGGGAAGGGTATGCCCAGACGTGGGTCCCGTGCTTGCTCTGCCACCAGATTCAAGATAGCCTGGCTGATGAAGTGTGATACCCTGAAACCGGTCCCAGGATGCTTGTTTCTGGTCCAGGGAAGACCTGGCCTGGCAGTTCGTGCTGGACTGTTCCCATGAGGAACAGGGTAAAAACTGATTTCATTTGGCTGGGTCCAAACTGGAATGGCATGGCAAGCAAACAAAATGATAGATTAAACCCAGATCTCTGACTGGAGGTGAATGTTTGATTTATTCTGCATTCCGTCCATCATCTGTTGATTTTGCCTGTATCTTCCCTGCGGCTGGACATGGTGTCTGGAGGGAATCTAGGATATCCTGGAGAGTCTCTTCATTGATGGTCAGCAGCTTATCATTCATGTCATCTGTAAAATCCAGGACAGTCAGGTCGGCAGGATGTAAGGCATCATCCTCTGCAATGCAATAGTGAAATGTCAATCTTCAACTGTAGAAGCTGTTGACATTGCTCAACATTAACTTGCTACTGGAGGCTCAGTGACTTGTTACAGACAGCAGGTTGTAGTTTTTAATTATGTGTTACATTGTGCATCACACATGGGGCAACGTTTCAAGGTATTTTGTGCATTGATTCCACACCACCCTCTTCCTTGCAGGCCCCTTGGCCCTGCCACTGATAATATGATAGCATGTAATTTACCTACTATTCACCATGGTATACATTCTCACAGTAGTGTAATATGTGCTGTCACTTTTTTGGTGCTTTACTACATTGGCACTACAAATTATGGCACTAGTCCAGCAAAGCACAAGTAGGTCAATTGCTTACAATGCTTGTGTTACTTTGTCATCTGCTTTTAGCAGGCCTCACACTTGCTAATTGGATGGCACAGTGCAACCACAATTGATTGTCTGCACCATTAGTTTGTCCCTCCCTACATTTGGGACTTTTCCTTGAATACAGCATGTCAGCCACAGGCATATGTTGGTGTAAGGATGTACAATGTAGATCAATGCATACATCTTGAGATAGAATAATGTGGCACAAAGGGAATGGGCAGCTTGGATCCACATGGGCAACTATTTGGATGATTGTACTGTTGCATTACGGGCTAGTGACGTTATACCCGTAGTGAAACATTGATGCCACCTGTGCCAGTACTTACTCATGAAGGTGTCCCTTTACGCACAACACCAACCATTCATACAACACAAACAACCTTGTTACACTGAAATTCCAAATTTAAGCTACTTGTTCAGTGATGATTACAGACATGCCCCATGTGTTGTATGATTTCTCTGTTGTGCCCATTCCCAAATGGCGCATGAAGATGTGTGAAAGTTGTTGCAGCGCAGTGCAGGCGCAGTAATAGTTACACCGCACTGTGTCACTTTTTAAATGCAAGGATGCAGTGTGTTTTCTGGAATACAGCACACCCCTGCCTTTCCCCCAGCGCCTGCACAGATTTGTTCTCCCTGGACCAAGGCAGATAACCTTGCACCATAGTGCAAGGGTGCCTCAATTGATGGGATAGATTATTTATGTGCAGGAAGGTGTTGCTTCCTACACATAAACAATCTATTATGGCAAGGTGGCATTTATATGTGTGCTGCCGGATGCACCACACATCAGAAGGGTAATGACATGTGGAGGATATAAAGCAATTTGTCTTGTTGCGTCTTCCTGACACCACCCCTGGAGTGGTGTTGACTTTAGTCACAGTCTCTGGTGAACATGTCTTGGATCCAGGGCAACAACAATATGCAATGTGCGTTGTTGTGGCACAGCCACACTGATTGCATGCCTCTTCCAGGCAAAGTGCTGCATGTGTAAGGGCCATATTTACAAGGTGGTGTTAAGCAACAGTAAGTGGCTTAAGACCACGTTGTGTATATGTCAGAGTGCATTGCACCACCGGAGAGTCACTTAAATTGAGGCTTGGGTGATGATGGGGACTTTTGATTCTGGCCCTAAGTGTCCTGATGTGACCCTTTAGCATGCATTGAGTGTTTTCTATGTGTCTCACCCTTCGGCCATTTGTGAGATTCCAGATAGTCCTCCCCCTCACCTTACCCTGCATTTCTGGTAGTTCTTGGTAGTCTGCTTTGTCCTGTTCTGTAATTCCAGTGACCAGCTTCTCCGAGATGACCTCTGCCAACATCTCCTCCAGCTCATCCAGGTCCTCCTGAGGTGCTGGGCTTCCGTCTCCAGTCTGCAGAGCTGCTTTCAGTTCCTGGCTAGTTTCTCTTTCATTCTGTGCTTGCCCCAGTGACAGTCCTCTTCACCTCTGCCACATTGTTGACTATGTCTACTATTGCCTGCCATATAGCCTCTCTCTTACCTATTATCAATTTGGAGGTTATGAAGAACTGGTGTTGGTGCTTCGTCACCGCTCTGCCCAAGATGTCATTCCTGTCCTCACTAAAGCAGCACTTCCGCTTCCTCTTCTCCTTCTCCTGGGACTTTGGTGGACCCTCTTGACTGGTACTTGACTGAATGGGATCTCCCTGGGGTCTTTCCAGGCATGCATTCTCCATTGTGTCTTCCCAACTGTTTTTTCTTGGTTGCGTGTTTTTTTTTTTGACATAATGCTGTTAAATATGGTGCTAACTCATTTTGCGTCAACAAACGTGCAGCAGAATGTTCTAATGCCACTTTGGCAGAGTTAGCATCACTGTTACTAACAGCATGTTGCAGTAGTTAGGGTCATTTTTTTACGCTAACCATTCCTTAGCGCCATTGTGCTTCATTTTATAAATATGGTGCACAGATGGTGTTAGGGAATGCCATTAGCTCACTGTCCTCTTTTTGATGCACAAGTGTGCTAGTGCAGTTGTGCATAATCTTTTAGGCCAGTGCTTATTTTTCTGCCTCAAGCATTTACTGCGAGCAAAAGGCACATATGGGAAAGAGAGAGGAAGAGAAAAACGTAAAAGGGTAACAACGGAAGAAAGCAGAAAGCTGTAGGAGTGAGCTAAAGGGGAAGGAAGTGGCTGTAAATGGATTAAAGATGCCCGAGATGGTGTCAGGGTTACACTGCCTCAGTATCCTGTGCTCACACATTTAATTGCAGCAGCCGTGTGTTTAAGAGGAGGATTTTGGGCACCAGCACATTTTTATTTACAAATTAAGCACTCACTTTTCTTAAATATTGGCCTAAATGAGGCATTTTGCTAACAGAATTCACTTAGAAATGGCAGTGTTGATTACCACTGCAAACTGCACATCACACAGTATGTCATTAAGAGGGCAAAACACCATGTCTGTGCCATTTTGCAAAGATAAATAGGAAAGTCACATGGTGCAGTGCATGTGATCAGGCTAAATTCTTTAATCTCTGATTACATTAAATCCTTCCCAACATAAATCAATATACTTCAAAAAATTAAAAAACAGCCAGAAAAGATTATTTCCCAAATTTGGGACTCATGTCTTTCATACAAATATGTTTACCTTGGCTACACTGTTATTGACCGTGGAGATACTGTACATAAGAACATTCTAACAATAATTTATATCTCAAATACACAAGGGATCAGCTACAACCCTCTGGCTGTTCCCTGGATCTGATGTTGAGTATTTTACTCTTTATCTGCAGAAATACCTTATAATTTACCAGTAATCTTCATTGTAACTAGTCCTACTTATAAATACCTTTGAGGTGACTCCCATCTTTGACCAAAAAACTCTAAAAGTATGCTGAATATGTGAGCCCTGCCTACCACACCTGACACCATTGTTGGGGTGGCATTAACAATATCATTTTGACCTATCTAAGACTGATCTGAAGGTTGCACACCTCAAGAGAGTTTGGAAACGCTCTAATATCTTGGAGGAAGACAAGTAGGAGTAGAAGTATTGCAGAATACCACTAATTTATTGGAAGATTACTTTTTTGTACCTTGTCCTTTTCATAAGTCTAACTTTCATAGTTTACTAGCGCCCAACTGGACATCAGAATACCAGCAAGAAACACACAAACCTACCAATGCTTCAAAGCCCTTGGATTCAATGTGATATCAACAAAATCAAGACAGAAGCAAGCTGAGGACACCAGTGCCAAAGAACCTTTCATTAACATCTAACCTTGAAAGGTGGTAGTACTGAGCAAAGGTATGGGAGGAGGCCCCAGTGAATTCCCTACAGATTCACACCTAGAGAAAAAATATGCACCTCAGTGCCAGAAGCAGCCACATTCCATGTTGTATGCCCAAAATCCCTTTGGTAGTGGAAGTTCATCCAAAACATAGGCCAGAACAATGGTGGAAGCAATCTGCTGAATCATGCTTATTGACAAGGCCTTACTAATGGCCTCCACCCTACTAGTCATTACAAAATAATTATCAAAGTTCTGAAAGACATAGTAGGAGATCCCTGTAAATATACAAAGAATGCAAATTATCTTCCTCCAAACAATAAGGATTAGGAAAAGCTCCTGGAAAGACAAGATCTGCACCTTTTTCAAGATAACTGCAACCTCCATTAAAAACATCAGCTTAGGAGGGAAATCATCCTGTTCTTCGTGAGTCCACAGAAAGTAAGACGAAACTCAAAATTACTAATCTATCAGGCCCCTGAGGTACTCAGCAGAAAAGGCCACTGTCATTGTAAAAAGCGTGAAATCCTGGCTCATAATGAATGAACCTGCATTACACTGCAGACCAGTAGCAAATCCCAGAGGGAAAAAAGGGGAATAAACCATAGGACGACACAAAAACTATTGAGGTGAGCAGTTGTTTCAACATCACCTAAGCTGCCTTAACTGTTGAAAATCCTTCAAGGCCTTCTATAGAACCCTCAGATTAGAGAGAAAAATATTAAAGGCATAACCACCCCAGTGGAACTGAAAAATGAATTAAAACCAACAATCCAGATAGAGTTGACAAACACACCCTCGAGAAAGGATTTCCTTGCCTAGAATATTATTTGCATTAGTGTGACTCCTAGGAGGTAGAGGACACAACCCCATCCTCACCACCATCATACCAGACAAAAAGGCACAGTTTCACTGGCAGAAAACAACACAGGGAGGAAAGAATGTTGTTGCCAGTTGTAGCTCACAAAGCAAGAGATTTGACAAAACTTGAAGAAGAGGAAAAAGTGACCTGAGATGACAAGTGGAACTACACCCATCACTTATACCTCTTTTTTCTACCAAATGTGGGCTACCAACCTGGCAAACAGAGAAAGATGGGAAAAGGCATAGATAAACCTTTGAATTCAAGCCAGTTATACATCAGAGTCTCAAACACTTAAAATTCTCATCAGTCAGGTGCAGCTTAGCGCTAGTAGCACAGTAAGCAAGGGACCCACGTCTGGGCATACCCTTAGCCTCTTAGGGCATTAAATCAAACACACCAAAGAAGATGGGAGAATGCTTGCAATAAGTTAAACCACCGCCAATCGCTCAGGATTGCATCCCAAAATATCATTCTTTTGCCCACAATGCTACCTCAGTTTGGACCCTGTCCAAATAGGAGCTGCCCAGGCAGGTATTCCCTGAACCAGAACACAATCAACCAAAGACCGGTTTTGCCATGATTGGAGTTTGGCAGTTGGGTGCAGCTTGGTACTAGTGACACAGTAAGCAAGAGACCCAAGTCTGGCATACACTTAGCAAGTTAGAGCATTACATCAAGCATACAAAAGTTGAAGGGAGAATGCTTGCAATACGTCTAACCACTGGTAATTGCTCAGGGTAGCATTCCAAACCACTGTTCTTTTAGCCACTTTGCTACCTAAGGTTGGACCCAGTCTTTTGCAAATCACTTTTGACTGTGCTCCAAGGAACAGTCTCATCTGAACTGCCAGGCTATATGTCAGATAACTTCGACATAAATTTAATGTCCCACATACTATTTAGAAAAATATTGTCACATTGGGTGTAGGTTTTCTATTATGAACACCAAGGGGACAATTGTTTTATGAAGAATATTTAATACACAATAGTTATGCGAAATAATACTGTGACCATATTATTCTGATACAATACCATCCATGCTACTGAGACGTTAACACCCGATCACACCAGGAGCAAGGACAGTGAGCTAGGCAGCTGAGTAAAGGCCAGTGAGAAACATATGTCCCAAAACTTTACTTGAATCACAAGCAAAGAAATTAGAAGTTGGTGGAATGCAAGGTGATAGTCTGAGAGGCCAGGAACACCCTGCTCAACCTCTCTGCTAGGCCATTGTTTAATTCCCTTTTATATGAGGTAGTCAAGAAGAGGAAATGGGATTCCGCCTATGTGGTCAGTTGAAGTAGACAATCATCAGAATCTTGTCAAACATGACAGCCAACTATAAGCAGCAAAATGCCTCAAGAATGCAGATGGCTCTTTGCTGTAGAGCAAAATGGCATACTTCCACCAGGTAATATTAGGCCTGAATGTACAACATTGGCATTGCATGTTTCATCACAGATGCCCCTATGTGTAGTGAGGACACTTGGCCAATGAGGCAATCTCAGTTGCTATCGCAAAGCTAAAAGCACTGAACTCAGGGATTTGAAATACTGAGATGTCAAGACCTGGTGTGCAGGAAGGTGTGACATAAATTGTCAGCATTTAGATGAGCCCAGAAAAAACATAAGAGGATGTGACTCTAAACCCTCAACCATTGAAGAGTTGGAGAATGCATCTACCCCAGCAATGAGGAAAGATCTTACCAAAGTACCTCTGCCCTGGAATATGGCAGAAGCAAAATGTCCAGGTCCACTTAATCAGCACCACCAACCACAGCATGTCTTTCCTATTTGCAGGGTGGGTTCCATTCATGAGAGGGCTTTCGCATTGTATTGCAATCACCAACAGCATCAACCCCCAATAAAAAAACAAGCATGGCAAAAGACAGCTGAGGTGGTTGACATCACCATAGCCATCCCTGAAGGCTATAAGATCATCCCCAGAGACCGCTGCAACAGACTGGGAGGAGGGATCGCCGTTGTCCACAAGAACACCATCAGAATCTCGACCAACACTGATGACGCCCTTGATGCCGCTGAGCACTTACATTTCCTGATTCATATCAATGCCAACTCCACCCTCAGAGGAACCCTCGTCTACAGGCCCCCTGCCCCTGGCCATAGTTCAGTGACTCCATCAACAGACCTAATTAGCACCCCGCCCTTGCCTCCACTGACTACATCCTCCTCAGCGACCTGAATTTTCATCTCGAGAACACCAATGACAGAAACACCACCGCCCTGATCAACAACCTTGCCAACTTCGGTCACAAACAACTTGTCACAACACCCACCCACTCTTTCGGCCACACAGTCGACCCTGTCTTTCCCACCAGCAGCCACGTCACCTTCAGCCATACCACCGAACTCCATTGGATCGCCCACCGTTGCGTCCACTTCACCTTCCAGAAACCCGCCACACACCACCACCCACAACGGATTCCCCGCCTCAGCTGGAACAGAATCACTGAAGACCAGCTGATCTCCACCCTCACCCGTGCCCCACCGCCCATCACTACCGACCCCAACACAGCCGCCCTCAACCACAGACAATGGATAGATGACTGCGCCAACACCCTCACCCCATTCAGGAAACCCCCCAACAACCGCACCAGCACAAAGGCCATCTGGTTCACCGCCAACCTTCAGGCCTCCAATCGGGAATGCCGAAAAGGTGGTGCCATGAACAAACAGAGAGCAAACACACTGCCGTCAAGACAGCCATCCGCAAGCACCACCAACTAATCCGAACCACCAAGAAAGCCTTCTACAAGGAGTGCATCGACAACAATGCGCACAACAGCAAAGAACTCTTCAGCATCGTCAAGGAGCTCGCCAACCCCAGGTCCTCCTCCATAAACCCCCCCTCCCTCACAAGACCATGCAACACCCTCTGCAACTTCTTCACCCGCAAGATCACAAACATCCACGGCAGCTTCCACACCTCGACCCCCACGACCACCACAGCCACCACTAACCCCAACACACCCAGCCGCTCCAACCTCCTGCTCTCCTGGACCCAGATCAACAATGAGGACACCATCAAGACCATGAGAACCATCCACTCTGGATCTCCCTCCAACCCCTGCCCCCACCACATATTCAACAGAACTAGCCCCATCATCACCCCCCAACTCCACTTGACCATCAACAGCTCCTTCGAGACCACCACCTTCCCGGAGATCTGTAATCACGCCGAAGTCAATGCCCTGCTAAAGAAACCCAAAGCGGACCCCGCAGATCTCAAGAACTACCGACCCATCTCCCTCCTCCCATTCCCGGCGAAGGTCATAGAGAAGATTGTCAACGGCCAACTGACTCGCTTCATGGAGGACAACAATACGTTGGACACCTCCCAATCCGAATTTCGGAAAAACCACAGCACCGAGACCGCCCTCATTGCCACAAACGACGACATCAGGACCATGCTCCACAAAGGCGAAACTGCAGCCCTCATCCACCTGAACCTCTTGGCCGCCTTCAACACAATCCGTCACCACACCTTCCGTACACGCCTCCACAACACAGGAATCTGCCACAAAGCCCTGGTTCACATCCTTCCTCTCCGGCAGAACCCAGAGAGTCCACCTCCCTCCCTTCCTTTCTGAAGCTCGCAAGACCATCTGCGGCGTTCCCCAAGGATCCTCACTCAGCCCACCCCTTTTTAACATCTGCATGACACCACTCGCCAGTATCGTCCAATCCCACAACCTTAACATCATCTCCTACGCCGACGACACTCAGCTGACCCTCTCACTAACTAAGGACCCCGCCACTGCCAAAACCAACCTCCACGACGGACTAAAGGCCATCGACAACTGGATGGAGAGAAGCCGCCTAAAACTGAACTCAGACAAGACAGAGATCCTCATCCTCGGCTCCAACCGCTCCGCATTGGATGACTCCAGGTGGCCAGCCACCCTTGGAAGTGCACCAGCACCCATCAACCACGCACGCAACTTAGGTTTCATCCTAGACTCAGTGCTTACCATGACCAAGCAAGTTAACGCCGTCTTATCCTCCTGCTTTAACACCCTCTGCATGCTCCACAAGATCTTCACATGGGTCCCCACTGAAACAAGAAGGACAATCACCCACGCCCTCGTCAGCAGCAGACTGGACTATGGCAACGCACTCTACGCGGGAACCAAGACCAAGCTCCAGACAAAACTACAGCGTATACAGAACGCCTCCGCAGGCCTCATCCTCGACATCCCACGCCGCAAACACAACTCAGCCCACCTAAGAGACCTACACAGCTCCCTGTCAACAAGATGATCACCTTTAAACTTCTCATCCACGCTCACAAAGCACTCCACAATGCTGGCCCTGCCTACATCAATAAGCGGCTCACCTTCCAGACTTCCAACCGACAACTACGCTCCGCCAACCTCACTCTCGCCACCGTCCCTCGCATCCACCAAATCACAGCCGGTGGGAGATCTTTCTCCTACCTCGGTGCCAAGACCTGGAACTCACTCCCCATCCACCTACGACAGACCCAGGACCTGCTGACCTTCAGGAAATGCTTCAAGACCTGGCTGTTCGAGCAGTAGCGCTTCACCCTCCCCCCCCATAAGCGCCTTGAAACCCTAGCGGGTGAGTAGCGCGCTTTACAAATGATTGATTGATCCACCCATGATTATCACAGGGAAACTACTTGCAACAAAGAGGTAAACTCAAGCATGGTTAAATGCAAAAAAAGTAGAACGAACGTAGTGAATGCTTGCTCAATTGTGGCACCTAGCAGGGTGTGCAAGATTTATATTTCTAGCATGCTTCTGGACTTTTCTATTTCCTTGTGGCATTCAATTAATAAGTAATAACTGGAATGAGGGCAAAGGCCATGGAGGTAATTAAACTTCTAAGGACGGTGACTGTCAGTATTATGTGCTACTAATTGGGATACACACTGCTAAAAGAATTAAACTCGTAAATAGCTTTTTAAAATTCCAAAATAAATGAAGATATAGCTCTGATGAAAAGGGTGATAAATACTAACGCTCATATAACCAGCAATTTAAATGTGATAATACCATAAAGACTCATAATGTGGATTGCTTTAATAAACATGGATTTAGAACTGGCACGTTCGACTGTACAACGCTGACGCACTGTACTACAAACCATGTTTGCAATTAAGGAATGGAAGAAGCATTGCACTTTATCTGCGTTTAGCCTCTAAATCTCTGCTTTCCAGGCAGGACAGGCAAGATGAAGACACCAAGACAAACGAGAAGTGAGAAGTGATCGTCTACAAGTACTTCCAGCTCATCAGTCACAGACTGTTGACAGATCACACATCAGTTTCTATCGAACAGCTGATGGCACGACATCTAACCTGCGCTTCCCACCTTGACAATCTGCTGATAATGCACCCTGATGAATGATGGCTCCAGCCGCCTCCTATTAACAGTTACATCCTCCACCAGCACTTCGGTATCCCTAAAGCAATAGAGTGAACACAGTAGATGTCAGCATTTTCATAGCTTCTCACAGCGACAGACAGTGGCACCATACAATAAAATAGCAACTTCTTGTTATCTGGGGCCTAAAAGTGCAATTTTGTTTTGTCAGAAACATGCATTTATTACGGCCTCTATTATCCATTTGATTGTTATAGTGGGCAGTTTGCCCTGACTTGCTTCGGAGGTCGAGTTGGAAGTCTCACATAAATTTACAGAACATGAGAACAGTACGTGCTAGCATCATCTCGGCGGCAGTAGTTGTGAAAATAAATATAACCAGAAAAGGCTAAATGTAAAGAAAATGACGCGTTATTTTGGAGCAACGGCATTAATTCTTCCTTTTACCTTTATGAGAGATTTTTATTTTCTACACAAAAAGTGGATTTAGATTATTTTTATGTTTTGCAAAAGAATGTTGACAATGCATTGGATCAGCAGCTTACAGAAAATGTAGAGGTGGAGCAAAGTGGCGGACCGGTAAATTTCACTTATTGGATGACCGTCTGAAAAGTATTTTACAGATCCTTAGCATCACCGCTCTAACAGAATAAGGCTTAACTTCGGTAGAAAACAGGGATCACCAATTACTATTAAAATGGACAAAATACTTTGAACGCTTCTAGGTAGACTGTGTCTATTCTCTTCGACTATGATGACCTTATAATGAGTCAACCTTAAAATTCTCTTGATTTTCAGCCTAACATATTCAAGGAAGGTGCGTAGGGCTGGAATAGGTGTCACTGTTACCACTAAATGTTCATTCCGCTACATTTTTGTTGTGCTTCATGATCACAATTTTTATAGGACGAATAAATACCAAGCAAGCTGATCTAAAACCCATATAGACCGGATAGATATGCACCGAGGGCCTGGTTGGCAGAGGTCACAGTAACACTATGGCCCAAATTTGAGAAAAGTGGTGCTGCATTATTATTATTGTATCCTTGCTAATTAAAGGAAGGATGCGCTAGGCATTCTTAAATCTGAGCCCTTGTATCTTAATAGAACCAACTTAATCGAGTGCAAGTAGGCAAACATAAAAACGCAATACCAATATTGACAAATACAAAAAAGAAAACCAGTAGACTTACAGCACAACCTGAGTAGTTGGCTTAGCTCTCCATTAGTGATAGACAAAGGCGGATGACAGTGGGGAGAGGAGGGTTGAGTGTGGAGAGTTTTTTTTTATTTTGATGTTTAAGGACTGAAGTACTTATTGCGTGTTGTGTTTTGGAGAAGTGGAGTAGTGTGAAGTTACAGAGTGTTACCAGAGAGACAGTGAGTGGAAGTGCAGTCAAGTAGGCCCTACAAGCCTAATCATTACCATCATACACACAATTATTTGAAGTTTTTAATAGTGCATTTTTCTTCAAGTAATCGGATTTAATCAAATAAAATAAAAAAAAATTAAGTGCCATTCGCCAATATTGAAATTATGCAAGAATGGTGAAATTACCTCCTTTACATTTATGTGTGGGTCAACCTGCAAATTTTACTCTAACCATTCAAACTCATCTGTTTGGGATCATTTACTAATGATATTGCAAGCAGGATCCCACTATGAACATGAAGACTGCTTTACTTCTTTCGACTGCATTTTGCGATTAGATATTTTGGAAAGCGAATGCTAAGAGGTTGCTATTACAATTATACACTTGAGGTTACATTTTATTTAGTGTGTCATAAAATGTGATTACTTAACAAGCGCACATTATTAATCTGTACATTTGACATTAGTACATCAGAAACATAGTTCTTTTCTCCTATGAAATTATATTGTGCATAGAGACCCTCTGCAAAAAATCTTGCAGAGAAGAATTGGGCACAGTTTTCCATATTGTATTAAAAGTCTCTGCAAAAGATAACCTTGTAGACAAACTCTCTACATTTATTATCCAGCTTGATCAGAGATAAGTTTACTGTGAAAAGTTGTTTTTTACTAAGATAAGGGCAAAGGTAAACTAGGAATGTTTTCAAATGTAAAACCTTCCTTGCTAATCTTGTGTGAGATATTGGGTTGTTGGTTGAGGGGGTGAAACCCTACTGAAGCAGATGCCACAATCCTTGTCGGAGAGAACCACAAAAAATAAATGAACTTGTACTTAATCTCCTGGTAGCTTGATCTAAAAGCAGCCTGGCTCAACTTAGAGACAATGGCGGTCATTACGACATTGGCGGTAAAAGCCGCTTACTGCCGTGCAGAAGACCGCCAACACACCACCCCGGCAGTGGAAATCCGCCACAGCTATTATGACCCACAGCTCGGAATCTGCCAAAATTCAGACACCCATACAAGTCCGCCACACTAAAGGTCAGTGATAAACTGGTGAAAACAAAACCTCCACCGTCATGCCAACAGAAATACACCTACACTATCACGACCCACAAATCCACGTGGTGGTCTTTCAACCACGGTATTACATTGCCGGTACACACTGCCACACTCAAAATACACACACATTTACAAAACACAGCCACATTGGACAAATCAAAATACACACACAGGATACACATATACACACCACTCCCACACACCCAATGCAATATAAAATACACACCCACATCACCCACAAACCCTTATGACAACAAATCACGAACAAAGGCTAGAGAGAGACACCACCATCAACAACACTAGTATCCACAGGCACACAACACCATCACCCACATAACTTCCACGCACCGCACACTACACACCACTACATATCAGCACACTTATCACCCCACACACCACCCCACACATCACTTACACCACCCCATGGCACGGCAAAGACACCCGAGGTTCTCGGAGAAGGAGCTCAGGGTTATGGTGGAGGAAATCATCCAGGTAGAGCCACAGCTATTCGGAGCATAGGTGCAGCGCACCTCAATTGCAAGGAAGATGGAGCTATGGCGAAGAATAGTGGACAGGGTCAATGCAGTGGGACAGCACCCAAGAAATCGGGAGGACATCAGGAAGAAGTCGAATAACCCACGGGGGAAGGTGCATTCCGTGGTCTCAAGACACCACCTAGCGGTTCAGCAGACTGGTGGCGGACCCCCACCACCTCACCCACAACTAACAACATGGGAGGAGCAGGTCTTGGCGATTCTGCATCCTGAGGGCCTCGCAGGAGTAGATGGAGCAATGGACTCTGCTAAGTCAAATCTTAACTATTACATCCCCTACCATACCTGCATGCCATCACATACCCCCACCCTCACCCTCACCCCATCACTCCTACTCCTCACAAATGTCCCAACATCACAAACCACACATCCTAACACCAAGCCCTGCATGCAACAACAAAGCATGGACACCCATCACCAAAGCATGGCCACTGCACATACCCATACACCCCCCTAAACCACCATCACACAAGGTCCCACACAGGAATGCAAGCACTGGGGTACACGGTCACCCACCCATTGCACACCATGACACACACAGATATAATAACCATCCGTTTATACCCCTGGAGGACCCCTACCCAACGTCACCGCACAGGAGGGTCCACACATGTCCACACCACTAACAGAAGAGGCCCACAGTGATGACAACACCTCTGTCCAACTGGATCTAGATGACCAGCACGGCCCATCGGGGACCTTGGGACAGTCAATTCCCCACATCCAGTCACAGGCTACAACAGAGCTTCCCCCATCTGGAAACACCAGCACAGCACCCACCCAGCAGGTCCATACCTCCGTCCCCAGGACACGTCAATCAACTATGTGTCCACCACTACAGGGAACCCAGGCTAACCCACCACCCCAACAACAACAGGGACCTGGGGGCAGTGGTAGTGGGCACACGGTCCAGGGGACGGAGGCCCAGGAACACAGGGGAACTGGGAGGTCTGCTTTGCGCCAGGGGTTGGACAGGCCAAGGGAACGCACCCTCCACAAGCCCCTCTCCTCCATCATGGGAGCCTACCACCACTCTCAAGTTTCAGGAGACCCAGCGCCTGCAGGAGGAACAGTATTTGGACTTCAGGGAGGAACTCAGAACCATCAATTCCACCCAGAGCACCATCGTAGGGGTGCTGAAGGAAGTACTCAACACCATGAGGGACACTGTGGCACTACAAGGGGCCCCTGACACTAGCATGGACGATGAACTGCCCACCACCTCCGCCGGCGCTAGTGGACAGGAGGCACCGCCAAGGACCACCACACCAGCACCCCAACCCCTGCAGAGGGAGAACCACCTCGCAAACGGTCCCAGAGATCCAGGACAAAGACAGAGAATGATTCCAAGACCCCCACCAAGAAATGAGACCACCCTGATTGTCATCCTACTGTCCCACTTTGTCACCCTGTCCATCCTTAAACTGCCCCAGCTCCACTGGGTGAAAACGACAAACAGTAGAGAGGCAGTAGTGTTTAAGTACATGTAGTAGGCAGGTCTGTATTCTTACCTGTGTGTCACTGGAAATATTGCTGGATCACTGAGTCCCTGTTGTCCATGTCTTCTTCCTCTGCTTCCTCGTCTTCACTGTCCACAACACTGCCATATGGACCATCCTCCTGCAGAAAAGGCACCTGTCGTCTCAAAGCCAAGTTGTGAAGCATACAGCAGGCCACGATGATCTGGCACAACTTCTTTGGTGAGTAGAATAGGGATCCACCTGTCATATGCAGGCACCTGAACCTGGCCTTCAGGAGGCCGAAGGTCCGCTCGATCACCCTCCTAGTTCGCCCATGGGCCTCATTGTAGCGTTCCTCTGCCCTTGTCCTGGGATTCCTCCCTGGGGTCAGTAGCCATGACAGGTTGGGGTAACCAGAGTCACCTGCAAATGGTGAGAGACAACTGTTAGACACACACTAACCTGTAGGGATATCCCCAGACCCACACAAACATTCCCACTGACTAGCTTCCAGGTGCTCACCTAATAGCCACACACGGTGCCTCTGGAGTTGACCCATCACATAAGGGATGCTTCTATTCCGCAGGATGTAGGCGTCATGCACTAAGCCAAGGAACATGGCATTCACATGGGAGATGTACTGGCCTGCCAAAACATACCATCTGTACATTCATCGAATTATAACTCTTCCGGTTTCTGTACACCTGTTCACTCCTGTGGGGGGATACCAAAGCCACATGTGTCCCATCCATGGCACCTATGATGTTGGGGATATGTCCCAGGGCATATAAATCACCTTTCACTGTTGGAAAATCCTCCACCTGAGGGAAAACAATGTATCTCTGCATGTGTTTCAGCAGGTCAGACAACAATCTTGACAACACTTTGGAAAACATAGGCTGGGACATCCCTGATGCTATGGCCACTGTTGTTTGAAATTACCCACTTGCAAGGAAATGGAGCACTGACAGCACCTGCACTTGAGGGGGGATTCCTGTGGGATGGCGGATAGCTGACATCAGGTCTGGCTCCAACTGGGTAAACAGTTCCTGGATTGTGGCATGGTCAAGCCTGTATGTGATTATCACATGTCTTTCCTCCATTGTCAACAGCTCCACCAATGGTCGGTACATTGGAGGATGCCGCCATCTCCTCACATGTCCCAGCAGATGGTGCCTATGATGGACAACAGCGAGCACAGAGTCAAACAACTCAGAGGTATGTACCCACAGCATACACAGAACACCATTCATAATCTAAAAAGTGGCCTGTATGTGTGTTGAGTCTAGGCCTAGGTATGTGTGACGCAGTTGAAAATGTAGGCATGTGGGCCCCTGAAATGGCGGCTGCCTGGCCTGTAAAGTGGGACAATGAGATGTGAGGTAACTGCACTGGTGTTGTACACAGTCGCGGTAGGCGGTCGAAGACCGCAACGCAATGCTGCATTGGTTAACATCGGACCCTATGGGTTCCAGGAGCCAATGAAGATGTACGCCGGTGGTGACGGTTCGCACCGCCGCGGACGTGACCGTAATTTTCTATCTGTTCAATTACTCAATACCTGATCTTCGACAGGAGAGGACCTACACTGCAAGTGCTGCTGTGACCTCGGTCTGGAAGAGACAATGGCTAGAGTGTCTGGGGAAAGGGGCCCTGCCTTCACATCGGAGGAGATGGAGAAACTCATGGACGGGGTCCTCCCCCAGTACAGGCTACTCCACGGCCCTCCAGACAAACAGGTAAGTACACTGGGAGCATGCTGTATGGGCTATGCCTGTGTGGAGAGGGGTGGATGTAAGAAGGAAGGGGGGGAGAGTGCGGCGTGCATGAAACAACGGTGAGTGCATGTGCCACATGGCAAGGGTAGGGATGGGGGCCAATCACTTTGACGGTGCAGTTGGTAATAACTTTCTCTTCCCCCTGTACAAATCATGTAGGTCAGCGCCCACCAGAAAAAAACATCTTTGGCGTGCCATCGCCAAGGACGTCCGGACCCTGGGGGTCTACCACAGACGGAGCACCCACTGCCGGAAAAGATGGGAGGACATTGGCCGCTGGAGCAAGAAGACAGCAGAGGCTCAGCTGGGGATGGCCTCCCAACGTGGGAGGGGTGCCCGTTGCACCATGACCCCCCTGATGTTCAGGATCCTGGTGGTGGCGTACCCGGAGTTGGATGGGCACTTGAGGGCATCACAGCAGCCACAAGGGGGTGAGTACACTCGCATTCTGCTGATTTTGCATGCAGCGGAGGTGTCTGGGTAGGGGAGGTGGGCTGTGGGTTTCCCTAGGCCAGGGTGAGTTCCGTAGGCAAGTTCCCTCCGTAAGGCAGGCCATGTGGCACCCCACCGCACCTCTGTAGAGTTGCCAACCACACCTATTCATGCCCCTGTGTCATCCATGTGTGCAGATGTCGTCCATAGCCTAGTAGGCCATTTCCCAGGAATTGAACAGTGGAGCCCAAGAGCACGGCGTAGTGCAGGGGGCATCTGTGCCTGTCGTGTCCGCCAATGGTAGCGGTAATGCATGCACTCAACATGTCTTTCTTCTGTCATCCCCCACCCCTTTTTGTGGTCTCCCTGTTCTTGTGTGCATTAGCATCATCAGGCGGAGGAGAAGTGGCACTGGAGCACGAGGGGGGTATATCTCACATGGCCATGGAGGGCCACACTACAGAATCAGACTTCACCAGTGGGATGGAGGGCGAGGGGAGCTCCACGGCGGGGACAGGAGCTGAGACCAGTGACACAGATGGGAGCTCCCTTGTGGTAGCGGCAACCTCTGTTCCCCCCCATCTACAGGTACAGCCGACACCCCCCATTCCAGCACCGCCCTCCCAGCAGCCCCTCAGCCTTCGCCCTGTGCCCGCTCACCCGGGAGGGTGGGCATCACATTCGCCCCAGGCACCTCAGGCCCTGCCCCAGTCATCCCTGCTGCCCTCAGTGAGGAGGCCATTGACCTCCTCAGGTCCCTCACTGTTGGGCAGTCTACCATTTTGAATGCCATCCAGGGTGTAGAAAGGCAGTTGCAACAAACAAATGCATTCCTGGAGGGCATTCATTCTGGTCAGGCGGCCCTTCAGCAAGCTTTTCAGACTCTGGCCTCAGCACTGATGGCTGCCATTGTCCCTGTGTCTAGCCTCCCCCCTCCAACTTCCTCCACCCAGACCCAATCCCCTATACCTCAGCCTATCCCAAGCACACCATCAGACCAGCATGCACACATGTCAACACACAAGGGAAGCTCAGGCAAACATAAGCACCACACATCCCACAGGCACTCACGCAAGCATCACACACATGCAGACACACCAACATCCACTGCCTCCACTGTGTCCACCTCCTCCTCATCTCCCTCATCCCTCCCTGTCTCGTCTACACTCACCTGCATGCACTACCACTACAGCCACTACTACCATCACCAGCACACCCACCACCACACCCCGCTCACATGCAGTCACCACTCCCACTACCATTCACACGTCCCCTGTGTCCTATCCCAGTGTGTCTGTGACGCCCACTCCCAAGATCCACAAACACAGGCACACACCCACCCAACAGCCATCCACCTCACAACAGCCTCCAGCGCATGCACCTTCACCCAAAGTCAGGAAACAAACACCTCCTACAACCACAACCTCTTCCTCCGCTCCCAAACCCCCTCCAGCTACCCGTCCCAGTGTGTCCAAAAAACTTTTCCTGTCCAACCTTGACCTCTTTCCCACACCTCCCACACCCCGTCCGTCTCCTAGGTCACAAACTAGCACCTCAGCCACAACATCTGCGGGACCAGTGGTGCCTGTAGTCACCGGAATCTGGAGTGCACTGGTCACCAGGGCAGCCTGTGTGGCACGGAGCCACAGCACAGACAGTCCCCCATCTGTGAAGCATCAGAAGTTAGCCAGTGCCCGGCGGGAGAGGGGGAAGACTCAAGCCACCAAAGCCTCTCCGAGGGGTACAGGTGGGAGTGTGGAGTCAGCTGCAACACCTTCCAAGGTGGGGAAGGGGCACAAGAACGTCAGTAAGTCTGGGAAGAGCAGCACGGCGGAGAAGACCGACATCACCCCAGCTGCCCAGGAGGCCAACACCAGCACCAGCCCAGCAGCCCAGGAGGCCACCGCCAGCACCAGCCCAGCTGCCCAGGAGGCCTCCACCAGCACCAGCCCAGCTGCCCAGGAGGCCACCGCCAGCACAAGCCCAGCTGCCCAGGAAGCCACCGCCAGCACAAGCCCAGCTGCCCAGTAGGCCACCGCCAGCACCAGCCCAGCTGCCCAGGAGGCCACCACCAGCACAAACCCAGCTGCCCAGGAGGCCACCGCCAGCACCAGCCCATCTGCCCAGGAGGCCACTGACAGCACCAGCCCCGCTGGGCCATGAAGGACTGCCAGCAAAATCCCCGCTGGGCCATGAAGGGCTGCCAGAAAAAGCCCCACTGGGCCATGAAGGACCGCCAGCAGCTGAGTCACTGCAATGGAGACCGCCTCTCCAAGCACCGCTGAACAGGGCACCACCGTCTCAAGAACCGGTGAACAGGGCACCGCCGCCTCAAGAACTGCTGAACAGGGCACCGCCCCCTCAAGAACCCCTGAACTGGGCACCGCCGCCTCAAGCACCGCTGAACAGGGCACCACCGTCTCAAGAACCGCTGAACAGGGCAACGCCGCTTCAAGCACCGCTGGCCCATGAGCGCAAAGGGCACTGACGCTACTGAGTCCATCACGGGCAGAATGAAGCACTCTGGGCACCATGCCCCCTCCAGAACCAGTGGAGAGATCCATCCACTACCTCTGTCCTTAGCAGGATGAAGCACTCTGGGCACCATCCCCATCCAGAACCAGTGGAGACTGTTATCCACTTGAGAGACTGTGGCTTTGCACTCCCCAGGATTGAACCGTGGGTAACCCACACACTGTAGAGACTTGAGAGACTGTGGCTTTGCACTCCCCAGGATGGAACAGTGGGCCACCCATCCACTGTATAGACTTGAGAGACTGTGGCTTTGCACTCCCCAGGATGGAACAGTGGGCAGCCCACCCACTGTAGAGACTTGAGAGACTGTGGCTTTGCACTCCCCAGGATTGAACAGTGGGCAACCCACCCACTGTATAGACTTGAGAGACTGTGGCTTTGCACTCCCCAGGATGGAACAGTCGGCAACCCACCCACTGTATAGACTTGAGAGACTGTGGCTTTGCACTCCCCAGGATTGAACGTTGGGCATGTGGCCCCCTTGTGGATTTGGCATTGTGCACTCAACCGGCTGAGGTGCCCCCCCCCTTTCCCTCCCCCTGAGGTGCCTGTTTTGTTGCTCTCTGATGCCCCTGCAGTGTTCTCTCCGTCATGGTCGGGGATCTTGTGTGGGCCTCGCCCATACCACGCGGGCTCAGTGTTCCACGAACTAAATTGGAGCACTACCTGGACTACTATGCTTGGTAGATATTTTGTACATGGTGATATATATATTTTTGCCTACTTGATTTTAATATAGTACAATGGTTACACTCATTTTCTATTGTCTTTGCATTCTTCCGCGGGAGTTGGGGGGTGTAACTATAATGTATAAATATTAATTAGTGTGTGTGTTATAGTGGGTGAGGGTGGGGGTGGGGGTGGGGGTGTTGTGTGTGTGTCCCTGTTTTTTCCCTCCCCCCTCCCCTGTGTCGTAGGTGCAGTACTCACCGTAGTCTTTGCTGCCGGCATTCGTGCTCATTGTAAAGGAGCAGGAAGACTATCGCAGGGAGAATTTGGAGTTCCGGGTCCATGGTGTCCTCGTTCCTCGTGGGGTGTGTAGAGGTGAGCGTTTTCCCTTCGGAATCCTGTTTCCGCCTTGTTTTTATCCACGGTGAATCCGCCCCGGAAAAGGTGGCGGATTGGTGGGTTGTAATAGTGTGGGCGGTACATTGTCTTCCGCCTGTCTGTTGGCGGTGACCGCTGCGCTGTTTGTTTGTACCGCCGTGGCGGTCGGAGTGTTATAGTGGCTGTTTTTGTTGGCGGTTTCCGCCACAGTCGTATTTGCAAAATTTTTACTGTTGGCGGTCTTACCGCCGCTTTAACACCGTCCGCCAGGGTTGTAATGACCACCCATGTGTAAAGTATTTCTGCAGCAATCAAACAGTATTGAAGTGAATACACAAACAAGAAAAACCCCACACCAATGAAGAAAAAAATAGCAAATCAGTAGAATCAAAGATATGCAATTTCAAATATTTAAGGTAAATATAGTGTCTAAAAGTGCAAAGTGCCACTCATGGTTATCTGGTCATGCAATACTGTATGAATGTCACAAGTTCAGGCCAAGCACTATGTACCATGTCTGATACAGGGACCAGTGATCCACTAAAAAAGTTACCTTCTAAAGTCCAATGCAAAGAGTCCAGTTCTCAGTGGAGGAGGAGACAGAGGCCATATTTATACTTTTTTAGCGCCGCATTTGTGACATTCTTTGATGCAAAAGTGGCGCATACTCGCACGTTTGTGCTGTTTTTGTGTCAAAAAGTGGTGCAAATGCGTTGCTAAAAAAGTATAAATATGTGCCAGAGTGTCATGGGTGGTCGTTGCTGTAGCAGAGAAGGCCGAGCATGGCGGATGGTGGCCATTGTAGTGTGAATATCCTGAAGGGCATCAAGGATGGTCATTGCTTGAGATTTGCCTTAGCAATCACAGCAGGCTGTCGATGCTGTAGCACAAATGGTAGATTTTGCATTGTTGGTTGTTGCCAGCGATTGCTGTAGCATTAAGAGTCAGGTTCCCTGGAGCATTCTGTTGGTGGTCAGCGTGGGCTGCAAAATCTTGGCACAAATGGGTCGGTTTGTGGTTGTGAGCAGCCCAAAATTTCAGGATTTCTAATTTCTTCTAGTGGGAGTTCAACTAATGCCACACCAAAGTTACAGGGCCTGGAAGGCAGCTTTTGGGGATCAGGAACTCACTCCAGCAGAGGCCAGCATGTCTTAGGCAGGTCCAGTTGCAGGTCCAGGGCAGCAGGTCAGCTGACCAGTTGTGGGAGACTTACTTGCTTCTCTATAGTTGAGGTAAGCTAGCTAGCCCCAAAAGTCAAGCAGGTAGCTGGGATAAAGGATGCAGTTCCAGTATTCTTTCTCAGACAGCAGGGCAGGACTCAGACAGAAGACTCAGACTTTCTATTGTGATACCGTCTGGGAGGAAGACAAAAGGCCAATTACACCTAGTCATGTGACCCAGGAAGCAGGCTGCTGGTATCAAATGTTTAGGACAAGAAATTGCCAACTTTCTAAAAGTGTCTTTTTCAGAACTGTGACATAAAATCTGACTTTATTTACCACTTTAAAGAGGATGTTAAAGTACAATTCCCTAGACACGAAGCTTGACTTTTCTACCTGCTCCCAAACAAATGTTATCACTTATTAAATGTAATGTAGTAAGCCAATGTGGTCCTATGGGAGATGTAGGAGCCATTCTGATGTTTCCAGGAGAGAGGTTCCCTGCCCCATGCCTGTGGGGGGCCTGAAGGTTGGGTTAGGCCACACGGTATGAATGGGAGGTGTCCATATAGATTATAATAGGATCCAAAGCATGTTGAAGATGCATGTGAATCAAGGCATGACATTAATTTTCAGAATCTGAACTGTGCTCCACATAGACTATTGGACCTTGCCCCAAGTGGTAAATTTGATTTTGATCTTTTCAAGTAAGGATATCTTGTTATCCCTCGATGGTCACGTAAAAGACGAACGCCAATAGCAGCTCTAGAGATGCTGCCAATCACTGGCAGGACTTTACATTTGGACTAATTGATCTAGTAATCCGAGTACCCAGAGAAAGAATCAATCACTGATATGAAAGCCAGTATTGAGGTAGCGGAGCTCAAAAGAGTGACTAAAATGTTGTCTGTGTAATACATGGCTTTAAAATCATCCAATGCAGTATGTGTGTTTTGGGTGTATGGGGATATATATTTTGCAACGACAAGGGGCTCTAGTGCCAACTGAAATAGCTGAAGAAAAAGGCACCTCTGTCTAGATCACACTCAATTCCAAATTAGCCACCACATGAGATAGACACAGTGGGAGTATAGAGCCATTAAACATTAATTATGAAAGCAGTGCCCATACCCATCAGTTCCATTATGCAGAACAAGTAGTCCCATCCCAAGCAGTCAAACACCTTTTTGGCGTCTAATGAGAACATTAGTTTCTCATCCTGGTCATCATTCACCCACCAGAACAAATGTGAAAGAGTCAGGAGGTGGTTTGCGGAGAAGCCTCCAGGGACAAACTCCATTTGTGAGGGATGGATAAGAGAGACCTCTTAATACAACTGATGAGTACTTTAACCATTAGCTTATATATATCTATTAATTAAGGATATGGGCATGTAGTTGGTACAGGAAAGTGGTTCTTGCCCAGGTTTTGGTATAAGGAAATTTCTTGACCTGGGGAATTCTGAGAGGTACTTAGAGGGATCTAGCATTTCCCTGTATACATTTTCTAAGACTGGGATGATACTGGCTTTAGTGATCTTACAGAATTCGATCATCTAACTATTGACTCCTGGGGCCAGATTTACAAGGCCCTAGCTCCACCTTTCGCCACATTAGCATCATTTGTGTATGCTAATGCGGCTCAACGAGGCAAAAATCACCCTTCTACATTTACAAAGTGGCACAATGCATGCATTGCACCATTTTGTGACCCCCTGTGCCACGTTATGCCTGCTCCAGGCCTAATGTATGCAAGGGGGTCATTACGCCATTAGGAGGGCTGCAAAAATGGCGCAATTAAATTTATAAGATTTCATTGTGCCACTTTTGGCATCATTTTTAATGCCTACTTAAAGCAAGTCAATGGGCCTTCTTGCACTTTGTTGCAAAAACATTTTTTATGCTAGTGCAGCAAAGCACCACAATAGCGTCAAACATTTTGACACTATTGGCCTAACATGCGTCATGGTGCACCGTATTGTAAATACACCGCACCCATGATGTCGTTAGGTGGCGGTGGAGGGGGCGCAAGAAATCTGCTGCATCAGTACTGATGCGCCAGATTCTTGTAAGTCTGGGCCTTGGTATCTTAAGAGTGGCCATCGCGTTTGAATGTTGGGTGTCCAGTGTATCTCAGGTATACAGGAGCTCATAAAATGGCATACATTTCTTCAGGGTATCATGAGGGTGTGTCAGTAGATTGCCCTTACCATTCCAGATCACAGGAATGGCCCTGCTGGACTTGACATATTTCCATCGGGCTGCCAAAAGATGTGTAACTTTCTCTCCACAGTCATAGTGCCATTGTTTCAGGAGGAAATGGGGCAGGTATGACATTTTTAAGTTAGATACTTGGGCCCGTATTTATACTTTTTTTAGCGCCGCATTTGCGCCGCTTTTTGATGCAAAACGGCGCAAACCTACAAAATACAATGGTATTTTGCAAGTTTGCGCCGTTTTTGCGAAAAAATACGACACAAATGCGGCGCAAAAAAAGTATAAATACGGGCCTTGATTTTATCATCTGAACTGCACCTCAATTTCCATGCATTGTTGTGGGCTGCACAGTTCCTCATTCTGCCGCCATGATGACAGGCTTTCCCCGCTGCCCAAAGCATATGCATAATGGGGACTGATTCAGCATGTTCAAATAAAGTTGAAAATTAGAGCAGAGTGTTGCATTAACGGCCTATGTTCATTCTCCTTCGGCAAAGTCAGGGATCTGAGTGTGGCAAGATCTAGGTCAATGAGGATCATATCATGATCAGAGGACCTGTTAGGTATGATGTAGGTTTCCACCAGATTATGGGCTAAGGGAGTGGTACAAAGGAAATAATCTATCTTTGACCTAGTACCATAAACACAAGATGTAAAGGCGAAATCTCTATTGAAGGGCTTGTTAAGCACCATGGTTCGATCAGCTCATTGTCTGATATGATGTCTTGTAAGACAAATCTGTCATGGGGTTGTGAATGAGTGGAGATTTGGTATGGTCCAAGTGTTAGTCACACAGGAGATTCCATTTTCCTCCCAAAAAGATTTTGGTGGTTCCAAAGGAATATAGAAGTCTGGATACAGTAGTCAAAGGGATCTTTGGGCCAACAGGAGCATAAACGGATCCCACAATCAATGATTCTGATTGGATTTTAAGTTTTGCAATGACATATCTACCTTCAATATCTTTCCAGATTTGTATAACTCAGGCAACAGGGATTTGTTGACCAAAATCACCACTACAACCTTTAGGGGGCCAAGGGCATTTCAAGCTGTGGGGGGAAAGCTCAGGCCCTGTTGGCGTAGATCACAGCACTCGTCTGAGTTTCTTATATTCCACCAAGTCAAATTGGTTTCCTGAAATAGGGCTATGTCCAGTCTCTGGGTGTGTAAGTAGGTGGGAATCTTTTTACTTTTTATAAAGTGAGTCAAGCCACTGATGTTAGGAGAGGCAATTCTATTTGGTCTAGTGGCAGGTGGAGGCATTGGTGCAACATTCTCACCAATGGGGTCTAAGACAAGTAGTTTTAACGAAGGCTGTGTATTTGTGTGGGACACAGATAACAGGGAGAACAGGGTGTAGCCTTAACTAAGCTGGGGTGAGAGCAGAGAGGATAAAGAGAAGTCAATAGGATATGACATCTGCCAAACCTAACACACAGTCCAACACACATCTGTAACTGGGGGGGGACCACCAACCACAAGCCCAGGGGCACAATCATCAAGGTTGCATGGTTACAAAGTCTGTGTATGAGGAGCAAGAGGTTAGAGGAAGGCGGGGCCGGGACCCTAAAAACAAGGCAAACCCTATAATACAGAACACTGAGAAATTAGATATCGGCCTTCGGGAGCAAGAGTTCTTCATTGAAGAAGAAGCTACAGGAGCTCAGATTCATACAGCCTGCCTCGGTGCTATATGGCCGGACAGAGGCAACAAAGAACAGCTTGACCTGCACACAGTGAAGAGGAAAAGAGTATATCGAAGTGGTAACACATAGGCAATAAAGATTTATGGCTTAAGTTAATAAAGTTTCTTTCTGTGCATGCAGCTAAGTCCTCAATTGGGATTTAGACTTATGTCTTGATTGTGGGTGGAGCCCAGGAGTATGTCTTTCTCCTGCTTTCCATTTTTGCATCACTTGGTCAAGGTAGCAATATTCTTTGTGGTCATCAGTTAATGAGAGATCCATGGTGAAGTCAGTGAGTTTGAGGAGCAGGTTGCTTTGGTGTCCACTAGTAATGCACCTTGCAAGTCCAACTAGGATTCAAGTGAATTTAGGTCATTATATTCCTGTGTTCAAATCTTGGAGGCCATGATCATCATGGCGTGCTCCTGAAGACCATATTGGATGTCTTGATGAGGGAGTTAGGGCTGTAGGGAAGCCTGCTAAAATGTAAATCTTCTGGCCCTCTTGCACACATGAGCTGTGTTTCTTAACTGTGTCGATAACCTGATGGTCCAACTGGTTTTGCAAAAAAAACATACCAGGATCGGTTGGGGCATGTTTGAATTTAACTCAGTATGCACTCAGTAATTTAATTAGTGGATCAAAAGTGAGATACATGAGCGTAGTAACAATCTGGCTAAGGAATGCAGAAATATCTTTACATTCTGACTTCTGAGGAAGACAATTATCTTTCTAACTCCTATCCTAAAATTCCGTCAATATTTGCTTGGTGTGCCAGATTTCCAGGCCCCAATTCTGGACATCATTTAGCTGAGATAAAAATGTTTCATTCCCATTCCCAGAGAGTGGACTTGAGCAGTGGGGTTTAAGAATGTGGGAGGGATATGCACTACCTCAGCCATGTCTGCGACTATGGTGCTGCAGGCTTGCACTTTCAAATCACCTACGAAAACATTAACTGGTGGGTCACGTATGGTTTGGCATCAGGTGTCATAAGAAACATGAACAATGAAGGGTCCAAGCCAACGTCACACTTCAGGTTGAGTATACTTCCCAAATTATTAGGCAAAGCATCTCAGAGACAAAAACCAGGAGGGGACACCTTACCAAAGAGTGTGGGCTGGCCAGTAGATCCAGTGAGAGCTATCTCATCCCCTCCTCCATGTCCAGAAAGCACCTGAATTATGCACAAGAGTAAGTAGGTGGTGTAAGGGTATCCTTGTATCCTGGTGTGGCCCTCAGTAATACTGTCTGGGTCCCAGCAGAGCTCCATGCAATGGGTCATCCTTATGGCAGAAAGGGACCCCACCATGAAGGAGTCACATCGCTACCAGTGCCCCCTCAGGACAGTCATCAGCAAGATAGTAGTAAACAGTAGCAAGGTACAGGCCGAAGTCGTTATGACCCCAGTTGCAATCCAGCAATTGAGGGACCAGTTTATGGAGCCTGCCTAGGCAACACCACATTAGAAATAGTTGCTGGTGCTGCTGAAGTTAAAAAGGCAGCAGGTGATCCTTATCTGCAGCCTCCAAGTGCAGTGCCTGAAGGAGCCTCACGTCTTGCCTCTATTCCATGGGGATCAGGCTGATTGGGCACTATGGAAAACTGACCATGCTCAAACTATACAGTCCATCAGAGTTTACATTTTCATTTAGAATCATTGTCAAATTGTGCAGATTAGGACAAAAATGTCTATAATCACAGTAAAATGAGGATATTTTAAAATCAGCAGAGTTGTTGTTTAACCCTTCCCGTTGCTCTTTTTTGTTTTCCTCAAAACATGAAGTTATTAGTAAGCTGAAAATGACCTCCCTGCAATACTGCATTTCAGAAACAATGTAAGAGTACAACAGCAAAATTTAGCAGTATTTTGATTAAATGTCAATTCTATGTATGAAGGTGCACATGCATTCACCTTTGCTTCTTGTCATATATAGTGGTATAAGCAGCAATTAAAAAAAAATATAGTTCACACAGCAAAAACAACTATTGGCATGTCAATATTCTCACTGTCTGAAAGTCCCTTCTCAGTCATTGATGAGATTAGGCACTCAATAAGTCAACATGCATACGTTGCACCTGAATTTTTGTTCACCCGCTTACTCATCCACAATAATACAGAAAAACACATATGGAAGTTAAATGGAAATAATAAAAGCAGAAAAAAGAAGACATGCCATGACCTATGAAGGGCAAATGCTTGCAGCAAAAAATAAATTAAACATAGTACCGGGCATGGCATCTGTCATGAAAGGGTATTGCACATAGTCCATCACATCATAGCTGCAACATTTACAAGAAATGCTTTGGCCATCTTGGAGCAAAAGCACTGATACATTTTGCAGAATTCAATTCAAAGATTACCACTCAATAAAAATTATAGTGGCTGCAAGCTAAGGTTTAAGTGGGTCACTTTCGTACTGATCCACAATGACATATATATTGCTTCTGGATATGGTGGCTATCTTTGAATAGAAAAACAGTAATACACTATAGACAATATGTTGGACCTGGCCCTTTTTGCGGGGTAATCCCCAAACTTTTTGCCTGCTTCCTCATATTATTTTGACCCCTTGTGATGGATCTAGGACTCTGAGCACTTTATCACTGCTGGTCAGTGCTAAAGAGCAGGTGCTCTCCCTTCTAAATTTAGTATAATTTGCTTACATCTAATTGGCACATTTAATGTACCTGTAAGGGCCTGTAAATTGAATGCAACTAGTGGGCATGCAGTGTTGCTTGTGCCACACACAGAAGTAGCATTTCAAACATGTCTCAGGCCTGCTAGCGCAGGGCCTGCGTGCGCAGTTTACTGCCACAGGGACTTGGGATCTAAAAGTACTTGCCAGGCCTGGAACTCCCCTTTTACTACATGTAGGTCACCCCTAAGATAGGCCCTAGCTAGCCCTAAGTGCAGGGTGCTATGTATGTGGAAGACAGGGCATATGACTGGCTGTGTGGTCCGTCCTGGTAGTGACAAACAACTTATTTGCTCATACGATTGCATTGGAAATGCCCTTCCTTATGTCAAGAGGGTATAGTCTGATCTATGAGGGGTAGCATAGGCATGTTTAGTATGGTTGTAATGGTATTGAAAAATGCTGCTTAGTGGTGTAGGTGGATTTTTATTACCATTATAGAAATGCCACTTCTAGAAAGTAAATATTTCTCTGTTCTTATGACTCCAGTGTTTTGCAGCTTGACTCCAATCGACATCTGAGGTTGAGTGACAGCTCTGCTTTGTGCATACATTTCAGACAGCCTGTGTACAGGGATGGTGGAGGTGCCACAGAGGTGCATCTGCATATTTTATGGTATTCCTGGGCTCAGAGAAGGAGAGGCAAGACACACCTGAATTTGTAAAGGCTGATCCCTGGCCTTACACAAAGGCCTCATTTACCCCGACTGATGTCTGGAGCCTGTGCTGGAGAAGAGAGGGGACACTCCTAGAACCAGTTGGAACTGTCTGGAACCTCTTCTCCCTCCTTTGTGAAAGATTGTACAAAACTGAGTATAAGTACCCGTGTTGAAGGAGACACTTTTGAACTATTAACTCAGACACATGATGCTGCTGGAGGGACTCACCAGGAACCGCCTTGGACTGCTGCTGTTGTGCTGACCTGTATGCTTGGGCCCTGCCTCCCTGTGCCTCATTTCATTGTCTCCAGTGGCTTGGAGGTGTGCCCCCTGCTCCCCTAGTAACTTTTGTCCTGCACTGAGGTGGTGCCAGAAAAGCGCTTAATTGGAGAGGAAGGAAAGCACGTCCTGAGCGCTTCAGAGCACGATAGGGCATTTGGAGTGCTTTCTGCAGGAATATTTATAATGCGGCCTAAGTGCTTTGGTTCTGGGCCTTGGGGCGTGCCTGAAGGCTATGCTGTTTTGCAAGTCAAAATTCACCGTTGCAACCTGGATGGGTCTAGCGTGTCAGAACTCACATTATGTAGTGACCCGGGGCACAGGCAGGCACCAACTATTAGCCTGAATTCACTGCGGCAGCCCAGGTCCTAGAAAAACACTTGCGCACCAGATTGGGTGCAGGTGAGTGCATGTACAGAGGAACCACCCCAGGAGGGAAGGAGACATCAGTGGAGGTCCCTCCTGCTCCCTGCACTACCCCAGGGCCCGCAACACCAGTGTAGCACACTCGGGTGGAGCGTGGTCCCCGAGGCGCTAGAGGTTGCAAGAGTCTCTCTCCTCTTACTGGGTGGCAAGGACGCCTCATCGGAGACTCTACCTAGGAGAAAGGGTGTGCACAATGCCCCCAGAAGGGGAGGGGGCACCCAAGGAGCAGGACCCGGGGAGGCAAAGGTAAGTCCCTCTTTCCCGGTCACTGCGACAGGAGCGCAAACGCTCCAAAATGTTCAGTGAAGTTCTCCTGTCTTCTTTGCCCACAAGAGGGCGGTTTGTTGCCTCCAGGGGTCATAGGAGAAATTTGCCCCCCTTCTTGGCAGTACTTGCAAGAGGGGAGAGGCCTCCTCAGGGGATAGGATGGGGTTTGTGCCGCCCCAATCTCTCGTCCATGATCAGACAGCTGGCTGGGTGGGAGAATGTCCTCATGCAGGCCTGATCCCCACAAAGCTGGCTTTGGGCTCCCCCTGTGGGCTGAAGGAGCACAGGAATCCCCCCATCTGTCCTCAGGGACTTGGCCTATGAGAAAGCAGGAATGCTTCATGGTTCTGGGCATTCCTCCTGTTCCAATGACATTTGTTCAGGGTAAAGTTTACTGTACATTTCAGGATACTGTTTTGACCTTGTTGGTAACCTGTGTTTTCCATGATATGTGCAGTGCTGATCTTATGGTGATTTTTGCGCCATATGATTGCTACTGTGTACATTCATGATGCTGTTTGACCTTGTAGGTGATGTATATTTCATAATATGTGCATTTCTAGCGATATTGTTTTCCTGACTACTGATTATGTTGCAGAATAACCGGTAACCTATACATTTCATGTGACTACTGCTGACTTTTCCAGAGTACCAGTAACTGAGTATTGTTCCGACAACCGCAAGGTATTACTGACATGTTGTGTTTAGTCTAATAAGGGTGCATACAATGCATTTTATTTGTATATAACTTGGTGTTGTATTTCCTTTGTGGTGGTGATAGTGCACCATGTGTGTTGTGTGTGTTGTGCAATCGCTTTACACATTGCCTCTGGGATAGGCTGGACCGCTCGTGCCAAGCTACTGGGGGGTGAGCAGGGGTTATCCTAGGTGTGTTACTCCCTCAATCTAACTAGAGTGGGTGGGTTATGCATGGCTTAGGTGTATACCCTAGCCAACCAAAAACCCAATTTCTTACACAATACCATTCCAAAGTGGCTGCTTACAAGTCATGGCAGCACAGAATGAAGCACACTGTAGATGAAATGAGGGCAAGCAAGCGGCCTGGTAGGACTATCTGAACAGATGCAGGCTGCCCTATTAACAAAAGGAGAAGAAAGAAGACATGATAGTGGATCTATAAAAAGGAAAACAATGAAAAAATAAAGCGCTGGCTAACATCAAAGACATTGAGGCACACTTGATTTCAGGTAAATGGCTCAGGCAAAATGTTGGTACTCACAGGGCAGTAGACCCTACAGCAGAAATGGGCTATCACATGTCCCATGCAATATGCTGCCACAGGAAGAAATGGAATGTGAATTACACTCAAATGCATAGGAGAGGGCTGACCTAAAGACCTTCTATGTGTGTACCTGTATGTAGAGGATTTTTAAGTTTTTTTGTTACAAAGCTGAAGCAGACAACTACACTGGCAAGGCACTCATAAGAGGGTCTAGCAAAGATTTTGGAAGTTCAAATCATCTAAATCTAAGGTTTGTGACCAACATAATCCCTTTGATTACCAAGGTATTAGGTGAGATTCCTTGTAGCAAAATACCACTGAGAAAGCCTGGAGGACGAAAAACATGTTGGCTTATCATTTACTTTGAATCCTTAATTTGGAATTCATATCTTTGCAGTGTTCTCCGGTGCTCTGTTGTAATAATACCATTAAACTCTAACTGGCTTTAATGAATAGAACTCACAATAAGTAAAAACGGCCTACTACCTATAGAGTATCCTTTCATAATAAACAGATAGGACTTATGCACCCAAACTGATTTTTCCAAATGAACTAATCAACCTTATTGCTTCATCACTGTGTTGGCATCATAGCCAACTTAGGTCTCCTCCATTACAAATAAGAAGGCAACCATCAGGTTCCCAGTCATTAAATTACACATGCATACAATATATACAAATTCATAGTTGGAAAACCAATATACAACACCTCTGGAAAGGGCCTAACAAGGAATATCACATTACACATCTATATCTTCATGTGTTTGTCATAGGGAGTATACAACATCAAAACCCTTACCTACTAAAGTAATCTGTAACATTTATTATCAAAATGATCAGTTGAAGGCCTTTTACAAAATGTGAGGACAATCCACACTAACATATTTATGGTTTTAAGATACCTGTTCACAATATCTTGGCCAGGCTAATTGCCATTGTCATAATTTTTCAAACTAACCATCATACCTATGGCTTTGGAACAAAGGTTCCCAAATTACTGATGATTAACATAGCCTTTCTAACTGGCTTGTGACACTAACCAACTCCTGAACTCTGCAAAATCTTCCCCACAATGCAACCCCCAGTAATAGTCAGAAAATTAGAAACATACATAAAACTACAGCTGGCAAAACATTACTAAACTCTTAAATGGGTTGGCAAGAATTTTCAAAGTTCCAGACTTCCACCTGCAAAGTTTGCCAGAGGAGAGGACCAGAGGGGGAATCAGCAGAGAAAATATTGCCTATTGCTGTAATCTGTGAGAATCCGTGTAACTCCTTGCCAGTCTACATGCTTAACACAGGGTAACAACAAACCACCCTCACAGGTCTATTGACCTTATCATATGATTTCTACAATAGATGAGACAGACCTTCTGTGTTTGTCATGATTTCTTATAATACAAATGTTAGTCCTATGTCCTCTGACATACCATTTTCCAATGAACTAATAATCTACAACCTTTAAACCGGATTTCACCATAGCCAACTTAGGCCTATTCTTTTTCAGGTGACATTTCCCATAAGGCAACTATCAGGATACAGTGAAAAAATTACAAATATACCCAACATTACAATTGACAAACCATTATACAGCCCTTCTGCAAATAGCACTACACGGATTCTCAAAGCTGCAAATCTTCTATCTGAGGGATTGCCACAGGAGTAACACGCACCAAAACCTTTGCCCAGTAGGGTAACCTATAAGATTTCTTATAACAAAATACCTGCCTTCAAGCTCTAACAATGTAATTACAAGCCACCCAAAAAGGAATGTTGGCTTTAATATATGCTTTTCACAATAAATAACTCAGGCATTCTTGTTTTAATAAACAGATCCAAGCCGATAGCCTTGATCAATTGCTTGTCATCATCATCAAGTCGAGTTCTACTGTGCTGAGGATAAGCTTTCCCACACAGCAAAAGTGTGACCACAAGCACTCTTTCTCAGTTGAAGCACCTGACGTCTGCTCAATTAAAATGTTAATCAAGCCGATAAAGGTTTGACAGAGCCAAAACCCCTTTCTCAATAGTGCTTCTTAAACCTCTTTTTCTGTTGCCCATTAAAGACACAGGAACAGCTGCTGTCTTAAGTCTTAAACCAGACCTATAAAGAAGGAGAAAATATGTTGGGTTTTGATCTATTTTGCCTAAAACAAAACAAAATTGTGGTAGATGAGAGCTGGAACTCTGTTTTAAAACACAAAAATCTGTTGTTTATTGCGACCCATCCATGCAGTACAGTCAAACTACTTATTTGATCATGTGCTTCATTTACGTTAACATTTACTCTCAACACATTAGCAGGGAATGCAAATACTAATTTATGAAATACAGGCACATTTCCTTCTGCACAATGTATACACAGTTTTAATTAATTTCTTCTTCTGATATATTACTCATACTTAAATATATTTTAAACACTGTACACTTTCCAGGTCAGAAAGGTGCAATAGGATTAACATAGAAGGCAATGAGCCTGATTAAGAAGTTGGCAGAGGAGAATACTCTGTCACAAATGTGACGGATAAACCATCCACCTTATTACGATCCAATTCTATCCTACGGGGATTGTAATAGGGTGGATACATATCCCTCAAGTTTGTGGCAGAGTATACCCTCCGCCAAGATGAAATCAGGTCCAATGTGAGGTGATGGATCCGTTGCCAATCCCATAATGTGGGTGCCAATACAATAATTTGAACTGGTCTATAATATTGCTAGATATATGGGCCCATATTTATACTTTTTGATGCAAAACTGTGCAAACGCAGTTTTGAGTCACAAAGTATAGTGCCGGCTTGCGTCATTCTAGAGCGCCAGCCAGGTGCCAAATTTATGGAATCCCACAAGCCGGTGCAAAGGGTGGGTTAGCATAAAAAAAGTGATGTTAGCTGGGTGGGGGTAGCGGTATTGGAGAAGGGGGTTTTGCACCAAAAAATGATGTTAAGGTGGGTAGAGGCAAAAAAAATGCTTTTAACCAGCCTAGCGTCATTTTCTGATGTAAAACCATCTATACCTCATTACTCCTGTTTTATAAAAGAGAGAAGTCATGCCCACCACCCACATGGCTAGCACAGGGGACCAGGGTCCCTTGGGCATGGCCGTTGCACCCTGTGCCATGTAGGGGGTCCATTTCAGGGCCCCACTTGCACTTTAAAAAAGTTTTAAAGATACTTACCTCTACTTACCCTTCTTACCTGGGATGGGGTCCCCCATCCTTCGGTGTCCCCATGTTGGGGTGTTCCTGGTGCTTGGGGAGGGCACCTGTGGACCCATTCCATGGTGTCTGAGCATGGAAATGGGTCCACAGGCCCCCTAACAACTGGTCTGACCCAGGCATTAAATAATGGTGCAAAGCAAGCTTTGCCCCATTGTTTGGCTCATCCTCCCACCCGTGCATCATTTTTGCACAGGGGATAAATATGGGGCTATGGGGAAAGCACCATTTTTTAGATGGAATGCCTGCCTTGCATCTCATTGATGCAAGGTAGGTTCACGCATCTAACAAATGGTGCAAACTCCAGTATTTTGACAATAGACATGTCAAACATCAAATAATAAATTTGGTGTTAATTTTGGGCCGCATTTGTGTAAAAATAAAGGACACAAATGCGGTGCAAAAAAATACAAATATGGGCCATAATGTATTGATTTTAAGGCCAAGCTAAAAAGAGCAAGTGAAGATTGGATTTGTCCATAAAACAATGCCACAACAAAAAGCTATTGAATACCCAAATAGCCAATTGATTAGTACCTACTTTTAGGAGCACAGAGCTTTCAATCCCATCAAATGTCTGAGGCAGAACGAGACGGCAGGCCGTTTTGCTGGCTGGTACATAATATCTTCGCTCAATGGTCTCCGGCAGTTTGCAGGCAAGTCCCAGGCTGTAACACCATTTCCAATAATTACCAACTTTTTTCGAAGTTGAGTCTGTGTGCTACTGTATTGCAGGACTGGGAAGCATGATCACAAATCACTCATGAAGCAAAACTAACAAACTAGAAAACAAGTTGGAATATTCCAAATCCATCACTAGATAGCAGGATGCTGTTTAGCATGTGATCCACAACGCAGTTCAGGGGCATCAATCAATCAGGATTTGTAAAGTGCATCTAATCACCCTGTAGGGTATCCAGGTGCCTAGCCACCAGTGGTGCATGCAATGTCGTTGCACCATAACCCAGAGGTTTAAGGATATTCAATCTGCCCTGCACAATCTGCAGGTATTTGAGAGGTTGCTTTTAAAAGATTTTTTTCAAACATATGGCCTGATTTATATCTTGGACGAAAGGGAACTCTGTTGTGGTTGAGATGGAGTTCCCTTCCTGGCAATTTAATGGTCAGCCTGCCCAGTTCAATTTGAGGCAGACCATCAGTTTGGCACTCTGTCTTCACTGTAGCCAAACCTCTCCAGAGCTGCCAGAGAAATGGCAATGTGACTGCCTGCCCAGTTTAGATGGATGGATATGCAATCATATTTTACTGTTTCTCACCACCAGGCAAAACCTGGCAATCATAATAATTCCCCCACACCCATCACTACCAACATGGGATAAAACGCCCAGGTCAAGAGGTACCTTATTTTTCTTTTCTTCACAAAAAGAAAATAGCATTTTTTCATTTTGGGATTTTGTTTTTATAAACAGACCCGTAGCACATAGTAAAATGCATCAACAGGTACAGTTGTTCCTGGCAAATGCTTTTATAAATGAGCATCTTCTCAGTGCCTGGTTTTGTGTTTATTAGAAGATAAGGGGCGAATGGAGGGGAGGGAATGAATTTAAGAAAATGAAAAGTTGAAAGTTTGAAATCAGAGGCGGAGGAGGAAATGTGATAGAATGGAAGGGGTTAAGGATCAGAGAGGAAGAAAAAAAAGGAAAAGATGATCAACTGGAGCAAGGGAAGAGGAAATCAAGGGTAAGAAACTAGGATGTCAGAAGAGAAGGGAAGAAGGAGTTATTGACAGTGATAGACAGAAAAGGGGAGAGATAGAGAGAGAGGTGCTGAGGAAAAGGAAATGGAGGAGAGTGTGAAAGGGATGAAAAAGTTAAGAAAGGTATGGAGATAGACTGAGAGAAGAAACAACAGGTAGAACTGGGAACTTAGAAACCTCTAAGCAGTGGGTAGCTATTACTAGTGCAGCTGGTGCAGTGAAACCAAGGTCCAGGGGTGTGTTTGGCCCACTGGCTCTCAATTATGTCTTTTCATAGTCTACCTTGGGAACCATTTTCCTTGATTCGTTAGGGATAATGAGACACCACGGATGCAGTATAAAAACTGATTATAGGGAAATTACTCTTTTCTTCAGGATTCCCATGGCAGAGTTGTAATGCACTTTAGCTGTCAGCTGACAATATTGAGATGGCCCATATAGCGAATGTAGAAAGGAAGGGCTTCTGCAGCTGGACATTCTCTTTTTGTCAGCAGACTGAGAATGTTGTAGTAGTTTCTACATTTTAAATTCATTACAAATTATCAATTTCTCATTGTTTTACAGAGATCACTGTCCTGTATGAAATGGTTACCTGATTATAGCTGCTTCCTTACCTACCAGTAGCTGGCAAGTTTAATGACAGTTACAATCAGTGGCCTGTAGGAGCCAGGCACGCGCAACACCACAGTATCTAGCTCAGTGCAGACACAGGAGGATTTACAGCTGCATCATCTACAAAGCCAACCCGACTTGCCCTCACACATATCTAACTAATAAGCTCACCACCCCTAGTGGCTACCAGCAGTCCCACAGGCAGGACACCTTCACCCTGGGGAAGAAGTGCAAAATATTAAAAGAAAGGAAAGCGCCGTCCATCCCTGCACTCAGAATATGGAACAGCATCCACATATCCATCAGGACTGTCTCAGTGTTCTGCCAATATAGGAAAGAGTTGAAGATACATCTCATTACTACTTCACCACACAGTAACTGTCCACTTCCACAATTTCTCGCTAGTTTTATCTTTACCTTTAACCCTGTCAGCATGCCACTATATTTTCCCTAGCCATATGCTGTACAAATATCACATAAATACATGAATACATTCAGAAAGTGGATCGTAGTTAAGCGAAAAGGTACAATATGGAATTAAATGACCTTGATATTTATAACCCCAGAATTCGGTGGCATTGGCTGTGGTTTCCCAATACAAACTTTGAGCCCCTGCACATTAAACACACCAGTCCCTCTTTCAATTGCAGCTGTTGCAAGTTGCATGAATATTACTTTCAAGTGGCACAGCCTTGTAGATAACTAACTCCATTACTATGTTTTTTTAAGACTACCGATCCCACACCACAATTGATACAACTAGAACATGCTTTTGAGGAGACAACATCCAGATGTGTGCAAGGTTAAACAAATTAGCCGATCCGTTTCTAAGCCCTTTGTTCACTTCTGAAAGGCATTAATCTAAGTGACTGAGGACTGTTCCATTATTGTCCAGCAAAATGGGAGTTGTTTTCCAGGGACTATCCTTGTTCTGATGATTGGTGCAGTCATTAAACTAAGAGAACCTCCGTACACCACGCAAAGTGAAGCAAATTTTACTTTCTGTGTTTTTTGGACCAATCCACTTTGACTGTTAGATCACCAACATGTATTATGTGATTTTATTGAGACTGGATTGTATGTTTTTTTCAGGCCACATAAATACATGTGTAGTACTGACTTAAATTGTGTAGGCTTTTAATAACTGATGCAATACACCTCTATTACAGTACAGTAATTTAAGGCATAGGATGTATCTGTGAATAGTTCCAGTCCATAAAGGATATTTTCCAGTGATTTCCAGACAAGGCTTACAAAGCTTCTAAAACATTATAATTTTCAAATTTGATAATCTAGACTAAAAAGTCCATACTGCCATAATTTAAGCAGAAGCGTAATCACCCTCACTTGTTTTTAAAAATGCGAGTTCCAAATCTCTATTAACACATACACCAATATGGCACCTAGAACTGCATCTCTTTTGTTGCTTTTTCAAAGCAAAATATTAGCATTGTATAGGGATGAACAGTCTGATCACCACTCGCTCAATGATCCACATATTCACTGTGTACCTACCCGCCTTTTTAATTGAAAATAAGTTGACATTGTGCTTTGCGGTACGTAAACAGACATGCAAATTGTTACTAAAATACCCCCTTTGTGTCAAAGTACATTCCTCACTCAATAAGTCATTTTTTTGTGAGTGAAGACACAGTCGTGCAATTCTATCACAAAACAATATCAAACTGATAAAGAAATGCAGCTGGACTATTTCAAAATTAGACAAATACAGGCAATATTTCCTGCATCTCCTCACTATCGGGCACTTCAACAACTAAAAGGCCTTCATCTCTGAAAAGCCCTCCCTTACTCAGTATTAATTTCTGTTGTGCTAGAGGTAAAAGAGGAGTTGGGGTGGTGGCTCTCCCAGATGGAAGCCACGATATAGGGCCTCATTATGACCCTGGCGTTGGTCATGGTGGCAGTTGGACCGCCGTCAATGCAGAGGTCTGACTGCCACATTACGATTGCGGCGGTAGCTCCGCAATCGTACTGCCAGCACTGCCAGTTTTCACCCCCACAATGGTCGGCAGCACCGCCCTGGGGATTACGACCCCATTCTGCACCAGTGGTTTCATGGTGTTAACCCATGACCTTTAACAAAAGACCTTTGACATTTGCCTTCCCTGAGGAATCCTGTTTAAAAAAAAAGTATCTCCCAGGCCTTTACAATTCAGTAGCAGATTGGTGGTCCAGTTTTCCCCAGGACAGCAGCAATTGTTCTCTCTGTTCCCAAAACATTTGTATAGTTCTCCATCTATTGGTTAATCTCCAAATTAATATTTTTGCATTATGCCTCAATCACAAGCTTCCATGCTTCTTAAGCTGGAGACAAGAATCGGATGTGGAACTCTTTTCTGTAATCACTGTAAACATTTCTGTCAAATGCCTTCCCTCCTTCTGCAATGATTCTCCGAACCCTGATTCTTGTAAGAAGGAACTTAGGGCCAGATGTAGCAAACGGTTTTCGACTCGCAAACGGCGCGGTCGCAAATGGAGTCGCAGTTACCATTCACTTGAAGTGGATGGTAACCCACTCGCAAACGGGAAGGGGTCCCCATGGGACCCCTTCCCCTTTGTGACTGGACCCCACTCCCTGCCCTGAAAAATCCGAAACTAAAGGTTTCGGTTTTTTTTGTAGTGCAGCTCGTGTTCCCTTAGGGAAAACGGGCTACACTTCAAAAAAAAAAAACCTGCTTTATTGAAAAGCAGGTCGCTAACATGGAGGCCTGCTGACGTCAGCAGGCCTCCATGTTAGCGAGTGCCTATACTCGCAATGGGGCCGCAATTTGCGACCCACCTCATGAATATTCATGAGGTGGGTCATTGCGACCCCATTGCGAGTTGCAGTCGGTGTCTGAGACACCGTACTGCATAGCACTTTGCGACTTGCAAATTGCGAGTCGCAGGGACTCCCAATTTGCAAGTCGCAAATTGCATTTTTGCTACATCTGGCCCTTAGCTTCCATGGTATTGATAACACACTTTTGGCTCTCCCAAGTTTGGTTACCTGAGCTACTGGAGCTATCTGTAGATTTCCCGAGAGTCCTCCCTTTATTTCCCTATCCTCCAGTAGATCCCCAGGGCCAAACTCAAAAGTTATTTTTCCACGACCATCTTCATCTCAGAACATGGAAGATTTCGGCCTTGCATGTATAGGGACTTTTGTCTCAGGAATTGACAATTAGAGATAATTCCTGGGGGCCTTCCACTCAATCCGGTTATAAATATGCCTCAGCTTCCTGGGTTAGCTGTATACATGTATGAAACAAATTTAGTTTGCTACTAGAGTTAAATTAGCAAAGAAGAAGGATATTTCCATTATTTCCCTTCAACTTATTAGAATAGAACTGTTTTGTTCGACCATTCCGATTAGTTTGTTGTGCAACCGTTCGGAATTGCACTGTTCCTCAATGCCCATCTCATCAATGACTATTAATGGTAAAATGGAAGTTGCACCAGTCTTGCATTGGAATGAGGTCCGCTGCTCTGATATTTTTTCTATGTCCATAGGTGTGGAATAAAATCCAAGAATTGATGCTTTCCTCCTGCATTTAATTTCTGCTGTCCTTAAACCAAAACATTATTTAAATGTTACAGAGCACTTCTAGACACTCTTCAAGAGAAGGAGTATTGGTACCATGAAGGAAAATGGTTTTATAAATATAAAACGGATCCTACAGCCCATCAGATGGATTTTGTCAATGAAAATATTGGCATAGGTCAGAAGTAGAACTATGTCAAAAATGCTAACAAACATTCACGCTTGTTTATGAATAATTACTTGTGTTTATGTAAAAACTCGAATATGTGACTATTTACCATTATTCTCTCCTTTTGATCTGAAACATTGCGCCATATGTCAAACAAGTTGTACAAAGGACAGTATGAGTGGAATAGGTAAATAATACCAGGTTTTCAGAATATTAATTTAGGAATACTCTACTTTGAAAAGAAACAGCATACACAGAGCAACAGTCAAGTTGCAATACAAATTAAAATAATGAGCACATAACACCAGAAGCAGTTTTGTTTTCTTATATTTTACATATTTATATAATGGCACTTCAAACTTGTAGACAGAAAAACAATATTTTAATATGATTTATGACATTGCTCGTACATTTTGACATAAAGTATACTGAGCTTAAGGCTGAGCTAAAAAATCAAATGAAGTCTGTATTTCTGTGTATTGCCAAATTGACATATTTACACTGTTGAGCCAGTACCGAGCAATGCTTCTTTTGCATGCTTTTAAGTAGCAAGAAGTGATTTGTAAGACTGTGTTGAAGCTCTGTAGCCTGAATTAGCAACGGGAGATAGTGCCAGAGCAAATAATTGTTGTAGGAGAGTGAAATATTGAAATATGGAAGATGCATAGGATATTTTGAGTGAAGAAAGGAAGAGCAGATTAGCAATTCTTAGATAATGGATGGGGGTTCAAGAGGTGAGAATATCAGAGAAGTAGCTTGGATATCCCATGGTCGGCTTTGATGACAAGTGTTACAAGTTTGTAAACAGTCTTCTATTTTGGAAAAAAACACCTGTTAGCGATAAAGCCATGGCGGGGTGTGTCTTGGGAGATAATATACATTTCTATTGACACAGTCTAGGAATGTATCCAAAGAAGAAAATACATAGGGCCTGATTCTAACTATGGAGGACGGTGTTAAACCGTCCCAAAAGTGGCGGATATACCACCTACCGTATTACGAGTTCCATAGGATATAATGGACTCGTAATACGGTAGGTGGTATATCCGCCACTTTTGGGACGGTTTAACACCGTCCTCCAAAGTTAGAATCAGGCCCATAGTGTGGAAGTCTCCCTAGTAGAATATTACAATGGAATACTTTGCTGAATACAAGTGAATGGATCATTGCTACATCTCTGTGGAAAGGAATAGACAACAAAATGGTCACATTTGCACTGTCACCTAAATCACATTTGTATGCTTGTAATTCTTCTTACCTGTATGGAATGACAGTTATATTATTGAATTCAACCACTTTGGAACCGGGATTACAGCTTCACTCAGTTTCATAGCATTATTTAAATTCAAATTTGTTATTAATTAGAAACTGAACATTTTGTTATGTTATTTTATTGTGAGTGCTGGTAAACCCTAACATTGTATACCTAAAATAGTACCTCAACATCCTGCCCAAAGGTTGATGAATCAGATGGTGTTACATGTTAATTTCATGACGCAATTTGTCCCTGAGATAAGGCATCTCACAAAATTTCAAAATACAGTCAATTATGTAAGGACAGACCCAATAGTTATTACAAAAATTCAAAAGTGTGGTACAGAGATTATGAATGCAAATACATAAAGTCATTGCCATAAAGGCTCTAAGTAAATATTGCAATATAGAATAAAACACAAAGTAAGAAGAATTCAAAGTTCATAGTGAGCAGCAAAATCAATAGGAACTAGGACAGCATTCCTGGTAGCATCAGATAGTCTTCTGGCTCACCCCCAAAAATCAGGGTTTACATGCAGTTTTCTTGCGCAGGAAATCTTAAAATATTTGAAAATTATAATTGTGTGAGGAAAAGGATTATACGCTCAGCAAATCAGAGCACAATTTTATGAAACGTTGTTATCTTAGCATATAAGCACTATCCCACTATAGGAATACTGAGTGTGCCAACTCTATGCTAACTGCATCTGGAGATTGCAGGACAAACTAGTTACATGAAGAACAGCAAACTCTTGTGAGTGAATGTAGTACAGTGAGCTAGTGGAAGGTCCTTAGGATATACAAGATTATTATATCTATGTTGGGAAATTTACTTTGAGAACAAAAAGATCGACGTCAATGAAACTCAATCTGTTTGCTGCAGAAATTATGAAAAGCGAGCATACAGGAGGAAACATTCATTTTGAACAAGATGGTGACTATTCTTAAACACGGGTCTAACTAACATAACCCCAAAATATACACTTCTATAGGTCATAGCAAAGTCATTTTAAATGCAATAGCACCATGTATGTCAGTGTGCACATGTAAATGTGAGAATAAATCTACATTCTGCACATTGTTAATAATGCACAAAAACAAAGAATGCCAAAAACGTCTATATTACCATGATCGACCTATTACTACTGATCAATTATCACTATCAATCTCATATCATTTCACTCCCTGTCTACTTTTGATATATATCCTTAAATGAGAGCCCCCTGAAAGGTATGTGTGTTAAACATCTAAAAGGGCTTCTGCTGTAGTAGCCACTCCAGTTTGTCACTTATTTGATCTTGTTATCAACCACTGCTAAACTACACTCTGTTTTAAATGAGCACGTTGCTCACAAACCATGCCCTCAGTCAGAAAAACAATATAAACCATAGCTTACTGCCTGTTTGTTAGCCTTTCCAGACTTTTTTTTGTAATCATTAATTACGGTGCATAAGCAAATATACTGTACAAACAGGAAATAGTAAATCATTTGAAAAGTGCTCACCTGATCCAAGCCATACAAACAGAGTAACCACTGAGTGATATTCACAGTAACGCTCAACATAAATTAAATCTAATCCCAGAAACAGGGGAAAAAGTAAAACTTCCAACTATCACCCACCCAGATGACAAGGCACAATATTTAGTTCAATATTTATAACACACATACTTCACATTATTTCTGCAGCCTATTAAGATCAAGGTTGCGTCAAGAACTCACTAACCCCTACTTTTACTACACCATTAATAAATTCATGTGATTAAGTTTATGGGGGACCCGTGTTGGATTTGCCATCTAAAACCTTCAAAATACCGGACTCATGCATCTAGAGGAGTCTATTGTTATTTATCTGATGGAGGGCCTTTAAACTACAGTGGACAGCTCTGTTTTCACCCACTTTAAGGCACCCTGCAAACAACTATACACATGGATGCTTTCCAATTCCTTTCTTTGTTTCATTGTGCTTTTATCAATTCTAAATCTTTGAATCAGCATGTCTGCTTCTGTGACTTTTGGTCTTATTTATAGTTTGGCGGATAGGTTACTCTGATGGATATCCAGGCCACCCTATTGCGATCTCCATAGGCAATAATCAGATCGTAATATGGCAGATGGGATATCCATCATATTCGAGACAGAGTAACCCCCTCAGCCAAACTCTAAATAAGATATTGGTGGACGGGCTATTCTGCCATACCGGTGATAGATATCCCTTCAATGACTTCAATGTTATATCAATGTTAAATCACTATGAATGCCTAACAGTCACTGGAAAGTAAACAGACACACTGCCATACAATAATTTGAACCTTCTGCCTACTGAGTGACAGTCCAAGAGCTTCACAATTAGGCCAGAAATGACTATGGTCTGCTGTCCATCAAAGCGCAACTATAACATTCTTACCAAACATCTTGCTAGTCAGACTCTTTGAAATCATTGTATGGATAGAACACTATAAGAACAATCTCTCTCTCTTTTCCATCTGGTTGTGGGATGAAGAAAGAGATCAGGAGAGTGACAGGACCACAGGGGGGCCTTTAAGCCCCCCTGCGGCCCTAGCCAGCTCCCTACATCCTGTGGGAGATAACACTGTTCCCACAAAAAAGGAGCTGCTTTACATAGCATCTCCCTGCTTGAGGGAGCAATGTTTTTATCTGTTTCCCTGCACACATATTTGCAAACAGATGAAAACCATGTTTTTTGCAAGCGAGAGCTGTTTGAAAGATCTCACTTGCACAAGGCAGAGTGTTTGCTCTGACTTGGCAAGAGCTGTCAAAGCTCCTAACAAGTGAGAGGAAACAGCTATGTCCCGGGGTGGGGACCCCATGATACAGCACGAGCCGGCCTAGGGTTTGGTGGTTCCAATTTTCTGTGGATCCATTAATCCGCTGCGACTCCCACCAAAATTATTTTTTTTGTTCTGGGGGGGTTCTCTCTAGGACCTCAGCACAAGAAGTAAAGGGTTAGGGCATACCTACCTTGGCCCCTTTTCTTTTTTTAAATCCTTTTTTAAGGGACTCAGCTGAAGCAGAGTCCCAACATGGCTGCCAACACTTCCTTGTTGAAGTGTTGCCAGCTAATCAGATCTAAGCACGAAATCGGGAGGGTTTGAGTAGTCTTTATGTCACCCTATATACAAATTTGTTTTTCTTTAGTTTCTCAAAAACTACTGAACAGCAAATAACAAAAAAGTCACTTTTTAAACTAATGACTACCTTTCTGCCAAATTTAGTGTAATTCCTGGTTCAGGCGGTTCAGGCCCGATTCCTGTTCAAAATCCCTATGGGAAAATTCAGGGGGGAAAAGCATTTTGGAACCCCGATTGACAGATCACCCCTGTAATATTCCAGACAGATGCTGTGAGGGTCATATTTTTATTTTTTAGAAAAAGTTCATAAAGATTTATTAAACTGCAATTATTAGCAAAACAAAAAAAATATTTTTCTAGGTCCCAACTATAACTACCTAGTGGAGACCCATATATATATATATATATATATATATATATATATATATATACGTATATATATATATATGTTTCTGGGGTCAGAGGAGCAATAGTGGGATGGTAATGCCTTTTAGTGAGTTGTGGTGGTGGTTCTGTTTGCTTAGGAAACTGCAGGGGGTTACCAGTTATATGGACCTTTTATGATGTTTATGGCTGCTCTATGACACTTTGCTTGTCCACAAGAGCATACTCGTAGGGTGACATTAGTGTGTGGAGGACAAACACAATATAACAGTATCCATTGGAAGAATCACATTGGGGATTCTGAGTGGCATTATAGACAACTCCAGCTTCACTCTCACTCATGCCTTAATTTTGTAAGAGTACCAGTGTCCAAAGCTCTACTCAGAAGCCCACAGCTACAACTAGAACAATTAAACATTGGTGCACCGAATACCAAGCTGATAGCCTTAAATCCACCTCATGCTTATTTAATCCACTGCAGACACGCTCTGCCCATGTATTGTACTCGTGTAGGTTTTTGCGTCCCCTGCTTTGATAGCTGTTAAACCTGTCAGAATTAGGGTGGTCTTTTCCCAAACATTATGCCTGCTTGCCTCACATTTTTTATGTATCTTTTTTTTGGCCTTGGAACTCTGCACACTTTATCAGTGTTGACAAGAGCTAAAGTGTATATGTTTCTTCCTCAAATACAGTAACATTGGTGTATCTACTACTGGCATATTTAATTTACTTGTTAGTACCTTGTAAAGTGATACACCATATACCCAGGGCTGGTAAATTAAATGGTGCAAGTGGGCCTGCACCACTACTTGTACCACCCACTTAAGTAGCACTTTAAACATGTCTCAGACCTGGAGGACCTCTGTGTGTAGTTTCACTACCACTACAATACGGCATTTAAAACCATTTGTCAAGCCTTAAACTCCCCTTTTATTACATTGAAGTCTCCACTATGGTAGCCCCTAGGGAGCCCATAGGGCAGGGTGATATGTAAGGTAAAGACAGGACATGCACATTTAAGTTTTACATGTCCTGGTATTGAAAACCCCCCAGGGCATGTTTCACTACTGTGAGGCCTACTCCTCTCTTTAGCTAGCATTGGGAATTCCTTAACACACGTTTAAGCTATAATTTCTGATCAGAAGGGCATAGCTACACCATGTTTCAGAGCAATGAAAAGGTAATGATAAATCATCTTTACTGGTAAAGGCAGATTAAACATTACTATTTTAGAAATGCCACTTTTAAAAAGTAGTCATTTTTCTGCTCTCACTACTCCATGCACCTTTCAGCCTGCCTCCAATACTCATCTGGGGTGGGTGACAGCTACACTTTGTGTATTCCCTCTAGACAGCAACAAACACAGGAAGGTTAGGGATATCTGACCACTCATCTGCATTCATCTGCATTCTGATGGCAGAAAGGGTGGAGAGGAGCTAACACTTGCACTTGAATAGGGAGTGCCTGTCCCCACACAAAGAGTGGATTACCTCTACTGGCAGTCTGGAGCCAAGGAAAGGAAGAAAGGACCTTTGTGCACTTTAAAGACCCTTCTTTGAAGTCATCCCCACTTCAAAGGCACTTTGGGGCACAAGAACAGGGCCTCTAACCTCACCAAAGCAATGCACTAATGGACCTAGGAAAAACTCTTCCGAAAGAAAGGACTGCTGTGCTACAGGGAGTGCTACGCTGTTGGATTGCTTTTCAGGAAAGACTGCTCTCTGCCTTGATGAGCCACCTTGCTTCCTGCTGATCTTTGCCCTGCTGAGGAAGGACTGAATGCTCTCATCTGACTCAGAGTGGCTCCAAGGGTTTGCTGGCTTACCCACTGTTCTTCTTTAGTATCAGGTACATCAAGATTGTCTGCAAGTCTACTCCTGGACTCTCTCATCTGTGAGTCCTTCCCTTGCCTAAGGTGGCAAACCAGTACTGGGCCTTAGAAGTGCGTTTTGCACCTGTTTTTTGCAAGAATAGATGTATCTAAGCCACGTAATGCTTAGAACAGATGCAGTGCCCTCTGATGACTCATTGATGATTCAATGATGACCTGGGACCTGACTGTGAGGTTCAATGATGGCACATCACTGATCCACGGTCATCGATTCACCGTTCAACAACGATGCATTGCATACACTACAATGGAGTTCGACGCAGACATGAGTACCAACTGCGAGGCTTGACACCGAGGCAACGATCGGACTGTGTGGATTGGAACAGAGGCATCACCTTCGTACTGTTCCTCGACATCAAAGTTTGCTCCATCGAAGGTACTTTCTCACTGGGCTCTGCAAGGGGCCTGTAGCCAGCCTGCTCCCCATCATTGTCGGCCTGAACTTTGGATTAGTCTGGTTTAGCACATTGTCAAGTAAACTTTTAGCGCTATTGACTTCTAAGCACTATTTTTAGTTTATTCTTTAAAAATTCACATTCCGACTTCTACAAGTTGGATTTTTGTCACTTTCATCTTGTTATACTCAGATAAATATTCTCTCTTTTTCTGAACCTGTGTGAAGTCTTTCCATGGTGTTTTCGGAGAGAGAGAGAGAGAGAGAGAGAGAGAGAGAGAGAGCGAGAGAGAGAGAGAGAGAGAGGAAGAGAGAGAGAGAGAGTATGCCTTTTGCACAAATAACTCACACATTGCCTGACTGCCCTGCTCCAAGCTACCAGAGGGTGAGCACAGGTTTTTAAGTGTGTATCTAGCTTACCCTGACTAGTAGTTGTGGTTCCTGCTTGTAAAGGGTGCATACCCTGACAGCCAGAAACCTCAGATCTAACAATGCTTTTGTTGTCTTTTTCTTGCTCTATGTTTCTAATCTGTGTGTTACCCCTCTCTTACACTCTGTGAACATTTGACTGGGAAAATAAGTGCAGTCCCCCAAAATCAGCGCAATTGTCCTACACTGGCAGCCACCAGCTCAAATTAAGCAGTGCCTCACTGTGAGCCTCACTTCTTCATTGCACACCACCCTTAATGAAAAATGTTGCAAGTTAATTTCAGTTTGTTTGACAAATTCTACAATTTTCCTGTCCACTCTCCTTTGCACAAAGAAGCAATCGACATTCCTTCAGACCTCTGTAGTACATTATGGCTCCACATTCTACCATAATCAACTTAAAGAACCGCCTACGTGTACATTTAATTGTGACCTGCACACTAAGGTTACTTCCGAATTGGCACGCACTAGGAATGCAAAAGAAACGCCATCCAGTCACATAGGGCCATATTTATACTTTTTGACGCAAAACTGCGCTAACGCAGTTTTGCGTCAAAAAAATTAGCGCCGGCTAACGCCATTCTGAAGCGCCATGCGGGCGCCGTATTTATTCAATGACGTCAGCCGGCGTTAGCCGCCGCCGCCGTCTGGTGTGCGTTAAAAAAAACGACGTACACCAGGCAGCGCCGGCGTAGGGGGAAAATGGAGTATTGGCATCCAAAAATGGTGCAAGTCAGGCTGAGGCAAAAAAAATCACCTTAACCCGATTTGCGCCATTTTTTTACGACGCCCAACCCCCATTGAAATGACTCCTGTCTTAGCAAAGACAGGAGTCATGCCCCCTTGCCCAATGACCATGCCCAGGGGACTTATGTCCCCTGGGCATGGTCATTGGGCATAGTGGCATGTGGGGGGCTCAAACCAGGCTCCCCTATGCCACAAAAATATTTTAAAAAAAATACTTACCTGAACTTACCTTAATGTCCCAGGGGTGGGTCCCTCCATCCTTGGGTGTCCTCCTGGGATGGGCAAGGGTGGCAGGGGGTGTCCCTGGGGGCATGGGAGGGCACCTCTGGGCTCATTCTGAGCCCACAGGTCCCTTAACGCCTGCCCTGACCCAGGCGTTAAAAAGAGGCGCAAATGCGGGGTTTTTTGCCCCGCCCACTCCCGGGCGTCATTTTTGCCCGGGAGTATAAATCCGACGCATATGCATCGGAGTCATTTTTTAAGACGGGAACGCCTCCCTTGCATCTCATTAACGCAAGGAAGGTGTTCACGCAAAAAAATGACGCTAACTCCATGAACTTTGGCGCTAGATGCGTCTAACGCCAAAGTATAAATATGGAGTTAGTTTTGCGTCGAATTTGCGTCGAAAAAAACGACGCAAATTCGGCACAAACTGAGTATAAATATGCCCCATAATGTGGCTTTGTGGCCTTTCATCGGCAGTCGTATTTTGACTGCAAAGGATAAGGGTGACATTGAGGTAACCATTCCAGTTCATTAAATCAAGGCACAGCAAAGTACTTTTAAGTGAATAATCCAAGGCCACAAGCAAGGAACGAGGGCCTGATATTAGTTGATACCGACTCCTGCTTCTGTGTTCCAATCATTTTACTCCCCCTCCTCCTACTCAGCTTCTAATTAAGCTGGTGTTAATAATTACAGTTTTCTATCACCGAAATTAGCTCATGTTTATAAGGGGCGCTTTTCCAAGGTGGACGTTCTTATTTTCCTTCAGCAAGGTTACAGGCAGCAGGAAAAAGAGCTCTTCGGTTCAGCAGAATAAACATCTCAAAGTCCAGCTTCTACTGTGACAGTTCAGTACTAAGAGAAGTGAACAACATTCTCGAATGGATTTATGAATTGTACCTCAAAACTCCGGCTAATTGAGCCGGCTCATACCAACTCTATTGCCTGCACAATTCAGCGTAGGTTCCACTGAAACAACGTGGATGAATACAATAGTGTTCGAAAAGTAACTCGACAATGGACGAAGTGCAGCTGAGGGGTTGCTCTTACACATTTAAACATCTCTCCTTTACAGTTTTCCAAACTGCATTTCGACCTTAGCAACGGTTCAGGAACTAGAACTTTTTCAAACGTTTTAGTACAAATACTCTAATCTATGCCTGCTTTGCACCCAAGGTAGTCTTAAAATTCTTAAACAGAATATTTTAAGTCTCTATTATGGAAAACATCCTTATTCTTTGCTGGAGCAGTATTCATACTCAGAGGAAATATTGGCTCTCAGAGATGGTTTACAACATTGTATTTCCGTTCGCCCGGGGGCTTGTGAAAAATGGAAAATGCAGGTCGGCCTAGTAGGTGATTTCTAGCAGACGATGTTTCTACTCGTTGACCTCATCCAGCGGGTTGGAGAGAAAATCCTTAGGAGCCAACCTCGAACCCAGCGATGTCCATGTTGTGTACCAGTCAGAATTAGAAAAGCAAAATGCGTATCATATTCTGGGTGCTGAATTCTGTTCAGCCAACAGCTCACTTGTGATAACGCTTCCCTTACCAGTTACTTTATTCACTCTGGGACTCGTTTTAGGCGATTAATCTTTTGATCCTGATTGAAGACACCTTAAGACGAGATAACTAATCAACATGTCAATCAATAAGTCAATAATGTCATCAATAGTCACCATAGCAAATCAATTTAGATTAATCAATAACAATAATAAGATTTAGAAACCATCATGACCTTTCAGTCATGAATAACCACACCAGTTTAGTATGTCTTATGATGTTTATTCCCTATTGATTACTATTCTACAAGTAAGTTTATTAGTCTCAAAACCATGAAACACATCAGCAATGTCATAATATGGCAACTCGAATATGATTTCATCAAAGCAAAGATCACTAACATTAGAACATAACACAATGTCAACATAGATTAACCTTAGCAGAGTATCCTTAGCGCTTATTCAACAAAGCATTGATTCAGTAATTTGTCTATTTGCGTCCGTTTAGTGAACCCCTTAACTAACCTAGAATTAGCATTGGCATGTTGGGCTTCATGCAAAACAATTCAGCAACACAAATTTAGAAAACATCTAACTATGGTCTCTGTCAAAAGAAGAAGTTGGTACCTAGAAAGGAAAGGCAAACAGACAATTACAATTTCATCATCATATAGTTACCCTCTGTAATGGGTCAGCATACAGAGTCAGTCTTCGTCCTCCGGACATAAGTTGATTCGCCATCAGCCAGGAAATTAGATTATTGCGGTGCGCATAAGCTGTCCCAAAGGTCAGTGTTGGCTCAAAGAAAACCCTAACTATTTTTATGTTATGTTCCTTAGCTATTTTATTTAGAACTCAATTATAGGCACAAAAGAAAACACTACATCTAGATTAGAATAGAAGTATTGAACATGTTCTTGATTATAGAATCTTTTTAATAGCAAACTACAGCTTATTCCATATGTAAGCGGCAAACTATGATAAGTAACTCCTTCTTGTACTGACAAAGGAATCTTTGTGCACACATAGCAATTCTTCGCATCCATTGTTTCAACATATTCATTTAGCAAGCGATAGAAGACATTAGTAGATAGTTCCTTTTTCGTATTAGTTCCCTCATGCAAATACTTCGTATCCTGCTCAATCCTCTCCCATGGTGTTAGTGTAGCAGTCTCAGGAGTTGGAGCCTTGTTAGTCGCACTCGCATCCACCAATGGCATTCCCATAATCACACCTATAATTACTATTGCACACACAACACCTAAAATAAAACTCAACCATCTACGAATCCTACCCCTATTATCATTATTTCTAGTGTTACTCATGATCTGTAAAGAATCAGAGAGCAGAATAATATAAAGCAATCAATCAACTTGAGTTAGATTTAAAAGCTCTCTTTTTTTTTTGTGCAAAGTCTCTCTCTTACCAAATATTTACAGCTTTTCACAAACTTCCAGGACCCTTTGTCAAATCAGGTTAGCAGCTTGTCATAATCGGTTTTCAGAGTCAATTCAGGTTAACAGTGTCACATCCGGTAATTTATCAGTCTCTTTTCTCTAGTTTTTCTCTCTTTCATTTTCTATTCAACACAGTCTCTCTCTATGGTTGAATTCAGGTGCTGTAATATTGACCTAGAATTTCTCGATCAAAACAGAATGCCAAGAATTCTTGTTGCCACTCAGCTGATGTTGCATGAGCCCATTCAGGTCCAGCGTACCTCCTGTTTGCAGCTCTCTTTCTTTTCAGTTTGCGATCACCCTGCAGCTCTCCCTCACTGAGATCGTCTTTCCTTGTGGTGTCAATTTCTTCTTCTATTATTTCCTTAGGGACCACTTTCTCCTTTGCAGCTTGTCGTTCCGGCAAATTATCTCCTATAAGAGTTCTCCTGCCACTCAGCCTTTCAGGATATTGAACAGTACCCTCCTCTTGTGCTATGGTGTTTTCTCTTGATGGACCTGCAAGTGGCTAAGGAGGAGTTGGAACACTTTGACCTCCTTCTGCCTCACCTCCTTCGCCTTCAGGGTCTGTCAAGGGCTCAACTTCAAACCTGTTTCCGTCTGCTTCTGGGAGAACCTCCCTTTGGGTCGGTCCTCCTGGCACCTCAGTTGAGATAGGCTCACCGTCACCCCTCTGGATTTTGTTTGCTGTTTGAGTGGCCAAGCCGTCCTTCTACAGGCTCTCCTTCAGTCTCAGATCCCCTTTGATTACTGAGACTTCCTTCTTTGCAGCTGTTTGACAAGTCGAGTTCCTCATCAGTTGGTCACGTCACCTTCTTTGTGTGACTGGCATGGATCCAGTTTGGAAGTCCTGCACATTTCACAGCAGTAGTAGTTGTCAGTATTACTTGATATGGCCCCTTCCGACATGGCTCCAAACACGACTTCTTCATGTGCTTCTTGACAACAACCCAGTCAACGGCTTTCAGGGTGTGACCTGGATCAGTTATCGGTGGCAATGTGGTAGCTTCCACCTGGTGAGAGAAAGAGCGGACCACATCAGCCGACCCTTGCAGTAGTCCAACACCATATCATCCGTGATATTCACAAGAGCATTTGCAAGCACTGCGGGCAATCTCATAGCTCGACCCATAAGAATTTAATGAGGAGACAGTCCTGTTTTCTTGTTGGGTGTGTTTCTCATTGACAGCAGCACTAAGGGCAATGCATCTGGCCATTTCAAATTTGTAGCTGCACACATTTTTGCCATTCGCGATTTCAAGGTACCATTCATCTGCTCCACTAGTCCTGATGCTTCAGGGCGGTAATTACAGTGTAATTTCTGTTCAATGTTCAAGGCAGCACATAACAGCTTAATCACCTCATTGTTGAAGTGACTTCCCCTATCTGATTCTAAAGAGATCGGACACCTGAAACGTGGTATAAACTCCCTAAGCAGCAACTTTGCTACTGGGAGACTGTAATTTGTACGTGAAGGGTGAGCTTCAATCCAGAAAATGCACACAATCACCAACACGTACCTCAGACCTCCACATACAGGCATCTCAATAAAATCTATCTGCATTCTGCTAAATGGACTTCCTGCTGTCCCAATGTGGCTCAAATTCACCACGGTCCCTTTACCCACATTCATCTGCTGACAGATAATGCACCTGTGACAGATAACCTCTGCAGCTTGTCTGAATTTTGGATTAAACCAATCAACTTTGAACAACTTTATCATTGCGTCTCTTCCAACATGTGCTTGACCATGGTAAAACCTCGCAAACTGTGACAAAAGACTGTTTGGCAAAACCATTTCCCCTTCCTCAGAAACCCATAGGTCATCAGATCTCTGTATGCATTGCATTTTGAGCCAGGAGCGTTTCTCCTCTTTGCTTGCACGTCCCTGCAACGACCTCAACTCATCCAGTGTGTCAACCACCCTCACTGCATACCCTGAGCATGTTTCATTTTCAGTTTCAGGTAACAATTCCCACTGGTCTTGGAACAATATACAGTTCATTGCGCAAAACCTTGCGACTTGATCTGCATATCCATTTCCCATGGACACAAAGTCTTTTGATTTAACATGAGTACTGCATTTCACCACGCCAATTTCAAGAGGTAACTGAATCTCGTACAACAATTCCTTAATTCTTTCACCATTTTTTCACTGGAGAACCAGAAGAGGTCAGGAAGAGGTCAGGAAACCCCTCTGTGACCATAGCTGGCCAAAGTCATCAACAATTCCAAATCCGTACCTGCTATCAGTATAAGTAGTGACTTTCAGTTTCTCAGCAGCGTGGCATGCTCTAGTAAGAGCAATTAATTCATCCACTTGAGCAGAGTATACTCTTTCAAGTCAGGATGCTTCTAGGATACCAGAGATTGTACACACAGCATATCCAGCTCTCAGTACTCCTACTGAGTCTCTCAGGCATGAACCATCAACAAGGATAATGTAATCATTTTCTTCCAATTGGGTATCTTTAATGTCGGGTCTCGGTTTGGTGCACAGATCCGTTACCTCAAGAAAATCATGTTCTCAGCATCATCAATGTCTGTATTTTCAATAGGAAGCAAAGTAGCCGGGTTCAACACATTACATCTTTTTAAGGATACATTAGGTGACCCCAATATAATTGTTTCATACTTAGTGAGTCTCGCATTTGTCATTTGTTGGTCAACCTCACCAAGGGTTTAGAGATAATCGAGAAGTTGGGAATCCACTGACGACAGTAGCCCACCATTCCCAAAAACATCCTAACGTCCCTCTTGGTTGTCGAGGGATTCATCTGCAATATGGCTGTCACCCTTTCTTTAGATATTTTCCTCGACCCTTTTTCAATCAGGTGACCCAAGTACTTCACCTCTTTCTGACAGTACTGTAGCTTCTTTGGGGACACTTTATGTCCGTTCTTTCCCAAATGATTCAGTAAGGCAATAGTATCATACCTGCAGTCATCTCTCATTTTGGACGCAATTAACAAATCATCAATGTACTGTACTAGAGTCGAACTAAAAGACAATTCTAATGATTCCAAGGCCTTCTTTAATATCTGATTGAAGATAGAAGGTGATTCAGAAAACCCTTGAGGAATTGGACAGCAACTGTAAACCTTGTCCAGGAATTTGAAACTGAAAAGAAATTGGCTGTCCTCATGAAGAGGCACCGAAAAGAATGCTTGAGACAGGTCCAAAACTGTGAACCATTCTGCATCACATGGAACCTGAAACATAATCACGGCTGGATTTGGCACTATGGGGCAACATTTACCACAATCTTATTAATTTTCCTCAGGTCTTGAACAATTCGAACTTTCCCACAAGGCTTTTTCAGACCCATTATTGGTGAATTACATGGGCTGCTCATCACTTCTTTTAGAACCCCTTGCTTTACAAAGTCTGCAGTTATGTACCTCACTTGTATAGGAACATCTTGTGCTATATGGTACTGTGGCACCTGGGGAAACACAGCATTTGGCTTCACTTCTACCTTGACTGGCTTTACTCCTCTTATTAATCCCACTTCCTTTCCTGTCAAGTTCCACACTTTCTCTGTCACCGTTCCCTGTAATTCGGCTGGTGAATCAGTCACTGTGAACATCGGGAAGAAGGTTATCAAAGGGTACTCCTCATTTGCTGTCTCTGTCTCCGTCTCTGAGATCAGACCATCGTCCCCTTCATCATCACTGTTTGTCTGCACCTCAATTCCCCCATCAGAACAGGTAATTGAACACCTCGTCTTACACAGTAAGTCTCTTCCCAGTAGGGATACGGGACTCGAGTCACAGACTACAAATCTATGTAATCCCTGGAAGGTACCAATCTCAACTTGAACCAGATCTGTAATCGGATTTGTCAGGAGCTGATTTGCTACTCCTACCACCCTTATGGTATGCCCCGAAAGTGGCAATTTCGGAACCTCAGCACTTCTGACTGTAGAGCGTGTAGCTCCTGTATCAACTAGGAATGAAACCTTATGACCCATCACCTTTCCCTGAACATAAGGTCTCCTCTGATCTACTTCAAGGGACGCTGCAAGCCTGCACTCCTCACTATCTGAACAATCATCCGCACATTTATCGTTTATTTCATCCTCACCACGCAATGGGAACTGTTGTACTGTATCATTTTGACTCATTGTTTGACCTGTGACCTGTTGAGGAAGCATCACCTGTTGCTGTCCCATTGGAGCTAGTGGTAACTGCATTTGCTGTCTAGGTACCATGGGAATCTGCTGTTGTACCTGCTGCATCTGTGCTGGTTGAACACGTGGCATTTGCATTTGTTGCATAGGCTGGAGACCCTGCATCTTCACCATGTTATTCTGGAAGTTTGGATTTTGACTCCCCATTCTTGGACCCCTCACATTTTGAAATGTACCAACATCATTGCTTTGTTGAACAACACCATCCTGCACCATCATTGGGCACTCCCACTTCCAGTGCCCCACGCCCCCGCACGCGTGGCATGGTAACACCTTTTTTATCACTTGCACATCATTTTGAACCACAACGGTATTCAAATCTGGACCACGGTTCACAAAACCTCCCTGACCTCTGCCTCTTGTTTGCAGTTGAAACATCCCGTTCCCTTGAGATTCTTGTTGTACCACGTGCTGTACTCCATTTCGCTGCATCCCTGCTTGAGCTGCCTTAATTTGTATCACCATCACCTTTTCTTTCAGCTTTCTCTGCTTCAACTCAATCTCATCGCTTCAGTATTTCGCATACTACAACACCTCATCAATCGGCTTCGCTTTCCAACAGATCAAATGATTCCTAATCATCTGGCTAATCTCTGGTCTCAGCCCTTCAACAAACCTGAACACAAGGTGATTCATGTCTTTCTGCTCTATGACCTCAGTGCCACTGTAATGTTTGAATGCCTTCAGCAACCTTTCATAGTAAGCATGTATCGACTCTTTGCCCTCTTGTGACGTTCAATCAATTTTCTGCCAATCAGTCACCTTCGGCAACACTTTCTGCTTCAGAAACTCAATCACTTTATGGTAATACCTCATTACTTCAGAAGACGGTGCTCCAGTAATCTTATCCCTTGCCGACTCCTCTGTCGGCCAATCTACACCCCTCTTGCACTCAAGCCATAAGTCAGCTGGAACTATGATCTCAAACAGGGTATTCAAGTCTTCCCAAAGACATTTCACAAGTTTCACAAACCTGTCCGTCTGCTGGTACCACTCTATTGGCTTCTCCCTTAACATGGGATAGTCATTTGTGAATGACAGGATGTCACCTCTAGACCACGGTACATGGTCTAGAACCCCTCCAGCAGTTTCTCTCATTGGTAACACTTTTATTGTCCCTGTGTCTGATGCAGCTTTCACCTGCTTTGGTTCTGGGCAGTCACTTTTCTCCTTATCTCTCTTCTTTGCCCATCTGCCTTCCCACTTCTCTAATGCTCCCCAAATTTGAGCACTCTGCAGTATCTCTTTAAGATGTGCCTTCATTCCGGTGGATCTCATGTGGTCGAAATCTTTAGGTTCAAAGTCTAACCTATAACTCCTCTTCAAATGCTTAGTATTGTCTAAGTCTATGCCGTATTTGTCTGCTAGGTTTGCCAACCTCTGATGCACCCTGCTCAACTCTTTGGTTATTTTGGGCCACAGATACCTCAATTCTGCTTCTGTGTATGACTCTAATCTGTTCTCCCCCATTGTCCCTTCTACTAGTTCTGTGGCTTCCACACCCAGCCTCACAAAATTCAGATATTCTTCTCTTTCTGATCTCTCTGCAGTCACTGAAGTAGTCTGTGGAGTGTTGAGTTCATCTAACCACTCGTTCAACTGTTGCGCTGTTAAGCCTTGCAACAAGACATTCCTGGACTGCATCATTGATGTCTGTGACGTATTTGCACTCATCACCTGTGGGTTTGGTGTACCCAATCCCGCTTGCCTCATTGTCTCCAAAAGAGCCCCAATCAGACTGAAATCCAACAAGGATCTAGTACTTTCGGCTGTCTGTCCCCCCTGTGTCATTCCCTGCAAGTTTCCTGTGAACCCTCCTCTTATCGCCTCTTGGGTCATCACCTCTTGGTCACATACGCTAGGCTTACCTTGTGCATACAGCGGTACTGGCGGACCAACAGTAATTGGCAATGATATGGCAGCTGGGGTCTGTCCGGTTCCCAAACCCTGTGGAGCATTAACTCCCATAGCTTGATTCATAATGGGTGCAGTAGCTATTGACTGCGGTCCTGTGACAGAAGTGTAAAGCGGAACCACCTGTTGCTGCGGCTGGGGCAACAATTGTGGAGTTGGCTCAATCTACACTAACTTTGCTCTTGTGTATACTGGATCAGGTGGCACCATCAAACTCGTAATAGTCTCTAATACTGGGACATCAGGATAAAGCCTTTGAATTGGCGTTGGCTGCAACTGTATTTGCGTGTCTGGTGCAATGGGTATCGAAACTGTATCACTTGTCTGTACTGTATTCGTGATTCCCTTATTTTGGATCTTCAGGACCCGCACTAGTACTCTGTCCATTATCATTTATGGCATATAATGACGGGCGGTCATGTAACAACTGATTAAGAAACTCCTCATCGTCTGAATCATCTGCATCTGCCCAAGACCTCTGAGTCTCCTTTGGCTTACAAGAGCCTTTGTCTGTCTTACAAGTGGCCTTCTTTCCCTGTGTCTTATCCTTTTGAGTTATTGCCGGAAACATCCTTACTCCGTCAACTATTCCCCTTCTCCACATCTTAGTCTTGTTAACCCATTTAGCCTCCGCTAGAGTCTTTTCTGCTCTTCTCATTCTCCTCACAAATTTCTGCTGCCTATGTTGTATGGCCATTAAATCCCAGACCGATAATGCCTCATACTGAGCTGGTCTCGGGCGGTTTTTGCTCACTTAACACCCTCCGCAAATTTTACAAAATCCTTATATTATGTTATATTAAATGTTCCGTATTCCGGAAACGCCAAACATCCCTCCTTTTCTGTTAATTTCCACCACTGCTTTAGCCAAAGCATGGCGCGACTCCCATCTCCTCCATTACGGTATAAACTGGAGTATCCTCTGGTGGTGTAGGCTTCCCCACACTCGCTGTAATGTATGTATCTTCCCTCAAAGCACTCTTTAAAGCCTTGAAAAACTTAATTTTTGTGTCTTTTATTTCGTTTAGAATCTAATCAGGAAGTGATTCTCTTTGCCTACCTTCTCACCCAATTGCCTCTCACGGACGGCTGCCAATCTGTGCGTGACCCCTCTCGGCAACTGACCTATCCCAGTGCGGCTCCAATGACGTCACACTCACACACACTGCGGCTGACAAAGTCTTGCGGCTTGTCTTCATCACACAGAAACTAATACAATATATTGCGAGCACCTCAACAATAAAATCAAATTTGCCGGTTTACTACAGGAAGGGTAACACAATCGCTTCAGAACTTTACAGAGATTTCACTTGAAGCCTCGGCAGCTACTCTCTCCTTCTCAGCTCCCGCACTCGCAAGCAGAATTCAACCTGCAAATCCTACTCTCGACTTGTCAATGGTTCATTCTAGTGCACTTTAGAACTTGCCAAATCTCCATCGAAGGTTTCACTCACACAATTTGACTTAAACTCGACTTGTCAACCACACCCGATTGACCTAATAAACCGCACAAATTACAACATAAACCGAGTGTCTCATACACTTATCAATATACTCCGGAGTCTTAGACCACGACGGGTCCGTACATCACCAACAACCACTTGGACAATTTTTTAGCACAAAGCGCCACAATCACATGAAGTTCTCCAACTTCCCTACTCTCATACTGTGGAGTACGCCCACTCCTACTAAAACATTACCTTGCCTAAATTCACACAAACTTCACAAATTACCTGCAATATGCATAAGCTGAGCAAGCGCAAATTCTATTTCACACATGCTAGAACGCCGAGACCATACCCAACTCACTTAGGCAAGCTTCGAAAATTTGGGAAAGTCATTTGGGACTTAGAGACACATCCTGCATTATTTCGAAAAACACTTTTAAACAATGGTCCCTCGTCCTAGGGCCCCCAAAGGGCCAAACTGTCACTCTGCTGCCAGAACTGGTAATGCGTCCCTTACTAGATAATTTATTCACTCTGGGACTCGTTTTAGGCCGATGAATCTTTTGATCCTGATTGAAGACACATTAAGATGAGATAACTAATCAACATGTCAATAAATAAGTCAAAAATTTCATCAATAGTCACCTTAGCAAATCAATTTAGATTAATCAATAACATTAATAAGACTCGGAAACCACCATGACCTTTCAGTCATGAATAACCACACCAGTTTAGTACGTCTTATGATGTTTATTCCCTATTGATTACAATTCTACGAGTACGTTTATTAGTCTCAAAACCATGAAACACATCAGCATGTCATAATATGGCAACTCGAATATGATTTCATCAAAGCAAAGATCACGAACATTAGAACATAACACGACGTCAACATAGGATAACCTTAGCAGAGTATCCTTAGTGCTTATTCAACAAAGCGTTTGTCTATTTGCGTCTGTTTAGTGAACCCCTTAACTAACCTCGAATTAGCATTGGCATGTTAGGCTTCATGCAAAACAATTTAGCAACACAAATTTAGAAAACATCTAACTATGGTCTCTGTCAAAAGAAGCAGTTTGTACCTAGAAAGGAAAGGCAAACAGACAATTACAATTTCATCATCATATAGTTACCCTCCATAATGCGTCAGCATACAGAGTCACTCTTCGTCCTCAGGACATAAGTTGATTCGCCATCAGCCAGGAAACGCAGCAAGGTTCAGCAAGAGGGGGCAAGTAGGGACACTTCCCTCATAAGGAGAACAAGTACAGAACGGGCAAGGTAAGGGTGAGGATGGTTTGAAGAGTCAAACAGCAAAGTCTCTAGGCAGAGTGACAAAGTGTCTGGGTCATAGCAAAAGTGTGCAATGGCATCTCCTAATGGCTCCTCGCGTCAAAGGTTTTTATCCCATTTCTGTTGTACAGTCCCCTAATTTCTAATTGGGTAGGTGTGGCACCCCACTATCTCCATCCAATGGGTTTCCAGTGGTACCATCAAAATTGTCACCTCATAACAGTTCTCACGTAGTTTATTGGTTCTTGTGATTGACGTCTCCACCGGGTAAAATGTCCAGTATGATTTCATCTTCTTGTGGTCCTCTCTCATTTTTAGTCAGTAGTTCCATTGTCTATACCGGTTTAGGCGACCTTGTACCTGTAACAAGTCTACACTGTTGCGTTCAGCAAGAACGTTTCCTTGAGCAAATCGAGTTTCATGAGAACGGATCTACTACAGTTACACTCATCTTCTAGCTTCTGGAATAATATGATTACATGTCCTTCAGCAAGTCAGTATACTGCACGTTAGAAAAACACATTTAATATGAAACTGGGCAGCTAGGCCCGACTCATGATAACTAAGGCCTAGTGAATTAATTAGCAAAACCTTAACATATAGCTCTCAATACTGATACAAAATCATACATTAGTGTATTAGAAACTCAATTTAGTCAATTTTATTAGTCCCTGTATAAATTGCTGGCCACTCCCCGTGGGCACATTTCAGACTCACGTTTAGTAAAACATATTAATACATTTTCTATGCGGCATTATTATGCATCAGTTCATAAACACTTCATGTTAATTTTGACTATAAGAGCTACGCTCCATCACTTGCACAGTCGAAACAAGTTTACACTCATATCTGGTGTGAGAAGAGAGAGGACACTATTTGCAAGCAACAGAAGACAGTTTAATTGCAACCGCACTCCCTGGATGCAAAGAGTACTAATTTAAAGGGAACACCACTCAGCTTCAGTGGAATTTCTGGAAAGGTTGAATGTTATCTTCGGATACTCTGTTGTTTTTGCAGAAAACTTAAAAACAATACAAGTGTCCTGCATTTTAATGCAAATAGTTGGGATCATACGAGTTGAGGACAACTTGACAAATTCTTCTGAATAAAAAAAATAAATGCATAATTGCACTTGAAATTTGTCAAAAGTGAAGTCTGAAATTGAAAAGAGGTCACAAAAGATCACACAATTACAGCAACTACTAACTAGTTCATTAGCCTAAACCATGTGGCTCGATTCATAAAAGCCACTTTCTGATTAATATGCCAATCTCAGAATCTGATGCTTCGATCTTTCCCGTTAAAGAATTTGTCTCTGTGATTTGTGAGTGAAGCCTGGGGTAAAACAGCCCAGGTTAGCAATCTCAATTGATCTCCTTCATTGAATTCCTACCTTCAAATAGTCACAACCTAAAAATCGCAGCTTTGGTCCATATTAGACTGAAAAGTTTAAAGATGGATAATTCTAAATCCATTGAGTTTGGGGTTCTCAAATTAAATTAGACCGATGGATTTGCCTTTCGACTTGCAAAAAATCTGAACCTCTGGCCTGAATTAGAGTTCAGTGGCTGGTTTGCTCCTTCACGAATGTGATGTATATCACGTTCACCATATTACACATGCCATTAGATGCACTGCACTTCTAATACAGTGGACAGGATATCCATCACATTTGTGATAGTGTAACCTATCTGACGAACTCTGAGTCAGGCTCCAAACAAATGTTTGTAGCTAGTCAATAGAAAAAGGTGTATACTGTTCACTTGAATTTTGATAGTTGTTACAAATTGGGTTCTTGCTTGACTGGAGTATGAGCCCTGGTCAAGAAGCAATCAAAATCCTAGTCGGGATAAGGTAAAGACAAATCCTAAATTAACCTTTGCTCACCTTCTGGAAGGTTGGCATAGAGCAGTCAGGCTTAATTTAGAGGCAGTGTCTAAAGTATTTATGCAATACTTCATACAGTAAAACCATGAAAACACCACAGAAAAATATCCCATACCAGGTTAGAAAAATGCATAACAAAAACAAGACAAAAATCCAATACGTAGAACGGGAGATATGAAATTTCAAATGTTTAAGTAAAATATCACTAAGAAGCATAAAACGTTAACTGTAGATATCTGGCTGTGTCAGACCGTGACAAAGTCATAAGTTGAGGCAGATTGGCTACAAGGACCCAGCTAGGTCGGCTGAACCAAAGTACTTTAAAAACTAGGTTGTGGAGTATTGCGTGGATCCATGTCAAAGAAGTGTTGCACAGCAGAGGTGATGCTTCGGTTTTGATATGCTCCAGCAGGGCAGCACAGGAAGGCAGGAGTCCAGCAAAGCAGCAGTCCAGCAGAGAGGCAGTCCTTCAGCAGCACTGGCAGATTGTTCATGGGTCCAAAAGTGTACTGAAGTGATGGTGTCTGAGGTCCAGTTTGTACACCTAGTAGTGCCTTTCAAGTGGGGGAGGCTTCAAAGACAAACCTTTGAAGTGCAAAGAGGTCCTGCCATTCCTGCCCTGACTCCAGACTCACAACAGGGCAGAATATAGCCCTTATTGTGTGGACAGGACACAGCCTATGCAGGTGTAATGAGGCTGTGCCCAACTGCTACCTTCCATTCTGCCAGGATGGCCTATCAAGTAACACTTAAGCTCACATTGTGTGCTAAAAGGGCATGTGTGCTTTACATGTACAATTTAAAAATGCATTTTAAATGCATTTTTAAATTTTGCGCATGGTTACCACCAAGTTCAACTTGGTGGTAATTAGTGATTCCTAAATGCCAATATCGCATTTAGGAATTGCTTCATACATGTGCTAAGAAATTGCAAATAAGGAATACTTATTTGCGATTTCTAATTTAGAGAGTTGCAATTTGCGACTCTCTAAACAGGGTCGCAATTTTAAGGAATCGCTATTTTAGCGATTCCTTAAAATTGCGTTCAGAATGTATTTCATACATTCTGAAATGGCATTTTGCATTCGTAAACGGGCATTTGCAGCGTTTGCGAATGTAAAATGCTTTCATACATCTGGCACCAAATGGCAAGCATAAGAAAATTCCAATTTTCTATAAAGTGCCATTTTCAGAATTGCAATTAAAAATCAAACTTCAGCCTCAGTTTGGATTTTAAATTATGATTCTAGAGACACCAAACTTGAAAAGTCTTACTCATTCCATGAGGTCTCTAGTTGGCAGCCAGTTTACACCCTGTCCAAGTAGGGACCCTCACTCTAGTCAGTGTAAGGGAGATATCCAGCTCAAATAGCCCCTGCTCCCCCTTGGTAGCCTGGCACGAACAGTCAGGCTTATCACAGAAGCAATGTGTAAAGCATTTACAAATAACACACAGTAATACAGTGAAAACATTACAAAAGGATACCCCACCAGTTTTAGAAAAATAGCCAATATTTATCTGTCTAAAACAAGACCAAGTCCAGAAAAATCCAACATACAGTAATAAAGATATGAATTTTGCAAGAATGACTTATAAATACAGTTTCTTGAAGTCGATAGCTCCACCTGGGGCTATTACACTACTGTGAACATCGAATCCAACAGTTCAGTCCATTCTCAGCATTGACGGCGAGCTACGGTGTTGGGAAGACCCGCAAACAGTCCTTTGGAAATGTAGGGCGTTGTGATCCTCCCGGTTAGATCTGGAGTGCAGCGTTGCTGGTGTCGGCAGACATCAGTGGGTGTCGGTTCCGGAGGTCAGTGCAGGGGTCGTCGGGCCCTTGAAGTCACACGCATTTCAAATCGAACTCAGGGCTGATGCCGAAGTCAGAAGCACTGGCATTGATGGCATCAGGGCTGTAGTGCAAAGCAGGACTATGTGACGTGCGGTGCCCACAGATCACGGTACAGGCAGCGGCTCTGTGATGGGATTCTACAGCGTCAGTGAGACCAGGGCTATGGTATGAAGCAGGCCGATGCAATGTGCAGTGATTCCAGGTCATGGTGCAGGCAGTACTGTTGTTGTCGTTGAATCACTGTCACCGGTAGGCCCAAGGTGGTGGTACGACATGGGGCGGGCTCAGTGAGGCTCCCACGGTTCACTGTGGAGCCAGGGGTGTCTGTTGACGATGCTGGAGTCAATGGTGCTGGCATTGGTGAACCGGGGCTGTGGTGCAGGACAGGATGGTGCTTCGTATACCTCACAAGTGGTGTTCTCAGGCATCAATGCAGGCAGCAGGGTCAGCATGGAGCGGATCATCAGGGATACCTAGACTGCTGTGTGAGCAAGGCAATGCAGAGTTCAGAGCCCTCAGGTCATGGCGCAAGCAGCGGCTCAGTGACAGCATCAGGTGGCGATACGAGGGTTGCGGTGCGAAGTGGGATATGACTCCATTGTGCAGCAGTAGTGTCATTGACAGCTTTGTGGTGGTTTTTATTTTGTTGCAGCACAAAACACACAGTTCCCAGTGCTGTAGGAAAATGAACCTGAAGTCTTTGAAATCCCAGAGACTTCCAACAGAAGGCGAGCTCTACTTCAAGTCCTTGGAGAAACCTCACAAACAGGATACACAGCAAAGTCCAATCTTTGTCCTCTTTAAGGGAGAAGCAGCAACTGCAGGCCAACCCAGCAAACCACACACAGAAAATGGGCAATACTTTTCCAGCTCTTCTCGATGGCAGAGGGTCTTCTTGATCCAGAAGTGTTCTAAAAGTCTGGGGCTTTGGGCCTACTACTTATACCCATTTCTGCCTTTGAAGTAGGCAAACTTCAAAGGAAAGTCTCTGTTGTTCACAAGAGCCTGCCTTGCCCAGGCCTGGCTCCAAAGTCTCTTCAGTGGGTTGTAGACTGCATTGTGTGAGGACAGGAACAGCCCTTTCAAGTACAGGTCTCAGCTCCTCCCTCCCTACTCTAGCCCAGGAAGACGCATCAGAATATGCAGGCTACACCTCAGCTCCCTTTGTGTCACTGTCTAGAGGGAATTCACAAACAGCCCAACTGTCAGACAGACCCAGACATGGATTCCACAGGCAGGCAGAGGCACAGAATAGTTAAGAAAGAAAATTCCCGCTTTCTAAAAGTGGCATTTTCAAACAGACAATCTGAAAACCAGCTCTACCTAAAGATTTAGTTTTAAATTGTGAGTTCAGTCACCTCAAACACCACATCTCTATCAGCTCCCAATGGGAAACTGCACTTAAAAGATATTTTAAGGCAGTCTCCATGTTAACCTATGAAAGAGTTAGGCCTTACAATAGTGAAACCCAAATTTGGCAGTATTTCACTATCAGGACATGTAAAACACGACAGTACATTTCCTGCCCTTTAAATACACTGCACCCTACCCATGAGTCTACCTAGGGGCCTATCTTAGGGTTGGCTTACATGTAGTAAAAAAGGGAAGGTTTGGGCCTGTCAAATATGTGCACTTGCCAGGTCGACATGGCAATTTAAAACTGCACACACAGACACTTAAGTGGCAGGTCTGAGACATGTTTACAGGGTTACTCATGTGAATGGCATAATCAATGCTGCTGGCCCACTAGTAGCATTTGATTTATGGGGCTAGGGCACACATGGTGCACTATACTAGGGACTTACTAGTAAATCAAATATACCAATCACCAAGACAATTTACACAGAGAGCACTGGCACATTAGCACTGATCTGCAGTGGTAAAGTGCACAGAGACAATAAACCAGGAAAACAGATCTGAAAGAATAGGAGGAAGAAGGCAAGACATTTGGGGATAACCCTGCAAAAAGGTCCCTTCTAATAGAACTCCACTTATAAAATGTAATCATGTAATCCTAATGTTATCCTATGGGAGAGATGCAGTAGTGAGAAATGACTTTGGGAGTTTTTCAATATCAGGACATGCGAAACATAAAAGTACATGTCCTGCCTTTTAAATGCACCCTTCCATCTGGATTGTCCAGGGCCTACCCTAGGAGTGACTTAGATGTGAAAAAAGGGAAGGTTTTGGCCTGGCAAAAGGTTTTTTTGCAAGATCAACATAGTAGTGTAAAACTGGCTGTGCAGGCTCTGCAATGACAGGTCTGAGACATTGTTAAAAGGCTACTTGAGAGGGTGGCATATTCAGTGGGCAGGCCCACTGGTATCATTTAATTTACAGGCCCTTAGTACACACAGTACCATTTTACTAGAAACGAATCAGTAAATTAAAGATGTCAATTGGGGATGAACCAATATTATAATGTTTAGGAGAGAGAATGCAAGCACTTTAACGCTGGTTATACTCTATCCTAATACCAGCAAAAATGAGGTCAGAAAAGTGGAGGAGGCAGGCACCCTAATGCTGTCAGGTCTGACAATAGTGCATCCTGTGGGAATCATAATCGGGTCTCACAGATTTTAGCAATTATCTCCTCTCTACTTTTATATATGAACACCCAACACTTTGGGTCTTTCAGAGTGTAGCGCTATTACTGGGAAAGCTTTACCTTTGAAGGGCTGGAGATGAATGGAACGCATGTTCTCCAGACTTATTTAATTTTCTGGATTATGCTGAAATGAGCTTGGATCAAATAGATACTGTTGAACCTCTCTGAAGACTTCCAAGCTCAGGTTCCATGTTAAAAAGCAGAAATGGTCAGAATAAATTCTCTCCTACAAAGTGCCAATTCTAAAATTACATGCAAACTCCCATGAGACTAAAGCCAAAAAATGTTGTTCGGAAATGAGTGTTTGTGGAACTTAAACTCCTCAAAGGGCATGACAAAGTCTATAGTGACAGAGTGATGGACAGACTAAGTAAACATATTAAGAACACACTGTCCCATACTTCGTCTCTTGGCACTGAGTAAGATTCAACACAATCTAAAGGTCTTAGAACAACAGCTGACAGTGCAAACAAACATATTTAATATTCCATCTAGAAAATGCATTTATCTGTCAAGCATTTAGCAACACTAGCAATAAAACCAAAAAAGCAATATAACTAATTTCAGCTCATGAGTGGCCCATAAAACTACAAGTTATGTTATGCCATTTTTATTTCTAAAGCACACTAAAACCTGCAAGGGAATACTGGCATTGAGCAGATGCCTATTCATGCCAATGGTAGGTTGGTTAATTAAAAAGTCAGATTGTTAGCTTCTTGTGGAATTCAAGAATAGAGGAGGAGTCTCTGATATGGAGTGGGAGGTCATTCCTCCTGATCTAGTTCTGTGTAGGCATGGATATATGTACATAGGAGTCCTGCTGAGCAGAGGTGCCTGAAAGGTTGGTGGAAAGAGATGCAAGTGTTTTGGTAGGTGGGGACTGAGTTGTGTAGTGCCTTTAATATGTGAGTATGAGGAGTTTGAATTTAGCAAGTTTGTGTATCGGGAGCCAGTAGAGTTCCCTGAAGTGTGCTGTGAGATATTTGTGGAGGTTGAGGATGAGATTGGTTGCCGGGTTCTGGGTGTTTTGTAGTCATCTAGTGAGCTGCTTGGTGATCCCAGTGTAGATTGTGTTCCATCGTTCCACTTGCTGATGACTAGGGCTTGAGTAACGGTTTTTGTTATGCTTTTGAGGAGACATTTGAAGATTTTCCTCAACATCTTCAGGGTGTGGAAGCAGGATGAAATGATGGCAATGACTTGTGTGGTCATGTCTAGTTTGCTGTGGATCATTACTCCAAGATTCCTGGTGTAGGTCCTGGCTGTGGATATGGAACTGAGTTCAGTCGGCTACCAACTAGAGTCCCATGATGGGGTGCTCAGGCTAAAAATCACTATGTCTCTCTTGTCAGTGTTGGGGTTGAGACAGCTAGCTGTCATCCAGTTAGCTACTTGAGTCATGCAGGTGGTGAATGTGTTTTTTTGTGTGGGGGAGTATTAGTTATATGTCATCAGTGTAGGAGAGGATGTTGATGCTGTGTGGTGTTCCGGAGCTGGGAGCTCTGTGAGGCACTGGTTGATATTAATTTCTCTTAGTCCTTTGCCAACTATGATAGGAGACAGATGGGTCTCTAGATGTAAACTGTGGCCGTGTAAGTAGATAGTTTATTGAGCAGGGGCATGACGGTGGCATGTTTCCAGGTGTCTGTAAATGTGGCTAAATCAATGGAGGCATTGCGCATGCAAAGACAAAGGAAAGCCATGATCTGCTGAAAGGACGGGATATGAAATTTCCATTGACATAGTAATAATCTGCAAGGTATTTGCTTCATCCTTTCATTCTTAGGAAAGTGAAATGGTTCTTCATGTAGGACCATGCCTTTCGATAAATTAGAGACTAGAATTTTGCATATATATTTAAATATTTCTCTTTTAATTGTAAGCTCTGAGTCAAAGCAGTATACAATTCACAAGTCCTCCCCACAAATATCCGAATATTATTCGGTGAAATAGGAGGCACAAAGTGGCATATTTATATTTGTTTTGCGCTGAATTTGCATCATTCTTTTGACGCAAACTCAGTGCAACACTAACTCCATATTTATGCTTTGGGGCTAGACCCATCCTGCACCAAATTTATGGAGTTAGAGCTATTTTTTGAACATGGAAACCTACTTTGCGTCAATGAGATGCAAAGAAGGCGTTCCCATGCAAAAAATGACTTTATGGCCTTAGCACCATATTTATCTCCCCCTTCTAAAATCACGCAAGGGAGGGAGGAGGGGTCAAAAAATGGTGCAAAGCTTGCTTTGCACCATTTTGTACGTCTGGGCAGGCGTAAGGGGGCCTGTGGGCCTATTTCCATGGTGGAACACCATGGAATAAGCCCACAGGTGCCCTACCTAGGCCCCACGGACACCCCCACCCACACCAGAGGGACAGCAGAGAATGGGGGACCCCATCCCAGGTAAGTATGGGTAAGTACAGGTAAGTGTTTTTTAAGTGCCTTTGGGGGCCCTCAAATAGGCCCCTCTACATGGCAGTAGGTGCAATGGCCATGCCCAGGGGACCCTGCCCCCCTGTGCTGGCCATTGGAGTGGTGGGCATGACTACTGTCTTTTCCAAGACAGGAGTCATGTGATATGGATGGTTTTCCGTCAGGAAATTACTTAGGCAGGTTAGAGTCTTTTTGTTTTACTCTAACCTACCTAACATCATTTTTTTGTGCAAAACCCTTTTCTTCCATACCACCAGCCCCACCCAACTAATGTCATTTTTTTAAGCTAGCCTACCCTTTGCACCTGCTTGCACCATTCCATAAATATGGTGCCTGTCTGGTGCACAGAAATGGTTCAAGCCGGTGCTAAACTTTTTGGTGCAAAACTGCATTAGTGCAGTTTTGCACCAAAAAGTATAAATCAGGGTCCAAGTGCCTAGAAGGCCTGAAGAGTAGTGGTTGTTAGCTGTTGTTCTTCACTCTACCAACCATGACAGAAAGAAGCTTCGTCAAGTGAGGGTTCTGAGATAATTACCAGCCGAAGTGGTGTAATTAACCTGATCTACTGCAAGTAGGCACTCAACTTAAAACGCTGCAAGGGCTGCTATTTGGCTTGAATGATACTGATGCTTAGGCAGAGCTGAGAAAGACATTTGTATTTTTATTGCTTTGTCTGTCAAAAATTAAGATTTTCAAACATGCTTTGAAACGTTAAATGGGCCAAAACCATAGCAAAAAGTTTACCATAGGATACAATATACGGTCATCCGTCTCCAAAAATCCTAGAGTGTATGGGTAGATATCATATAGCCGCATGTGCAGTTTTCTGTTTGTACATAAAGTATTGCTGCACAAAACTTTAAAGAAGGGATGCTGATGCAAGTTGTGCTTGTGCTACCAAACAGAAATTTACATCTGATCTGTCCCATTTTCCGGCATTACCAAATGTACCAGATGTGTTACTTACATTGGAGCTTGTGATAGTTCTAATATAGAGGGGCATGACTTCCTCAGTACAGAATACGAGGTAGAGGATGTGAAGAAGCGCGGACAGCACAATTTGTGGGCAAAATTATTTTTACTATACTCCTCTAAATGGGGCTATAGTTTGTGATGTCATATGAAAGGCAAGAGTGTTCTTACTAGCCTAACAAAAGCATACTCAGACAAAGCTAATTTGGATAATATAATAAAAGTCGAATGAACAAGGTATAATCAAAGTAGTAAAATGTATGAATAACATTTAAATCTGCAGGACCACTTTAGTGGAATGTAAAAATATATCCAGGAAATACCGAGATGATAATGTTGTGCTAAATAGAACTTTTGCAGTTGAGAAACCGCTGCTCCATCTTTCTGATGGGCTGTGTTGCCATGTTTCTCTGCTTTTATGCACATTCAGCAGTTCCACCTTCCATTGCAGCATTCACACCACCATTACCTTCATTCATAAAGAAGAAACAACTATTATGTTATTACCGCAGAAAACAGCACTGCTGTTTCGTTACCTTCCCTTTAAGCTATCTCTCTGACATCAATTAACAGAATGTACTATACAATTCACACTTAGAAATGGAAATTGAATAAAGTATAATATTTAACTATGTTCTGTTAGTCTGGCAATTACTTTCACTCATGAATCATTGAATCAACCATTCTCAAAATGTAAAAAGAAAAAAAAAAAAAAAAACATTTGCAATGCAACGGGTCTCGCGTTCGCTCATTTTAGAGCTGATCGCGTTGTAAACTCCTAACCCGACTTTTCATCTATCGGCAACGTGCTTTTATGTAGGTAACCCGAAAAAGTGAAATTAACTGTGTAAAGCGCTCGACTTCTGCTGAGCGAAATCGCGCTAGAAAAATTGAGAAAAAGTAGTCCACGATCCAACAGAAAACAGCGAGCCTAGCATGTTTTCTGTACTTAGTCGCTGCGCTCGAGGACGGCTAACCACCGGAAAAGGCATGACGTGTACATGCCTTCCACTAATGAAAGAAAGCAGATTTTACTAGGCAAGCACATGAACCAATGAACCACACTGACATGACGTCGACAGGGCTCCGAGCCCTTTTCTAATAACTAAAGCATCCTGCTGCGATACGCATGCGCGAGCGCATGCAACGCAGGCTCGACCCTAAAAATCAGCTGCAGCACATCTACAGAATGCATCAGCCAATGCTAACATCTGGTCAGGAATAAGGACTCTTAAGCTTTAGAACAGAGTATCATTCTGTGCTACAGAGAATCGGAATTTCTGAAGTAAAAAAGTTAACTAATTTTCAAACCATTGACGTATGCCTTGATTTTTTGTGGAAATCCTTTCCTTCGTGGGTGGGAGTTAGTTCTGCTGAATAATTTAACACTGTCCCTGTCTGTATGGAGATTGGAAATTTCCGTGTGAAAACTAATGTTTTAAGTTGAAATATGTCTCTTCCTACTTTTCTCGATCATCTCAGAGACAATGCAAACCCATTATTCACTATGCAATTTCCACAATTACTCATTTTCTACTGTGGCCATAGCTGACGCTTTACACGTTTTCACTGACCTCTCATCTGCTTTCATATGGGGGAAATCGGAAATAAAGCAAATGGGGACAGATTGGGGTTGGGCAGAAGCATAATTGACAGACATGTGTGTACATTACCTCTGTGAGTATATCTGTTTGTGGGGTCTACTTTTGCACACAGCTTTTTGCATGTCTTTATGTGGATCGATGTCTATTTGTGGTGGAGACTCCACGTTGAGTGTTCAACAGTCTGAAAGTGTGTGTGCGCCAAAGAGTGAGAGGGGAATAGGGACCAGATGCACGACCATTTCCTTTTGTGACTTGCAAATTGCAAATTTTTGCAAGTCACAATTTGCAAGTCACAAAAGGAAATATGCTAATGTATCACAGACACATATAGCGATTCCCAGTGGAGTCGCAATTGACCTGCATCATCAAAATTCAGGAGGAAGGTCACAATTTACGAACCCTTGAGAATGGGCAGCTACACATGGATGGTTGCCTGCTGGAGACAGAAGACCACCATGACTGTGTTTGTTTAAAAGAAAATGGGATGCATTTAAAAAAGAAAGATTGAACATGTCTGTTTAATTTTTAAGAGTAGGCAGTGGTCTGTGAGACCACTGCCTGCTCTTAAATTTTGTTTTTGCTACTGTTCACAAAGGGGAATGGGTCCCCTCAGGACCCCTACCCATTTGAACTGGCTTACCAACTACTTGAAGTAGGCTGTAAACTGTGATTGTATTCCAGTCACAAAATCAATTATGCACCCCGTGCAACTATTAGGAAGGGACGCCCTTGGTGTGCCCCTTCTTAATACTAACTTGCAAACCCTATTTTACGAGTCGGTAATAGGTTACTGACTCGCAAAATAGGGTTTGTACATGCCAGAGGCCATTTTAGTGGTTGCAAACAGGACAAATCTCCATTTGCGACCACTAAAATGGTCATACATATTGCCCTAGGAGCAGCGATCCCCCTTCCCCCTCCTCATCAGAGTGTCAACTTGGAACATCCATCTATACACAGCGCAGCCTTTCTTTGCAGAACAAACATACCTAAGAAAGAAGGGCTGGTGCTAGCATTTCTGGGTTTCTGGACAAAATGGAATGTGTGAGGACCCTCTAATTTGCATACAATGTGATATCACAGGAAATGCCATGAATCGACTATTAACACTGTCTCTTATTTGAAGTGATTTTGCAAGAAGCACTTTCCTGATGCACATAGTAGTAAAACAATAACACATAATGGTCCTAATAAAATAAGAACATGTTTAAAGCTCTATTTATATTAATGGAATATGTTACACTAGTCACATTTGGTGAAAAAGCTGCAATAAATCTTATATCCTTATCCCAGTGTTAAAATTTTTCCAAATATAGAACAAACCAAATAGAAAGACAGCATAGAGCAGTACAGGGATAAAGGCAAATACAAGATCAACATGTGATGCAATAGGCAGCTTGTGTGTGAGCTGTACCTGCACCATGATGTAGTGTTCTTTAACAGGTGAGTATTAAGCTGTTTTCTAAATTTGTGATTGAATAGGACTGTCTAGAGTGATACAGGGACATGGTTCCTAAAACTCAGTGTAAAGATGGTGATTTTTCTACTGAATAAATCCTGGTTGCAGGAGCACAGAAAGATACTCACAATGGTGAGCCTGGCATCCAAGCAAGCAGGAGTGTAGGTCATCATGGATTTGTAGATGATGCAGCTGGTTTAGAAGGTAGTGTTGGTCAGCAAGAGAAATCTGTGAAGTTCCATCAGGGAGGAGTGATGTAATTATACTTTTTCAGGCCCCAATGAGAGTGAGAAATTTACCTTTTTGGCACTGATCACTCTAATCTTTTGACTGACACGGGTGGTTACTGACTCTGACTGTGCCCTGGGCTCTGCTTACCAAGCTCATAGGCCAGTGCTATGTTTAAAAGGTATATGGTAACTAAACATCATTATAATTGGCTTTGACAACCTACCTGTGAGTCTCTAGTATATGGATGTACATGTAGGTTTAGGTACCACAGTGGAGTTAAGGCACTTATGGGTGCAATGCTGTGGTGTCTGTGTCCTTTTAAGCATAGGCCTGCTTTGCTGGCTGCTTTTAAAATATAATTACGCCCAAATTCGACTTTGGGATTAAAAGTACTTCCAAATTCTTACACACCGTTATTTTACTTATAAGTTACCCCTACGGTCTACCTTGCTCTAAGGGTAGGGTGCAGTGTAATCATAAGCAGGGGCATTATAAGCATTGTTTTCGAAGCTGGTGAGGGAAACATTGTCATTTTTGTTTTTTCCATTGTAGTACATTGGCTCCATAGGCTAAAATGGGAAAGCTTTATTTAAAGTTCATAAAGTTTATCTTTTGATAGGAGTGACCGTAATTCGTACTATCAGCGCCGTAAATCAATGCATCGTCCCCAGGGCATCCGAAAACCCCGCAACCCGAAGAGTATCCACGACCGAGCACCAGGAATTGACGCAAAGCCGTCCCTGCTTGAAAACTAAATGACGCATTGCCATGTGCGGCCCCAGAAATCGATGCACACCTCCCTATTTTCAACGCATCTCCTCCTCTGCAGTTCTTTGCGGAGATTTTGAACACAAACCGGGTAATTTGTGCTTTAAAGAGAGAGCTATTGCTTTTAAAAGACTAAAGACACTTTGTATCATTTTTACAGTGATATTTTCAACATATACTTATTGCATCTTAATCGTTTTGACCTGCATCTTATCAGATGAATACTATATATTTTTCTAAACACTGCATGTTGTATTTTTGTGGTGTTCTACTGTGTTGTTGCATGAATTATTGCACAAATACTTTACACATTACTTTCTAAGTTAAGCCTGACTGCCAACTGCTCAGTGCCAAGCTACCAGAGGGTGGGCACAGGATAATTTAGATTGTGTATGACTTACCTGACTAGAGTGAGGGTCCTTGATTGGAAAGGGGGTAACCTGACTGCCAACCAAATACCCCATTTCTAACAACTACCATAAAACAATGTTATGGAAGCTAAAATGGTTTGATGACATGTGCCTGAACCATGGCTGCATGGTCCCTTACACTCTCTCTGGAGCCTTTAAAAGTTCTAATACTAATTATTTATATAAATTTAACCAGAGGGCCTAGCACAAATGTGGTCTATAAATAAATATTTCACAACATTTGTTTTATCTCCAGACCTGAGTGCAATGAAAAGGAGAAAGCAAGAGAACAATTGAAAATCAAGTAAGTAAAGTGTATAAGGAAAGTAAGAAACTGAAAGACTGGATAGTTCACTGTTCATTGTACACCTTCAACTCAACCCAGGTCACATACTTGATGCAAACATTAATATACTGCACTATTTTCAGCAGTCACTAGTAAATGTATGTGGAATGTCAGTAACCATCACAAAAATTATTAGTTACTTCTTCACAAAAAACAAGCTAGTCTATTGAGAATACATGGCCATGTCCTTTCCAAAAAGTAATTGTTCTGCTACTTTTTAGAAGGATTTTGTATGTACGTGGACTGGGATCTTGGAACATCAACACCAGTTACCAGATGGGAGAGTAACTGAAATATATATATATATTTTTTTTAAATCAGAAGTAAACAAAGGCAAACCTAGAGTCTACTTTCCTTGGCCTCTCACTGCCTGATCAATGCAGTGATTTTTAAGGAAGGGAAGGCTATCCCCTGGGGCTTCTCCCATTATTTAGTGCAACAAGTTGCTGTACAGTTGTAGGCCATGGTTGGGAGCCATTGATTGTAAGAATCAGCCCTCGGCCCCCACTGCCACTAACCTGTGAAAGTGAATACTAGGCTACTCACTCAGGCACCCAATCTCAGGTCTCTCTTCCCAGTATAGCAGCCATCTGTCCATTATCCAAAATGTCAATATTGGGTTAGGAAAATTGCTGAGTTATTTTTAGGTTTTTATCCCAGAACACCCAATCATAAATCACTCTAATCTGTTCAATAGGTAAAACACAGGCAGTGTGCTTCCCAGCTTGAGACGCAGGCTAGAAGAACAAGTTGGACATTTGATGTCCCTTCAGGGGTTGTTCGACTTGGCCATTTTTGCAAGGTCATCCCCCAAATTTTTGCCTCCTTCCTCCTATTTTTTCTGACCAGTTTTTGTTGGCTTTAGGACACTGGGCACTTTACCACTGAAAACCAGTGCTAAAGTGCATACTGTCTGTGTGTAAATTGTATTTTTGATTGGTTTATCCATGATAGGCATATTTGATTTACTAGTAAGTCCCTAGTAAAGTGCACTAGAGGTGCCCAGGGCCTATTAGTCAAATGATGCTAATGGGCCTGCAGCACTGGTTGTGCCACCCACATGAGTAGCCCTGTAAAACATGTCTCAAACTTGCCAATGTAGTGTCTGTGTGTGCAGTCTTGTCCTGCCAATTCGACCTGGCAAGTGTACCAACTTGCTAGGCCCAAACCTTCCATTTTTATACATGTAATACAACAGTAAGGTAGGCCCTAGGTAGACCCATGGGCATGGTGCAGTGTATGTTAAAGATGGGACATGTACTGGTGTGGTTTGCATGTTCTAACAGTAAAATACTGCCAAATTCAGTTTTCTCTGTTCCAAGGCCTAGTTCTCTCATAGGTTAACCTGGGGCTGCCTATAAATAACTTAAACAAGTATAGTTTCCCTTGGATAGCAGATAGAAATATGGAGTTTGGGGTCTTTGAACTCACAGTGTAAAAATATATGTCTTAATGAAGTTGTTTTCTTAGATTGTTAGTTTGAAAATGCCACTTTTAGAAAGTAGGCATTTTCTTGCTTAAACCATTCTGTGACTCTGCCTGTTTGTGGATTCCCTGTCTGGGTCAGGCTGACAGTTGGGCTGTTTGTGAATCTCCTTCAGACGTGACACAAAGGGAGCTGCAATGTATCCTCCATATCCTGATGAGCCATGTGGGCTAGAGTGGAGGGAGGAGTGATCACTTACACCTGAATGGGTTGTGCCTGCCCTCTCACAATGCAGTCTCCAACCCCCTGGTGTGTGTCTGAGACCTGCTCTTGGCAAGGCAGGATTCTGTAAATAACAGTTGAAGTTGAGCAACTTCAAAGGCAGAAAGGGGTATAAGTATTGGATCTAAAATCCCAGACTTTAGATTTCTTCAAGATTACCTCTGGATTCAAGAGTAACCTCTGCCAAGGAGAAGAGCTAAAGCGCTGAGGAGAAGTGCTGCCCCTGCCTGTGCTTTGTTAGGCTATCTTGCAGTTGCTGCTTCTGCTGGCAAAAGGGGACAAAGACTGGACTTTATTGTGCATTCCTGCTTGAGAAGAATCTTCAAGGACTTGAATTAAGATTGCCTCCTGTTTTGAATTGTCAGGGCCAACAAAGACTTCCTCTGACCTCACCTAGACTCTCTCCTGAGATTTCTGCCCTGCCAAGTGATGCCCTATCCAGTCCCTGGGCCCTTGAAAGGAGAAGTTGGCAGAACAAGTAAATCTGAAATCCAGTCACAGAACACTGTGCAGGGGCATTTTTGATGCACCATCTGCAACATGCCTGATGAAAGACGTGCCACCTGCTTAGGGGCTGATGGAAAATCGATGCATCACAGCTGCAGAAACAACACAACACCTGCTTGCAACTGCTGATAATGCAAACTCCATGCAGTGTGGTTTTCTAACACCGTGCGACTGGATTTCTCATGCTTCGTTGCTGGGAGTCAAAGTCATTGTGAACCAGATCCGAGGTACCCCATCCAGAAATCAACGCATAGCTCTCTTGCAAGGGAGAAAAATGATGCATTGCCGACCCGGCTCAGAGAAGAAAACGATGCACAGTCTCACATGTGAGTAAGGAATCCAAACATCGTTGAATTTTCCGAAGCATGATCGCCAGTGCGGCTTTACTTTTTATAGAAACCAGGTACTTTGTGTAAAAACACAGTTTCTATTGCTTTCTATGGAGTAAGATTAAAAGTCTTATTTTGACTTGTGTATGTTGAATTTTTGTCATTCCGGTCTTGTTTGATTTAGATGAATATTACCTATTTTCCTAAACTGGTGTGGTGTCCATTTTGCAGTGTTTTCACTGTATTACTGTGTGTGTTGGTACAAACACTTTACACATTGCCTCTGGGTTAAGCCTTTCTGGTCATGCCAAGCTACCATGGGGGTGAGTGGGAGCTAATCAGGGGTGTTCCTCCTTTGACTTGACTAGATTGAGGGTCCTTGCTTGGACAGAGGGTAACCAGACTGCCAACTAAAGACTCCATTTCTAACAGGGGTTCTCTCCTTAATGCAAGACAAACGTATGAATTGAGGCATAATCCTGCACCTTCCCACCCTATTTCACTCTGCCTTACAGTGCTGGCTCATGACTGTGAGGCCAAGGGGAGGTTAAAATACAGTTGTAATATGAGAGCATTTGGCCCTAACTCCACTAGGCCCTGGTACAAATGCAACAACTGCACGATTCATAACAACACTCTTGAGAGAGGTCTTGCCATGCATATTTTTGTCATCAATAATTTTAAATCAAATCTAACAGTGTTAATATCAATGATGTCATAGAGCATGTCATGAGTGATGAAATATATGGGATAATTGTAGGAGGCTGGCCTGGCTTATAGTGGGTACCTTGTAGTACTTACATCTTGTGCCATGTCCAGTTATCCCTTATTAGTAGATTAGTGTTCTAGCAGCTTAGGCTGATAGGGGTAGCTATAGGAGACATGCAAAGCTCCTACAATATCACTCATGTCATATAGCACTATGGTGGTCATTACAACCCTGGCGGTCGGTGTTAAAGCGGCGGTAAAACCGCCAACAGGCCGGCGGGAAAAAAAATGGAATTACGATCAAAACGGAGAGAACACTGCAGGGGCATCAGATAGAAATAAAACAGGCACCTCAGGGGGAAGGGAAGTGGGGGACACCTCAGCCGGTTGAGTGCACAACACCAGATCCACGAAGGGGCTCCATGCCCACTGTTCAATCCTGGGGAGTGGAAAGCCACAGTCTCTCAAGTCTCTACAGTGGGTGGGTTGCCCACTGTGCAATCCTGGGGAGTGCAAAGCCACAGTCTCTCAAGTCTCAACAGTGGGTGGTCTGCCCACTGTGCAATCCTGGGGAGTGCAAAGCCACAGTCTCTCAAGTCTCTACAGTGGTTGGTTTGCCTACTGTGCAATTCTGGGGAGTGCAAAGCCATAGTCTTTCAAGTCTCTACAGTGGTTGGTTTGCCCACTGTGCAATCCTGGGGAGTGCAAAGCCACAGTCTCTCAAGTCTCTACAGTGGTGGGGTTGCCCACTTTGCAATCCTGGGGAGTGCAAAGACACAGTCTCTCAAGTCTCTACAGTGGGTGGGTTGCCCACTGTTCAATCCTGGGGAGTGGCAAGCCACAGTCTCTCAAGTGGATAACAGTCTCCACTGGTTTCTGGAGGGGGCCTTGTGCCCAGAGTGCTTCATCCTGCCAAGGACTAAGGCAGTGGATGTGATACTCCACTGGTTCTGGAGAGGGCCTTGTGCCCAGACTGCTTCATCCTGCCAAGGACTGAGGTAGTGGATATAATTCTCCACTGGTTCTGGAGGGGGCCTTGTGCCCAGAGTGCTTCATCCTGCCAAGGACTGAGGCAGTGGATGCCTTCTCCACTGATTCTGGAGGGGGCTTTGTGCCCAGAGTGCTTCATCCTGCCAAGGACTGAGGTAGTGGATGTGATACTCCACTGGTTCTGGATGGGGCCTTGTGCCCAGAGTGCTTCATCCTGCCAAGGACTGAGGTAGTGGATGTGATACTCCACTGGTTCTGGAGGGGGCCTTGTGCCCAGAGTGCTTCATCCTGCCAAGGACTGAGGTAGTGGATGCCTTTCTCCATTGGTTCTGGAGGGGGCCTTGTGCCCAGAGTGCTTCATCCTGCCAAGGACCGAGGTAGTGGATGTGATACTCCACTGGTTCTGGAGGGGGCCTTGTGCCCAGAGAGCATCATCCTGCCCGTGGCAGACTCAGTAGCGTCGGAATCATTGGCGCTGACTGGCCTGTGGGGCTCCTGGCGGCAGTGTCCTGGGCAGCGGTTCAGCTGGTGGCGGTCTTGTCCTGGCCTGTGGGGCTGCTGGCGGCGGTGTCCTGGGCAGCGGTTCAGCTGGTGGCGGTCTTGTCCTGGCCTGCGGGACTGCTGGCGCGGTGTCCTGGGCAGCGGTTCAGCTGGTGGCGGTATTGTCCTGGCCTGCAGGGCTGCTGGCGGCGGTGTCCTGGGCAGCGGTTCAGCTGGTGGTGGTCTTGTCCTGGCCTGCGGGGCTGCTGCTGGCGGTCTTGTCTGTGGCAGTGGGGCTGCTGGCGGTCGCTTCCTGTGCAGCGGGGCTGCTGCTGGTGGTGGCAGCGGGGCTGCTAGCCGTCGCTTCCTGGGCAGCGGGGCTGCTGCTGGTGGGCTTGTCTGTGGCAGCGGGGCTGCTGGCGGTCACTTCATGTGCAGCGGAGCTGCTGCTGGCGGTCTTGTCTGTGGCAGCGGGGCTGCTGGCGGTCTTGTCCTGGCCTGCGGGGCTGCTGGCGGCGGTGTCCTGGACAGCGGTTCAGCTGGTGGTGGTCTTGTCCTGGCCTGCGGGGTTGCTGCTGGCGGTCTTGTCTGTGGCAGCGGAGCTGCTGGTGGTCGCTTCCTGGGCAGCGGGACTGCTGCTGGCAGTCTTCTCCTGGGCAGTGTGGCTGCTGGCAGTCGCTTCCTGGGCAGCGGGGCTGCTGCTGGCGGTCTTCTCCTGGGCAGTGTGGCTGCTGGCGGTCTCGTCTGCCATGCTGATCTTCCCAGACTTGCCGGTTTTACTGTGCCCCTTTCCCACCTTGGATGGTGTCTCAGCGGTCTCCACTATCCGAACTGTAACCTTGGGAGCGGCTTTGGTGGCTGGTTCCTTTCCCCTCTCCCGCTGGTCACTGGCCAACTTTTGATGCTTGACAGCTGGGGGACTGTCTGTGCTGTGGCTCCTTGCCACACTGGCTGCCCTGCTGCCTGGTGCACTCCATAATCCGGTGACTACTGGCACAACTGGTCCCGCCGATGTTGTGGCTGAGGTGCTAGGTTGGGACCTGGAGAGTCAGGCCCTAGGAGACTGACGAGGTAGGGGAGGTGAGGGAAAGAGGTCAAGGCTGGCCAGGAAAAGTTGCTTAGGAACCCTGGTACGGGTAGCTGGAGGGGGTTTGAGAGTAGAGTAAGAGGTTGTGGTTGTAGGAGGTGTTTGTTTTCTGACTTTGGGTGAAGGTGCGTGGGCTGGAGGCTTTCATGAGGTGGATGGCTGTTGGGTGGGTGTGTGGCTGCATTTGTGTACCTTGGGAAGTGGCCTCACAGACACACTGGGAGAGGACACAGGGGATGTGTGAATGGTAGTGGGGGTGGTGACTGCACGTGAGCGGGGTGTGGTGGTGGGTGTGCTGGTGATGGACGTAGTGGCTGAGGATGTAGTGCATGCAGGTGTGAGTGGAGACGAGACAGGGAGGGAGGAGGGAGATGAGAATGAATGCCCTCCAGGAATGCATTTGTCTGTTGCAACTGCCTCTGTACACCCTGGATGGCATTCAAAAAGGTAGACTGCCCAACAGTGAGGGACCTGAGGAGGTCAATGGCCTCCTTACTGAGGGCAGCAGGGCTGACAGGGGGAGGGGCTGAGGTGCCTGGGGCAAATGTAATGCCCATCCTCCTGGGTGAGCGGGCACAGGGCAAAGGCTGAGGGGCTGCTGGGAGGATAGTGTTGGTAGGGGGGGTGGCGGCTGTACCTGTAGATGCGGGGGGCACAGATGGGGCCGCCACCGCAAGGGAGCTCCCATCAGAGGAGGAGTCCATCTCGCTGGTGTCAGCTCCTGTCCCCGCCGTGGAGCTCCCCTCACCCTCCATCCCACTGGTGAATTCAGAGTCCGTAGTCTCACCCTCCAGGGACATGTGGGATGCAGCTCCCTCCTGCTCCGGTGCCACTGCTCTTCAGCTTGATGATGCTAATGCACACAAGTACAGGGAGACCACAAAAAGGGGGGGAAGACAGAAGAAAGACATGTTGAGTGCATGCAATACCGCTACCGTTGGCGGACACGACAGACACAGAAGCCCCCTGAACTACGCCGCGCACTTGGAGTCCACTATTCAATCACAGGGACATGGCTTACAAGGCTATGGCCGATTTCTGCACACATGCATGTCACAGGAGCCTGACTAGGTGTAGTTGGCACTGTACACAGGTGGGGTGGGGTGCCACAGGGCCTGTCTGAAGATGGGAACTTAACTAGCAAACTCACCCTGGCCTAGGGGAACCCACAGCCCACCTCCCCCACCCAGACACCTAAAATGCATGCTGAATCAACAGAATGAGAATGTACTCACCCCCTTGTGGCTGCTGTGATGCCCTTAAGCGCCCATCCAAGTCCGGATACACCACCGCCAGGATCCTGAACATCAGGGGGGTCATGGTGCGACGGGCACCTCTCCCACGTTGTGAGGCCATCCCTAGCTGGGCCTCCGCCCACTTCTTGCTCCAGCGGCGAATGCCCTCCCATCTTTTCCGGCAGTGGGTGCTCCGTCTGTGGTAGACCACCAGGGTCCGGACTTCCTTGGTGATGGCACGCCAGATGTCCTTCTTCTGGTGGGCACTGACCTACAGAAATTGTACAGGGGAAAAGAGAAGTAATTACCAACTGCACCGTCACAGTCATTGGCCCGCATCCCTACCCTTGCCATGACGCACATGCACTCACCGTTGTTTTATGCACACCTCTTTCTCACCCCCTCTATCTTTCATCCACCCCACTCCACATAGGCATTGCCCATAGAGCATGCTCACAGTGTACTTACCTGTTTGTCTGGAGGACCGTAGAGCAGCGTGTACTGGGGGAGGACCCCATCAATGAGTTTCTCCAACTCCTCCGTGCTGAAAGCAGGGGCCCTTTCCCCAGACACACGAGCCATTGTCTCTTCCAGACTGAGGTCACAGCAGCACTTGCAGTGTAGGTCCTCTCCTGTCGAAGATCAGGTATCGAGTGATTGAACTGAGAGAAAATGGTGGTCACGTCCACGGTGGTGCATACCATCACCACCTGCGTACATCACCATTGGCTCCTGGGACCCATAGGGTCTAATGTTAACCAATGCAGAATTGCGCTGCGGTCTTCAACCGCCTACTGCGACGGTATACAACGCCAGCGCAGTTACCTCATATCACCTTGTCCCACCTTACAGGTCAGGCAGCCACCATTTCAGGGGCCCACATGGCTTTATTTTTTACTGTGTCACACATACCTAGGCCTTGCCTAACCACTCATACAGGCAAATTTCAATTTATGAATATGTTCAGAGTAAGCTGTGTTTACGTACCTTAGAGTTGGTTGACTCTGTGCTCGCTGTTCTCTTCCATAGGCACCATCCGCTGGGGCATGTGAGGAGATGGCGGCATCCTCCGGTGTACAGACTGCTGGTGGACCTATCGACAATGGAGGAAAGACATGTGATCATCACCTACAGGCTTGATCGTGCCACAATCCAGGAACTGTGTGCCCAGTTGGAGCCAGACCTGATGTCAGCTATCCACCATCCAACAGGAACCCCCCCTCAAGTGCAGGTGCTGTCAGTACTACATTTCCTAGCAAGTGGGTCTTTTCAAACAACAGTGGCCATAGCATTAGGGATGTCCCAGCCTGTGTTTTCCAACGTGTTGTCCAGAGTGTTGTCTGCCCTGCTGAAACACATGCGGATCTACATCGTTTTCCCTCAGGTGGAGGAATTGCCTTCAGTGAAAGGTGACTTCTATGCCCTGGGACATATCCCCAACATCATAGGTGCAATTAATGGGACACATGTGGCCTTGGTACCCCCCCACAAGAGTGAACAGGTGTACAGAACCCAGAAGAGTTACCATTTGATGAAGGTGCAGATGGTGTGTTTGGCAGAACAGTACATCTCCCATGTTAATGCAAAATTCCCTGGCTCAGTGCATGACGCTTACATCCTGCGGAATAGCAGCATCCCTTATGTGATGGGGCAACTACAGAGGCACCGGGTGTGACTATTAGGTGAGCACCTGGACCCAAATCAGTGGGAATAGTTGTCTGGGTCTGTGGATTTCCCTATGAGTCAGTGTGGGTCTAACAGTTGTCCCTCGCCATTTGCAGGTGACTCTGGTTACCCCAATCTGTCATGGCTACTGACCCCAGTGAGGAATCCCAGGACAAGGGCAGAGGAACGCTACAATGAGGCCCATGGGCGAACTAGGAGGATCATAGAAAGGACCTTTGTCCTCCTGAAGGCCAGGTTCAGGTGCCTCCATATGACAGGTGGTTCCCTATTCTCCCCACCAAAGAAGGTGTGCCAGATCATCGTGGCCTGCTGTATGCTTCACAACTTGGCTTTGCAACGACAGGTGCCTTTTTGGCATGATGATGGTCAAGATGGAGGTGTTGTGGCTGCTGTGGAGCCTGTGGACAGTGAAGACGAGGAAGCAGAAGAAGAGGACATCGACAACAGGAACACAGTGATCTTGCAATACTTCCAATGAGACACAGGTAAGGAGACAAACCTGCCTGCTACATCTAATTTAAATCGACTACCTCTCTACTGTCTGTCATTTTCACCCAGTGTATGGTCACCGAGTTGACACTTTCCCTTACGATTTAACAGATGTGGGTCCCACTGTGTGACATCTGCTTTGTTTCCTCATGGACTAGAGCTGTGTGACATAGGTATTGACATTAGATTTGAAAGAGCATTTTGGCACTGTAATTGCTAATACACTATTTCGAAATCACAGACAGACTCCAGATGGTTTTGTGCTTTAAGGGAGTTTATTTAAGTGGTCAATATTGGAGGGGGTTGTAAAATGGTGAGGGGTGATGGTGGAGGAATGTCCATTGCAGAGTCCAGTCTATTAGTGTCACAGGTGCATTGTCCAAAGGGGCATAGGAAGTGGAGCTGGGGTAGTTTAAGTATGGACAGGGTGACAAGGTGGGACACATGGATGACAATCAGGGTGGTCTCATTTCTTGGCGAGGGTCTTGGCATCGTTCTCTGTCTTTGTCCTGGATCTCAGGGACCGTTTGTGGAGTGGTTCTCCGTCTGCAAGGGGTGGGGTGCTGGTGTGGTAGTCCTGTGGCGGTGCATCCTGTCCACTAGCGCCGGTGGAGGTGGTGGGCAGTTCATCGTCCAGGCTAGTGTCAGGGACCCCTTGGTGTGACACAGTGTCCCTCCTGGTGCTGACGAGTTCCTTCAGCACCCGTACAATGGTGCCCAGGGTGGAATTGATGGATTTGAGTTCCTCCCTGAAGCCCAAATACTGTTCCTTCTGCAGCCGCTGGGTCTCCTGAAACTTGGCCAGTACCATAACCATCGTCTCCTGGGAATGGTGGTAGGCTCCCATGATGTTGGAGAGGGCCTCGTGGAGAGTGAGTTCCCTGGGCCTGTCCTCCCCCTGTCACACAGCAGCCCTCCCAGTTCCCCTGTGTTCCTGGGCCTCTGTCCCCTGAACCGTGTGCCCACTACCACTGCCCCCAAGTCCCTGGTGTTGTTGTGGTGTGGGTTAGCCTGGGTTCCCTGTAGTGGTGGACACACTGCTACGTGACATGCCCTGGGGACAGAGGTATGGGCCCGCTGGGTGGGTGCTGTGCTGGTGTTTCCAGATGGGGGAAGCTCTGTAGTGGCCTGTGCCAGTGTGATGGGAACCGACTGTCCAGAGGTCCCAGATGGGCCGGGCTGGTCGTCTAGATCCAGTTGGACAGAGCTGCTGTCATCACTGTGGGCCTCTTCTGTGGGTGGAGTGGACATGTCTGGACCTTCCTGTCCGGTGAAGTTGGGTAGGGGTCCTGCAGGGGTGTAAAAGCATGATTACTGCATCTGTGTGTGCCATGGTGTGCAATGGGTGGGTGCCCGTGTACCCCAGTGCTTGCATTCCTGTGTAGGACCTTGTGTGATGATGGTTTAGGGGGGTGTATGGATATGTACAGTGGCCATGCTTTGGTGATGGGTGTCCATGCTTTGGTGTTACATGCAGGGCTTGGTGTTGGGATGGGTGGTTTGTGATATTGGGACAAGTGTGAGGAGTTGGAGTGATGGGGTGAGGGCGAGGGCGGGGGTATGTGATAGCATGCAGGTGGGTGGGGGATGAAGTAATGAAAGAGTTGACTTACCAGAGTCCATTCCTGCGAGGCCCTCAGGATGCAGAATAGCCAAGACCTGCTCCTCCCATGTTGTTAGTTGTGGGGGAGGAGGTGGGGGTCTGCCACCAGTCCTCTGTACCGCGATGTGGTGTCTTGAGACGACGGAACGCACCTTCCCCCGTAGGTCATTCCACCTCTTCCTGATGTCATGCCTATTTCTTGGGTGATGTCCCACTGCGTTGACCCTGTCCACGATTCTTCGCCATAGCTCCATCTTCCTAGCCATGGAGGTGTGTTGTACCTGTGATCCGAATAGCTGTGGCTCTACCCGGATGATTTCCTCCACCATGACCCTGAGCTCCTCCTCAGAGAACCTGGGGTGTCTTTGCGTGCCATGGGGTGGTGTGGGTGATGTGTGAGGTGGTGTGTGTTCTGATGTTTGGGGTAATATTTAAAGGTGTGTTGAGTGAGGTGCGTGGATGTTATGTGGGTGATGGTGTTGAGTGCCTGTGGATGCTCGTTTGTAGATGGTGGTGTCTCTCTTTGGCCTTCAGTCGCAATTCTGGTTGTAAGGGTTTGTGGGTGATGTGGGTGTGTGTTTTATATTGTATTGGGTGTGTGGGAGTGGTGTGTGTATGTGTATCAGGTGTGTGTATTTCGAATTGTCCAATGTGGATATGTTTTGTAAATGTGTGTGTATTTTAAGCGCAGCGGTGTGTACCGCCAATGGAATACCACGGTTGAAAGACCGCTGCGTGGATTTGTGGGTCGTGATGGTGTGGGCGTATTCCTGTTGGCGTGATGTTGGAAGATTTCTTATTGCCATTTTATCACTGACCTTTGGTGTGGCGGACTTGTGTGGGTGTCTAGATTTTGGCGGATTCCGGCCTTTGGGTGATAATGACCGTGGCGGAATCCCGCGGCGGTGTGTTGGCGATCTTCTGCCCGGCGGTAAGCGGCTTTTACCGCCAATGTTGTAATGACCCCCATATCATAAGAAACACAATTCTCAGAGTTACTAAAAATAAAGGTAGTTTATTTTAGTGATAATATGCTAAAAGTATCTCAGAGGATATACTCCCTTAGGAGGTAAGTAAAATACACAAAATATACACACAAACTAAAATCAGGTAAGTAAAACACTTAGAAAAGTAGTGCAAACACTGTAGAACACAATAGAATGCAATAGGAGACAATATGCCTAGGGGCAACACAAATCATAGATTCCAAAAGTGGAATGCTATCCACAAATGGACCCAAGGCCTAATGTATTGTGTAGAGGGTTGCTGGGAGTGTAAGAAAACACTAAGGGTGTCCAAGATACCCCACCCCAAGACCCTGAAAAGTAGGAGTAAAGTCACCCTACTACCCCAGAAAGACAGTCAAGTTGAGATATGGGATTCTGCAAGGACAACAACTGACTGCACAGCACTGAAGACAGATTCCTGGACCTGAGGACCTGCAAAGGAAGGGGACCAAGTCCAAGATTCACGCAAGTGTCTGGGGGACAGGAGCCCACTAAACCCTTGATGAAGGTGCAAAAGGGCTGCCTCCGTGTGGAAGAAGACAAGGATTCTGCAACAAGGGAAAGTGCCTGGAACTTCTCCTTTGGTCAGAAGATGTCCCACGGCGTGCTGGAGGATGCAGAGTTGTTTCCACACAGAAAGACCACAAACAAGCCTTGCTAGCTGCAAGGGTTGCAGTTGAAGGTTTTGGGTGCTGCCAGGGCCCAGAAAGGACCAGGAGGTTGCCCCTTGGAGGAGGAGACAGAGGGGTCACTCAGCAACAGAGAGAGTATGCACAGAAGCAGGCAGCACCCACAGAATTACCTGAACAGGCATTCAAGATATCTGAGCACAGCGGTCATCTCAGCACAACAAAAGAGGGTCCCACGAAGTCGGAGGTCAACACAGTGAGTTGCGCAATGCAGGACAGAGTGCTGGGGACCTGGGCTAGGCTGTGCATGAAGGAATCCTTGCAAAAGTGCACAGAAGCCCTAGCAGCTGCAGATCACGCAGTACACAGGATTACTGTCTGGCGTGGGAGGCAAGGACCTACCTCCAACAAATTTGGACAGAAGGAACACTGGACTGTCGGGGTCACTTGGATCCAGCTCCTGTGTTCCATGGACCACGCTCGTCAAGATGAAAGGGGACCCAAAGGACCTGTGATGCAAAAGTTTGGTGCCTGCGCTGGCAGGGGGAAGATTCATTCGACCCACAGGAGATTTCTTCTTGGCTTCCAGTTCAGGGTGAAGGCAGACAGCCCTCAGAGCATGCACCACCAGGAAACAGTTGAGAAAGCCGGCAGGATTAGGCGCTACAATGTTGATGGTAGTCTTCTTGCTACTTTGTTGTGGTTTTGCAGGTGTTCTGGAGCAGTCAGCAGTCGATCCTTGGCAGAAGTTGAAGAGAGAAGTACAGAGGAACTCTGGTGAGCTCTTGCATTCGTTACCTCACGAGAAAATCACAGGAGAGACCCTAAATAGCCCTCAGAGGAGGATAGGATCTTACCTAACCAGGTAAGAGCCTATCAGGAGGTGTCTCTGACGTCACCTTCTGGCACTGGCCACTCAGAAGTCTCCATTGTGCCCTCACACCTCTGCACTCAAGATGGCAGAGGTCTCGGACACACTGGAGGAGCTCTGGGCTCCACCCCTGGGGTGCTGATGGACAGGGGAGTGGTCACTTCCCTTTCCTTTGTCCAGTTTTGCGCTAGAGCAGGGGCTGGGGGATCCCTGAACTGGAGTAGGCTGGTTTATGCAAAGAGGGCACCATCTGTGCCCTTCAAAGCATTTCCAGAGGCCAGGAGAGGCTACTCCTCTCAGGCTCTTAACACCTATTTCCAAAGGGAGAGGGTGTAACACCCTCTCTCAGAGGAAATCCTTTGTTCTGCCTTCTTTGTACTGGGCTGCCCAGGCCCCAGGGGGGCAGAAACATGTCTAAGGGTTGGCAGCAGTGGTAGCTGCAGAGAAAACCCCAGGTAGCTATTTTGGCAGTACCCGGGGTCCATGATAGAGCACGGGGATGCATGGGATTGGCACCCCAATACCAGATTTGGCTTGGGGGGACAATTCCATGATCTTAGACATGTTACATACCATGTTCGGAGCTACCATTGTGAAGCTACACATAGGTATTGATCTATATGTAGTTCACGCGTGTAATGATGTCCCCGCACTCACAAAGTCTGGGGAAATTACCCTGAACAATGTGGGGGCACCTTGGCTAATGCCAGGGTGCCCTCACACTTAGTAACTTTGCACCTAACCTTCACCAAGTGAGGGTTAGACATATAGGTGACTTATAAGTTACTTAAGTGCAGTGTAAAATGGCTGTGAAATAACGTGGACGTTATTTCACTCAGGCTGCAGTGGCAGTCCTGTGTAAAAATTGTCTGAGCTCACTATGGGTGGCAAAAGAAATGCTGCAGTCCATAGGGATCTCCTGGAACCCCAATACCTTGGGTACCCTGGTACCATATACTAGGGAATTATAAGGGTGTTCCAGTGTGCCAATCAGAATTGGTGAAAATAGTCACAAGCCTGCAGTGACAATTTTAAAATCAGAGAGAGCATAAGCTGAGCTGAGGTTCTGGTTAGCAGAGCCTCAGTTACACAGTTAGGCACCACACAGGGAACACATATAGGCCACAAATGTATGAGCACTGGGGTCCTGGCTAGCAGGATCCCAGTGACACATATCAAATATACTGACAACATAGGGTTTCCACCGTGAGCACTGGGGCCCTGGCTAGCAGGATCCCGGTGAGACAGTGAAAACACCCTGACATATACTCACAAACAGGCCAAAAGTGGGGGTAACAAGGCTAGAAAGAGGCTATCTTCCTACAATAATTAGCAGCGCATGGCGAGGCATGAGTTATAGTTACCTTAGGGCACGAGTTATAGTTACTTGAAAACATTTTAACTTGAAATTCTATTGTTTGGTGCATGTAAAATCTGAAATTAACTATAATAACCCTGAAATCTTTGGTTTGTTAATGAATTTCTAAGATTTTTTAAATTAAATTCTTAACTATAACGTCCCTATAGCCTTTGTTTTTTCAGTGAATTTCTAGCTTTTTTTAATGTTAAGTAAGGTGTCTATCACAATGCATGGTGGGAGGGTGGACCCAAGGTCTGGCTTAGCATTGTGCTGCTCACACCCAAGCTTCCTGCCCCTGCCCCCTCACCCTTGCCTTCCATTGGTGCAAGTTCATGTCCCTACTCCCTCATTATAGCCATGTGTGACTGTTAATCGGCCACTGCCCTTCCTGCCTGCCCTGAACAGTTAGCCTGCTGCCCCATCTACCTCCTCCCTACCCTCTGTTCTTTGAATTCATGCACCTGCCCTCTCCCTCCTTCCCTGCATGGTCAGATGTGCTGCCACTGCCCTCCACTTAGCTTGGGGTCCCCACCAACTTCTCCTACCCTCTGTTGCCCAATTCGATGCCCCATCATTGCCCTCCTACTTAGCCTACTGCCCCTATCTGCCTTCTCCCTGCCTTCTGATGTATGTGGGCTTGCCTCTGCTTCCTCCTTTTTGCTCACCATGTTCCTTGGACATGCCACTGCTCCTCCTATCTATCTCATCTGTTGAACTGCCACTGCCCATCCCACCTGCCCAGCTTGGTTAGAAGACTGTTGCCTGTCCCTGCCACCCCCACTGTGCCTGTTTGAGTACCATGCCCCTATCCCCTAACCCCTGTCCTCCATGGTCCATTTTGCTGCCACTCCCTTCTGCCTTCCATACTCTTTTGTGCTGCAACTGTTCCTCCCCTGCATGGTCTGTTGTGAAGCTGTTTTGCTTTCATTAAGGACCGACCTGAAAACAATCTCTGGAATGCACTTCTTATTTTAAAGAAGACATTTATTATTACTTCACCACGAGGTTCCTGAGAAAAGAGATTAGTAGGGTGGAGGCACACGATTAAAAGTAGTCACAGCAATGAAAGGAAAATATATCAAAGTACTTCTCAGTTGCAATGTACACAGCAAATATATGTGATTATATTATAGCATAACTTCAAAGCAAAGAATAAAAGTCAAAATTCATCACTGTAGGGCCTATCACTCCTCTTCATCTTTCTTATGCTTGCAAGTTGATGACTCCTGTTCAACTGCGAGGAAGAGATTTTCCACCTATACAGGAGGTCAGGCAGCTGACGTCTGCTCCTGACTGAAGTCTTGGAATATTCCCCCTGCTGCTGCCCAGGAACACCATTTACAATGAAAAAGCCTGCTATCAAGGCCTTTCCTCTAATAGTCAAAACATGCTGGCTACTGTACATCACATTTGGAAAAGAACAAGCTGGAGGTTGGCCAAGTCTCCTAAAGCCTGTTCCTTCCTAAGGCTGGGTAGAGAGGAAAAAAACAAAATATATGCTTCCTTATCACGCTAGGGTTCAGTGAGAACCAAAATACGAAAAACACAGCTTGGTCTACCATGTGGAAAAACACAGCTCATCTGCAATGTCTAACTCCACGATAAAGCCAATAGGCAGCTAACCTAAACACAAAATGTAATGTCTAATGCCACGTTAAAGCCAATAGGCAGATACACTGAATACAGAATGTAATGTGCTACTGGTGGACACTGAACAACTAATATGCACAGTGGTGAAACACAAAGTCAGTGGTCAAACACAATTAATGGCATAACAGAAGCCCTTTCCCTCTCTTGTCTGTATCCATCCCCTGCCCCTCCCTTCTGTCCTCCATGCTCCTTTGTGCATGCCCCTGTCCCCTCCCTCTTGCCCACCATGGTGTTGTGCTGCCACTAATCCTCTCACTTGCATGCATTGTCTTTTGTGCTGCAACAGCCCCTCCTACCTTCCCTGTGTTGTCAGCTTGCTGCCCTTGACTCCATCCCACCTTCACTCTGTTGTTTGAGTGTATGTCAATAAAGTCTCACTGTTGTCCTCTATGGTGTGTTTTGCTTCCAGCACCCATCTCTACTGCCCTCCATGGTCCACATGATTCTCCTGCCTTGTTTCCTTGTCCCCTTCCCTCTGTCATCCAAGTTCAGGCTCCTATGACCTCTCTTCTACATTGTCTGGTTCATTGTCCTGCCCCTGCACTCTCTATTCCGTTCTTCATGGTCCATTATGCTTCAACTGTCCCTCTTGTCTGTCTGTATAGTCACCTTGCTGCCCTTGCCTCTTTCCCCTCTGCTCTCTGTTGTCCATATGCATGGACCTTCCACCCCTTATTACTTTCCATGATTGGTTGTGCTATACTGCCGCCCGCTGGCCTTGTGCGGTATATTGTACTGCTGCAACCCCTGATGCCTGCCCTTCAAGGTCAGTTTGGCACCCCTGCCCATTTCCGTCCTGCCCTCTGTTATCTAAGCCCATGTCTCTACCCCATTCATCCTGTCCTCCATGTTCCAATGTACCATACTTGCCAACATTATGAAATGGGTAAGAGATGAGGGAGAATGGTTTTCACCATTGACTTACATTGAACAAGATAAGATTTTAGGCAGGAGGCAGGAGACAGATAAAATGAAGCCCTTTTGGGCTTAAAAACATTGGGAGTCTACTGTCTGAATCAGGTATTTTGGCATGTATGGTTGTACTGCCACTGCCTGTTCTTTCTGCCCTCAATGGTCTGCTATATTGCCACAGCTTCTCTTGCCTTTCCTGCATGGTTGGTTTGTTGCCCCTGCCCCCTATGGTCCGTTTTGCTGCTACTGCCCCTCCTGCCTGCCCAACCTGGTCAACTTATTGACTCAGCACTCTCCTCTCTGCCTTCAATTATCTGAGTCTATGCCCCCAACCTCTGCCTTCCTACAGTATTCTACTGAACAACCAGATTTATAACATTCTATGGGGCATATTTAAGAGACCCTAGCACCATTCTAATGCCACATTAGTGTCATTTTATTATGCTAATGTGGCATGAGAAGGGCAAAAATGCTACACCACATTTACAAAGTGGTGCAATACATGCATTGTACCACTTTGTAACCCTTTGCCCTAAATTATGCCTGCCCAGTATGGGGGCCAAAAAAATGGCGCAAGGAAATCTAACAGTGGGCAGCCTGCTCAAAGCAGACGTTAAAAGTAGGCTTCCATTATTTATATTAGGCCCCTCTGTACTCTTCAGGCGTAGAGCCAAATTTGGTGCAACTCATGCAGAGTCAATCAATACCGTCCAGAAATATGCTGCTATTGTCCCCTAATCTGTGCCATGTTGCGATGTATTTTAAATACGGCGCACACATGGTAGCGGTAGAGGGTGCTAAGGAGCGCAAGGAAAGTGGCGCTGCACTAGGTGCTGCCCCATTTTTCTTAAATCTGCCCTAAAAATATTAAGACCAGGGGATGAGGTCCCTGGGGCTAAATCAGCCAGAAAGAGGGGCTGCGTGCCCCTCCCCAAAAAAACTTTAGAAGGCCAGGGGACAGGGTCCCTGGGGCTGAAATTGGCCAGGGAAAGGGAGCCATGCAGACCTGTGGCCAACTCCCACTGCGCATGGCCAAAAGCCATGTGCAGCATGGGGTTGGAGTGTTAAGGGGGTTTGCCGCAGGGACTGGCTGCAAGCCAAGCCATGCAGCCATCCCCACCATTCACAGCCTTTGGCTGTGCTATGCACAAAGTTGGGTGGTTATAGGGGTTTGGCTGATTCCATCAAGATGGCTTTCAGATGTGCCACACTTTTGGCATGAAGTCAGAATGTTAGTACTTTAGTTGCTCATTATAAATCTGTAAGCTGCTGATCACCAGGAAGTTAACTGGAAGTCTGCTGCTAGAGTTGAAAGTGCATGTTTCAGTCTGCATGTCAAACTTTTCTAATGAAATAGAAGAGGAAGATATTTGAGAACTCACTTAAACTGTGCTAATTTCTCTTTCTGTAGCACTAACCACAATTTCTATGGCAAAATGAGCTCCCTCATTTTGCTCCTTTCTAAATTAAATGGTTTAGGTTTTACCAGTTTGATTCAAGTGTGCTACACTGTCTGTTAGCTCTCTAGTTTTTCTTTATAACACTCTGGGGGATTGCAGCAGAATACGGGGGAATCAGGTGACAGGCTGCTCCTCTTGGAAGTACGTTTCACAGAGAATGTCAGACTTCCTTGTCATATGGTTAAGAAAGATATTGTGAATTTATAGAAAATATGCTCTCAATTTAGCTTCTGGAACCCCGTCCATAACCTCCGTGGGAAAATCATGACAAAATAATACTCTCTCAAACATGATTTATGAAAACGCAGCTGGGTAAGTTCACCTTAGAACACAACACAATTCCTAAAATGTGAAGGGTACCTTCAACAAATGATTTACATTGTAATTAAAATGTGTTATCTTCCTTTATATTTTCTCTTTTTTGTGACTATCAAAACATGACATTCACAACAATGCATTTCAATGGGGTGCTATCATGTATAAATAAGAAAAACAATAAAATAAATAGATGATTTAATTAACAGTTATACAGACTGAATCCATCAATCCTGGTGCATTGACAGTTCACTGTTGATATTTAAACCTATCAGAGTCTTCATATGTAGCTCAGTAATCATTCTTAGTCTTCCTAATTTTCTCAGTCTCTTTCCTTCTCATGTCATAGGTGGAACCCTTTCAAAACCAAATAAATTGAGGACATCTGGATATGGCTCATGCTGTCTAAAACAATGCATGCCATATTTTGTTTTTTGATCACCCTAATATGTTCCAAGATTTTTTTTTTCAGTGAATAAAATGCACTCAGAAATTGACATTACAATTCATGTGCATCATGTTTTTCCTTTCTTCCTCTTTGTAAAACTAACACATAATTACTTTTTCACTATTTCTCCATCCCCACATGATTTGCAAGAAAAGAAATCGCTGACTGGTTTGAGCCAACCTGTGTTTCTATAGGACAGGTCTCATATTGCTGTGCACTAGCCATGTCATTTTGGCTATTTATATGTTATGAGAGGGTATACTCCCATTTTTATTACAACATTGTCTTATAGGACATTCCAGTGCTTGCTGAGAATGTGCTTTAGCTCAGCTGATGAACCTAATCTTGTTTGGTAGCATCTTAATTTGCTTTTCTATGTACTCATATTTATGCACTGAAGAAAATAAGGGTTAAAGTGATGTTATAGTTAGGTGTGATAGGTGAAAATGTCATTTAAAATCTTAAGTTTGAACTGAAAAAACAATATATTCACCAGTTATAGTTAACTGAAATAACTTTAGTTTACGGTTTCTCCAGGCACAGCATTGTCATCAATGATATAATCTCAGATGTCATATTGATGTTATTAGTGATGTCATAAAACGTGTCACAAGTGATGTAATAGGCGAAATAATAAGCATGAGTGATGTAATATGTGAGGTAATAAGAGCATATTTTCACCTACTGTACCCTTCAATTTATTTTGGATTCCTGAGAGCTTTTCCCTCCTAATGTCCAAGTCCATACAGGCCTATTTAATCAATAATTTCATAATTTCTAATCCAGTTCCTTTCATCAGGCCTGACCAATTTTATATCAAATTTGGATGCGTGTTATCATAGTTGGGCACAACTAGAGTTCCAAGTCCTCTAGGCACTCTGCTTTCTTCATTGTATTTCACTAGACTCATGCTTTCCCACCAATTATTAATAACCTTTTCAATAGTTTTTTAATCATATTTCCGGTGCTACCCATGCTCTTACATTGATTCAAGAGATCTGCCCAATTATAATTGCCAACATCATCAACACATAACCTTTTTACATCCTACTCATATCCCACGAATTCATCACCACCTCCATACTGACGTGCAATATATCCCCATATTTGTATTTAATTTTTAAAAAATGTATAAAGCGCACTGGGACCAATCAGGTATCCTGGTGCTGGATAGGAGCCTAATCGGGACCAGGAGAAAAGAAACACAAGGGATGGCTTGCCAATTAGACAGTTCAGGAATGGATAAGCTGCTAAAGTGAGCCAGCATTACTGTGGGAACAGCCAGGATTTCAAGAATTTTCTAAAAAGTAGGAGGTCTGTCATAGATCTAATAAAACTGGGAAGTTAATTCCAGAATTGGGCAGCTCTCACCATAAAAGCTTGTCTGCTGAATCTGGATTTTTTTGGAATACACCAGGTTGGTGGAGGCATAGCAGAAGAACCTTCCAGGAAAGTATCTTTTTAATTTGCTATGAAGTGACACGGGACCTATTGGACCTTTTCCCTTATGCAGGGTCATCCCCAATCTTTTTGCCTCCAGCCTCCGTTTTTTTCTAACCTGTTTTTGTTGGCTTTAGAACTCTGAGAGCACTTTACCACTACTAACCAGAGGTAAAGTGTATAGTCTCTCTGTGTAAATTGTATTGTTCATTGAATTTCCATGACTGGCATATTTGATTTACTGCTAAGTCCTTAGTACAGTGCACTAGAGGTGCCAAGGGCCTGTAGATCAAAATCTACTAGTGGGCAGCCTGCAGCACTAGTTGCCACATTAGTAGCCCTGTAAACATGGCTCAGACCTGCCACTGCAGTGTCTTTGTGTGCTGTTTTCAACTGCCAATTCGACCTGGCAAGTGTACCCACCTGAGAGGCCTAAACTTTCCCTTTTCCTACATGTAAGACACCCCTAAGGTAGGCCCTAGGTAGTCCCATGGGCAGGGTGCATTGTATGTTTAAGGTAGGACATATACTAATGTGTTTTATATGTCCTAACAGTGAAATACTGACAAATTCGTTTTTCACTGTTGCAAGACCTATCCCTCTCATAGATTAACATGGGGGCTGCCTTAAAGTATGATTAAAGCATAGAATCCCTTTGGGAACGGATGGACATGTGGAGCTTGGGGTCTCTGAACTCACAATTTAAGTATACATATTTCCGTAAAGTTGGTTATGATATTGTGTGTTTGAAAATGCCACTTTTAGAAAGTGGGCATTTTCTTGCTTAAACCATTCTGTGACTCTGCCTGTTTGTGGATTCCCTGTCTGGGACAGTTTGACAGTTGGGCTGTTTGCACCTTTCTCTAGACAGTGACACAAAGGGAGCTTGGGTGTAGCCTGCATATACCAATGAGCCACCTGTGATAGGAGGGAGGGAAGGAGTGGTCCCTCACACCTGAAAGGGCTGAGCCTGCCCTTACACAATGCAGTCTCCAACCCCATGGTATGTGTCTGAGGCCTGGCCTTGGCAAGGCAGGATTTTACAAACAAGAGAGACTTTCTTTTGAAGTAAGCCTACTTCAAATGCCAAAATGGGTTTAAGAAGGGAACCCAAAACTACAGACTTTAGATCACTTCTGGACATCAAGAGGAACCTCTGCCTGGAGAAAAGCTGAAGAGCTGAGGAGAAGTGCTACCCTGCCTGTGACTGTGCTTTGTGGAGCTATCCTGCAGTTGCTGCTTCTGCCTGTGGCAGGGGACAAAGACTAGACTTTGTTGTGCATTCCTGCTTGTGAAGGAATCTCCAAGGGCTTGTCCTGAGCTTGCCTCCTGTTGTTGAAGTCGCAGGGCCATCAAAGACTTCTCCTGCCAGTACCTGGAATCTGAGAGGAGCCACAAATTTCCTTCCACCCAGCATTCCCCCAAGTCTACCGATAAAATGGTACCTCACTGGTGTGGGTAGGCCTAGCGTCCACAAAAGAAAATGGCCCAAAACACAATGTGGACACATCACATTTTTTCACAGAAAACAGAGGTTTTTTTACAAAGTGCCTACCTTTGGATTTTGGCCTCTAGCTCAGCCGGCACCTGGGGAAACCTGTGAAGGTCATTTTGATTGCCACATTTGGACTAACCCCTGAAAACTATTGTCAAAAGGTCAGGGACAGTAGCAAGCTCCCCAACAAAACTTGGGTAGACTTTGTTGATTTTTCTCGTAAGGCACTGAATGGCTGGGTGCAGGCAGTAAAGTAACTGCTGACATGGGTTTGTACAATTTGATCCTGAAAGAGCAGATGCTCAGTATTTGTTTTAGAGTTCTGCCAACATCTAGTTGACAGTAAGCTGACTGATCCGAGGAAGCTTGATGAGGAGGCGACCTCTGGGCTTGTAGCAGAGTTCCTAAAAAGGTACCTGGGAGTGAACCCAAGAAGGGTGGTTCATGCTCTCCCCAGCAGAATGAGGGGGAGGTTAAAGATGACCCAGACAAGTCCCAGATTAAGGGGGGATAAAAGGATTTCCATGCCCATCTGAGAAGCAGGGTGGTGGTTCTGGTGGGCGGTGGCCCAGGGCACCCCATTTCCATAGGCAGGAGGACTCTGTCCGTCCAAAGAATCCACTCACTGGTGGGACCTCAACAGGGGTGGCCAATGTGGCCTTAAGGGAAAGTAGTCTCCAGGGACAGGTCATAGACCATGTCATAATCTCCCTCAGTTGGGAGATCGACTCAGAGGGTAAGCTGGTGATCCCTGAGGTTGGGAGTCTTCACTTCCACCAGGTGGGAGTGAATGGTGTCCAGTCACTGCTCTGAGGGACACCGGGGCTAGACATGACACGATGGATGAGAGACTAGTTTCTCCAGACCAGAATACCGGCCAGGTGTGTAGGGTGACTTCAGCCTGTGCAGAGGATTTTTTTCCACCCTATGGCTCTGGTTTCCCTGGAGTAGGATGCAGAGGTGACCCAGAGAGAAGTCATAGTTAGTCCTCAAATGCTAATTGTCTGCATTCTGGGGAATGAGTTAGCCCTGGTGGCAGGAGAACTGAGAGGGGTGACCCCTAAGGACACTCTAACAGATCAGTTGTCTGGCAGTAATACTCCCCAGAGGAGGGTATGGGAGCCAAGATGTAGGGGCAAGGTGAGGGAGGACTTACTCCTGTCCCCTGTTCAGCCTCAGGGTACAGTCTCTGGGGTGATGGGCCAGTGTCAGGATACCACCTGTCAGAGAAACCAAATCCTCAGGATACACAAGTTGTTGCCAATAGGCCTACCTCCTGGCAGCTCCAACTCTACAAGCCTTAACAGCGCAGAGTCTTAGAGTGGCCAAGTGGGGGGTAGGGAGTTAAGGAAGGGTACAGCGGGGAAGGAGACCCGCGGAAACAAGAATCACAGATACTCCAGAGAAATATCAATTGCAGAACTCTTCAGAATCTGTCAACTCTAATTCATAAGTTTCAAGAAACGGTTAACACGGTATTCACTCAAAGAAATGTTACTTCACATTTCAAAAACTTTCCAAGATACACGATTTCAGTTGGTGTCCGTATTTCACATTAACCACAATCAAATATTCCCTTGAGTTCAAACATTGCCTTAGCATTTATTCTTAACCATTTAAACCTCCTATGAATAACTGCGCTTATACAATGTATCTCTGTCACTGCCGAGCGACTCCACAAGTAAGCAGCTGAAGTTGAAAAGTGACCGCGAGAAAGCGGTAACGCTGTGACAGCAAAACATTCGCTTAGTTTGTTATCAATTTAAATATTTACAGCTGATTGCCAAAGATTACTACTTTCTCCCAAAAAAGAATATCCAGCTTTAAACAGTTTTATCGAATAAAAAAACGGATGATGGAAGCTAGAAACCACCATCTGTCTTACCGCACTGAGGCCCGTATTTATACTTTTTTTGCGCCGCATTTGCGTCGTTTTTTGACGCAAAAACGGCGCAAGCTTGCAAAATACCATTGTATTTTGTAGGTTTGCGCCATTTTGCGTCAAAAAGCGCCGCAAATGCGGCGCTAAAAAAAGTATAAATACGGGCCTGAGTGTCTGCTACTCGCTGCTTCAAATGCCTCACCACAGGGAAATCCCAGGTGAACAAGTAGGAACATGGAAACACCCGACTTCAAACAGAAAAGCTCTGGTCCTCATGAGATCCTCAGAGTAGTGAGCAGTGAGAACTGGGTGGGGTAACTTAAATAGATTTGTGCCCCGCCCCATGTGCCACACCCAAAGTGCCCCGCCCAATGTGCCACACCCAAAGTGCCCCGCCCAAGATGGCTGTTATAAAGATACTTCGGACCAATGCCATGAATAAAAGATAACGCACATGTAGCGCGCTGCAGCAGCTACTAGATTCTGCAAATTGTAGTTTCTGGACTAAAACTGTGTGGTGGAAACAGTAATGCATGGTTTCTGGCATCAGGTGGGCCCTAGAGTGCATGCACAGCCTTGGTGTTGACACCATCCCTGAACTGGAAGGATGTAGAGTGGAAGTAGGGTGCAGAAACTCTAGGACAATTGCTCCCCATTCTGAGACACCTCAGAAGTCAGAGGAACCTCAGGAGCCTATAGGGAACACACTGCCAGCCCCAAGGATGGCGGAGAAGCTTACCCAGTGTTTCTACTAAGGGCCTCCACCTAGCAGTGGATGGCCTGCAGCCTGGCTCTTGACATTGACACCTGTCAGTGGCCTCTGTTGATTCCTGTCCCTATGGACAGAGTTTTCCCTGGGTTGGGAACAGAAGTCGTACCCGAGAAGTGGGCCACATCACTTTGTTGGCCATGGTGGTACTGCCTGCCTACTTGGATGCATCTGTGAGCAAATTAAGGTTAGGAAATTCACAGATGGTGTCCACAGATTAGGAGAAGGATTTCTCATGGGTTAGTTGAGTGGCCCGAGAAATATAAACAGAGGAGCCCCACTGAGTTCAGAAAGGCATAGAACTGGCAAGTGCCCCTGCAGTGGTGTGCTATTGCCCATGTTCTATCAGCCTCAGTAGGGAAGCCCATCAAAGTATTGATTAGTCTACCCTGGCTCTAGGCTGAAAGGTGGATATGTTAGGAAATGGCCTCTCTCCCTAAAACATGGTAACATTGGCTGATACCCAATTGACATATGAATTTATCTATACGTCCTGGGCTTGAAGGGTAAAGGGCCTGACACTTACATTTCAAAGGTCAATGGCCTGCCCTCGACAATGGACTGATAAACCCCCACTGGGATTCTGACAGACAAGACAGGGCTGAAAGGGGGACTTGTGCACTTCAAAACCACTCTTTGAAGTCTTCTTGAAGCCCCACTTCAAAGGCACTTTTAGGTATATAAACTGGGTCTCTGACCCCACCAACTCAGACACATCTGGACCTACATCTACACCCTGTCAGAGAAGCTGTCTTGCTGCCCGAAGGACTCATCTAGACTGCTTTGCTGGAAAGGACTGCTGCCTCACTGTTGCCCTGCTGTTGCCCTGCTGGCCGCTGACTTTGCTGGAAGGATTCTGCCTTCCCCAAAAGTGCTCTCCACTCTGTTGAGCTTGCCTCCTGTTACTGAAGTCTCAGGGCCAACAAAGACTTCACCTCTTCAAGAAATTCCATGTGCTTCGAAAATCGATACAACACCTGCAGAAATCGATGCACAGCCTGCATTGCGACCAAGAAATCACCGCACAGCTGACCAGAATGATGCAACCCAGACTTCCCGACTGGAAATTTGATACAGCGCTTACCTTGCAATGGAGAATTCAATTCAACGCCTACCAGATCGACACACTGCCTGTTCCTTCTTCCAGCACGTCCAGGTTTTTCACGGCATCGTCCTTTGATGTCCAAATATCCACGCACTGCAGTGAAGTACTAAGACAGTACGATGAAAAATGATGCAAACCCATTGCAGCGTGGAAAGAAACAAAGTATCGTCTGTGCTGCGTCGGAAAATCCTACACAAGACCTTATTTTCCCATGTATCTCCTCATCTGCGATATCCGTGCAACATATATTTTTTTTTTACGCATACCAGGTACTGTGTGTAACAAAGAGACAACTGTTGATTTCTAAGGATTGATACTCTTTTAAACCTTTTAAAAGTGATATTTCAACTTGTACTTATTGGATCTTTGTTGTGTTGATCTCATTTTATTCAGATACATATTTTCTATTTTTCTAAACTTGTGTAGTTTATTTTTGTGGAGTTTTCACTGTGTACTGTATGTTTTATTGCACAGACACTTTATACAATGCTTTCTATGTTAAGCCTGACTGCTTAGTGCCATGGTACCAGAGGGTGGACAAAGGATAATCTGGATTATGTTGTGATTTACCCTCACTAGGATTGTGGTTCCTACGTGGGCAAGGGTGTATACCTCTGCCAACTAGAGACCACATTTTTAACAGCACTCACAGGGTAAAAAAAAAAAAGTGGTCCAACTAGACAGGGACAAAGTCCAGAGTTCAGGCCATCCATGATGTAACACTGTTACACTTACTTTCAGAAGTGTTTCTTGAGTAAGGAAACTGGTCCACAGCACCAGCCAGAGGTTTAGAGGCTCTGGTTTATGTCCTGGAGTCTGAGACTGAAACTCCCACAATGCACCTCTTCAACTTTCGGACCACTGGATATTCTTCCAATGGTCCTGTTTGGGTCCTTAAAGAGTCCACAAACTTGTTCCAAGGTTTCAGAAGCTCTGAGTTGCTCCTTGCGAGTTGGGACTACAATTCCCAGAATGCACATGCTCAGAATCCGCAAATGGATTCAGGTTGGCTGGGCTCTTCTTGCATGAATTGATGCAGGGGACTCCTGTCAGCTCCTTTATAACTGTAGCTTACAGGGAGTCTTCTCCCAGAGTTGCAGAAGAAAGGCAAATTGTGCAACTGAGGCAGTCCTTCTAAGCACTGTCTTTCAGGTCCAGACCAGGAGTTCAGTGGGGCAGTCCTTCTTCTCCAATATTTTCTTTAAGCAGGGATCTGAATTTTTGGGCAGCTCTGCCATATTTATTCTTGCTCCTTGACTGGTAAAGAGGAGAGCGCCACTGAACAATCGGATGCAGGGTGCTACCCTATAAGGTGACCACTTCCTGTAAAGTGTGGCAAAATCAATCCCAGATTCTTTAAAAATCCAACATGGAGGAAACCTCTCCTTGAAGGTTACATCTGGTTGAGCCAACCCATTGATTGTTTTTGGATTTATTCTAACTTTCAATTTGAAACCAAAATTGACATATCTAGCTCTTTTCTAGTGGAAATGAGACTTTATTAATTTTAAATAAAGTCTCCCAATTTTAGCCTTTTGAGCTAATGAACTGCAATGGTGAAAACTGACTTTGGCTGTTTTTTCATCACCTCTGCTTATAAAATATATTTTATACAGTCCCTGCTTATATTTACATTGCACCCACCCCTTTGGAGCACTTAGGGCAGACCTTAGGGGTGACATATTTAAAATAAGGTAGTTTAGGACTTTGGCAGTAGGTTTTAATTCCAAAGTCAAATTTGGGGTTACCTTTAACTTAAAAGCAGCCAGCAAGGCAGGCTTGCCTTTAAAATGACACTGGAAACCCCAGCAGGACACCTATAGGTGCACTAACTATACTGGGGTCCCTAAACCTACATGCCCAACCATATACTGAGGACTTGTAGGTAGTTTGACAGAGAGAGCAAATTACAATTAGGCCTAATTTGCATTTACCATTTTAAAAAGAGCACTGGTCTTGGGCACAGTCAAAGTCAGAAAACAGCAGCATTAGCTAAAAAAGGTGGCAAAAATGAGCGGGTTTCTGCAATAAGACCAGTTTTTTCACATGGACAGCATACATGCCAATAGGGATCAAAATTAGTGCAGACAACACAGTGCTTAGACAGCATAAACACCAACATAGAACAAGACACTGAACAGATTCCAAGGCTGTACATGCATTTATATCAAACAAATGTAAGTAGAGATCTTGTCTGTTCATATGTGGTATCTACTGGAAAAGCATAGCATGTTTTGAAAACAATTAAGGAAGGGGATGTTGACATTTTGACCTATAGTTAGTCTTTATGTTTCAGCAGGACAAGTCATCTGAATAAAGATCCCTAGAAATCTCTAAATTTTGGGACCTTCAATACTTCAAGACCAAATCTACAATTTATAAAGGGCCACTCAGTTAGTCTGACAGTTCTGGTGGGGTAAGCAAATTATTTGGGAGAAGTGCAACTTTGTATTGTGTGGAGAAAGTGGCCACACCTACACATACAAGCATACCCCTAGACAAAGCCAACAATGCAAAACAAGCCACTCAGTACTGTTGACGGTCCTGTAGAGGTAAGTGATGTACTGAGGAAAAGCACACCTTTTCATTGTGTCACACCACCAATGTACAACATTGTTTATTCTTTAGCTACTAACAAAAGTAAAGGTAAAGAACACAAAAATGTAATTTTCTAAAATTACACTTATATATCTTTAATTTATAATGTGGCAAGCTTGAAATTGTTATAACTCGCAACTCCATACACACTGTATTCAAATTGTTAGCCACACATATTAACTATAGCTTACGCCTTCTCCATGCACTCCTTATACCATTTAATATTAACTCATGTATACCATGTAAAGGAATAGTACTTGGAAGAACAGTTATGTCATTGCAAATTCAGGGTCTGATTTAAGGTTGGGTTACAAAAGTGACTGATATCTGTGTTATGATTCACACAGGATATAATGGGACCGTAATACTGCAGACAGGATATCCATCACTTTTGAGACAGAATAAGCCATCCTCCAACCTTTCAATCAGGCCAAAACTGTTTTGGGAGAACACAGTGCATTGTAGCGTGGTGAGTTGTAAAGGACTAAATAAAGTCATATTAATTCAAGTGTGGCATGTAAATTTTAAATTTAAGGTATACCTATACCTTATTGAATTTATAATGTTTGTGCATTTTAAGTTTGGTTTGCATGGAAAGAAAATATACATTTTCTTAACTATAGCAAAAGATTAATCTTTGTTTCAATGGTTTTTTTTTCAAATTAATAAAAAACTGTTCTGAAATCGTAGAGTTTACTGTTTTCAAGTGTAGTGTCATTAAGTGGAGTGTGGTACAGGTGAGTTGGTGAGAGTGCAGTAAAGTTTACTGCTGTAGTTTAAAGTCTTGGAGAGTAGTGTAGAGTGGAGTGGAGTGGAATGGAGTAGAGTGGAATGTGGTACACTAGAGTGAGTACATTGGAACAGCATACAGTGGAGTGGTGTAGTATAGAGTGGTGAAGTATACATGTCAATAGTATACAGTGGAGTAACAGAGTGCAGTGTCATTGAGTGGAGTGGCATACAGTGGAGTGAGGTATACTATAGTGGTATACAGTACAACAGCACGGAGTAAAGTGGAGTAGACTGGAATAGAGTATAGTGGAGTATTGTACAGTGGAGTTTCATGGAGTATAGTGGCATTGAGTGAAAAAGCATATAGAGGAGTGGCAAAAAGATGAGCGGCATAGACTGTAGTGGGCTAAATTGGAACAGTGTAGAGTGTAGTAGTGAGATTGGATTATCATACAGTAAAATACCCTAGCGTACAGTGCAGTTGCATAGACTGTATATTAGAGTGGTGTACAGTGGACTGATGTACAGTGGAGTCACAGAGTGGAATAGCATAGTGTTGCATTCAGTGGAGTAGTGTAGAGTGGATTGACCTACAGGGCCTCATTATGAGTCTGGTGGTCACTAGACCGCTAGACTCTTCGATGGTGGTTGGACCACCGACAATACGGCGGTCCGACCATCACATTACAACCCTGGTGGTCATGTGGCCAGCTCTGCCAGGTTCAGAGATCACGGCAATCTGGAGGTTGGTGGGGGTCCTAATCTGCCAGGGCAGCGCTGTCCTGGGGATTACAACCTCATTCTCCGCCAGCCTTTTCATGGCAGTAGCACCACCATGAAAAGACTGGCAAAGAGCAGGTGCACGGGCACGAGGGGGGCCCCTGCACCTCCAATGCACTTGTCAAGGACAGTGCAAGGGCCCCCTTAGCCAGCACTATTGTAATGTTCATTGCCTGCTTTGCAGTCAGTGAGCATTCCTAGTGTGCTGGTGCACCCTGCAGGCTACAGAATTGCTGCCAGGTTGATTAGGAGCTGGAGACAATGCCGTAGCCTGTTTCCCGCTAGGCCAGTGGGTGGAAACCCAGGGGGAAACTCTTAATGGAACTGGTGGGGAGGTAGCCTGTGTGGTGCCCACCTAACTCATAATGACGCCCACAATGTAGTGGTGCATTGTGCAGTGCTCACAGTGGAATGTGTTAGAGTAGAGTGACATGTAGTGGAATGGTGTAACATGGATTTGTGTACAGTAGAGTGGCATAGAATGGAGTGGTGCACAGTGGAGTCTTCTAAAGTTGACTGGCACAGAGTGAAGTGAGATATGGTGTAGTGGTATGCAGTGCAATAGTGTAGACTGGAGTAGCATTCACTGAAGTGGTATACAGTGGCATAGTGTACACTGAAGTGGGGTAATGTGGAGTATTATGGAGTGGAGTAGCATACATTGGAGTAGCTTACAGAGTAGTAGACAGTAGAATGTGGACAGTAGAGAGGCAAAGAGTGACATGAAGAAAGGTGTAGTATTGTATAGTGGAATAAGAGAGACTGAAGTGGCTTAGAGTGGAGTTTCATAGAGTGTAGTATGCACAGTGGAATACCATAGAGTGGAGTGTTGTAGAGTGGAGCATGGTAGAGTATAGTGAGGTAGCATAGAATGGAGTGATGTACAGTGCAGTGCATAGACAGGAATGGTGCAGTGTGGGGTACAGTGCAGTAGAGTGGTGTGGCATATAGTGGAGTGGAGTGGAGTGGCAAGGACTAGAGTGGAATAGCATAGAGGCGAGTGTCATACTGTGAAGTTGCATAGAGTGTGTTAGAAATGTGGTCTTTGGTTGGCAGTCAGGTTACCCCCTTTCCAAGCAAGGACACTGACTAGTCAGCGTAAGTCACAATCCAAATTATCCTGTGCCCACCCTCTGGTTGCTTGGCACTGAGCAGTCAGGCTTACCTTAGAAGGCAATGTGTGAAGTATTTGAGCAATAAATCATACAATAACACCATATAGCACCACAAAAACACACCACACAGTGTTTAGAAAAATGTATAATATGTATCTGGATAGATGCAGGTCAAAACGATTAAAATGCAATAAGTAAATGTTGAGATACCACTGAAAAATTGTGATATAAAGTGACTCAAGTCTTTCTAAAACAAACAAAGTCTTTTTCAAGCACAAAGTACCTGGTTCACGTGAAAAATCTCCGCAAAGGACCGCAGAGGAGGAGATGTGTGGAAACCAAGGGGTGTGTGTCGATTTCTCCGCCGCACATGGCGATGCGTTGTTTAGTTTTCACAAAGGGATGGCTGTGTGTCGATTTCTGGAGCTCAGTCGTGGATCCTCTTCAGGTTGCGGAGTATTCAGACACCCCGAGGACAAAGCGTGTATTTTCAGTGCTGCTAGGACGAAGTCACAGGAGCTGCATCGATACAGTAGGTGTTGCGTTGAATTTTCTACTGCACGGCAGGCGCTGTGTTGATTCCTCTATGGAAGTCAGGCTGTGTCGTTCCGGCTCAGCTGTGTGTCGATCTGGTGAGGCCGTGTGTCGAATTTCCAGTTGCTGCGCTGGTGCTGCATCAATCTTCTCGTTGGGAAGTCAGGCTGCATTGTTCCGGTTCGGCGTGCGGTGCAATTTTCACCACAGTGCAGGGTGTGTGTCGTTTCAGGCAGACTGTTCATCGTTTTTTGCCGCACAAGGAGTCCTTCTTGCACAGATGAAACCTTTTTGGTCCTGAGACTTCAGGGAACAGGAGACAAGCTCTATCCAAGCCCTTGGAGAGCACTTCTTCACCACAGCCAGAGAGCAGCAAGGCAGCAGGGCAACAGCAAAGCAGCAGTCCTTCACAGAAAGCAAACAGGTGAGTCCTTTGAGCAGCCAGGCATGTCTTCTTGGGAGGATGCAGGTTCTGGTTCAGGTTCTCTTCTCTAGGAAATGTCTGAGTTGGTAGGGGCAGAGGCCCTGTTTAAATACCCAAATGTGTCTTTGAAGTGGGGGAGACTTCAAAGAGTGGCCTAGAAGTGCAAAAGGTCCCCTTTCAGTTAAATTCTGTCCGCCAGTGTCCCAGTAGGGGGTGTGGCAGTCCTTGTGACGGCAGGCTACTGTCCTTTGACTTACAAGTGTTAGGCCCTCCACCCTCCCAGCCTAGGAAGACCCATTCAAAATGCAGATGTATGCAAGTGAGGCTGAGTCTCCTTTGTTTGGGATGTGTCTGAGTGAATGCACAAGGGAGCTGTCAACTAAGCCCAGCCAGATGTGGATTGTAAGGCACAGAAAGATTTAAGTGCAGAGAAATGCTCACTTTCTAAATGTGGCATTTCTAAAATAGTAATATTAAATCCAACTTTACCAGTCAGCAGGATTTTGTATTACCATTCTGGCCATACTAAAAATGACCTTCCTACTCCTTTCAGATCAGCAGCTACCACTCAAATAAAGTATGAGAGCAGCCTATGAAGGGAGCAGGCCTCACAGAAGTATTAAATGAATTGAGGAGTTTTAAACCATAAGGACATGTAAACTACATAGGTACATGTCCTCCCTTTTGCCTACACAGCACACTGCCCTAGGGGTTACCCAGGGCACACCTTAGGGGGGACATATATGTTGAAAAGGGGAGCTGTAGGCTTGGCAAGTACTTTTAAATGCCAAGTCGAATTGGCAGTGAAACTGCCCACAGAGGCCTTGCAATGGCAGGCCTGATACAAGGTTCTGGTGCTACTGAAGTGGGTGGCACAATCAGTGTTGCAGGCCCACCAGTAGCATTTAATCTACAGGCTCTGGGCACATATAGTGCACTCTACTAGGGACTTATAAGTACATTAAATAGCCCAATTGGGTATGATTAAATGTTACCCTGTTAAAGAGGAGACTTAATAATGCCCAAGTGGGTATGCGTATTAAAAAAAATATATATATATATATATATATATGAAACTCACAAATGCCAGACACCCGAGGCTGCTTTAACGGTGGTGGTCTAGGCATGGATCCAGCTCTCCACAAATATCACTGCAGTTCCTCCAATAATGTATAGAAGAATGCCCAGACAGCAAGTTGAAGTCCAAAATACTTTAATACCAGTTGCTTCCTCCCATACAACGCGTTTCAGCCGTAGCCTTGTTCATCTACAGGCTGGTAGTTTGCTACACATATTAAATACCCATACCAAACAAAACACAAAAAAAGGACTATACAAAACAAATGCTTGCAATCCACAGGAAAACACGGACGACATCTTTAAATGTCCAGGTTATATTGTGTGCATCTTATATAAATAGTTACAAACGTCATGATAGTAATTCTATTAGTATTTGAAAGTAACAATTTCTTGAAAATAAGATTTTTTTTAAACTAAGAATTTAAGAATTTAAGAGTTTTTTTTATATACAGTTCATAATACTAATCAGATAATGTGAATAAATCATGACCTCCATACTATGCCTATTACCTGGATCATTCAATTGCATCGCCCTTCTTTCTATTGTAGGATATCAATAAATCTACTAACCGCTTGAGTGCCTTGGAGGAGGCGATCTCGTCCAAGGCCCCAGTTGCTGGGTGCCTTGGACGAGATCACCTCGTCCTGCACCTGGAACTGGGGGAGTGCTAGCGCTTCCCCCACAGGCTCCCCACTCACACCCCCCGTTCATGGGGAGGCCAGAGAGGCTTCAAAGGGAAGGAAATGAATTTCCTTCCCTTTGAAGTCTCTCTGAGCGTTTCAAAAGCCGGATCGCAAAGCAATTCGGCTTTTGAAACGGCCACTAGACACCAGGGATTTATTTATCTTTTCGAAATTGCCATAAGGGAGCGACCCCTTGGGCAAGGATCGCTCCCAGGGTGGGCATTTTTTTTTTAAGGCCTTTTCTGCCCCCAGGGGGGGCAGAAACCTCTAGGCACCAAGGATCATTTTTCTTTTTTGTTTTGTTTTTGTTTTTTTGTTTTTTTTAGAGGTGGGGTGCGACCCCTTAGGCAAGGGTCGCTCCCCTAGGGGTCAAATTACAATTAGGCCATTTCTGCCCCCTTTGGGGGCAGATTGGCCTATTTCAATTAGGCCGATCTGCCCCCAAGGGGGGCACAAACCACTAGGCACCAGGGATTTATTTATTTTTTGTTTTACAGATGGAGAGCGACCCCTTGGGCAAGAGTCGCTCCCCTGGAGGGGAAAGTGTATTTAGGCCATTTCTGCCTCCTTTGGGGGCGGATCGGCTGATTTTTGCTACGCCAATCTACCCCCAAAAGGGGGCAGAAACCACTAGGCATCTTTTTTTTTGTGCCAATGTCATGCAAGGGGAGCGACCCCGTAGGCAAGGGTCGCTCCCGGGTGCAGTTTGGGGGGTGGGGGGTCAAATTTATTTTAGGGCATTTCTGCCCCCCCTGGGGGCAGATCGGCCTATTGTTATTAGGCCGATCTGCCCCCAGGGGGGCAGAAACCTCTAGGCGCCAGGGCAAATATTTTTTTGTGTTTTTTTTTTGTTTGTTTGTTTTTTTAGAGTTGGGGAGCGGCCCATTAGGCAAGGGTCACTCCCCTGGGGGCAAATTGTATTTAGACCATTTCTGCCCACCTTGGGGGCAGATTGGCTGATTTTAGGTCAATCTGCCCCCAAGGGGAGCAGAAGCCACTAGGCACTGGGGATTTTTTTTTTGCGCCAATGTCACGCAAAGGGAGCGACCGCCTAGGCAAGGGTCGCTCCTGGAGGGGCTTGAGGAGGTGGGGGGAAAATTTATTTTAGGCCATTTCTGCCCCCCGGGGGCAGATCGGCCTATCGTTATTGGGCCGATCTGCCCCCAGGGGGGGCAGAAACCTCTAGGCGCTAGGGCTAATGTTTTTTTGTGTTATTTTTTTGTTTGTTTGTTTTTTTAGAGATGGGTAGCGACCCATTAGGCAAGGGTGGCTGCCCTGGGGGGCAAATTGTATTTAGACGGCCGATTTTAGGTCAATCTGCCCTCAAGGGGGCAGAAATAATAAGGCACAAGGGATTTTTTTTTTTCACGCAAGGTGAGCGACCCCGTAGGCAAGGGTCGCTCCCGAGGGGGGCATATTTATTTTCGGCCATTTCTGCCCCCCGGGGCCGGCTGAGCTAGAGGCCAAAATCCACAGGTAGGCACTTTGTAAAAAACACCTCTGTTTTCTGTGAAAAAATGTGATGTGTCCACGTTATGTTTTGGGCCATTTCATTTCATGGGAGCTAGGCCTACCCACACAAGTGAGGTATCATTTTTATCGGGAGACTTGCGGGAACGCTGGTTGGAAGGAAATTTGTGGCTCCTCTCAGATTCCAGAACTTTCTGTCACCGAAATGTGAGGAAAATTTGTTTTTTTAGCCAAATTTTGAGGTTTGCAAAGGATTCTGGGTAACAGAACCTGGCCAGAGCCTCACAAGTCACCCCATCTGGGATTCACCTAGGTCTCTAGTTTTATAAAATGCAGAGGTTTGCTAGGTTTCCCTAGGTGCAGGCTGAGGTAGAGGCCAAAATCTACAGGTAGGCACTTTGCAAAAAACACCTCTGTTTTCTGTCAAAAAATGTGATGTGTCCACGTTGTGTTTTGGGGCATTTACTGTCGCGGGCGCTAGGCCTACCCACACAAGTGAGGTATCAATTTTATCGGGAGACTTGGGGAAACGATGGGTGGAAGGAAATTCATGGCTCCCTTCAGATTCCAGAACCTTCTGTCACCGAAATGTGAGGAAAATTTGTTTTGTTAGCCAGATTTTGAGGTTTGGAAAGGATTCTGGGTAACAGAACATGGTCAGAGCCCCACAAGTCACCCCATCTTGGATTCCCCTAGGTCTCTAGTTTAAAAAAACGCACAGGTTTGGTAGGTTTCCCTAGGTGCCGGCTGAGCAAGAGGCCAAATTCTACAGGTAGGCACTTTGCAAAAAACACCTCTGTTTTCTGTCAAAAATTGTGATGTGTCCACGTTGTGTTTTGGGGCATTTCCTGTTGCGGGCGCTAGGCCTACCCACACAAGTGGGTTATCATTTTTATCGGGAGACTTGGGGGAACGCTGGGCGGAAGGAAATTTGTGGCTCCTCTCAGATTCCAGAACTTTCTGTCACCGAAATATGAGGAAAACTTGTTTTTTTAGCCAAATGTTGAGGTTTGCAAAGGATTCTGGGTAACAGAACCTGGTCAGAGCCCCACAAGTCACCCCATTTTGGATTCCCCTAGGTTTCTAGTTTTCAAAAATGCACAGGTTTGCTAGGTTTCCCTAGGTGCCGGCTGAGCTAGAGGCCAAAATCTAGAGGTAGGCACTTTGCAAAAAACACTTCTGCTTTCTGTCAAAAAATGTAATGTGTCCATGTTGTGTTTTGGGGCACTTCCTGTTGCGGGCGCTAGGCCTACCCACACAAGTGAGGTATCATTTTTATCGGGAGACTTGGGGGAACATAGAATAGCAAAACAAGTGTTATTGCCCCTTGTCTTTCTCTACATTTTTTCCTTCCAAATATAAGAGAGTAGGTAAAAAAGACGACTATTTGAGGAATGCCCTGTAATTCACATGCTAGTATGGGCACCCTGGAATTCAGAGATGTGCAAATAACCACTGCTCCTCAACACCTTATCTTGTGCCCATTTTGGAAATACAAAGGTTTTCTTGATAGCTATTTTTCACTCTTTATATTTCTGCAAATGAATTGCTGTATACCCGGTATAGAATGAAATCCCACTGCACGGTGCAGCTCAGTTATTGGCTCTGGGTACCTAGGGTTCTTGATGAACCTACAAGCCCTATATATCCCCGCAACCAGAAGAGTCCAGCAGACGTAACAGTATATTACTTTAAAAAATCTGACATTGCAGGAAAAAGTTACAGAGTAAAACATAGAGAAAAATTGCAGTTTTTTCTCCTCAATGTCAATATTTATTTTTCAGTTGTTATTTTCTGTAGGAAACCCTTGTAGGATCTACACAAATTACCCCTTGCTGAATTCAGAATTCTGTCTACTTTTCAGAAATGTTTGGGTTTCTGGGATCCAGCATTGGTTTCATGCCTGTCACTGACTGGAAGGAGGCTGAAAGCACAATAAATCGTAACAATGGGGTATGTCCCAGTAAAATGCCAAATTTGTGTTGAAAAATTGGGTTTTCTGATTCAAGTTTGCCTGTTACTGAAAGCTGGGAAGCTGGTGATTTTAGCACTGTGAACCCTTTGTTGATTTCATTTTCAGGGGAAAAACCACAAGCCTTCTTCTGAAGCCCCCTTTTCCCGTTTAAAAAAAAAAAATGAATTTTTCACTGTATTTTGGCTAATTTCTTGGCCTCCTTCAAGGGAACCCACAAAGTCTGGGTACTTCTAGAATCCCTAGGATGTTGGAAAAAAAGGACGCAAATTTGGCTTGGCTAGCTTATGTGGACAAAAGTTATGAGGGCCTAAGCGCGGACTGCCCCAAATAGCCAAAAAAAGGCCTGGCACAGGAGGGGGAAAAGGTCTGGCAGCAAAGGGGTTAATCTAACATGTGAGCAAACCTCAGACCAACACATCTACAAAATATAGATATAAAACCTATACAGTGCATAAATATTTAAAAAATGTTAAATACAAAATAGAGGCAACAACTCAATTCAACTCAAATGTACATTAATTTCCTCACTTGAGTTAAGACCCACAGGGCTCAGGGTGTTAAACCTGATTATCCTCTTAGATTCTAGAATCCTCATTTTTCTCCTTCTATTACCACCCAGAGCAATCATCTGATCAATGACTGCAAAACTAAGCAGCCATTCATCCCCATTATGCTTTTCATGAAAATGCCTTGCTACTGGATATTTTCGATCATGATTGCGAATTGTTCTAATATGCTCCAGAACCCTTTTCTTAGCTTTATGTATTGTACTGCCCACATATAGGGGCATATTTATACTCCGTTTGCGCCGAATTTGCGTCGTTTTTTTCGACGCAAATTCGACGCAAAACTAACTCCATATTTATACTTTGGCGTTAGACGCATCTAGCGCCAAAGTTCATGGAGTTAGCGTCATGTTTTGGCGTGAACACCTTCCTTGCGTTAATGAGATGCAAGGTAGGCATTCCCGTCTTAAAAAATGACTCCCAGGCATGTGCGTGGTATTTATACTCCCGGGCAAAAATGACGCCCGGGAGTGGGCGGGACAAAAAACCCCGCATTTGCGCCTCTTTTTAACGCCTGGGTCAGGGCAGGCGTTAAGGGACCTGTGGGCTCAGAATGAGCCCAGAGGTGCCCTCCCCTGCCCCCAGGGACACCCCCTGCCACCCTTGCCCACCCCAGGAGGACACCCAAGGATGGAGGGACCCATACCAGGGAAGAAAAGGTAAGTTGTGGTAAGTATTTTTTTTTAAAAAAAATTGTGGCATAGGGGGGCCTGATTTGTGCCCCCCTACATGCCACTATGCCCAATGACCATGCCCAGGGGACATAAGTCACCTGGGCATGGCCATTGGGCAAGGGGGCATGGCTCCTGTCTTTGCTAAGACAGGAGTCATGTTAATGGCGTCTGGGCGGCCAAAACAAATGGCGCAAATCGGGTTAAGACGTTTTTTTTGCCTCAGCCTGACTTGCCCCATTTTGGGACCCCAAACGCCATTTTTCCCTACGCCGGCGCTGCCTGGTGTACGTCGTTTTTTTTCACGCACACCTGGCAGCGCCGGTCGGCTAATGCCGGCTAACGCCATTCAATAAATACGGCGCCCGCATGGCGCTTCAGAATGGCGTTAGACGGCGCTAATTTTTTTGGCGCAAAACTCCGTTAGCGCAGTTTTGCGTCAAAAAGTATAAATATGGCCCATAATTTCTTACACGGGCACCTCAAAGAATACATACAAAAGTCTGTATTGCAATTATAATGACCTCAAATTTGATGGGTCCAATGTCCATTATCTCCAATTACTTCAAAGCAATTGCCAATATGCCTACAAGCTTTACAATGCTTTACAATGTTTGCAGCAGAAAAACCCTGCCGGGTAATCTAATGCTGTTACCCTCACATTACCACTTGTGACCATGTTATGACTTAAGTCTCCTCTTAATGATCTACTCTTCCGAAAAGTAATCAGAGGCATATTGGATATGACATTTGTTAGAACAGAACCTGTATGTGACTTTGCTTAGAACAGAACCTGTATGTAATATATGCCAACTCTTATTCCAAATCTGTCTCATAATCTGTGATTGACTAGAATATGTTGTAATACATCTCACATTCTGCTCAATTCTATCTGTTTCCAACCTTGTGTAGAACAAGTTCTCCCTCTTTATGTTGTCTGCCTTTCCTATTATATCCTCTCTCTTGAAAATGCCTGACCAAGCTCTCACTTTCTTTCTGGTAATCTTCCCACATACTACGAATCCTATGAGCTCTCAAAAATTAACCAAAAGGTATACTGGCAATAAGCTTAGGTGGATGTGCACTATACGCATTTTTTAATAGAGTCGCTCCAGCAGCAGCTTTTCTATGTAGTTTAGTCATAATGATTCCTCATGGACCAACACATCAACATCCAAAATTTGAATTTGTTTCTTGCTGCATTGTTCACTCAGATGCAAATTATAATCATTCATCTTCAGAGCTGCCACAAAGCTCATTGCAGACTCATCACCTTTCCAGATCACAAAGATGTTGTCTATATACCGACACCACAGAACAACATTCTTATCATAATCTGGTATGTTGGTGGATATCTGTTCTTCCCACCACCCCATAACCAAATTCACATAACTTAGGTGCAAAACATGTCCCCATCGCTGTACCCTGAGTCTGTCTGTACAGCATATCATCAAATAGAAAAACATTGTTATTCAGACAGAAGCTAATCATATCACAGATCATCTCTGTATGCATCAAATAAGAGAGTGATCTCGCCCTTAGAAAATGTTGGATCAATAGTCACCCTAAATCATGTTGAATACAAGTGTACAAGCTAGTGACATCCATAGTAAGAAGAAGGTAATCATCTTCCCATTAGATACCATCAATCATTTTCAAAAACTGAGTTGTTTCTTTTATATATGATGGAAGACTCTCTACAAATGGTCTAAAAAAATAGTCTATGTATCTAGAAGTGTTTTCCAACAGCGACCCTATAGCAGATACTATAGGTCTGCCTCGGGGAGTATCGCTATTTTTATGTATTTTAGGTAACAGATATAATATAGGAATCACAGGAGAGTCACATTTCAAGAATTGGAATTCCTCCCAATTTTACAAACCTCTATCCCGCCAGTCAATCAGCATTTCAAAATACTTAGGCCCTCATTACAACATTAGCGGTAAAAGCCGCTTACCGCCGTGCAGAAGACCGCCAACACACCGCCTCACCCGCGGAAATCCGCCACAGCTATTATGACCCACAGCACAGAATCTGCCAAAATTCAGACACCCACACAAGTCCGCCACACCAAAGGTCAGTGATAAACTGGCGAAAACAAAACCTCCACTGTCACCCAACAGAAATACGCCCACACTATCACGACACACGAATCCACATGGCAGTCTTTCAACCGCGGTATTCCATTGGCGGTACACACCGCCGCGCTCAAAATACACACACACATACAAATCACAGCAACATTGGGCAATTCAAAATACACGCACCTGATACACATACACACACCACTCCCACACACCCAATACAATATAAAACACACACCCACAAACCCCTACGACAAAAATTGAGAAAGAAGCAAACAGAGAGACACCACCATCAACAATACTAGCATCCACAGGCACACCAGACCATCACCCACATAACTTCCACGCACCTCACAAAACACCCCACTACAGATCAGCACACTTATCACCACAACAACACCCCACACATCACCCACACCACCCCATGGCACAGCAAAGACACCCCAGGTTCTCGGAGGATGAGCTCAGGGTCAAGATGGAGCTATGGCGAAGAATAGTGGACAGGTCAACGCAGTGGGACAGCACCCAAGAAATCGGGATGACATTAGGAAGAGGTGGAAAGACCTACGGGGGAAGGTGCGTTCTGTGGTCTCAAGACACCACCTTGCGGTTCAGCGGACTGGCGGCGGACCCCCACCTCCTCCACCACAACTAACCGCATGGGAGGAGCAGGTCTTGGTGATTCTGCATCCTGAGGGCCTCACAGGAGTAGATGGAGGAATGGACTCTGGCAAGCCAAATTTTAACTACTACATCCCCACCCTACCTGCCTGCCATCACATACCCCCACCCTCACCCTCACCCCATCACTCAAACTCCTCACAAATGTCCCAACATCACAAACCACACATCCCAACACCAAGCCCTGCATGCAACACCAAAGCATGGACACCCATCACCAAAGCATGCCCACTGCACAAACCCGTACACCCCCCAAAACCATCATCACACAAGGCCCCCACAGGAATGCAAGCACTGGGGTACATGGTCACCCACCCATTGCACACCATGGCACACACAGATGTAATAAACATCCTTTTATACCCCTGCAGGACCCCTACCCAACGTCACCGGGCAGGAGGGTCCACACATGTCCACACCACCAACAGAAGAGGCCCACAGTGATGACAGCAGCTCTGTCCAACTGGATCTAGATGACCAGCCCGGCCCATCGGGGACCTTGGGACAGTCGGTTTCCATCACACAGTCACAGGCCACTAAAGAGCTTCCCCCCTCTGGAAACACCAGCACAGCACCCACCCAGTGGGCCCATACCTCTGTCCCCAGGACATGGCAATCGGCAGTTTGTCCACCACTACAGGGAACCTAGGCTAACCCACCACCCCAACAACAACAGGGACCTGGGGGCAGTGGCAGTGGGCACACGGTCCAGGGGACGGAGGCCCAGGAACACAGGGGAACTGGGAGAGCTGCTGTGCTATAGTGGGAGTACAGGCCAAGGGAACCCACTCGCCACGAGGCCCTCTCCAACATCATGGGAGCCTACCACCACTCCCATGAGACAATGGCAACGTTACTGGCCAAGTTTCAGGAGACCCAGCGCCTGCAGGAGGAACAGTATTTGGGCTTCAGGGAGCCATCACTTCCACCCTGGGCACCATCATAGGGGTGCTGAAGGAAGTACTCAATACCAGGAGGGACACTGTGGCACAACAAGGGGCCCCTGACACTAGAATGGATGATGAACTGCCCACCACCTCCGCTGGCGCTAGTGGACAGGAGGCACTGCCACAGGACCACCACACCAGCACCCCATCCCCTGCAGAGGGAGAACCACTCCGCAAACGGTCCCTGAGATCCAGGACAAAGACAGAGAATGATGCCAAGACACCCGCCAAGAAATGAGACCACCCTGAATGTCATCCTTCTGTCCCACTTTGTCACCCTGTCCATCCTTAAACTGGCGCAGCTCCACTTCCCATGCCCATTCGGGCAATGCACCTGTGGGACTAATAGACTCGACTCTGCCATGGACATTCCTCCGCCATCACCCCTCACCATTTTGCAACCCCCTCCAATATTGAGCACTTAAATAAACACCCTTGAAGCACAAAACAATCTGGAGTCAGTCTGTGATTTCGAAATAGTGTATTAGCAATTACTGTGGCAAAAAGCTCTTTCAATTGTAATGTCAACATACCTATGTCACACAGCTCTAGTCCATGAGGAATCAAAGCAGATGTCACAAAGTGCAATCCACATCTGGGAAATCGTAAGGGAAAGTGACAACTCAGTGACCATACACTCGGTGAAAACGACAGACAGTAGAGAGGTAGTAGTGTTAAAGTACATGTAGTAGGCAGGCTTGTATTCTTTCCTGTGTCTCACTGGAAATATTGCAGGATCACCGAGTCCATGTTGTCCATGTCCTCTTCTTCTGCTACCTCGTCTTCACTGTCCACAGCCTCCACAGTTGCAACAACACCGCCATCTGGACCATCCTCCTGCAGAAAAGGCACTTGTTGTCGCAAAGCTAAGTTGTGAAGCATACAGCAGGCCACGATGATCTGGCACACCTTCTTTGGTAAGTAGAATAGGGATCCACCTGTCCTATGGAGGCACCTGAACCTGGCCTTCAAGAGGCCGAAGGTCCGCTCGATTATCCACCGTATTCGCCCATGGGCCTCATTGTAGCGTTCCTCTGCCCTTGTCCTGGGATTCCTAACTGGGGTCAGTAGCCATGACAGGTTGGGTTAACCAGAGTCACCAGCAAATGGCGAGGGACAACTGTTAGACACACACTAACCTGTAGGGATAACCCCAGACCCAGACAACCATTCCCACTGTCTTGCTTCCAGGTGCTCACCTAATAGCCACACACAGTGCCTCTGGAGTTGACCCATCACATAAGGGATGTTGCTAATCCGCAGGATGTAGGCGTCATGCACTGAGCCAGGGAACTTGGCATTAACATGGGAGATGTACTGGTCTGCCAAACATACCATCTGCACATTCCTCGAATGATAACTCTTCCGGTTTCTGTACACCATTTCACTCCTGCGGGGGGGGGACCAAAGCCACATGTGTCCCATCAATGGCACCTATGATGTTGGGGATATGACCTAGGGCATAGAAATCACCTTTCACTGTAGGCAAATCCTCAACTTGAGGGAAAACGATGTAGCTCTGCATGTGTTTTAGCAGGGCAGACAACACTCTGGACAACACGTTGGAAAACATAGGCTGGGACATCCCTGATGCTATGGCCACTGTTGTTTGAAATGACCCACTTGCAAGGAAATGGAGCACTGACAGCACCTGCACTTGAGGGGGGATTCCTGTGGGATGGCGGATAGCTGACATCATGTCTGGCTCCAGCTGGGTACATAGTTCCTGGATTGTGGCACAGTCAAGCCTGTATGTGATGATCACATGTCTTTCCTTCATTGTCGACAAGTCCACCAGCGGTCTGTACACCGGAGGATGCCGCCATCTCCTCACATGTCCCAGCGGACGGTGCCTATGAAGGACAACAGCGAGCACAGAGTCAACCAACTCATAGGTACGTACCCACAGCTTACACAGAACACAAATCATAATCCGAAAAGTGGCCTGTATGTGTGTTGAGTCTAGGCCTAGGTATGTGTGACACAGTTAAAAATGAAGCCATGTGGGCCCCTGAAGGCCCCTGAAAAGGCGGCTGCCTGACCTCTTAAGTGGGACAATGGGATGTGAGGTAACTGCGCTGGCATTGTACACCATCGCGGTAGGCGGTCGAAGACCGCGGCGCAGTGCTGCATTGGTTAACTTTGGACCCTATGAGTCCCAGGAGCCAATGACGATGTATGCCGGCGGTGACGGTACGCACCGCAGCGGACGTGACCGCCATTTTCTATCTGTTCAATCACTCAAAACCTGATCTTCGACAGGATAGGACCTACACTGCAAGTGCTGCTGTGACCTCGGTCTGGAAGAGACAATGGCTCGAGTGTCTGGGGAAAGGGCCCCTGCCTTCACATCGGAGGAGTTGGAGAAATTCGTGGACGGGGTCCTCCCCCAGTACACGCTACTCTACGTCCCTCCAGACAAACAGGTAAGTACACTGGGAGCATGCTGTATGGGCTATGCCTGTGTGGAGTGGGGTGGATGTCAGAAGGGGGGGGAGATTGTAGAAAAAAGATATTTGGTGTGCCATCGCCAAGGACGTCCGGACCCTGGGGGTCTACCACAGACGGCGCACCCACTGCGGGAAAAGATGGGAGGACATTCGCCGCTGGAGCAAGAAGATGGTGGAGGCTCAGCTGGGGATGGCCTCCCAACGTGGGAGGGGTGCCTGTCGCACCATGACCCCCCTGATGTTCAGGATCCTGGCGGTGGCGCACCCTGAGTTTGATTGGCGCTTGAGGGCATCACAGCAGCCACAAGGGGGTGAGTACACTCTCATCCTGCTGATTTTGCGCGCAGTGGAGGGGTCTGGGTGGGGGAGGTGGGCTGTTGGTTTCCCTAGGCCAGGGCGAGTTTAGTAGGCAAGGTTCCTCCGTAAGGCAGGCCATGTGGCACCCCACCCCACCTCTGTAGAGTGCCAAGTAAGCCTAGTCATGCCCCTGTGTCGTCCATGTGTGCAGAAATGATTCATAGCCTAGTAGGCCATTTCCCAGGGATGGAACAGTGGAGCCCAAGAGCGCGGCGTAGTGTAGGGGGCTTCTGTGTCTGTTGTGTCCGCCAACGGTAGCGGTAATGCATGCACTGAACATGTCTTTCTTCTGTGGCCCCCCTCATTTTGTGGTCTCCCTGTTCTTGTGTGCATTAGCATCATCAGATGGAGGAGCAGTGGCACCGGAACAAGAGGGAGCTGCATCCCACCTGGCCCTGGAGGGCCACACTACGGACTCGGAGTTCATCAGCGGGACAGAGGGCGAGGGGAGCTCCACAGCGGGGACAGGAGCTGACACTAGCGACACAAACTCGTCCTCTGATGGGATTTCCCTTGTGGTGGTGGAAACATCCGTGCCCCCCGCATCTACAGGTACAGCTGCCACCCCCCTACCAGCACCGCCCTCCCAGCAGCCCCTCAGCCTTTGCCCCGTGCCCGCTCACCCAGGAGGATGGGCATCACCTTCGACCCAGGCACCTCAGCCCCTGTCCCTGTCACCCCTGCTGCCCTCAGTGAGGAGACCATTGACCTCCTCAGGTCCCTCACTGTTGGGCAGTCTACCATTTTGAATGCCATGCAGGTTGTCGAAGGCAGTTGCAACAAACAAATGCATTCCTGGAGGGCATTCATTCTGGTCAGGCGGCCCTTCAGCGGGCTTTTCAGACTCTGGCCTCAGCACTGATGGCAGCCATTGTCCCTGTCTCTAGCCTCCCCCCTCCAACTTCCTCCAGCCAGACCCAATCCCCTGTACCCCAGCCTATCCCAAGCACACCTTCAGACCAGCATGCACACACCTCAACACACAAAAGAAGCTCTGGCAAACATAAGCACCACACATCCCACAGGCACTCACGCAAGCATCACACACATGCAGACACACCAACATCCACTGCCTCCACTGTGTCCCCCTCCTCCTCGTCTCCCTCCTCCCTCCCAGTCTCGTCTCCACTCACACCTACATGCACCACATCTACAGCCACTACTGCCATCACCAGCACACCCACCAGCACACCCCGCTCACGTGCAGTCAACAACCCCCACTACCATTCACACATCCCCTGTGTCCTCTCCCAGTGTGTCTGTGACACCACCTCCCAAGTTACACAAACGCAGGCACACACTCACCCAACAGCCATCCACTTCACGACAGTCTCCAGCGCATGCACCTTCACCCAGTCACCAAACGAACACCACCTACAACCACAACCTCTTCCTCCACTCCCAAAACCCCTCCAGCTACCCGTCCCAGTGTCTCCAAAAAACTTTTCCTGTCCAACCTTGACCTCTTTCCCACACCTCCCCCACCCCGTCCGTCTCCGAGGGCCCGACTCTCCAGGTCACAACCTAGCACCTCAGCCACAACACCGTAGTCAACATCTCCGGGACCAGTGGTGCCTGTAGTCACCGGAATCTGGAGTGCACCGGCCACCAGGGCAGCCAGTGTGGCACAGAGCCTCAGCAGGGACAGTCCCCCGCCTGTCAAGCATCAGAAGTTGGCCAGTGCCCGGCAGGAGAGGGGGAAGACTCCAGCCACCAAAGCCACTCCCAGGGGTCCTGGTGGGAGTGTGGAGTCAGCTGCGACACCTTCCAAGGTGGTGAAGGGCCACCAGAAACCCGGAAAGTCTGGGAAGAGCAGCACGGCGGAGGAGACCGCCATCATCCCCGCTGCCCAGGAGGCCACCTCCATCATCCCCGCTGCCCAGCAGGCCACAGCCATCATCCCCGCTGCCCAGGAGACCACCGCCATCATCCCCGCTGCCCAGGAGGCCACCGCCATCATCCCCCCTGGGACAGAGAGGACTGCCAGCACAAGCCCCCCTGGGACAGAGAGGACCACCAGCACAAGCCCCACTGGGACATAGAGGACCGCCAGCACAAGCCCCGCTGGGACAGAGAGGACCGCCAGCAGCTGAGTCACGGCAAAGGAGCCCACCACCTCAAACACCGCTGAACAGGGCACCGCCGCCTCAAGCACCGCTGAATAGGGCACTGCTGCTCCAAGCACCACTGCCTCAAGCACCGCTGAACAGGGCACCGCCGCCTCAAGCACCGCTGAACAGGGCACCACCACCTCAAGCACCACTGAACAGGGCACCGCCACTCCAAGCACCGCTGAACAGGGCACCGCCACTCCAAGCACCGCTGAACAGGGCACCGCCGCTCCAAGCACCGCTGAACAGGGCACCGCTGCTACAAGCACCGCTGAACAGGGCACCGCTGCCACAAGCACCGCTGGCCCATGAGCGCCAAGGGCACTGACACTACTGAGTCCGTCACAAGCAGGATGAAGCACTCTGGGCACAGAGCCCCCTCCAGAATCAGTGGAGACTGTCATCCACTACCTCTGTCCTTAGCAGGATGAAGCACTCTGGGCCCCATGCCCCCTCCAGAACCAGTGGAGAGATACATCCACTACCTCTGTCCTTAGCAGGAGGAAGCACTCTGGGCACCATACCCCCTCCAGAACCAGTGGAGAAAGGCATCCACTACCTCTGTCCTTAGCAGGATGAAGCACTCTGGGCACAAGCCCTCTCCAGAACCAGTGGAGAAAGGCATCCACTTGAGAGACTGTGGCTTTGCACTCCCCAGGATGGAACAGTGGGCAACCCACCCACTGTAGAGACTTGAGAGACTGTGGCTTTGCACTCCCCAGGATAAAGCAGTGGGCAACCCACCCACTGTAGGGACTTGAGAGACTGTGGCTTTGCACTCCCCAGGATGGAACAGTGGGCAACCCACCCACTGTAGAGACTTGAGAGACTGTGGCTTTGCACTCCCCAGGATTGAACAGTGGGTATGTGGTCCCCTCGTGGATTTTGTGTCATGCACTTCAACTGGCGGAGGTGCCCCCCTTTCCTCCCCCTGAGGTGCCTGTTTTCTTGCTCTCTGATGCCCCTGCAGTGTTCTCTCCATCATGGTCGGGGATCTTGTGTAGACCTCGCCCATACCGTGTGGGCCCAGTGTTCCACGGACTTCATTGGAGCACTACCTGGACTAATAAGCTTGGTGTATATTTTGTTTATGATGTATATATATAATTTTGCGTACTTCATTTTAATATATTACAATGGTTACACTCATTCCCTTTTGTCTTTCCATTCTTCCGGGGGTGGTTGAGGGGTGTAATTAAAATGTATAAATATGTATTAGCGTGTGTGTTGTAGTGGGTGAGGGTGGGGGTGGGGGTGTTGCGTGTGTGTGTCCCTGTTTTTTTCCCTTCCCCCTCCCCTGTGTCGTAGGTGCAGTACTCACCGTTGTCTTCGCCGCCGGCGTTCGTGCTCCTGGTAGAGGAGCAAGAAGATGAGGGCTGGTAGGATGTGCAGCTCTGGTTCCATGGCGTCCAGATTCCTCGTGGGGTGTGTAGAGGTGAGCGTTTTCCCTTCGAACTCCTGTTTCCGCCGTGCTATTGTACGTGGTGAATCTGCCCCTGAAAAGGTGGCGGATTGGTAGGTTGTGATGCTGTGGGTGGTACTTTGTCTGACCCTCGGGTAGGTCGCTCCCCTGCTCACGCAGCGCCACCAGTCCCTGACTGCCCTCCTCACCGTTCTCATCCTGTGAGTGTGTGCGAGTGTGCCCCCTCTTTACCCGTGTACCCCGAGTGCTTGTGCTGACTGACTGACCGGAATCCTCCTTTCTTCCCGTGTATCCCGTGCGTGTCCCCCTGAGTGCCGTGTGCCCCCTCCTGCCGTTCTCCCTCATTTTCAGCCCCTTCCTTTAGAGTTTTACCTGGCCTCTCGCCGTTTTTTGCCGCCGTTCTTTTTGCCGCCTTTTTCGCTGCTTTTTCTTTTTCCCGCCTCCAGATTCCCCCGCCCGCCCGCCTCCCGCCTCCCAGCTGACCCCTCCTCCCCGGCTACCCTTAAATGGCGGCCGCTGCGAGGCAGAGGTAGCGACCACTGACCCTCGGGTAGGTCGCTCCCCTGCTCACGCAGCGCCACCAGTCCCTGACTGCCCTCCTCACCGTTCTCATCCTGTGAGTGTGTGCGAGTGTGCCCCCTCTTTACCCGTGTACCCCGAGTGCTTGTGCTGACTGACTGACCGGAATCCTCCTTTCTTCCCGTGTATCCCGTGCGTGTCCCCCTGAGTGCCGTGTGCCCCCTCCTGCCGTTCTCCCTCATTTTCAGCCCCTCCCTTTAGAGTTTTACCTGGCCTCTCGCCGTTTTTTGCTGCCGTTCTTTTTGCCGCCTTTTTCGCTGCTTTTTCTTTTTCCCGCCTCCAGATTCCCCCACCCGCCCGCCTCCCGCCTCCCAGCTGACCCCTCCTCCCCGGCTACCCTTAAATGGCGGCCGCTGCAAGGCAGAGGTAGCGACCACTGACCCTCGGGTAGGTCGCTCCCCTGCTCACGCAGCGCCACCAGTCCCTGACTGCCCTCCTCACCGTTCTCATCCTGTGAGTGTGTGCGAGTGTGCCCCCTCTTTACCCGTGTACCCCGAGTGCTTGTGCTGACTGACTGACCGGAATCCTCCTTTCTTCCCGTGTATCCCGTGCGTGTCCCCCTGAGTGCCGTGTGCCCCCTCCTGCCGTTTTCCCTCATTTTCAGCCCCTCCCTTTAGAGTTTTACCTGGCCTCTCGCCGTTTTTTGCCGCCGTTCTTTTTGCCGCCTTTTTCGCTGCTTTTTCTTTTTCCCGCCTCCAGATTCCCCCGCCCGCCCGCCTCCCGCCTCCCAGCTGACCCCTCCTCCCCGGCTACCCTTAAATGGCGGCCGCTGCGAGGCAGAGGTAGCGACCACTGACCCTCGGGTAGGTCGCTCCCCTGCTCACGCAGCGCCACCAGTCCCTGACTGCCCTCCTCACCGTTCTCATCCTGTGAGTGTGTGCGAGTGTGCCCCCTCTTTACCCGTGTACCCCGAGTGCTTGTGCTGACTGACTGACCGGAATCCTCCTTTCTTCCCGTGTATCCCGTGCGTGTCCCCCTGAGTGCCGTGTGCCCCCTCCTGCCGTTCTCCCTCATTTTCAGCCCCTCCCTTTAGAGTTTTACCTGGCCTCTCGCCGTTTTTTGCCGCCGTTCTTTTTGCCGCCTTTTTCGCTGCTTTTTCTTTTTCCCGCCTCCAGATTCCCCCGCCCGCCCGCCTCCCGCCTCCCAGCTGACCCCTCCTCCCCGGCTACCCTTAAATGGCGGCTGCTGCGAGGCAGAGGTAGCGACCACTGACCCTCGGGTAGGTCGCTCCCCTGCTCACGCAGCGCCACCAGTCCCTGACTGCCCTCCTCACCGTTCTCATCCTGTGAGTGTGTGCGAGTGTGCCCCCTCTTTACCCGTGTACCCCGAGTGCTTGTGCTGACTGACTGACCGGAATCCTCCTTTCTTCCCGTGTATCCCGTGCGTGTCCCCCTGAGTGCCGTGTGCCCCCTCCTGCCGTTCTCCCTCATTTTCAGCCCCTCCCTTTAGAGTTTTACCTGGCCTCTCGCCGTTTTTTGCCGCCGTTCTTTTTGCCGCCTTTTTCGCTGCTTTTTCTTTTTCCCGCCTCCAGATTCCCCCGCCCACCCGCCTCCCGCCTCCCAGCTGACCCCTCCTCCCCGGCTACCCTTAAATGGCGGCCGCTGCGAGGCAGAGGTAGCGACCACTGACCCTCGGGTAGGTCGCTCCCCTGCTCACGCAGCGCCACCAGTCCCTGACTGCCCTCCTCACCGTTCTCATCCTGTGAGTGTGTGCGAGTGTGCCCCCTCTTTACCCGTGTACCCCGAGTGCTTGTGCTGACTGACTGACCGGAATCCTCCTTTCTTCCCGTGTATCCCGTGCGTGTCCCCCTGAGTGCCGTGTGCCCCCTCCTGCCGTTCTCCCTCATTTTCAGCCCCTCCCTTTAGAGTTTTACCTGGCCTCTCGCCGTTTTTTGCCGCCGTTCTTTTTGCCGCCTTTTTCGCTGCTTTTTCTTTTTCCCGCCTCCAGATTCCCCCGCCCGCCCGCCTCCCGCCTCCCAGCTGACCCCTCCTTCCCGGCTACCCTTAAATGGCGGCCGCTGCGAGGCAGAGGTAGCGACCACTGACCCTCGGGTAGGTCGCTCCCCTGCTCACGCAGCGCCACCAGTCCCTGACTGCCCTCCTCACTGTTCTCATCCTGTGAGTGTGTGCGAGTGTGCCCCCTCTTTACCCGTGTACCCCGAGTGCTTGTGCTGACTGACTGACCGGAATCCTCCTTTCTTCCCGTGTATCCCGTGCGTGTCCCCCTGAGTGCCGTGTGCCCCCTCCTGCCGTTCTCCCTCATTTTCAGCCCCTCCCTTTAGAGTTTTACCTGGCCTCTCACCGTTTTTTGCCGCCGTTCTTTTTGCCTCCTTTTTCGCTGCTTTTTCTTTTTCCCGCCTCCAGATTCCCCCGCCCGCCCGCCTCCCGCCTCCCAGCTGACCCCTCCTCCCCGCCTACCCTTAAATGGCGGCCGCTGCGAGGCAAAGGTAGCGACCACTGACCCTCGGGTAGGTCGCTCCCCTGCTCACGCAGCGCCTCCAGTCCCTGACTGCCCTCCTCACCGTTCTCATCCTGTGAGTGTGTGCGAGTGTGCCCCCTCTTTACCCGTGTACCCCGAGTGCTTGTGCTGACTGACTGACCGGAATCCTCCTTTCTTCCCGTGTATCCCGTGCGTGTCCCCCTGAGTGCCGTGTGCCCCCTCCTGCCGTTCTCCCTCATTTTCAGCCCCTCCCTTTAGAGTTTTACCTGGCCTCTCGCCGTTTTTTGCCGCCGTTCTTTTTGCCGCCTTTTTCGCTGCTTTTTCTTTTTCCCGCCTCCAGATTCCCCCGCCCGCCCGCCTCCCGCCTCCCAGCTGACCCCTCCTCCCCGGCTACCCTTAATTGGCAGCCGCTGCGAGGCCGCGCAGCGGGCGCGCCGCTGGCGCGCCGAAGGCGCGCCTAAGGCAAGCCCGTCTGCGCCCGTCTGCGCCCGCCCGCGCCTGGACCACGCCTAGCGCCACAACCCCTGGCCCCCGCGACCCCCACCTCCCCCGCCTGACCCACAACTCCGCCTTCCTCACTGCTCTCAACCCCGGCCGCACGCCGGCCTGCTGCCGCGCCACCCCGAAGCGGACCCACGGACCCTTCACCTGCCGCAACTGCCATTTCACCTGCCTACGAACTCACACCACACCCAACAGGAACGACTCGCCCAGAAACAACCTCAACTGCATCCTGGTCAACACCAGATCAGTCCACAGGCACGCCATCGAACTGTGGAACCTCATCGACTCTACAAACCCGGACATCGCCTTCCTCACCGAGACCTGGATGAACCCCTCCTCGGCACCCGACATCGCCATAGCCATCCCCGACGGCTACAAAATCATCAGGAAAGACCGCACCAACCGCACCGGAGGAGGCATCGCCATCGCCCACAAGAGCTCCATCCGCATCTCAACCTACACCGACAACTCACTGCCCGACGCCGAGCACCTCCACTTCTCAATCAACAGCGACCCCAAGACCACCCTCAGAGGCACCCTGATATACAGACCACCAGGACCACGCACAAAGTTCAGCGAAGACATCGCAGACTTCATCAGCCCACATGCACTCCCGTCCACCAACTACATCCTCCTAGGGGACCTCAACTTCCACCTGGAGAATCGCATCGACAACAACACCACCGCCTTATTGGACATCCTCGCCAACCTGGGACTGAAACAACTAGTCAACACCCCCACCCACTACGCCGGACACACGCTGGACCCCATCTTCTCCTCCAGCAAACACATCTCTTTCAGCCACACCACTGTACTCTCCTGGACAGACCACAGCTGTGTCCACTTCAGCTTCAAGAAAACCAACGTACACCACCACGCCCAACAACCACCAAGAAGACAGTGGAACCGAATCTCCTCGGAACAACTCATATCGACCCTCTCTCAGAACCCACCCACCAGCACTACAGACCCCAACGAAGCCGCCAACAACCTCACGAGCTGGATCTCAGACTGCGCCAACCTCCTGGCCCCCCTGAAGACCCAAGCAAACAGAAACAGCCACAAGAAAAATTCCTGGTTTACCCCCGACCTCAAGGACTCCAAAAAAGAATGCCGCACCCTCGAGAAGACTTGGCGCCTCAACCAGACCGACGAAAACATGTCTGCTCTCAAAAACGCCACCCGCAAACACCACCAACTCCTCCGCGCAGCACGAAAATCAGCCTTCCAGAACAGACTAGACAGCAACGCCCACAACAGCAAGGAACTATTTGGCATCGTCAAAGAGCTCTCCAACCCCGACGCCGAAAACAACTCCATCCCTCCCTCACAGGACCTCTGCGACTCCCTCGCAGCTTTCTTCCACCACAAGATCACCGACATCTACAACAGCTTCACCACAACCAACTCGAACCCTCCACCGGAACCCGCCACCGACAACACCACCATCCACACCTGGAACTCAACCTCCACTGAGGAAACCACCCGCGTCATGAACTCCATCCACTCAGGATCACCATCCGACCCCTGTCCGCACCACATCTTCAACAAAGCCGACAACATCATCGCACCCCACCTCCGAGACGTCATCAACACATCCTTTTCCACCGCCACCTTCCCGGAGAACTGGAAGCACGCTGAACGGAACGCCCTCCTAAAGAAACCAACAGCAGACCCCACCGAACTCAAAAACTTCCGGCCCATCTCGCTTCTACCGTTCCCCGCCAAAGTGATCGAGAAAATCGTCAACGCTCAACTCACCACCGCCCTGGAAACCAACGACTCACTCGACCCCTCACAGTTCGGCTTCAGAGCTAACCACAGCACCGAGACCGCCCTCATCGCAGCCACGGACGACATCAGATCCCTGACCGACAAAGGAGAAACCGTGGCCCTCATACTCCTGGACCTCTCTGCAGCATTCGACACGGTCTGCCACCGCACCCTGATACGTCGCCTAAGCAACGCCGGCATCAGAGGCAAGGCCCTGGAATGGATCACCTCCTTCCTCTCCGGAAGAACTCAGAGAGTCCGCCTCCCCCCCTTCAGATCCACGGCTACGGAGATCATCTGCGGCGTCCCCCAGGGATCCTCCCTCAGCCCCACCCTCTTCAACATCTACATGACCCCCCTGGCGAACATCGCACGCAAACACGGACTCAACCTCATATCCTACGCAGACGACACCCAGCTCATCCTATCCCTCACCAACGACCCCACCTCAGCAAGAACCAGACTACACGAAGGCATGAAGGAAGTAGCGAACTGGATGACAGACAGCCGGCTTAAACTGAATACAGAGAAAACGGAGGTCCTCATCCTCGGCCCTACACCTACCGCCTGGGACGACTCCTGGTGGCCTCCTGCCCTAGGCAGCACTCCCCAACCCACCGACCACGCACGCAACCTCAGTTTCATCCTGGACTCTTCCCTCTCCATGACCAGACAGGTCAACTCGGTGACCTCAGCATGCTTCAACACCCTCCGCATGCTCCGCAAGATCTTCCGCTGGATCCCCACCGACACCAGGAAGACCGTCACCCACGCCCTCGTCACCAGTCGCTTGGACTATGGGAACGCTCTGTACGCCGGCATCACCATCAAGCTACAGAGGAAACTACAACGAATCCAGAACGCTGCTGCACGACTTATCCTGAACATACCCCGCCACAACCACATCTCCGGACACCTGAGGAAACTCCACTGGCTCCCAGTCAACAAGAGGATAACCTTCAGACTCCTCACCCACGCACACAAAGCCCTGCACAACCGCGGACCAGAACTCATCAACCACCGCATCTCCTTCTACACTCCTCCTCGCACCCTACGCTCGACCGGACAAGCCCTGGCAGCCGTACCACGCATTCGCAAAGCCACTGCCGGAGGCAGGTCCTTCTCTTACCTAGCAGCGAAGACCTGGAACTCCCTTCCCAGCCACCTTCGCGCCATACAAGACCACCTTCACTTCAGACGGCAGCTCAAGACCTGGCTCTTCGAGCATTGAACCCCCCCCCCCCACAGCGCCATGAGACCCTTACGGGTGAGTAGCGCGCTTTATAAATGCGACTGATTGATTGATTGATTGATTCCGCCTGTCTGTTGGCGGGGACCGCCAAGCTGTTTGTCTGTACCGCCTTGGCGGCCGAAGTGTTAAAGTGGCCGTCTTTGTTGCCGGTTTACCGCCGCTTTAACACCGTCCGCCAGGGTTGTAATGACCACCTTAGTATTGGATGCTTTAACATTAATCAATTTCACTGATGTGTGTGTGTGTGTATATATATATATATATATATATATATGTATATATATATATATATATAAATATATATATATATATACATATATGTGTGTGTATGTATGTATGTATATACATGTGTATATTCTACACTTGACATGTTCATAAGGTTATTGCATAGCTTCTATATAAGTTGTCTGATTAGATAATTATCAGTGTCTGTTTTTATTTAATTTATCACAATAGGTAAATATTATCTTAACTATTTATGGACAAACACTTCACTATTAAAAAATTGAGGAAAGATAAAATAATATTATAAAAGTATACAAATAAATTAACATCAAATACTGCAACTTGAAAGTCTGTGTTTATACAATACAACTTCAAATCTCAATATATTACATTCCTTACACATATTCCCTTACTATGTAATCAAGTATCTATATATTTATTGCTTGACTCCTAATGTATAAGAGGAAAAAAATACTCTCTTGAAAGCTTTACTCTGTCTCACCATCACCCTATACCTCTATCAATCTATTCCCTAGCTCCATCCTCTGAATCACCCCCAAACCCATTCAACTGCTAATACCTCCAAAATAACCCTCCTAGACTCTTCGGGCGAGATATAGGAAGCATTTTGCACGTCGCAAACAGCAAAAATCACTGTTTGCAACGTGCAAAATGCCATTTGCAATGCACAACACCCATTTTGCGATTCAGTGACCTGGTTACCAAATATCAAAAACGGGTTTGTGAGTCGCAATTAGGAAGGTGTGTCCCCTTGTCGCAGTGTAATGCAGGATTGCTTTGTGACCGCGAACGCGGTCGCAAAGCAATCGCAGTTCGCACCCATTTGAAAAGGGTGGTAACCCATTCACAAAAGGGAAGGGGCCCCCATGGGACCCCTTCCACGTTGTGAATGGAACTGCAAACATTTTTTCAGAGCAGGTAGTGGTCACATGGACCACTGCCTGCTCTGAAAAAATTAAACAAAAACGTTTAATTTTTCGATTTTGTAATGCATCTCATTTCCCTTTAAGGAAAACAGGCTGCGTTACAAAAAAAAAAAACTGCTTCATTAAAAAGCAGTCACAGACATAGTGGTCTGTTGTCCGCCGCAGGCCACCATCCCTGTGAATGCCGCCACTCATAAGGGGCTCAAAAATTGTGACTCACCTCATGAATATTAATGAGGTGGGCCTTTGCGACTCCCTTGCGAGTCGCAGATGGTGTCAGGACACCATCCAACATTCCAAATTGCGACTCGCAAATTGCGAGTCGCTCTGACTCGCAATTTGCGGGTCGCAATTCGGAAGTTTACTACATCTGGCCCTTTATTCCTCTACCCCTCTTCAATCACCCCACACCTCAATTTAATACTATGATCTCCCAAAAAACTCTGCTAAATTCTCCCTCATTTATCTCTTCTTTGACTCCAAACTCAATTTTACTAAATCCCTTTCTACAAACTCTTCCATCCTCCACCTCTCCTTTACTCATCTTAAACCTCATTTTACTACTATGATCTACCAATGAACATGTCTGGATTCATCCCTCCTCTATCCCTCCACTATTCTATTTAATCCAACTAACAGACTTACATGTCCTCCACTCAAGTTAACTCATACCTCCCTAAACTAGTACTAATACTGTACTCATATTCTCTTATACTAATTCACATACTAATCCTTTTGGGTTCCAGAGTAGCATGCTACTTACCGAAAAGCTTTTTGATGCCTAATCAGTGGTAGTAAGTACTAACCAAATACAATTTACAATTTAACAGGTAGGTGAAAAATCTCTAATACTTACCTACATCTAATGGCAAAACGAAGAAAATAGGCAAAGTGTACCTGCACCCAACATATCTGCCTGTAACATTTGTTAAGGCAGTCATCAGCCAATCACATAATGACTTGTCATTGCTATGTACCACAGTACTTCTGCGAAATATCGCACAATTTCACAAAGTACAGACAACAGATATCGCTACGTTAAAATACCTTATAGCTTAACAAATATTTACAGATGTCTTTGTAAAACATACATACCCATGTGCACATTGAGCACACATAACATTCTTGGCTTATTTAGATCTAACATCTTGTCGGGACAACGTGAAATGAGTTGTATTGAAATGTCATAAAAAAATTAATGGCTGCCATCACAGTCATAACTACAAAATCTTAATTGTTTTTGTAATGCTTTATTGACACTTTGTTGCACTTCTTACTTTTAAATGAACAGTTCAGATGTGTGTGTCGTCATTAGTGGTAGAAAGTACTACAGTATCGTTTTGTATCTTTTGTGTTGGTGTTTATTATAACTGCTGGAACTATGATGGTTTAACTGGAAATATTTTAGACAAATAAAGAGATATTCTGTATAAAAAAGTAAAACTCATTGAGAGGCATATTTATACTTTTTGGTGCAAAACTACGCTAATGCAGTTTTGCGTCACAAAGTTTACTGCTGGCTTGCGTCATTCCAAAGCACCAGCCGGGTGCCAAATTTATGGAATGGGGCAAGCCGGCGCTAAGATTGGCTTGTGTTGGAAAAAAACAACACTAGCTGGGTTGGGGTGGCAGTAGAGGAGATGGAGGTTGACCGTCTAACATAAATCTAGGCTGGTCAGAGGCAAAAAATGCTGCTAACCAGCCTAGCCTCATTTCTTGAAGCACAACCATCCATAACACATAACTCCTCTCTCATAAAAGACAGGAGTCATGCCCACCACCCCAATGGCCAGCACAGAGGACCAGTGTCCCCTGGGCATGGCCATTGCACCCAGTGCCATGCAGGGGGCCCCATGTAAGGGCCCCCAATGGCACTCCAAACTTTTTTCCAAATACTTACCTATACTTACTCTACTTACCTGGGATGGGGTCCCCCATCCTCTGGTGTTCCTGGAGGTGTTCCTAGGGATTGGAATGGGCATCTGAGGGCCCATTCTATGGCGTTTAGCCATGGAAATGGGTCCACAGGTCCCCTAATACCTGGTCTGACCCAAATGTTAAATATTGGCACTAAGCAGGCTTAGCACCAATATTTGGGTCCGCCTCCTACCTGTGCATCATTTTAGCATGGGGGATAAATATGACGCTAAGAGGATAGAATAATATTTTGGATGGGAATGCCTACCTTGCATCTCATTGACGCAAGGTGGGTTCACGCATCCAAGAAATTGTTATTTTGACACTAGACGTGTCTAGCTTCAAAACATAAATATGGAGCTGTTTGAGCCGCATTTGCATAAACATGTTTTCAAATGCAGCGCAAAGTATAAATATGCCCCTAAATATCTAAACATACGTGCACTCACTGCACCGAAATGCGAATGCTCCTGTCTACTGGCACTATTAGGAAAACAATACACATCTATACAATGCTTAATAGGCCACACCTTGTGAACATTTTTTTTCATGAAGAATACAGTTGATGTATCCACATCAGCTGAACACTGTACACACAAATTGTCAATTTTTTCATAAATCAAGGCAATGCCAGATGAATCACAATTTTATGCCTGTCGCTGCTAAACACTAAGGGCCATATTTATACTTTTTGACGCACAACGGTGCCGATGGATTTGTGCGTCAAATATTTTACCACCAGCTAACGCCATTCCTACGTGCCATGCGGGTGCCTTATTTAAGGAATGATGTTAGCCGGCGCTGCGGACTGGTCTTCATCAAAACAAATGACTCAAACCAGGCAGCGCCGGCGTAGGGGAAAATGGGGGTTGTGCATCAAAAAATGGTGCAAGTCAGGTTAGAGGCAAAAATCATGCATCGAACCGTGCTTGCGCCATTTTTTGATGCACAACCCCTAGCAAAGACAGGAGTCATGCCCCCTTGGCCAAAGGCGATGCCCAGGGGACTTATATTCCCTGGGCATGGTCATTGGGCACAGTGGCCTGTAGGGGGGCCCAAATTTGCCCACCCTATGCCACTTAAAAAAAATAATAGAAAATACTTATCTCAACTTACCTGTCCTTACCTGGGATGGGTCCCCCCATCCATTGGTTTCCTCCAGGGGTGGGCGAGGGTGGCAGGGGGTGTACCTGGGGGTAGGGAAGGTCACCTCTGGACTCCTTCCGAGCCCACAGGTCCCTTAACACCTGCCCTGACCCAGGCATTAAAAAACAGCGCACATCAGGCTGTGCGCCGTTTTTTAAGGCCAACCCCCTCCTGTTTGTCAAAATGACGCTGGGGTATAAATAAGGCGCACAGGCCTTAAAGTCATTTTTGGGCGGGAATGCCTACCTTGCATATCATTAACGCAAGGCAGTTTCCCGCATCCAACAAATAATGCACACAGTAGAATTTTGACGTCCGCAGGGTTCGGGCATCAGAGTTTAAATGTGGGGCAAGGTTTGCGCTGAATGTGTGTCAAAATTTTTGATGCACATTCAGCGCAAACAGAGTATAAATATGCCCCTAATAATGATTGATGTTGGCAAGTTCCAGACGGCTTTCTCGTTTTTGAGAAATAGGTAAATACATTTCCTCTAAAGCAAATTTTTATAAACAAATGATAAATGTTTTTTTTTCTACTTTCTACCATTGGCTTAACAATTCGAAATAAATGTAATGCGACATTGGTTCAGAACTGATTATTTAATGTCTTCTTTACCTACATCTCCGTATATAGATTCTCAAGGAGCTCCTGTTGCTTGTGCCCGGAGCGGGCGGGCGGTGCTGAGTTTGGCTGTTTACACACAATTACATCCTTCTTCTGAACATGTTCCTCTGTTTTCTCCCGAAGGACTTCTCAATGCTGCAAGGGAAAAGTCCTTGCTCTTCACTTCACCGATTTTGACAGGCAAGCAACCTCCTTTTCTGAAGATGTGCTGTCCCATGAGTCAGATAGGAGGCGTCGGCAAGCAGAGCAGTGGCCAATGTCAAAGTCACCGATTGCCTCATTCATACCTCCTTTTTTCCTAATGTAATAAGTACCACTGGGTAATAAGTTTAAATAAATGTATCTCTATTATGCAAGCGCTTAAAGTTCCAAAGGTATTTTTCTCGACTAAAGCTGTGGTAACAATTGCAAATATATCTTGTGTTTTGGACATTGATTGTTGGTATTCACCTGTTAGGATGTTTGTGTGTTGAAAAATACATTTGGCTGGAAAAAAATGAAACTTAATGGGGACTAGACAAAATAGTATTTTCGCCAAATACATACCTTTACTTCTGAAAACATCTCACTTAATCTAGTAGGAATTCACCAAGGCATTCCTGGAAGCAATAAAGGCGTTTGCTACTTCAAATTTTTCACAATTGCAGAAAAATCCACTATAGTAAACCCCCATCATGAAGAGTTAAGGGTCAATCCAAGGTCTGGTTTGTCCAGGACAGTGGTTCTTAACCTTTTGTCTTCTGTGGACCTCCACTTAATAATTAATGAAACATAGGGACCCCACTGAATCATTATTGGATTCAGGGGACACTCCCTAAGACATTACTGGAAGCCGGGTGACCCTGTCTAAGCCTTTTCCATGATTTGAGCTGCAAAACAATACGCAAAAAATACAGAACAAACATTCGCCAAACAAAAAAACAATTTATGAAATATTTTATTTAATTCACAACAAATGTAACCACATCTAAAGTTTAATTTTAATAGTAAATGCAGAGCTTTTCTAAATGTAATTGCGGCCACTTATATAGTGTGTTTAATGCACTTGAGCAGCCCCCCCAAATCAACCTGTGGTTACCAACTAATTTTTTCTGCCTCCAATGTCAAATCCCTTCATATTCACATTTGTACATCTGCGTCCTTATTCATATACACTTTATTAAGTTGCTCCTATTATTTAATTTTCTAAGCAGTCGCTGCCCCCTGAATAGTGTTCATGGACCCCCAAGTGTCCCTGGACCACAGATTAAGACCGATTGGTCTAGGAAGTTTGGAAACACACACAGACGTATTTTGGGATATTCCAAAACTCTATTCTGACCCATTTTCTGCACTGGAAGTGATTAAAGCTTTACAGCTGGATGGGAAGGAGACCGGATCACACTCAGATTTGCTGGAAGAGAAGGAGACAAGCTTTCTCCAGAGTGAAATATGTGTCCACATTGTAAAAAAATTAAAGGAAAAAAGTGCGCTTGCATAGGGTGTACAATTTCCTGCTTGCACAAATGTATGGTGTACAAATCGGAGCTCAGCAGAAATAGAAGCCCACAGGAATCGCAACCTGACATTCCAGTATTATGTACAGAGCACCTTTCAGGATTTCTACAGGGAACGTTGCTGAATTCCAAAAACAATCTAAGCGCACTTTCAGGGGGAGATCTAAATCTCTGCAGGTGCATCAACATTTGTACTGGTGAATCTAGCATATATTTTCAGAAGGGGCTAACCATGGGGGAACCTTTGACAAATTGGCAGGCAAAAAGAACACTAGCACACCTTTATTGGCAAGTCATAGTTGCTGTCATGAAGTGAACAGTGCACCAGTCTAGAAGCAGTTTACATCAGTGCCCTGAAAAGCAAGGCCCAGATTTATCAAGGTTTTGTGCTGTCCTTGTATCACGCTAGGTTATGAGAAGAAAGCGCAAAAACTTCTGTAGTACTTACAAAGCCACACAAGGGGCAATTTGCACTGCATGGCATGGCTTTGTAAAGAAATGTAATGCAAAATGGTACATTTTATTTTGGGAGGCATTCCATGGGCGTCCCATGCATTCACCCATAGATTGTGACGCATTCCCAGATTTACTAATGCTAGTAAACCTGTGAAATGTGTCAAAATGGTCTTCCCAAGTGAGGCCTAGCAAGCAGAAATATATTTATTTCTGACCATTATTTCCTCTTTCCGTGTGTGCTCAATTCTGCAGCACACGTAGAAAGAGAAAGCTGCCTCTACAATTTTTTTGTAAGACAGGTACCCTTGCACTGTGTTGCACAGGTACTAAGCAAGACATAGTGCATAAGTGCATGAAGAGAGCAGAAATGCTCCCTTTCTTTATAAATATGGAGCATTTCTGCTCTCGCCTTTTCAAACAATGCAGCACAGCAAAGTTGCTTGCTACCCTAAATTGCACAAAAAATTAGTAGATGTCCCTGATGGTGAGCACAACAGCAACATTGTCATAGGTTTTAATTGAGGAGCTGCTTCTTTGGGTACGGGCATGGTTCTCTAAATAGCAGTTGGCTCTTTCAGGTCCTGATTTACAAAGGTCAACTTTCACCTTTGTGTAAGTTTATAAATGTTTCCTATTCACAAAGGTATTTTGCAATTAGTATCTTTACGACTGCAGAGTGTCTGCACATGAAAAGATAGGACTGTCCTACCTTTTTATGTACGGAGACTCCATAGTCATAAAGATACTACTGGTAAAATACTTTTGTGAAAAGCAATCAATCAATCAATGGTAAACTTACACAAGGGTATAAGGTTACCTTTGTAAGTCGGGACCTCAAGGTATGGGCGTCACTTGCCACAAAAATTGCTGTTTTTGATTTAACAATCGATATGACGTACTAGAATGTGGTATTTCTTTCAGTTTATAGTAGAGGGACAATATAAAAAGTGGCATTTTGGTGATACAGATTTTTTTTTCTTCCTCTCGCTTTTTTTCCAATTAAAGTGTTCTTTAACGGTTGCATTAATCCCAGCAGTACGTATATACTCTGCTTCACAAGATTTCCCACTCTAACAAGTAATTTCAAAGGTGACACATATTACGGATGCTGGATTTATAAGGCTGCTTGCTCCCTCTTTATTAACTCATCTATCTTTAGAGAAATAAAAAGAATAAACAACGATAAAACTGGGTTTTTCTTATCCTGCCAGCTCACTGAAGTTTAAAGTAATCAATATCTATAAATGCAAAATCACACTGAGCCATTTTAAGTGTTTCAAATCCAAGACATTGCAGTGTTCCACATCCAGGACAGCGTATTCCAACTGCAGGTTTGAAAACATGTGCCAATGCAAGATAATTTGAATATATAGGTAGCTATGATTTTGCAAGACTGCTGAGCACGTTTTATATTCTGTTAGTATCTAGTTTGCAGGTCTTTAACGAGAAGATGATTAAGTTAGCCATGTGCGCATACACCCACTGAGAAAATTATACTTTTTAAAAGCTGGCAATTATGTATTCTTCATGAACGATTCTGCATTCAAAGATTCACACACTCTCTTAAAAGTAGTGAGTGGTATAGTTGACTGGTTGGCAGGCTTGGGCACAGCTGGCATTCAATTATGTAATGCTTTTTAGGGTCAGCCTAACAGGATAATCTAGGCCAGGTATGTAAGGATATGAGGGCTTTTTGCGGATCAGGTGAAAAGTTTGCAATATTATTTAAAGGAACACTAACTAAGTGCTATTGGGTGAAATGGAGTGGCACAAACCACAAACTCCTCTTTTTGGTGTGAAAAAGACTGCTTCATTGGAAACAGGTGTGAGTCACATAAGAATATCTTAGGTCATTGCCTTTACAAAACTAAACCTCACTATACACAAACTGCCTAAAATCACTGCTCCCCCACCTCAAAAGTACCTGCCTCACTTCACATATTAATCCTACAGTTTCCTAACTCTACCCTGATTTTGATATGTTGACTTTAACTCTCCTACCACTTGACCTACATATATCTACATCCCTAGAGCATAACTTTTAATTCCTTGTTTAATTCAGGTTTAACTTTTGTTGACACCCCCCAATTCTCCTGTTCATCTATGACAACAACAGCACCTTGGTCTACAATCATGCCAACTTGATGGCAAGCCGCTACTCAGAAAAAGCCCTTGTTTTTTTTTCACCCCCTCATTCAGGTCCTCCCCTCATTTCTACACATTCATTGTCTTATCCAGGGGTTCCTACAGCATAAGGTACAGTTTCATCTCAAAGTGAGACAAATACACCCATTCCCCCTGAAATAATTCATATCTCAACTCAGGAAGCTCCACACTGATGAAACCTTCCTCTCAACAGAAGGAACACATCTCCTTGTTTATCTTCCTCTTTGCCTTGTCAGTCATGGAGTGCTGTTTTGCCACCCTCCATTCCCTCCATAGATCAAACTTCATCCAAATAATGTGACACCCTACCTACTGGTGTTTTATTGCCTTCAGATCCTTTTTCATTTTGTTTAGCAATTCTAACCACTTGCACATCACCATGTCATTCTCCCGGAGGTAAAACAACAAAACACCCAGACATCTATATTGTTTCAACAAGCTATTCAAACACTTCAAAAATTCTTTCCATCTCATGCCCCCCTCTACTGTGCCATGTCACTGTACGCAAACCACCATCTAAGCCCAAGTTTGCTCTGTGACCTTACTAAGCTTCACGTCTCTCACCCATTTGATAAATGAATGTCCTACAATCCAGATCAACAGTTGGACAGCCTCCGGGACTGCAATAGCATTTGAAAAAACAAAACATGGGACCAACACAAAAAATACCTTGTGACAATCAACATACCTCTTCCAACACCCATAGCGGCAATAGCAATCAGAGGACCATCTCCTTACACTCATGATCTTATCTCTGCTCCAGCCCCATCTGTTTTCCTTAGTGGCCACCCCAATCTGGAAAAAGTGAATGCCGAATGCCCCATGTGCTCCTCAACATGAGCCACGGCATTGAACAATACTGCCAGCAGCTGAAACAAGGTCGTCAGTGCCCCACTAGCATGGCAGAATATACCTCCTGCTTACGTTCCCAGAAAGTCCCCTTAACTGCTTGCCCCATAGAATGGGACAAAGTACTTGAACTGGAAATCCCTGCAACACCACCATCTTCCCTTGAGATCTTTGATCACTCTTGGACTTGCGCGAGTGCAGTTCTACACACCCCTTATTGCTGGAGAACTCATCCCCTTGAATCCCATTCACTTTTTCCACCCAGCAATTCCAAGACCCCAAAGGCCCAAAAAACATCCACAACATCAAAGTGGAGAACAAGATAGTCTCTTCTGCCCCTTTACAGACGGCCTGCAAGTATTCCAAAACTTCCTCAAACAAACCCCTTGTTAGTGACCTTCACCTCCTACCCACACTGCCCTTCTCCATGGCCCATCCTTTCAGCATCCCCCTGCCCAGCTCCCACACAAATGGTGCATAACCCGACTACAGCGTACCCACGAATGCAATCTCCACAAGCTTCACTGTGCTCGTAACTCTAGATAAACCCTTCTCAATCATTGTCAGTATGAACTGGACCATGTACTACCTGTTCCAGCCTGCAGCCTCCCCAAGTTACATTTTTGATTAACTCTTCCCATGCCTGAGAATTGGAACACCAGGTGGACTCTGCCAAAGACCCTATAGCCAAGTGGAGCATAATTTTACTCCTGCTTTCTACATGTCATCCAGCATAGGTGTCCTGAACCTGTCCAACTCTGTGACCAGCCAATGGAACCTCTCCCACTGCAAAGGAGGCGAAGTATCCGCAATGTAATTGTTCACCCCTGGCACATATCTAGCCTTAAACACTACATCATGCCTCAGACAACCCAACATGAACATCTGCAAGAGCTTGAGGACTTGTGCATCTCTGGCGGACTGTCTGTTGACAGTAAACACCACTGCCATGTTATCGATCTGAAACAGGACTTTGCAGTGTGCCAGCTCTTCGCTCTACAATGTCACTGCCATTACCAGGGAAACAAATTCAAGAAACGCAATGCTCCACCCTCCATGCTTCCAGTCAGCTGGCCAATCCTCTATGCACCACCTGAAAACCAGTCCCCCCTCTGCTTCAGAATACATCTGTACATCCCATTCCCACTCTTTCGGGACCCGTAATGGAATACTTTTGAAATCCTCGAGGAACGTGCGCCACATGTGCAAATCCTTTTCAGGTGTCTGTGCAAGTCCCGAACCTCTTTCACTGTTACTTTTCTCTAGCCAACATTGCGTTCAGCAAAAGTAGCATATGGTCCTTCTTCCCCATGGGTAGCTGTGCTTCCATTTCTGTTGAGTCCAATTCAATACCCTGTGCTAGGTCCCACTGTCTTTTTCAGGGCAAGGGGCACCCCCAGGTCACCCGTGAACTCCTGGAACTGTACCAACTGGAGTCAGCAGTCTGCTGAACCGGGTTGTTCCATGAAAAAAAATCATCCAGGTATTGCAGCACTGTACTCTGACCAGTATGCCCTATGAAGACCCATGTAGAAATTAGCTAAAGTGCTCAAACAGGGCACATGAAATAGAACACCTGATGAGCAATGGTTTCTCCATGTACCACTGTCCCTTAAACTGTTTTGCCACTAGTTGGAGATCCTCTGGGTGTATGGGCAATAGACTAAAAGAGGACTTTATGCTGCATTTGCCCATGTGCACCCCCTTTCCTACCTGTTCAACCATTGCTATAGCTAAAGACACTGAAGAATATTTCACTGAAGCCACATCTTCTGCAATTAAGTAATTCACTGAATTGTCCTCCAGCCAGGACAGGTGGTGGATGAGCCTAAACTGACCCTTTGCTTTATTGGGAACCACACCAATTGGTGACACAGTCAAATCATGCATTGGCCAGTCGTCAAAAGGATTTGCCATTCTCCTTTCTTGAATCTCCTTTTACAGTTTAACTGCTACCACCCGTTTATGTGACTTAGCAGACGTCAAATTCTCTACCCCTCACTTAACAACTTAGCGCCTTCCTTTTCTGGGTATTGGGCCAGCCAGAAATCCACTGGTATTAAGTCAATTGACATACAAGCCCTTTACCTTTACCCCTTGTGAGTCTTTACCTCCCTGGAATCCCACATGTGCATTGGGTGGTAGACTGAAGTTCCTTTAGCGCAGAATACACTGACCCCCTTGCTGACCCTGTCTACTCCCCCGCCTCTTAACAATGCATGAGAGTGTCCCTCCCTGACCATTTGAAGTGTTTGTGGTTGGATTCGCAATACTCCCTCATGCATAGCCACTTGTTAAAGTCCCAGCATGGCCGAGCACTCTCACTGCCGGTAAAAATGGTCTTCTCGAATTTAACCAGCCCATCGTCTGTTGCCAAAGATCATTGTCAATCTCCTCCCATTTTGCCCCTGAGTCCCATGCCAGTCGAACATAAAGCTCATTATCATATTGTGCCCATGCTTATCCCCCTCACATGATCTGGGCTTTTCTGATCACATCAATATACTTGAACAGAGCTATAGACTGTCCCAGTATTTTTCAAAGTAAACACTAGCGAATATCAAAAATTTAGCTGTCCATTTTTCAATGGTCATAGGTACCGTGAGGCATTTTGACAGCTCATATTCCTCCTCCTTTGGACCTGCCTTTGCCCTAAGCTCCCTATGTAGAAGCTTAAACATCTCCACATACTCTCCTTTCCACATTTTCCCATTTGTGGACAATATCAAATGGGCGGCAAAGGGTTTTGTCATGCCCATGTATGTCAACTTTTGTATATTAAGCTCCTTACTCTCCTGAGTGCTACAGTCCTGCTCCTCTACCCCCCAAACCTGTCCCTCTGCTGTCCTTCTTTGTGGGGTCTGCTTGGCTCCCAATGGCCAGAGGCGCTGCCTCCCTTGTCTTGCCCTGCCCTGTCCTCCCAGTCAAGTTTGGTGTGGTGCACCTGTCTTTTCCTGCCTTCCCCAGCTCTTCTATGCCACCTCAGTGTCTTTGACAAACTAACCTTTGCTCAACCGCATCTCCCTGCTGCCCAATTCACCTCCTGCATCTACCCCAGTAGATACCATAGCCATGCTGCCACTCAGCCCCATTAACATCACCTGGCATTGAGGTCGGCCTCCTCTGCTGATCCGGCCACCTAACCAATTTCAAAGTTCCACCATGACCACCATCAGTGACACGCTTCTTCCAAACGGTTGGCACCTCCAGCAAAATGCCATTATCCATCACCCGCTAGCTCTCCCACCATTTGTGATGTTTCCCCATGGGAGCATCATCATCCACCACTTCACCTTCCTCCAGGCTCCTTTCCGACTGTGTGTCCTCACCCAGCATAAGCAACCCCAATGAATCCTCACCCTGGCCTCCCTCCTGCATAGCAGTTTTGCTCATTTGCATGCATGTGCCATCAGCAGATTGCCAGAAGGCCATAATGTGCCCTCCCAGTTGCCCCTCCATGTCTAGAAATGCTTTGCGGTCATCAAGGGTTGTACTGTACCATCCAGTTGATGTACTTCCAAAGCCACCCCAGACCCTCTTGTGACAGTGTCATGTACATCCCACGTTGCCATCAGGCTGGGTGCACAGCGCCCGGTCATTGCTTCACCTTGGGGGTTTGGAGCTGTACCAAGCTCTTCTAAGTACATCTGTCCACTTATCTGCCGATCCTGCAAAAGAAATGGGAGGACCAGAGTGCTGGTGTTAGTCACCCTATCCTCCATGTTTGTCTCTGTCTTAGGGACCCACAACCACTGCCCCCAACTGCGCTGCCCCTCGACCATCTCCTACACCGTGAGGAGGGCCAAAAAGTTCCATTGATACAGCATCCATCTTGTCCCCTGAGGTGGCTGCCACTGTCTGTCCTTCCAACATGCTGACCCCAAGCCTCTACCTTTAGAAAGGCACATGTACAGCCTCAATGGTGTCCTCTGCTCCAGTCCCTTCCTGAACTCGTGCTTCAGCACCCCTGTCACAACCATGATTCCTGCTCCCTACTTCTCATCCTCCTCCCACACACTCCATTCCAGTGCAGAAACTCGGCCCTTTAGGGACCTGCTGGGGTTTTCCTTACCGCTTACCCCCTTCCAGATCACCATGAGGACAGAAAGATGTGACCAGTATGCTCTTCCACCCCAACCCAACTCCTCTGACCAATGAATCCTGATACCCTGTGGGTCCCTGTTAAACCACTTTCTCCTATCCAAAGATATCAGTGGCAGGGACCGAGGCACTAGTTCTCTGCTATGCCCCCCCAACCTGGCTCCCCGTGCTGTGGCACAGTCCTGATTATCATCCCCATTCCCCTGGACTGGGAAAATTGTCCCTTCCGCCTAAGCCACTCCACCTTGGCCCTGGGCATCTCCAGACAGGCCCATCAACATCTGCTGTATGCCCCCCACTCAAATCCATGTCACTAGGGTGTGCCCTCATAACCCTTGACTCCCCTGTGTCCCCCCGTGCATTGGTCTGCTTCATTACTGAGGCCCAACACTTTGGCAGCCTCCACTGCTCCCCGGGGCTCACGTTTGTCCTCTCAGCTCCCCCTGCCATATGGGACCAATTATTTGTTGTCAACGGGCCAGCCGGATCACAAAATGTATTCTGTACACTCACGGTTGCTTCTTCTTCTCTAATGATATTTCCAAATTTAGAACGCTTACTGTAGCCCCTGCAGCCCTTGTACAGGGACGCTGGACCGCTGCTTGCTGTACGAGCATGGCCGGCTCTGCTCTGGTCCCACCATCCTGCCCTTCACATATAAGAATGAGGACTGCCGCACCGCAATGCAGGTGGTGCACAGGCCATGCATGGAGCTCCAAGCATGGAAGGGGCCCCTGCCTCCGACCTCTGTTTTTGGGGATTTCCAGTTGCCTTACAGTAGTGAACATGCCAGAACTGCTGCGGCAACCCCATCAGCTGCCAGCCATGCCAGGTTCACCATGCTGAGGTACCAGGCACTATTAAGTCCAACTGCCTGGCCTCCACTAAAAAGCACATGGCTTGCCACACTCAATCATCCTCCTAAGTGGGGTAGGGCTACTCGACTGCCTGAAATCAATGGATATCAATCATCAATAACTCCTAAAGCGAACTACAACTAACAATTACTGACTCCAACCACCTGTACTCCTCTGAAAGTGGAAAGAGGCTGACAGCCACAAAATGTCTGTATTTATATAATGGAGTATAACTGTTAGCTTAGGTTGAAGCTCAAAAATAGACCACCTGTTGCCTGGGCCTGCATTAACAATTGAACATACAAAGTGGGATACAGAAAGAGCAACACTGAGGGAACGTATACATTGATCAGCAAAGTACTGAATGGTACCAAATGGTAACATTCTGAAGATTATGGTTTATGCTCTTTTTGCCATGTAGAATTAAGAGTTGGTTCTCTTATGATCATCAGGTGCGGTAATTCATTATGGAGAACAACCCCCATAATGCCTTTAGACTATTTAACGACCAATCAAAATGTAGTTAGGTTCACATTTTAAATGCACAAAACCATAGAAATTCACGTGTTAAAGGTAGAGTTATCTCTAGTCACCACAAGGTAGTTATAGTTAAGTGGGAGCTAGATCCACCAATAAGTACCAAAGATATAGGCAAATTGAAAACGAAAATGAATTTGTCAATTAAAAGAATGTGAGCACCTTTCAGTATGAACCTTAAACTTTTGAAGTTTAAATTAAATTGAAGAAGTAAAATAACCGCAGACACACCTGGAGTGGAACTCTCAACTTTCAGTGCTAGGATCTGTGACCTTAACCTTTTGCGCTCTCTCTCTCTCTTCCATTTCATTATGGGATGGAAGAGACACAGAGAGAGTGACAGGACCGTGAGAGGAGCCTCAAGGCCCCACGGTTGTAGCCAGCTCCACACATACTGCGGGTGCCGTCATTGCTCCCACAATGAGAGCTGTCAAAGTGCTCCTGCCAGCTGGAAGATGCAGACAGGGAAAGAGATTAAACAATTGCTCATGTACACAGGGAGCTGCTTGTTTAGCAGCTCCCTGTGTGCAATAGCAATGTCAGCTTCCACAGGAGACAGGGAGCTGGCTGGGACTTTGAAGACCACAAGGCTTCCCTGCAGTCCAATTGCACACTGGGTACCCTGGAAGGCACCCAGGAGTTATGGCTGGGCCTTGGGGTCCCCTGGGTCGAAATGTGCCTGGGGAGAAAGGCTGCGTAGCCCTCCACCCCTTTTGCACAATGGGCGAGCCCCAGATGATGGGGTCCTTGGGGATGAAACCAGCCTTGGGATGGGGTGTTGCGTGGCCCCCCTCTTCTATTAATGGTTTTTACTCTGTGATTCCATATTAGAAAAACTATTTGAAATCCTTTGTGGAGGTGAATGCATCATTGACCTTTTGGAGCGCAATCTGTATGAGACAGTGACAAATGTGTTCTTTCTTCTCCTCTCCTGTTGAGAGCAGAGTCCATCGTTCTCCCTTTAAGTTGCTATACGTATGCAAATGTGCAAGTAACCAGGAAGCTTCCCCAACTTGGCCATGCACTGTATAGGTTATGGACAGCTTACCAAAGGACTCCCCCAGTTTCTTTGCTGCCAATTTTGGTGGCGCGTTCTTGATGCTGAGGGATATGTGGACATCTACACAAAACAAAGAAGGACTTATGTCATATAACAGGTAACAGGTAGGACGCTGGTTTGGTGTAGTTTTACATATTTGTAATCTTGTTGGCCTCTCTACAGGTGGATTAATTTTAGCACACATTTCTAGATAAAGACACACCAGGAACAATCATATCACCAAAACGCACGTAAGGTCACTGGGGACATATCCATGTGGGCCATTATGCAGCTGTAGTGTAGAATATGTGCTGGACATTTACCCAATTAGGCAGAAAAACTCCACTTGGGTAGATATTTTGTACAAAACTGTGGCTCTTGTTGGATAAAAGGCCAGGTGAGATCCCTTTGTGGCCAAATCATTCTTACAGGTACTAAAACACCCACACAGACACTGACACACCGCTCACAGACACACTCAGACCTCACTTAGACATTCATGCACGCACTCACTGACCTAATTTAACATTCCTGCACCTACTCACAGACCCTCCCAGAGACTCACAAACCCACTCAAAGACCCAATCAGGCAGCCACTCACAGATCCACTTAGACACTCATTCACCAACTCACAGATACACTTAGATATGCACACACCCAATCACAGACCCTCTCAGACATTCATTCACCCAATCTCAGACCTAGTCAGGTTGATGCACCCAATCACAGGTCTAATCACAGACTCATGCACTTACTCAGAAACCCATTTAGAAACTCATGCACTCACTCACAGACATACTCAGAGACTCATGTACCCCATCACAGACCTACTCAGACACTCACACATCTACTCACAGACCCACTTAGACACTCACGCAGCCACTCACAGACCTGCTCAGAGACCCACACACAGACTCACTAAGACACTCAGGCACTCACTCACATACTGTGATAAAGTCATCCTTTTTGCCCTGACTACTCCCCAAATCTTTGATTGATACTGGTGGCTAATGAATCTGACTGTGCCCTGGGCACTGCTAACCAGTCCCAGGGCCAGTGTTCTGTTTAAAATGGTGTATGCAAAGTTGACATCATTATAATTGGCTCTGACAACCTACCTATAAGTCCCTAGTATACGGTAGGGCATGTATGTTTAGGGACACCATGGTAGATAAGGCATCCTTGGATGTACTGCTGTGGTCCCTGGTGTCATTATAAAGGCAGGCATGCCTTGCTGGTTGTTTTTAACTTAAAATTGACCACTAATTCGACTTTGGAATTAAAAGTACTTTTAAAGTCTCCAACTGCCTTATTTTTACATATACGTCACACCTAAAGTCTGCCCTAGGTACCCCAAGGGTTGGGTGCAGTGTAAATATAAGCAGGGACTTCATAAAACATGATTTATAAGACCTGGTGAGGGAAAAACAGCCAAATTTGTGTTTCCCCAATTGTAGTCAGTGGGTTGCATAGGCTCACATTGGGAGACTTTATTTTAACCCCTCGGTGCTGTGGACGAGCTGGTCTCGCCCTCAGCCACGGTCGCCGTGTGCTGAGGATGAGACCATCTCGTCCTGCACCTGGCTCAAAGGGGGAGTTCTAGCACTCCCCCCATGAGCCTCTCACCCACTCCCCGTGGGGCATGGATGGAAGGGGAATCACTTCCCCTTCCACCCGACCCCCCCCTTCTAATGATGTCAGCGAAGGAGGGAAGAGGAGATAAGTTTCTCCTCTGGCTGAGGGGGTTCCTCTAAATGAGGCATCGGGGGAAAGGAAAGGGTTTTCCTTTCCCTCGATGTCTCTTTCAGCGTTCCTGCTGCCCAATTGCAATGAGATCAGGCAGCAGGAATGCCCACTAGACACAAGGGATTTTGGTTTATATTGTTGTTTGTTTGTTTTATGTTTTGGGGAATGGCCCCTTGGACAAAGGTCACTCCCCTAAAGGGGCCAATATTTTCTACACCATTTTTGCCCCCCTTGGGGGCAGATCGGCTGATCATTTTTAGGCCGATATGCCCCCAAGGGGGGCAGAAGCCACAGTGATACCGTGGATGTTTTGCTATTTTTTTTTTGTGTGGGGCCAAGGGGAGCCCTCCAAAGGGGGTAAAGCACTGTTGGGCAGTAGGATGATTGTTTTGGCCCCAAGTGTGTGTGTGTGTGTGTGTTCTTTGTGTGGTGGGTGGTGGCCCCCTGGGCAAGGGTCACCATCAAAGACGGTAATATATTTTATGCCATTTCTGCCCCCTTTGGACTATTTGTTTAGGCTCATCTATCCCCAAGGACAAGCCTTCTTCTGCAGACCTTTTTTCCCATTTAAAACAAAATATATATATTTTCGCTGTATTTTGGCCAATTTCCTGGTCTCCTCCAGGGAAACTCACAAACTCTGCGTACCTCTAGAATCCCTATGATGTTGGAAAAAAAGGACGCAAATTTGGCATGGGTAGCTTATGTGCACAAAAAGTTATGATGGCCTAAGCGCAAACTGCCCCAAACAGCCAATAAAAGGCCTGGCACCTGAGGGGAAAAAGACCTGGCAGCAATGGGAATAAAGTCTTATTTCCCACAGTGATTAACTAAATATATCAAGTTTGGTACCAAATGAAATGTTATAATAAATCCAACAACTTGCCAATGTTGAATTTAATATAGCTATGACAGGGAAAGAGTTTTAAAACTATTTCTGAAAGTTACCAAATTCAGCTCTGTAGTGCCCTTTCCTAATTGGTCAGACTCTGGCAGCCTTGGCCAGGAGACCTTAATGAGGTGTGAAGTGGCGTGGATTGAGACAAAGAAAGCATCTGGTGGGAGGATAGCTGCTGCAGCAGAATGCAGACCAGCATGGGGGAAAAGTACCCAAACTGTTCTTCAAAGGAGAGAAAGCCACTTGGAACAGAACTGGACGTCCCCCATTTCCTGCTCTCCCAGATAGATGAGAGTCCGAATGATTACACCAGGAGAGGGGCTGGAAGGGGTGTGTTAAGGGATACTTAGCCACACCAGTGGGAGGACTCAGTCAGCTCTAACCTCCAAGGATGAATTTTCTCCATGTTGGATATTTGAAGAATGTTGCATTCTGGGATTGATTTTTGCCATAATTCCCAGGAAGTGGTCACCTCAGAAGGTGTCACTGTGCACCCCATCGGACAGTAGCACCACACTGATTCCTAACCAAGGAGCAAGGATAAATGTGGCAGAGCTGCCCCACAATTCAGAACCCTGCTGGAAGAAGATACTTGAGAAGAAAGTCTGTCCTGTAGGATCCTTGGCTTGCACCTGAAGAATTGTGCTCACAAGAACTGCACCAGCTGCACACTTTGGGCTTCATGAAGAGGACTTTGCCTTGTGCTTGCAACTCCAGGAGTGGATTCCCTGTTGCTACTGGTACAAAGGAGCTGATCAGAGTCCCCCGCATCAAGTCCTGCAAGAAGAGCCTAGCTGACCAGCTTCCATTGGTCATTTGAGGATTCTGCCAGGTGCATTCTGGGAACTGTAGTCCCAACTTTCAATGAGCAACTCAGAGCTTCTGGAATTTTGGATCATGTTTGTGGACACCTCAAGGAACCAAAAGGGACTTCTGGAAGATAATCCAGAAGTTTGGAGAAGTTTGGAGCAACTTTGAAAAAAGGTCCATAAGTTGACTGACCTGACTTAGAGAGTCAAGCCAGCTACTTTCAACTGAAGCCACCCCTAAATTTCAGGTTAATCCCACTGAAATCTCCGGAGCTCCAGACTTCTAAGATTTGAATGGGGGCTCGTGGAAAAGCAATTTGATGATGTTGCATCAAAATCGACTAGCTAAGGAGGACCGCATGACATTGAGTAAGAAAAGCTCAATGAAAGTTTCTTAATGTGAAGGTAAAACTTTGATCAAGGCTTCCCAGTCAGTGTATCTGAGCAAGGCTCCATCATGGCTGACCTCATCTTTTGACTTTGCCAAGGTTGAGTGTGTCCACATGTTCTCGGTTGTCGCTTTTGGTTTTTAGGTGCTAGAAAGTATTTTTTTTCATTACATTTTTACAAATTCACATCTCCGGTTCCATTCATTCGATTTTTCTCATTTTGATATAATTTTCATTGTTGGATTTTTATTGTGTGTTGTGTTTTACTTATTTACTGTTTTTTTTTATATTAAATGCTTTACACAGCTGTCTCCTAAGTTAAGCCTAACTGCTTGTGGTCCAATCCACCAAGGGTTGAGCAAGGATTGATTTACTGAGACCTTGACTGGATCTAGTGGGGGATTGTGGTTTTTTGCCAAGTGTAGGTACCTACCTGCCCCTACCAATAATCCACTTTTCAAAACTTTTGGTGCGCAGTGGTGGGGTCCAGTATTTGTGATTGATATCACAACACAGTGTTAAGTGAAGCTAATTAAAAATCCTCTGAATTGTCGTAGTGCAAAAATAGTTTTAGATTATTTTAATTTCAATCAATTATTATTTGTGATTTTTTAAAGTTCCTGATTCAATTTTTGCAGAGTTTTTCCAGAATGACACAAAACCTAAGGATACCATGGAGCTTGTTCTGGATAGCCTACCCCCACTCACAGTAGACCAGCTTAGAGGGATGTGTACTCTAAGGGGGTTCTCAGCAGCTGCTAAATTTAGGAAGGCTGAGCTGGTTAAGTCCCTTAGATCCTAGGAAGAAGAACAGGAGATACGCACAGAGGCGGCTCCAGTAGGAAAGGAGAGGGAAGATGCTAATTCTAACCTTTCAGGGGAGGGAGAACTCCTATACTCCAGTGATGGGAGGAAGAGGGGCCATCCCTCCACACAGTGACCAGGACCCTGCCTAGAGCTAGTTGGGGGAGAAGTTTCACCTCAGAACGAGCAAACCTGTTCCTTAGGGAAAGAGAGCTGGAGGCCCAGCTGTCCTTTTTAGCTCTAGAGGCAGAGAAGTTAGCCATAGAAAAAAAAATACTGGGGTTTACTCTGTTAGGGGAACTGATCCCAGTGTCTGGGAGGGATAGGCTCCTGATCCTAGGGGAGGATGAGACAGAGTCCTATCCCAATATGAAGGGATGCCTCACTCACAAGTTTGTTCTTACCCCAGAGCAGTACAGGATGAGGTTTAGGGATACCTAGAAGGTCAATACCCAGTCCTGGGATGAGCTTGTGGACACCTCAGTTAATGCATTGGAGGGCTAGATGTAGGGTAACAAGGTAAATACTTATGAGGGGCTATATAATTAGGTTATGAAGGATCACATCTTGATTAATTGTATCTCAAATAAGCTATGCCAGTATCTGGCAGACTCTAAGTTGTCCGAACTCAGGGACATGGGCGAGGGCAGCTGATGAGTGGTTTCGAACAAGTACCAAGTGGGTGATCAGAAGTAAAGAGGAGAAGGTCCCTCCCAGGGGAAAGCCCAGGGGAAGGAAGATAAAAAATTCAAAAAGCCCTCTCAAGAGTCCCCAAAACCTGCATAGGGAGGGGGAGCTGAGTGCCATATCACTTCCAAGGAGAGGGGGTATCAGGGGAAGAATTCTGACCTTGTTAAGGCAGGGAACTGTTCTGACTGTTACCAGTAAGGAGACAAATGAGGAGATGCTGGACATGTCCAAAATGGTAACACTGTGGTAGCGCGACTGTAGAGTTCTGTTGCCAACACCAACAGGGCAAACAGTAGCGGGACAAAGCTTAAGCCACTGACCCTCATTGCCTACCAGGAGGGGTGCATCTGGAGACTGGGGAGGCCGCTGATTGCAGTTTTTGACTGCAGCAGATCGGGAATTGGCATTGCACCTCACCCGACTCGAGAAGGGTGCTCTTCGTAATGGCAGCTGCCACGTGGTGAGTGGTGTGGTAGCCTATGTTTGATTTGGCAGCAGCACTATGGGAGCTGACACAGTGATTTTCTCTGCTAGAGGGTGGCATTTGAAGGGCAAAAGGGACACCGCAGTTCCCAGGTGGTGACTGGTCCTGCGGCATAGAAGTTGTGTCCTGGTGGGCCTCATCTCCATCCACCGCTGCATCAGAGTGATCAAACTTCCAGAGAGGAGTGGCCCACACTTCTGACACACCTGTGGACACTGCCCCCTTGTCCTCATCCGCAACACAACCCAGCTGGATTGAGTGTGAGACTGGGGTGGGCAGATTGCACCTTTCTCATCTTACGATACAGGGCCTGTGCCAGGGCCATGAGCAGACCTGCATCTGGAGGCCGCCTGCGACTGGATTGGGGTGGCCACCCCTTGAATTAATGAAAGTGCCTCTCAGTGGACTCTAGGCCTGGGGGATGACCTCTGCTGCAGACAACTCACTCCACCCACTTGAAATAGAAGGAAAACTTGTGAAAAACGGACTACAGAATTCTGGTATGATGCATCCTGGACTTTCAGTGGAAAGGGGATAAGTGGAGTCGCCCCCGCGCTTCTCTGCGCTGGAGCCCTGTGCTGCCCTGCCCCTTCTGGGGTCATCAAATGGGTCATCATTGATGTGTCTGGCCCTGAGCTCCAGGCCTACTGTGCTGTTTCCCTACAGCTTGCCTCAACACAAATAATTTATCCCATTGATACCAGTACGACTGGTGGCTCCAGACCTACACTCTCATTAGCCTTCTCCAGTTTACTCTGGGTTTAGGACCTACTCGGCATCAGCAGTTGTCAAAACACCGTTGGGAGCAGGACCTAATGTTGCTTCACTTGAAAACTTTGTCCGCGACCCCTTCATGCTCCTGAACGGGAAACATCCTGAACAACTAGGTCTAAACCACTACTTGCCTGAACCACTACTGCTAAACAACTAAAAAGTCTCTACAACTAAGTACTGCACAACTACTGTCTAAACAACAATTGTGCCTGAATAACAATTGCCTGAACAACTAATTTTAAGGTAAGGTTTTCTTTTTGTTTTTTATGGTTTATTAGTTGTTTAGAATATATATATATATATATATATATATATATATATATATATATATATATATATATATATATATATATATATATATATATATATATATATATTAGTTGTTCAGTCAATTGTTATTCAGGCACAATTGTTGTTTAGACAGTAGTTGTTCAGTGCTTAGTTGTAGGGACTTTTTAGTTGTTTAGCAGTAGTGGTTTAGGCCATAGTTGTTTAGGACCTAGTTGTTCTGTCACATATTCTCCTGAGCACCTACATCTGAGAGGGTTGTGCCTGACACTCAAAACTAGGATTTGATGGAAACATCTTCTTGAGCATTCCTCTCTCAGCTCTTCTGCCCCACTCATAGGTTTGAACAGGGAGCCTCCAGGGTGCTTAGGGTCACCCTCCCACCACCACTCAAGATTGACATGGCAATACCATGAACCAACAAAAAAGATAATCCCATCAAGCACCCTTTCACTAAGCCTGTCCAGAAGAAGGCGACCCTCATGGAGAACATCTCCCATCTACCCCTTTCCCAAATTGAAGGCACCCCCTCTGAACAAATGGGCAAAGACATTCCATCACTCAACACTTCCTGGAATCCCTCTATGGGGCTCTGCGAGCAGATATAGCAGCCCTCAAACAGGAGCTGGCAGCAGACATGAAGGAAGTCAAGAGAGAAGTCGGGGACCAAGGCCATAGGGTGGATGCTCCTGAGCGATCAGGTGATGCCCATGAAGAAGAATTGGACTCCTACCGGTGTGAGCTCCTGGAACTGCAGGACCAGAATGTGGATCCGCGATATCAACTGGAAGACCTTGAGAACCAATCGAGGAGGTCCAACATTCGAATTTGAGGAATTTCTTTCTAAGTAGATAATGGGAACCTGGAAGAATATGCCTGCCGACGCTTTCACTACCTGATACCAGAGCTTACTCCTCAACAAATTGTACTAGACCGAACACAGAGAGCAGGCCACTCAGCAAAGAGCCCAGGGTTACCTCATGACATTCTGACCTGCTTACATAACTGTAGCCAGAAGGAGACGATCATGGCAGCAGTATGAGATCGTGATACCATTGAGATTGAGGGCTTTAAAATCTGGATATTTCAAGACCTCTCTTCCATCACCCTCTAATGGCGATGCCTCTTAAAACAGCTCACAAACATGCTCTGAGAAAAGGAGATCAAATATCAATGGGGACAACTCTTCTGTCTCATTTTTACATGGAACAAAGACTGAAGATCATATGCACCATGGGGCCTCAGACTTTTTGGATGGTGACACCCCAACTGATGTGGAGTCAGCAGGCACTTTGTCGCAGATCACTAGCTTACCACCCCAGAACAAATTGCAATCTAAGAAGCCAAACGCAAAGAGTGCATCTTTCCCCAGATCCTGACAATGAAGTGTGGTTGGCATCACTACCCTATCCCCACTAATGAATGTGGCTAAGGACTCTGTACTGGAGTGTCCACCCCAGTTAACCATCTACTTGATAGTTACCACTTATCTGAATGGCAGTGTGGGTGGTGAAGCTCCCTCTGTGCCAACCAGATGCACTCTCATATTTGGTGGCCCCGACACAGACCCTACTCACACTATTAATCTCACTAACTGGTAGAACCGGCCAAACCCAGAGAGTCAGGCTCCCACCATTCACCTCGAAACCAACTGAGATCAGCTGTCAAGTCCTCGAGGACTCCTCTCTGAGCCCCACCCTCTTCAATATTTACATGACCCCACTCGCCAACATCATCAGAAACAATGGTCTCAACATCGTCTCCTATGCAGCTCTCGGGCATCCTCAGACACCGACCAACCACACACGCAACCTAGGCATCATCCTCGATTCCTTGATCTCAATGGACCACCAAGTCAACGCAGTCTCATTTTTTTGTTTTCACACACTCCGCATGCTCTGAAAGAGCTTTAAATGGATCCCCATCAAGGCTAGAAGAACAGTCACCCAGGCACTTGTCAGCAGAAAGTTTATTGGGCAACGCACTTAATGCTGGCACCACTAAGAAACTACAAACAAGACTCCAGAGAATCCAGAATGCAACAGCCAGACTCATCTTGGACATGCCCCAACACAACCACCTGAAAAACCTCCACTGGCTCCCGGTCAACAAACAAATCACCTTCAACCTCCTCAGGCAGGCATACAAGGCACTACAAAACATCGGAGCTGCCTACCTCAAACACCGCCTCTCCTTCTCCACACCCTAAAGACAACTCTGCTCTACTAAGCTGGCCCACATCTCCACCCCAAGGATTTCCAAGAACTCAGCTGGTGGAAAATCCTTCCTATACCTCTCTGCGCAGACCTGGAACACGCTTCGTCCCCACCTCAGGCAATCCCCCTCACTGATCCAGTTCAGGAAGGACCTCAAGACCTGGCTCTTCAACTGATCGGCTATCCACCCCCAGTGCCCTGAGAACCTCCAGGTGATAAGCCATGCTCTATAAGTCCCATGACTGATTGATTGGTTGCAATGGTTATGTTTGTTATAAATGTTCTTACCAAGGTTATCTCCTTTGCCTTCCCATTCCCCTTTCCCAAGCTAACGCTAGTAGAGGTGCTTCCCACTCTTCCCTATGAGTACTTCCTGCTTACTTTTTATGGGGGATACTGCATGATGGAGGTGGTACATATGCCCTTCTCTCCATTACACATTAAACGGTCTAAATAGTTAGCTATGTTGTAATAAAGATGCAGAATTCAATAAAGTTTCTTTATTGGAGAACATCTCATCCTTCACTCCAGCTTCCCAGCATCTTCCAACTATCCCCAAACTCCAGCATAACTTCCAGAATCTGGAACATGCTATCATTGTATATTTTCCCTTCCCTGTCATTGACAGTAGACTAGTCTCAATTAAGATGATAATATTTACAAGATACCACATATATCATGTTGGAGATCTTAATGCATTGTCTAAATGCTTTGCACTAGTATTACTGCTGAAAGCCATGCATTGTGATATTTGCCTGCTGCAGGAAATGCACCTTCGGAAGGTGGACTGGGGATATCTAATATCCAGATGGTTTGATCGCCAATATTTTTCATCCACTAGGGAGAAAAACATAGGTCCGGCCATTTTATTGGCCTCCTATTTCCCTGGTAGGGTGGTTCAGACAATACCAGGTATGCTCTTGTCTCTCTGCATTGTGTTACTGACATATACCTTTACCCTTGCCACTCTCTCTATGCTCTGAATGATCACCAGGTGGCCTTTATCTTAGAAGCAGTGGGGTGGGTCATGACCTCTGGGAACACGGATGCCTTAATTGGGATGACTATACCTTAGTGGTGGACACCAACATAGATAGATCTCATAGAGGGTGGGTCAATTGGGGTCCCCTTACACCTCAAGTCTGCCAGCAGCTGGGGGAGTATGGGCTTGCAGATATTTGGCTCTGCCGTCACCTAACTGGAAAGAACTATAGCTTTTTCTCAGTCGCCCACCACACATATGCAATGATAAACTAATTCCTTGTAACTCCGTACCTTTTAACAGCAGCCACGGCAGCAAACATAGAAACAGATGCATTCTTGGATCACTTACCAATTAGTCTCACAGTACACCTACACCACCTTACCCCGCCACAACGCTCTTGGCGCCTCAATCATAACCTTTTAATACACGCTCACATAACTGATGAAACACAGACTCCCATCACAGATTTTCTAGAGCTCAACGACACACCAGCCACATGCATGCATTGTGTAACTTTGTAAATATGACACATGGTTTTTTGCCATTTATCGCCACATTAGCATTAAAAACAATGATGCAAACGTGTTGTTAGGATGTCCCACAACCACACCCTTTTACTGTCAGTCGATGCTGAAAAAGCTTTTGATTGGTTACACCGGCCATATCTACGTATAGTGTTGAGTAAGGTGGGTCTTGGCCAATGCTTCAGCAGCTGGATCTGGTGTAGTTATACAAGTCCCCTAGCAGCAGTATGAGTCAATGGATTGACCGCCTCTAAGATCACCATTACTGTTGGTATGTGGTAAGGCTGCCCACTCTCACCGCTCCTCCTCAATCTATTTATGGATACCTTTGCAAAGGTTGACCGCAGGAATCCATCAGTAATGGGTGTCACAATGGGCAGGAGAGACCACAAGCTGGCACTCTATGTTGATGACGTTATGGTGGCATTGTCTCATCCTCTCCAATCACTATCCCTACTGGTTGATGCACTCACATCGTTCAGCAGAGCCTCGTGTTTCAAGGTGAATTAAAAAAATTGCAAATCCTTGACCTTACTGTCTCCAAACCTAACCAACTTTTTCTTAAGCACCATTTTCCATTTGTATGGGCTGTCCATAGGGTGCCCTATTTGGGCCACCAGATTCATGCTACCATTGTTCACACTGCGGCTGCTAATTATAATGCTCTCCACTTGGCTATCTATTCCACAACACACACATGGAAGGGAATAATAATTTGCGAATATTGCACATGGTGAAAAAAAATCATTTTAAACCTATAATTTGACCCTCTAAAACCCCTATATCACACCCCATGAGTCAAGATACCTCCACTCTGACTCATTATGCTACTTTTTATTTTGTTTTGCAGCCCTGGGGACCATGTCCCAGGACATTAAAATAGCTGCTTGACCTTTCTGTTCAGGTCGTAGCCAACCGATTACTGTGCTTTTATTCATGTACACATTTGCGAATATTCACAATTATTATTCGCAAATCCTTTGCGCCTCATGATACCTATATTTCTTTTTCTTTTACTATCTCATAAACGTCTGAACAGATTTACACCAAACAAGGAAGAGTCTTCTTTCGGGACCTAAATCAACCTTTCTGCCAAATTTGGTGGAATTCCATTGAGCAGTTCGGGTTGTAGTAATGTACAAAATGCCTATGAGAATTAACATGAGAAACACAACTTTTTTGTCCCCCCATTTCTCAGCCCCCGCTTGACAGATTCACCCTGAAAATTTGCATGCATAACAAGATTCTCTGGAACACAGTTTTTGGCAAATTTTGTGAAGATTAATCAAACAATGCCAAAGATGTAGGCAAGTCAAAAATGTCTTTTCTATGGAAACATGGTTTTAAGTTTTAATCATATATATATATATAAACAGTTGACAGTAAGTAGTCATAGTTAGGACCTAGTTTCCATGGAGAAAGCGTTAGGTGTAATTATGTCCAGCGGTTTAGGGTGCAGTTGTGTTCAAAAACCCTATTGGAATTAACATTTTAGGTCCCAGAATTTTTTTTGGCCCCTGCTCGTCGGCTCACCCTGAAACTTTCCAGACAGTAGCTGAAGTAAGCGTTGACATTTTGGGGTAAATTCTGTGAAGATTCATCATCAGGTTCCAAAGATATAGGCAAGTCAAAAAAACCTTTTTTCTATCAAAACAAAGTCCTATCTATAACTAACTTGTGCTGGTCGCCACTAGGTAGTAGATAGATAGATAGATAGATAGATAGATAGATAGATAGATAGATAGATAGACAGATAGATAGATAGATAGATAGATAGATAGATAGATAGATAGATAGATAGATTGTTCAATTCACTAAAAAACAAAGGTTACAAGGGTGTTATAATGAGGTTGACATTCTGCCCATACAAAACCACAAAACCATCTATATGTATGTGTATAGATAGATCGATAGATAGATAGTTAGATAGATAGATAGATAGATAGATAGATAGATAGATAGATAGATAGATAGATAGATAGATAGATAGATAGATAGATAGATAGATAGATATATAGATGTTACCCAGTGGTTGTTGCCACTGTGTAATTATAATATATTAGAATTTTCTCAGGAAATGCGATTATGTTTTGCTAAAACATTTGGCGTCATTTGACAAATCTTCTTGTAACTTTCCAAAATGCTGCACATTTTTACCTAGTTTGTACATGAAAAAATAATTCTGGGTGATCCATCATGCAAAGGCTGAGAAAAAGGGGGGTCTCAAAGATCAAAATTCCATGCATTTTCCATTAACTTATTTAAGTAGCAGTACCACCAAAACTACTGAACAGAATTGCACCAAATTTAACAGGAGTCTAGATCTGGTCCAGAAAGTGTGCCGTTACAAGGCTAGGGGACCCAGCCCCTGTCCTGATGTTTATTAAAAAAAAAAATAATAATAATATATATATATATATATATATATATATATATATATAGGGGCAGGGTAGGGATACCTTGTACCCCAAATCCAGTGTGTTGGTCTTCAAGTTCTGGTGGGCCAAAATGTATAAATATTTTTAAAAAGTGGCAATCCTATAAGATTTCCTGAACTCCCTGGACTCCCAGGACTCAGAGGATTTCCGCTGGATCACACATGTAAAGGAAAACAATTAATCACCTGTTGACATTTCTAAAACAGATTATTTTGGGTGTGAGAGAGGGGGGCATGCGCCCCCTCTCCATGCCAGAGATGGCCCCCAGAGACCCTACCTCCTTGGCCACATTCATCCTAAAGGGGAGGGGTGCATGGCCTTCCTCCTCGAGCATTATTAAGACCCTATGACCCCATCCCCTGGGGTCAAAAATATGTTAATAGAGGACAGGTTTTGTCACCCCTCTCTCTGAGCCCAAATAAGCCCTGTGCATCCATCCCCTCCAGCCAACGACTTTGTAAATGGGAGGGGAGTATGTACCCTATCTCCCTGAGCCTTCCAAGACCGCATCAACCCCATCCCCGTGGGCTGGTTCTTATACTGTGTTCCAGGGAGCACACCCCCTTGACATAGTGCTTTTCCCTGTCAGCAGGATTGCTGGCAAGTAAAGAAGTATACTTCCACCCTGTAGGAGCTTTGAAAATGGTCTCACCGGGTGGGAGCCCACTTTTGTTTCCCAGCATTAGTTCCTCCGGGTAACAAAACTGTAACTGCTCCCACACAATGGGAGCAATCAAAAGCAGCTGCACTCTATTGGTTGTGGGAGAAATGCTTGCTCCCATGCTGCCCCCTACATTATGTTTGACCCCTGGGGATAAGGCCCTGGGGCCCATTTGTGGTTGGGGAGGGGAACCACGTAACCCCTCTCCTAATAATAATGTAGTTATTTTGGGATGGAGTCGTTGGGGCCTCTTATGGCTTGGGGGTCACATGCTCCCCATTATAATTAAAGAATGGCCCCAGGGGAAGAGGTCTCCAGAGCCCAGTTGGGCTCGAGGGAGGGACCATATGCCCCTCCCCAAGTATTAATGTATTTGGCCCCAGGGGATGGAGTCGCTAAGGCCTCTTAAGGCTCTGGAAGGGCAGCTATGTGCCTCCCTCCCTAATGAAGTATGGACATCGGGCTAGGATCCTCTGGGCCCATTTAGTCTCATGGGTGGGGGCTGTGTGTCCTTTCCCCCAATAATAAATGTTTTGACCCAAGAGGATGGGGTCCTTTGGGCCAACAGTGGGGTAGTAAATAAAGCTAAATTATTGGAAAAATAAACACATTTTTTATAAATACATTACACCAAAACATTAAAAATCTGAAGGGGTTACTCTGTCACAAACATGACAGATAACCTGTCCACTGTATTATGATCCCATTATATCCTATGGAAATTGTAATAGGTTAGATGGGATATCCACCACATTTGTGATGGTGTAACACAACTGCCATACTCTAAACAAGGCCCTAAGGCTCTGAAATGGAGGTTGTTTTTCTCCACCAGGACAAGGCAAGGCAGCAGGCTGTAACTGAAGAGGGCTCCATGGGGTCAGAAACCTTATCACTGAGGATATGTTAAGACAGGTTTACTGCTACGGAGATGTTCCGGGTGGGCCAAACCTGTTGCTTCAGCTCAGCAGAGTTACTCCAGTTACTTCTTTGCTGAGTTGGCTTTGGTTGTTGGTCATACTTCTCCAGTGGCTGGGAGTCAGAATTGTTCTAAGTCCTGACACTTTGTGGTGGTAGGCCCTTTTTCATCAGCTATTCACCTGAGGCTCCCAAGCTTCTGGAGGTCTTATTACTTGAGGGATTGGTTAAACTTTGTTGCTATGGACTAATCCACTCCTCAGTTAAAAACAAGGGATTCATAGCACAGTTGTAGGTTTGAGTACAGACAAAGGCCACAGACTTGCACAGTTTATCAGAACTGTGAAAAAACACCCACCAATTCTCGAAGATGCCTCCCAAAGGGGCCAAGAAGGCCCTGTACAAGGTTCAATGTAGGACCAATTATGACTAAGCAACTGGTCATCCAGGAAAAAGTGGTTCTTCAGCTTGCTGTGTCCCTGATGCCACATGGGGGGGCAGCCTACTAACCCGTGGAGTCCAATTCTTGGTCCTGGGTACATGAGTGAGCAGATCCAGTAATTCAGGGATCCTCTGAGGTTACAGCAAGTATTTAATCCACTTCTCATATTCTGTAGGTCTGGAAAGTGTCCCATTTATTCTATTTATTATTTGCTCTAGCCTATTGGGGGGTTACGCCTAGCTCCTTCCTAACCAGTGGGTTTAAGTTTCCTAGGGGTTACCCAAACCACATTTAAACCTTTTCAAGTCAATGAAGTTCCTGAGTGCACGCCAAATGTTCTTCTTGCAGTGGGAGAAAATATCTCTTTACACCCAGGCTATTGTCCCTGCTCTCACAGCAGTTTTCACACTTCATCAAGGTGAAGCACTGACAGAAAAAATGTCAGTATGCTAATGCTACTTAGCCACTGATGATTCAGGTAAACGACAACTTGCTAAAAGTTACTTTTGCTAAATATTCATTAAATCATTAAAATCCTACTTTAACATTGAATTGGATTCTTTATAAATATTAAAAATAGTCTTAGAAACAATTTTGTAGCCATTTTCTCTCACATGTTACAGACTAAGGGGGTCATTCCGACTCCCGCCGGCGGCGGTAACTGCACGCCCGGCGGGAGCCGCCGAATGTCCGCACTGCGGTCAAATGACCGCGGCGGTCATTCTGAGTTTCCCGCTGGGCTGGCGGTCGACTGCCAGAAGGCCGCCCGCCCGCCCAGCGGGAAACCCCCTTCCACGAGGATGCCGGCTCCGAATGGAGCCGGCGGACTGGAAGGGGTGCGACGGGTGCAGTTGCACCAGTCGCGATTTTCAGTGTCTGCCACGCAGACACTGAAAATCTATGTGGGGCCCTGTTAGGGGGCCCCACGACACCCGTTCCCGCCAGCCAGGTTCTGGTGGTGAAAACCACCAGAACCAGGCTGGCGGGAAGGGGGTCGGAATCCCCATGGCTGCGCTGCTTGCAGCGCCGCCGTGGAGGATTCCCTGGGGCAGCGGGAAACCGGCGGGACACCCCCGGTTTCCCGTTTCTGACCACGGCTGTACCGCCGCTGTCAGAATGCCCATGGAAGCACCGCCAGCCTGTTGGCGGTGCTTCCGCGGTCGTTGGCCCTGGCGGTCCATGACCGCCAGGGTCAGAATGACCCCCTAAATCCTATATACTGCACTTTGACATTTTCTATGATTCTGCTACATGTTAGTGAAAATAGCTTTTAAATATTTAAAATTAGGGTTTCGCTCTTGCCAAAAATGGTTACTTTGACAGGTTTGTATGGTAGGTTTTACACTGCTGCAGTCAGGCTATGCAGGGTAGGACTAAATCCATGTTATTTCTGTCACTTTCATGGATGGCACAATAAGTGCTGAAGTTCATAAATGAATTTAACTTTCTATGCCACAGATATATCCTCTGCACCATATACCATGGCCTAAAAAAAAAAAATTATGCCTGTAATGAGTATGCAAATACACCCATTTTCAAAGGGTACTTTACTCTGTTTTAGCAGGGATAACTTTCACACAGTTGTAGGTCCAGCACACATAAGGTCCAGAAAAAGCAGAAGAAACAGTGGTGATCATGCCAAAATGGCAGATTTGTTACACATGTGTGCATGGGCATTTGGGTTTTAGTGTGTCTATGTGTCTTTTTGTTTACTACTATGTCTCAATATAATTGTCTTAAGTGTGCAGCACTGGGCCCCTGTGTATCTGTGTGTGTGTTTGTGTGTGTGTAAATGTGTGCCTGCCTTCAAGTCATTTTGCATGTATGTTCCTGGATTTGTACTTGTATGCATCTATATTTAGCTTTCAACATGCCACGTTTTATGAGAGGCACCTTCTAACCTACAAGTCTGTCAAATAATGTTGCTGTACTTTTTGGGCCTGACAAACGTACATTTAGTGAGCAATCTGTAACTATCATTTCTGAAATATACCATTAGCTAAAAAAAGATAAATGGATGAATTTTCCCACTGTTATAATAAATAGAAAAGGTTTGTAAAACTACAAATGTTAATGTACTATTGAGAAAATATTTTAACTTAAATATTTTATAAATTAGTTGTCAGAAATGGAATTATTAACTTGGGAGGAGGGCACCTCTACTAACTCTGTACATTTACTCTGGTTAGCTCAAAACAAAGTTCTTAGACAATCTCTGCTCAACCCGAGGAAGCTATAGCACAATCAGCCGGCAACCACCAGAGAATTGCGTTTTAAATTCAGCACCAACAATTTAAAAATAAAGAACTCAGAAGAATAAGATTCCTTAAGCAAGTATATTATATATATTTGTGAGTTAGGCTTTAGAGAGTGTAGGAGGCTGGCCTGGTTTGCAGTGGGTACCTGAGGTACTTACACCTTATAGCAGGTCCAGTTATCCCTTATTAGTGAAATGTAGGCAGTGTCTAGAAGCCAGGCTGTCTAGAGGTAGCTGTAGGCAAAGCAGCCAAGGCTGAACTAAGAGACATGCAGAGTTCTTGCAATACCATTAGTCATACAGTAACTACACACAAGAAAAGACAATCCTCAGTGTTACCAAAAATAAAGGTACTTTACTTTAGTGACTCAAGGCAAAAATATTTTAGAGGCTATACTCCGTTAGGAGGTAAGTAATACACATAAAATATACACTACCAACCAAAATCAGGTAAGTAAACAGGCATAAAATAGTGAAAATAGTGAAAATCACCTATGGGGAACACAAAACATATACTAAATAATGGAATGCGAATGTTGCTTTCCCACCTAGGCATGAGTAATGTACAGCAGGGTGCTGTGGGTGTAAGAAAACACCAAAGGTAAGTAAAGTACCCCACCCCAGAGTCCAGGAAAGCAGGAGTAACGTACATCATGTTTCCTCAGAACACACTGGGAGTCGTGATAAAGAATTAAGCGAAAACCAAGCAAGACTGCAAGACACCAAAATTGGATTCCTGGATGTGAAGACCTGTGGAGGGAGGAGACCAAGTCCAAGAACAGCTGAAGAACCCTGGAGTAACAGAAGCCCCTGCTAACTGGAAGAAGGAGCAAAAGTGGATCCTCCGGTTAGAAGAAAAAGTCAGAGATGCACCAAGGAAAACAGCTGTGGGTTCCTGCTTGGTGAAAGCGATGTCCACGTCGAGTAGAAGAATGCAGGCTGGTTTTCGTCACTGGATTCTGCCAACAAGCCTTGGCTCACGCAAAAGACATTTTTGGTGGAGGAAGGCGCTACCTGAACCCAAGAGGGACCTGGGGCTCTCAACTCAGACTAATGGGACAGAGGGGGCTCTCAGCACTTCAAAAATCCCTCAGATGACCAGGCAGCACCCACAGGAGTCCCAGGACATGGGGACAAAGGAGTTGAAAATAGCAGTCATCACAGCACTACACAAAGGGATCCCACGCTGCCAGAGAACAACTCAGGGAGCTGAGCATCACAGGATAGAGTGCTGGGAACCTGGGCTACGCTGTGCATGAAGGATTCCTTGGAGGTCCTGCAGCGATTTGGCATCGGACCCCGATTTCTTCGCATGGTAAGGCTACTATACATTAATCCTCGAGTCCGGGTCAAGATGGGGGGGGAATATTTCGGAGCCGCAAGGGCACGAGACAGGGCTGTCCCCTTTCTCCGTTGCTGTTCTCCCTTGCCATGGAGCCCTTGGCTGCAGTACTATGTGATCGGGTCCCCTGCTGGGGAATTGCCATAGGAGACGGCATGCACACTGTATCGCTATATGCCGACGACCTCTTACTGTATTTCAGAGATGTCACCTGGGTTCCTTCAGCGGTCGGGACATTACTGCAGCAGTTTGCCTCACTCTCTGGACTAAGGGTTAATTGGGCTAAGTCGTGACTCTTCCCCTTTGATCCTACACTCCCAAACCCAGAACTGCGCCTTTCTGGAGTTGCTGTTCCCTGGCAACCTCATATGTTCCGATATTTAGGCATCCATATTTACCACCATAAAGAGGACTTATTTGACGGGAACCTTAAGAGGGCGGTGTCCTCCATTAAATCCCAGATGACCTTCTGGCAAACGCTGCCACTGTCTGTGGCGGGCAGAATTGCACTATTGAAAATGATTGTACTGCCACGCCTATTATACTACTTTTCCAACCTTCCTCACTACATACCGGTCAGTTTTTTCAGGGACCTGGAATACAAGCTGAGAGAATTTATCTGGAATAAGGGGCGCTGTAGAGTTGCGCTTATGAAACTCTACATGCCACTGGAGCGGGGCGGTCTATCGGCTCCTAATCTGGAAAATTATTACTTGGCTTCCCAGCTCCAGTGCGTGTCCAAATGGCTAGTGGGCCTCCATCTTCCTGATACGGCAACCACTGTGGGCCCCTGGTCCCTTACGCAAGTGGTGCATTTGTTTCACCTACTCACGCGCCCGGCGCCGGCAGAGCAGCTTTTCCTTAAGGTGGCTCACAGTTGCTACCAAAGGTCCCTGCGCCTTACGAGGGAAACTGTCCCATTTGCTCCGGCCCTGGCCCTTCTGGGTACACCTCATGGCACTAAAGTCATGTCAGGAGCTGAACTACGAGAGTGGCATGAGGCGGAACTGCGCACGCTTGGTGATCTGTATAGTGATGGTAGGCTGATCTCGTTCCCCGGTTTGGTCACAGAAGCGGGCTTTCCTGCAGGACAGTTCCTGCTGTATAACTCACTGTTGCGATCTTTATCCACTGAATGGGGAGACCTGACGACTGCCCCGCCGACTCATCTACTAATATAACACATTCAAGTGATGGGGCAGGGACGATACCTGATTAGGTGGTTCACGGATGCATTGCAAACGCACTTGACCCAAGAGCACACTGCACTGCGCACTGCCTGGGAAAACAAATTGGCTACCTCCTTCACCAACTCGCAGTGGAAATCTGTTCTCTCTAGCCATACTAATGTACCTCACAACTCCAGATTTCGACTTATACAATTTTACATCATCCATAGGGCATAACTTACGCCAGCTCGCATCAACAGATATTTCTCTTGTTGCGATGCAGCTTGCCGCCGTTGCAAACACCTCAATGCAGACATAATCCACATGTTATGTCCTGACCCTCCTTACACTGCTACTGGAGAGCCGTGGTGGACTGTTTATCAGCATGCATGACGCGCACAGTATTGTTTACATGGGAGGTCTGTGTGCTGGGTCTATTCCATAGAGGCCCACGTCACAGGGCCACCAAAAGATTTTTAGATTTGGGCTTAGTGACAGCAAAAAGGCTGATAACCTGCAGATGGAAGTCTGCAGAAGTGCCTACTGAAATGGCTTGGAAGCAATCATTTGCAATTTGGGCGGGTGCGGACGGGGTGGCATTGAGGCGGGAGGATGCACTGGGGCTGCGCAAATACCCACTATCAGACAGTTGGGAGGTGAGGTTGGGAGGTGATGTTGGCGCACTTACAAAACCCAGGCACAGGCCCGATTCGGAGGAGTCAGACTAGTAATTGGGACGGACTTGCACCCAACCCAAAATAGAAGCACGCAATGGTGTCTGCCGGAGCGCTTATAGTTTGTTACGCTCCCATCTCAAATGTGTAGGCAAAGATAAAGTAGACATCAGGCATCTAGTGCTTAAACACGGTCCCAACACACGTTAGCGCATCCTTGCGACATTAAAGGGTCTCCACATACACAAAGGTACGATCATGCAATTATCAACCACTTGAAGATATAGGCCCTCATTCTGACCCTGGCGGTCTTTGACCGCCAGGGCGGAGGACCGCGGGAGCACCGCCGACAAGCCGGCGGTGCTCCAATGGGGATTCCGACCGCGGCGGTAAAGCCGCGGTCGGACCGGCACCACTGGCGGGGTCCCGCCAGTGTACCGCGGCCCCATTGAATCCTCCGCGGCGGCGCAGCTTGCTGCACCGCCGCGGGGATTCTGACCCCCCCTACCGCCATCCAGATCCCGGCGGTCGGACCGCCGAGATCCGGATGGCGGTAGGGGGGGGTCGCGGGGCCCCTGGGGGCCCCTGCAGTGCCCATGCCACTGGCATGGGCATTGCAGGGGCCCCCGTAAGAGGGCCCCTACATGTATTTCACTGTCTGCTGCGCAGACAGTGAAATACGCGACGGGTGCAACTGCACCCGTCGCACAGCTTCCACTCCGCCGGCTCGATTCCGAGCCGGCTTCATCGTGGAAGCCTCTTTCCCGCTGGGCTGGCTGGCGGTCTGAAGGAGACCGCCCGCCAGCCCAGCGGGAAAGTCAGAATTACCGCCGCGGTCTTTCGACCGCGGAACGGTAACCTGACGGCGGGACTTTGGCGGGCGGCCTCCGCCGCCCGCCAAGGTCAGAATGAGGGCCATAGTCCATTGTTTAAGAATGTTACTGTTGTTATTTATTGTTAATTCAGGATCAGCATTTATATGTACATCTCTGTAAAAGCATATAAACTTTTGCGTAAGGGCTAGGGGAGTGTCAAAAAAAACTACTGCTCTGTATTTCACACCAGAGACCCAGCTTCTCCTCGCATGGATCATCCGTACTATATTTAGGCAGACCCCAATGACTGTAATTTGTAACAAAACATGTTTGAACGCTCAATCCACTGCTCTGGTTGTCATCCTTAAGCATGTCTTGTTACCTGCTGTTCACTCTTATAACTACGCAATATGCCTAACATTTACAAATGCAAATGCAAATGCATATACAATGTTGATGAAAAGTCCAAATGTTCTGATATAGCTGAAATAACAATAAAAAGATTTCAGAAAAAATGAAGGATTCTTTGGAGAAGTGCACAGAAGCCCTAGGAGCTGCAAAACATGCGGTGCACATGGGTACGGTCTGGCTTGGGAAGGCAAGCTCTTAGTAAATTTGGACAGTTGGACCTCTAGACAGTTTGGGTCACTTCAGCCCACCACCTTTGTTCGAGGATCCAGGCTCATCATCAGAAGAGGGGATCCAGAGTACCAGTCGTTGCCGCAGAGAGGTGCCTGCTGAAGAAGGGAAGTGACTCCGTCACTCCACAGGGGATTCCTTCAGTCCTTCTGGTGCAGGTTGAAGACAGGCAGTCCTTGGCGCATGCACAACCTGGACACTGTTGCAGTTGCTGGCAGAAACTGAATTTACAGAGTTGCAGTAGCCTTCTTGGACACTTTGTTGCAGTTGTAGAGTTCCTGGAGAAGTTCTGCGGTTGATCCGACAGTAGAAGATAAAGCAGAGGTTGCAGAGGAGTCCTGCCGGAATCTTGCAAAACCGAATCTGAGGAAACACCCAGAGGAGAGACCCTAAATAGCCCTGAGAGGGGGATTGGTCACCTAACCAGGTAAGCACCTATCAAGAGGGGTCTCTGACGTCGCCTGCTGGCACTGGCCACTCAGATGCTCCCAGAGTTCCCTGACCATCTTGAAAACAAGATGACAGAACTCAGGGACACTCTAGAGGAGCTCTGGGCACCACCCCTGTGGTGGTGATAGACAGGGGAGTGGTAACTCCCATTTCCTTTGTCCTGTTTCATGCCAGAGCAGGGACTGGGGGTCCCTGAACAAGTGTAGACTGGATTATGCAAGGAGGGCACCATTTGTGACCTTCAAGGCATTTCTAGAGGCTCTGGGAAGATACCCCTCCCATGCCTGTAACACTTATTTCCAATGGGAGAGAGTGTAACACCCCTGTCCCAGAGTACATGGTTTGTTGCCCCAGGAGGGCAGAGGCCTGTCTGTGAGATGACAGCAGCTGGGGTTGCAGTGGAAACCTCAGAGAGCTGGTTTGGCAGTTCTGTGGGTCCATGGTGGAGCCCCCAGGGTCATGGAATTGGCCCCTCAATACCAGATTCAGATTGGGGGTACAGTTTCTCAATTGTAGACACCTTACATGGCCATATTTGGGGTTACCATTGTGACCTGCATATATGTATTGACCTACATGTAGTGCACGCTTATAATGGCATTCCTGCACTCATGAAGTCCAGGAAATTGGTCCTGGACAACATGGGGGCACCTCTACTAGTGCAAGGGTGTCCACACACACAGTAACTTTGCACCTAGTCTTCAGGAACTGAAGGTTAGACATATGGGTGACTTAAAAGTTACCTAGTGCAGTGGAAATGGCTGTGAAATAGTGCTTGCACTATTTGACTCAGGCAGCAGTGGCAGTCCTGAGGAAGTGTTTGTATGAGCAACTAATGGGAGGCAAAACAAATGCTGCAGCCAATAAGGATCTCCTGGAACCCTGATGCCCTGGGTACCTAGGTACTATATGCTAGGGACTTATAAGGGGTACCCAGTATGAAAATCTGGAGTGAAATAAGTAGTCACTAGACTATAGTGACAAATTTAGAAACAGAGAAAGCATAAGCACTGAGGTTCTGATTAGCAGGACTCCAGTGACACAGTCAAGCATACTGACATATAGGCCACAAACTGTGAGCACTGAGGTCCTGGCTCGCAGGATCCCAGTGAGACATAAAAACACGCTGGCAAACAGGCAGAAATTGTGATTAACAGGACAAGAAAGATGGTACTTTCCTACAGAGAGAGAGAGTAATAAGTGAGGCGAAACCCTCATGGAGGTTGGGGAGTTTAGTGAAGGAGTTTGGCCCCATCACTCCACCAAAAATATTTTGGTAAATGGGGCTAAATATTTTGTTATGTTTCACTATTGTCTGGATATATTGCCTAAAAGCCATAGGTTTTCCTGACAGTTCTAAAACAAAACTCATGAAATAATGTGTAATATCAGGCTCAGACAATGTACTTTGGAGCAATATTTTTGACAGCATGTCCTAACAGTAAAAGGGTGTGCGCAATAGAAACACGAAAATTACTCCTATTTGAAAAGCATTAGCATTAGTGTAAAGCAATGCTTTTGTTCTTAATTAACATTGAAAGTTATGACAACCTCCAGAGAACAGACGCACTTTGAATCTAGTCAAAACAGCAGCATGTACTGTGCAGTATAATAATGAACCATATGACATGAGAGCCTGTCAGTCCATGTACAAAAGCTTCTCTCCAATTTTCTCATTGCAGACAATATTATGTGTCTGGCCCACAATAATAACAGAATGATATAGCTGCTCAACTTTAATAACTTGTTATAGTTGGGTTTTGACATCAGAAGGCCTCATGCCAAAGCTAGCAGCCAATGTGAAAGACAGGTCACAGGTCATAACTACAGATCTTGTTTGAACAACAAAAATGAGAAGTAACTTTTAAGTTTTCTGATCTTTTTTTTTTATGACGATAAACAAGTTGACAATGTGAAATAATTTTGTTAGGTCGGCTCCATGTTTGCGGTATCCAAATCAAGATTGTCAAATATTTCTTTTATTCCCTGCATTACAGAGGAGTTCAATATTCTCGTTAAATCTATCTCCCCACCGTGAGTGCTGAATCCATTTGTGATTAGTTATCTACTGTTTGATATGGAGGGTGTCAATAATGAGTTATTTTTGTATGAGTGAAGTGCTTGACTGTGAGATATGAGTATATCTAAAAGGTTCAATGGTTATGGTCTAACTTAGAGGACATGAATAAACACCTGTCATTGTGAATGAGCCATGTACTTAACTGTGATGTCAAAATTTCTGTGAGAGGTTCTTCGTCTAGCAACTGATTTATGGCTGAGGAATGTTAAGCATACACAGTTAAAAGGGAGAGGAAAAGTCAAGGTATGAAGCACTACATAAAGTGCCTTGATGTGGGGCCAGGTCTAACATATTGTGCCATGACAGCTTTTAATGTCCTTTTCACATCTTGAATTAAAAGAATGAGAAAAATGTTTTTTATTGTTATTAGGTTTTCATCCATGATTCATATAATTATTTTGCCATTCATAAATTAAGATGTAAACATCCACCTTAAGGGCATGGGAAGGCACCAAAGTTAATTTTTAACCATAACAATTTGATCCTGAGGGACATCTTTAAGTTTGATATTGAGTATCTCCCAAGAACGCTTGAATGGAGAGAATTGACAGAAAGAGTACATTCTTCCTGTCAATACACTGTCACTCCTAATTAGAATATTGCCTTTAGGTCCACTGGCTATATGATCTAAAACAATTAAGCCTCCCCAATCTTTAGATTAACATATGAACTTTTAGTAGCCTAATATTGAAGACGTTACAGTATTTTAAGAAATATTCCTTTGCCTGTAAAATTGGGTGTATTCAAACCAAGATGGAAAAAAGAAACTACATTCCACAAGGTGAAAGCAAAAATGTTATCCCTAGTTCAACAGATTTCTTTGAAGAATCTTCATCAACCCCATGGGAGTATTGTTCCTGACCTAATGTCTCTTTATTTATACACCAGTCCAATTCCATTATTCAGCTTTTTACCACTCTCAAGTTCTTAACCATAATATTATTTCCTTCAATACTGACCAAATCTATCAGAAATGGCCCTTGCTATGAGACAGATACAGCCATATCCCTGAATGGAATATCATTTTTCTGGGTGCAGGCCCACTAAACCCGATTTTAGTGACTGGTAATTCAGGCTAATAAAATTGCACAAGTATTTGGCAATAGCAATCAAGCCTCAGTCCTAGTCCCTGCTTAAGCATTTTTTTCAGCCAGTGTGGAAGATGTAAAGTTCCTGTCTGACATGGCACTTTTGTCTCCTCCCTTCCCCTGGTCTACCTAAATCCTCTATACACTACAACCTAGAATTTGCCCTCATCTCACCTTAATCCCCTGTTCATAGTGAGTGGTAAATATGAGCTCTTAGAACAAGGAATACTAGGCAGAATTATACACGTTAAAAAGTCCACTCCATTATTTTCCATTCTTGGTCATTTAACTCCTAATTGCATGGTATTGCTGGGGTGTTACCACACGGTTGTGTGAATTTCATGTGTACCTTCACAGTAGCTTGCACCTTGTATTGAGCACTTTCAATTGATACATTGCCTACAAAACACATTTGTAGGCCCCGAAAATTCTCAAAGATTGCCAGGCAGTAGCTTTTATACAGTGTGGACGGATACAGCTAGTTTGCACCTCTTTACAACATTGTGTGCCACAAGGAGGAAACATGAGTATTCTTTTCAGTTTCTATTTGGAGAGGCCAGTAATGTTGTGGCATCTCCAAAGACTTATACTGATATTGCTGTAAATGAGAATATGACACTGATGCATTCATTCTGGGGAAAATCATTGTCATTGATGCATTTGATGTGGTTAAATGCTAATGTAGAAATCTTTCTTAGAAAAAGAAGTGAGTTTAAATTATAAATAACATTCTGTCCACATCTAGTTAAAAAGCTGCAAGTAACTTCCAAGATGAGCAGAGGGTGAAAATCAACCCCTGGAAGAATATTGCTACATTGAGTTTGGACAGAGTAGGTTATAAAAACTGGAGTTTTGTTGCTATGGACTAATCAACTCCTTAGTTAAAAACAAGGGATTCATAGTATTAATGGCATGGTTCTAGGTTTGTGCACTGACTAAGGCCACATTCTTGCACAGTTCATCAAAACTGTAACAAATACCCACCAATTCTCCAAGATGCCTCCCAAAGGGGAATCCAGATTGTGTCCTTGAGAAGCAACAAATGCGTGAGATTTTGAAGCTTTTAGTTCTATCGGTTAGACAATCCTGCAAATAGTTTTACATTTGAAATGGGTCCATTCAATTTGGGGGTTCAACTGAACTCCTGAAAATATAATCTTGTGAAGCACAACTATACTTTCTCTTATTTAACATTGATGATTTTGATTACATGCTGGAACATGACTGAATCTATGACACATGTCAGGTTACACCTTTTATCCTCTTTTCTATGATTCTAAACAATGTTATTTATTTTTTGACACTCCAGGACACTTGTGCATAGTAAAAGGGAATTTCCTGGTGAATCAACAGTCACTATTTCGCTTAACACGAGGCCTGTAATGCAATTATTAATCACAATAGCGTCAACTGCTATGATCAATATCTGGATAAAAATGTGCTTCTTCTCCCTTTGCCCCCCGAACATCAAAGACCACTCATTGTTTCCCTCATTTAATTTGGGGTGGAGTCTCGGGTTAGGATAGGAATCTTGGAATCATTTATAGAATGTAATAGACATCCGGTCCACCATATTATGATTCCCATAGGCTGTAATGGAATCGTAAGATGGCGGCAGGGATATCCATCATGTTTGTGACAGAGTAACCCCTTCCAGCAAAATCTAAATCAGCCCTATGTATTTGTGAAATGAGCACAAGATACAGAGATTAGGATCAGTAGATATTTCTGCATTTCTGAAGTACTAGTGTTTGATTTGGAGGGTATTATTCAAAATGTCATATTTCTTACACACTGGTTTACATTTGAAAGGGACAAATGTAGCAAAATCCAATTGGTCATAAGAAGTGTTCTACTATTCTATGCTTCCACAAATCTCTCAATAAAAATGGTACCTCACTTGTGTAGGTAGACATAGTGCCCACAACAGGAAACAGCCCAAAATGCAACATGGATGCACCACATTTTTCCACCCCAAAACTGATCCTTTTTCTGATGTGGGCAGTTCTCGATTTTGGACCCTAGCTCATCTGACACCTAGAGAAACTTAACCAACCTATATATTTTTTAAAACTAGTCACTTAGGGGTATTCAGGGTTGGATGACTTGCCCAGAATCCAGAATAATTTTCTTTATTATTTTGTGACTTGCCCAGAATCCCTTGCAAGCCTCAAACCTTGACTAAAAAATACCTTTTCCGCACCTTTCGGTGATGAAAAGTTCTAGAATCTGTGGGGAGCCACAAACGTCCTTCCACCTGGCATTCCCCAAGTCTCACTATAAAAATGAAACCTCACTTGTGTGGGTAAACCTAGAGCCCATAGCAGGAACCTGCCCAAAATACAACTAGGACACAGTGCATTTTTCCAACCAAAACTGACCCTCTTGTTCCAATGTGGGTAGCTCTAGATTTTGGACCCTAGGTCAGCTGGCACCTTTGGATACCTAGCCTACCTGTACATTTCTGAAAACTAGACACTAAGGGTATCCAGGGTGGTTTGATTCTCATGGCTCCCACCACATCTTGCTACTCATCATCCCTTACAACCCTGACATTTTGAGTAAAAAAACAAATTTTCCTCACATTTCTGTGGGTTGAACGTTCTAGAATATGCGAGGAGCCACAAATATCCTTCTACCCGGCATTACCCCAGATTTCCAGATAAAAATAGTACCTCACTTGTATGGCGGGGCTTAGTACTTGCACCAGAACACATTAAACCAAGGTCAAGGAGGGTCCGTTTGCGAGGACTCCCTTTGATGTTAGTTTGACCAGATCCTGTCGAGACGCTAGAACCAGCCACACGAGTGGGACACACTTTTTATTGGGACAAGAGGAGAAATGTTGGGTGGTGGGAATTTTGTGATGTCCTTCTGATTCATGATCTACAAAAATTGACTTCACCCGCAATCACGGAAAAAGGAATCTATTCAAAATAGGCACAGGGTAAGAAAACCCTTTCCTTTCTGTCTGTTTTCCTGCAAAAGAAAACGAAACCCCCAGAGAAGGACTCACAGCATCTTTGTTCCTCTGTGTGCTGGAAGCAAATGGGTTCCAGTGCGGCCTGCTGCTTTTAATGACATAGGCATGCTGTGCGCACGCCGGCATCATCACATCGCCAACAGGGAGGCTGGGGGTTGCAGCAGAAGTGCTTCCACTGCCTTCCGTGGTAGAGGGGATTTAAAGGGGCACCGCATCAGGGATGCGCCAGGGCTTCCCTCGTAGGTGGGTGCGAGGATGGAACAGTTCCATTCTCAGCACAGGCCCACCGTGGCTAAAGACAGAACCGTTCCATTCTCAACATTGAAGGGGTTAAATGACATATGTTACTCCTACTACATAGAAATACATTTTAAATGTTCCCACTCCAACATTAACCATTTTGGGGAAGGTTTTGGATGCTAAAGTAGTCACATTTACTATTCCCACTCCAATCTAAACCATTTTGGGGAAGGTGTTGGACACAAAACTGGTGACATTTACCATTCCTACTTAAATCTGAACCAATCTAGATAAGGTGTTGGACACAAAAGGGGTGATATCTATTATTCCTACTCCGGTGTAAACCCTTTGAGAAAGATATTGAATACTAAAGGGGCAACATTTAATATTACCACTCCAATCTAAACCATACTAGGGTAGGTGTTGGACACTAACTGGATGACATCTACTATTCCAAATCCAATCTAAACCAGTTTGGGGAAGGTGTTCTACACTATAGGTATGACATATACTATTCCCAATCAATCTAAACCATTTTGGGGAAGATGTTGGACACTAACATGGTCACACAAACTATTCACACTCTAATCTAACCCAACTTGAGGAAGATGTTGGATACTACAGGGGCAAAATTTACTATTTCAACTTCAAGTTGAACCCTTTTTAGGTAAGGTGTTGGAAACTAAAGGGGCAACAATTACCATTGACACGCTCACTCCAATCCAAACCATTTTGGGGAAGGTGTTGGACTCTAAAGGGGGTGCCTTTTAATATTCCATCTATAATCTAAACCATTTTCAGGAAGGTATTCAACACTAAAAGTTCATTGCAATTCCAATCTAAGCATTTTCAGGAAGTTGTTGGATATAAAAGGGTGCAATATTTGTTATTGTAATGCTTATCTAAATCATTTTAGGGAAGGTGTTGGGCACTTAAAGGTTTATATGGACAAGCAACGCTCCATACGGAAACATCATTTTGTATGCATAAACTAAAATAAAATAAAAAGTACCTAGGAGACACAATAACCCAAACTACAAACCTATATATTAAAAATGAAACATTAACGTAAAAAATATTTTTAATCACTCTTTACAAATAATAGATTTTTATTGTTTATTATTATTTCTAAATTTTGAAACACAACATAAAAAATATAATCTAAAGATAACAATCTTCAAATATATATAAAAAACAAATACAACCAATTTTATAATTGTATAATAAATATAACTTATGATACATTCAAATGAATAAATATTAGAGTACATACTCCTAACAGCAGTTTGTATTCCAATAACAGATAATAAAATGTTCATTAATTATTTTATTACCATTTGGATACATTAACGTATTGCTTAAGTATACAAATAAATCCTAATCAATATATAAAAAAATAATACAGATGTGTTCAATTCAGTTTTCAGAACTCACTTATGCCTCGTGAATATTTTGCATGTAAAATTTAAAAATTAAAAAATGTAAACAACTTATTAACAATGACATTATAATTTCCACCATTTAACGACCATTAAACAACTTATAAAATGTCCTAGAAACAATTGATAGCAAAATTATTAAATGAAGAATATGCAATACAAATACATGTACAAACCTTGTATATCATTTATTTTAAATGCTAACATTTAATTTTTATAAAATGTCTATGATTAAAGTAATCATTTTTATATTTACAATAAGCTACCATTTTTTAATAAACGATATCAATATCTTGAAATTAATTATTACATATTTGCAAAAAATAATAATCAACAGTACATTTTTACATTTTACAATATTAATAGGGATATCTTTAAACACATTACTTTTAAATCTAAATATTCACCATTATAAAATGTCCCCACCCTTATACCATAAAAAACATCCCACTACTAAAAAAAATCATACCCATACATTTTAAACATTAATACAACTGAAAATAAATATTTCAAAATTGATAAATTATCTAACTAATGTACAAATTAAAAAGTTACTTAACACATAAAATCAAACTAAACACACTACAATAAAATACATTTAAAATAACACAAACAATATTATACAAAAGGATGTTTTCTAAAATTATACTTTTTACAACTATTTTAAAAACAACATTTAAAAAGATACTCTTACCTTCAATATTCCTGTACATGATATTTTTGACATCCTAAAATTCTGAACACAATGTTTTTGATTTGCAATATCTTTTATTCAATATTTTGTCCTTCCACTGAAAGGCACGTTGGTCTTCCTTAATGCTACAAAAAAATGGCAAATGCAGTTTGTAACTATATTTAAGCAGCAACTCACAGATATTTAAGTGTTAGCTTGTTTTAATGATCAGTGCTCTAATTTTTACTATTCTTTTGTTCGGCTTGATAATTATCACCCAAGATAACAACTGACAGTATTGTGTTCACCATTGAGAGAGTGTAGTTAAAATATTACATATACTAGAAGTAGTGCTTATATCAATGCTTAACAAAGCCGCATAGAAAACGACAATAAACAGTGATTTGCTTAACGTGCATTTGAATTATAACGTACAGCTATTATTGTGTACACAAACTAATGACGGTTATAAGAAATGATTGTTTGCATTATGATTAGTCAAGCATATATTAGCGTTTTACGATATTGCATTTGTATTAAAACCGATAGGCCTTAAGTTAGCGTGAGCTGTGGATTTAGCTGCCTAGCTCTCATATTAAAAGCATTTTTCTCTGTTTTTCAGTGTGCTGACTCACAAAGGGCCATGACCCTGCATTTGTTCCTTTTCCTCCATTTCATGTAGCTATACCAATTCTGTTCCCATCCGCATGCTAGCTGTCTTAGGGGGTCATTCCAACCCTGGCGGTCATCGACCGCCAGGGTGGAGGACCACGGAAGCACCGCCAACAGGCTGGCGGTGCTTCCCTGCCCATTCTGACCGCGGCGGTAAAGCCGCGGTCAGAAAAGGGGATCCGGCGGTTTCCCGCCGGATTTCCCCTGTCTGGGCTGAATCTCCATGGCGGCGCTGCAAGCAGCGCCGCCATGGAGATTCCGACCCCCTTCCCGCCACCCTGTTTCTGGCGGTTTTTACCGCCAGGAACAGGATGGCGGGAACGGGTGTCGTGGGGCCCCTGGGGGCCCCTGCACTGCCCATGCCACTGGGCAGTGGCATGGGCAGTGCAGGGGCCCCCTAACAGGGCCCTAGCATGATTTTCACTGTCTGCTTAGCAGACAGTGAAAATCGCGACGGGTGCAACTGCACCCGTCGCACCCCGGCAACACCACCGGCTCCATTCGGAGCCGGCTTCTATGTTGCAGGGCCTTTCCCGCTGGGCCGGCGGGAGCTCCTTTGGCGGGTGCCCGCCGGCCCAGCGGGAAAGCCAGAATGGCCTCCCCGGTCTTTTGACCGCGGAGCGGCCAAATGGCAGTCAGAATGACCGCCTTAGTATGAGTTTTATACAATTTTGAAACAAAAGTAGATTAAAGAAACGTACAAGGACATTTGACCATGGACAAAGGAACTTATGACCCGAGGAACGTGCCAAAAACGATGAAGTAACCCCGGATGTGCCACTTCTGAAGACGTCAATTATGAAGACCAATCAAAGTGTTTTGAATTATCGTGGGGTGACAATTGGAATTACCTAATGTATAATTTGATAGGTTAAAGATAGTGGGGTATAGTGAATATCCAATAGAATTTTGGGGGAAGGCATTATGAAGAAGGGATAAAAACTCATGTCATAGAAGAGACGTTAGAACTAGGTAGGGAATGCTATTGATTTCATCCAGAAACTCTGTCACTCTGTTTGGTGATTGGAGACTAATTAAACCACCTCACTTATAGACTGCCCCTTACACTTCTCCTCCTTATGAGGGAAGTGTCCCTTGCTCTTAGATTAAGTTAGAGTGAAGGCGATTTTGACTGATGTCCTGAAGACGAAGACTGATCCTGTGTGCTGACCTATTCCTGGAGGGTAATTATGACAATGCGAATTATAATTTGTCTGTTTGCTTTTCCTTTCTAGGTACCAACTGCTGTATTTTGAATAGAGGCCATAGCTAGATGGTTTTTCCAAATTTGTGTTCTAAATTGTTTTGCATGAAGCCCAACATGCTGATGCTAATTAGGGGTTAGGTTAGGAGTTCACTTTGACTGACGCAATAAACAAATGACTGACGTTACGCCTTGCTGAACTAAGATATAATTGACTCTTACTGTGTTCTGATCTATGTTCACGCCGTGCTATGTTCTTATGTTTGTGATCCTCGCATTAATGAAATCTTATCATAGTTGCCATATTGTGACTATACTCTTATGTTTCTTAGTTTTGACATTGACTCTGCTGATCGTAGATTGTAATCAATAGGGAATAAAATTTATAAAAATTCTATCAACAGGTGTGGTTATTCATGACTGAAAGGTCATGGTTGCGTCGATAATTTGATTAATTCCTTACTCCAAAGTGAAGTACATTGTGGTGATAAATATTGATGAAATTATTGATATATTGCTTGACATATTGATCAGTTATCTCGTCCTACGGTGTCTCTTCACAGGGTCACAAGATTCATTGGCCTAAAACGAGTCCTAATGTGTATAAAATTGACATAAAAGGACGCGTTAGCACCACTTATTGGGTAAAATAAATATTGCCAATTGCTAGTGTTTCTCCCAAAATTGCGAGTAGTTTGCAGAGCTTGGTGCTTAATGGCTGGCCATTTTTCCTCTTGTCAATGTTAATATGGAGAATGCAGGTTTAATACTAAAACTCTACCCTGAATCCAAAGTAAAATGTTATAGGTTCCAAAACAGTGCGATCATAGCAGTAAACCTACCCCCTTGAAGACATGAAGTGTAATTGTGCTATGCTTCAAGTAGTCTCTGTCAACTAAACTTTTATCTCCTTTCAAACCTACAGGGAACAGATTATTGTAGTAGAGGCGCCTTATCTAATTATAGGTCATTTGTACAAAGCTTTTTTGAAATCTCACTAGACTCACTGAATGTACAAACGCCAAATTGGGCATCGGTATAGTATTGCACCCAACTAGTGTTTTTGCAGTTTCAAATACAGTTCAAGGTCGGGTAACTATTTTTTTATGGGTTTGTGAACTGGATGGTTGCTCCTAATTGAGTTGTGAAACCTCTCAAATTAGATAAAGACGACTTCTCTATCATAACACACTGCCAACATGTGAAAGGGATCAGATGTAAAAGAAAATGGCTGCAGGCATTTGTGTGGAATGATACTTATCCAAATGCGCGAAGTTTCTAACAAGATACACACATGTCTTACATTCGTGTGAGTATTGGGGCTCGAATAATATGCGCAGGAGATGGGAGGAAAACGGTCTTCATAACAACCCCCGCCATCTCTAGGATCAGTCTTAAAATGATTATTCAGTATAGTGTGAGCAATCCAACTCTCAGTGGGGTTCTGCATAAGAAATTCTAATAAATCTTCCGTCTCAGTGGGTCATTTTGACATTCATAATAAAGAGGTTTTGCTTGGAAGGCGCTATGAGTGACAGCTTGGTATTCGGTAATAACTGTGGACACTGAATACGATTTCATTTCTAGTCTTTCTAATAATGACTTATTGTCTTTGTCCGTGTGCTGGAGGTCACAGACTGGTCACAGGTGTGTCTTTATTACAAGCGACTGCACAAGACTTTCTTAAACGATCGCTTAGTTAGGAATAACAATGCTACAGCAACTCATTACGTACTGCATATCCAAATCTCCTGTGGGAACACTTTAAAGACTAACAACAAAATATTAAAATCAGCAAAAGTATCAGTTGTGCAATGCATGGTATTGTTTAGTACCCTGGACAACAGATTGGAAATAGTTGTACTTTTTCTATGAAACACGTCAAAATGGCATACAAATGAAATCCATTTAAGGTTTTACTATAAGGGTAGCTTTTAGATTATGGTACTCTGTGATGGTAGCCTGTGTCTGGTACGGTTTTCTGAGCAGAACGTTTTTACCTATGTTTTAACCCTATGCTTATTCCAGAATATGCAGTTAGTAAATATACCTATAAAAAGACATTGTGGGTGATACTGCTCTAACATACTGTTCAAAATATCACATAAACAAAAGGGGACATATTTATTAACATTTCATGCAATGCAGACCAGCAATTGAAGTTGCGGTACTACATTGGGTTAAAGGGAGATATTTACATATCTAGTGAGATTGCAGGACAGATGTATAAATATTTTTGGGGTTAGCAAATGGTCTGATTCGCAGAATTCGCAAAAACTTATTTTTGTATGTGTGGGAGGGTGGAGCTAGCCTGCCGGCAAGATGGGCATCACCGAGTAAGGCTCTGCTGGACTTAGGGCTATTTCTCTCAATTCTCCTGACGGAGCAGCGTTAGTAGCACTCCCCCCTGCCGGGAGACTTCCAGATTGGGACGGTGCCTTTGCCTGACCCGGAACTCCGGTTGCTGGCGGGCTTGTGGGCCGGTGACGTGGAGGCGGGCACGGCCGGTGTCAGGCCTGTTGGAGAGGGCACGCTCGGCTTGGGTAGGTTGCCTTGCGCTGCTGCGGGCGCCCGGGAAGAGGCCCCTGCCTCTGCTGGTGCTGGGCGCGAGGTGAATGCTGCTGGGGGGGCCTTCGGCGGTCTAATCAGGCTGCAGCCCCCCCCCAATCTTATAGCCCCGGGCCTCCGGCGGTGCGCAGCTGCTTGGCAGCGTGGCCTGGAGAAGCGAGGTCTGCCCCGCCCTCGGGGTGGTGAAGTCTGCGGCAGTGTTGCGCCGGCCTGGTGGCGGCTGGCGGGGGCCCTCTGGGCGGCGCAGTCATCGGAGTGTGGGTGCCCCCAGAATTTGGTGGCTGGGAGGCCCTCCTGTGCAGCGGAGGGCCTGGCCTTGGGACCCGCGGACGTGCGGGCTGGCCCTGGGCCTTGTGGCATTGGGACACTGCTGGGGGGGCCCAATGATATTGATCGCTGGCCGGATCGGGCCAGGGGAGCCTTTTGAGGTGTTTTTGCATAATTTTAGGCCTTTTGGAGAACTAGGCCCTCTTTTTTGGACCGCCGCCATAGCTAGCTGGTCTGCTGGTGGCAAAAGAGGGCGTCTTGGTGGTGGCGGCTGTCTGAGGGAGCTCCTGGATTGCATTTCGCACCTCCTGGGAGAAGATTGGCTGGCCTGGAGGATCTCCGGTACTTACCTTTGGGAGAGTGCAGTCACTGGCTGGGGGATCTCATCCAACTGCTGGGAGTTCCTTTGTGGGTCGTCGCCTGGGCCCAATCCTATCTGAGTGGTCTGCCTGCTTTTTGGTGATTGGGCTCATAGTGGAGAACACTATGGGCAAGGCGGAGCAGCAGCAGGCCAAGCTTTCCTTCGATGGCACAAGCAGAGGGGGGCACCCCGCACCGCAGCCTGGAGAGGTGCAGATGGACGATGGGCCCTCAGATGCCTCCGTTAAGTCCATGTTTTTGGATCTCAAGTGCAGCTTGGCGGGCATAGATGCCAAGCTGGACTATTTGATGGAGCAGATGGACCGCATCAGGGCCCAGGAGGATGAACACAATGCTCGCTTTGAGCAACTTAAGCCGTGCACCTGGGAGATGGAGGATCAGTGGCATGTTGAGAGAGAACGCCTGTTGCAGATGGAGCGGGTGCTGGAGGTAATAAGGAATAAAAATGAAGATTTGGAGGCATGGTCCCGGCGCAACAACGTCAGGACACTCAGGGGGTCATTCTGACCTTGGCGGTCTTTTCGCAAGACCGCCGAGTTACCGCCGCGGTGAAGACCGCCGACCGCGGCGGTATGCCGCTGTGCGCATTCTGACCGCTGGGAGCGTTCCGCCGGAAAACCGCCAGCAGCCACACTGCCGGTCGGCGGGAAAGTGGAGACTGGTCAACCTCCACCGCCACGCCAGCAGAACACCGCCCACAGAATTACGACCCACATTTCTGTGTGGCGGTCTTCTGTTGGCGGTCTTCTGTTGGCGGTCACCTCCCCATGGCTCCTGTCGCCTCCCGGAGGACCAACGCACAAGGTAAGTTGATCGTCCGTGAGGGGAGGGGGTGTTGTGTGATGTGTGCGTGCATGGGGGTGTGCGTGTGAGTGTGTAGAGGGGGTGTGTGAGTGCGTGCATGCGGGCAGGGAGTGCTGCTGTGCCTATGGGCAATGTGTGTAGTTCGGCCGGTGCGCATGTCGGCATGTATGTGTGCGGGTATGTGTCCCAGTTGTGTATGTGTGTGTGTAGGGGGTGTGTATATGTGCATGTTGGGGGTGTGTGCATGTCGGGGTGCGTGTATGTGCATGTCGGGGTGGGGGTGGGGAAGGGGTTCGTACCACCTCTGGGGGGTGGCAGGGGGGTGGAGGGTGTGGGGGGAGGACTCGGGGGGGCAGTGGGGGGTGGGGGAGACCCCTATCAGTGCCAGGGAAGGAATTCCCTGGCCCGATAGTGCCTACCGCCATGGTTCGCATGGCGGTTCCCGACCGCCAGAAACCGCGGCGGTAAGCAGGGTCATGATACCGTTGGCGGTCTTGGGTCGACCGCCGGACCGGAGTGCGCAGACTCCAGCCCGTCGGTCATGACCGCCGTGGCTGTCGGAGTGGGGAAGTGGCGGTCGATCGCGGCGGTGACCGCCGCGGTCAGAATGCCATTTTTTTTTACCGCCGGTCTGTTCGCGGTCCGACCGCCACCTCTCCGCCGACCGCCAAGGTCAGAATGAGGGCCTCAGTCTTTCCGAGTCCACGGACATGGGCAGGATGGAAGACTTCATGGAGAAAATGTTTGCCGACTTGTTTCCTGGTGAGCTGTCTCGCATGCTGGTGGTTGAGAGAGCTCATTGATCATTGGGCCCTAGGCCCCCTCTTGGGACTCCACCACGACCTGTTATTTTCCGCCTTTTAATTTATCGTGATCGTGACACTGTACTGTGGCTGACTAGAGAACGACGTCCGGTGATCTACAGAAACACAGAGCTGCATTTTTTTCCAGACTATACTCCGAGTTTGTAGGCGGGGAGCAAGGTGTTCCTGCCGGTCAAGCACTCTTTAAGCTTGACTGCAGCTCGTTTTTCTCTTATCTATCCGGCGAAGCTTCGGATACAGCATGGCGGCACACTACATTTCTTTACCGATCCGAAGCTGCCGGCCAAATTTGTCAAGACGCTTTCATGGCGCTCTGCGGCAGGGGAATCTGGAGATCCTGGCTCAGAGCAGGCGAACCTTAGTGACACTGATTGACTGTCTTTGGAGCCGAGTCACTGTTAGGACCTGATTCCTGTTGGGCGTCATTGTTGCGATTCATTGATTCTCTCTTTAAGAGCTGCTGTGTCGGTTTACCTGTTTCTCTGGACCTTTGTCCTTTCCAGCCTGTCTGCGCCGTGGATGGGTTGGATGGCTAGGCTTGCGACCCCTGTATGAGTCACTTTGCTATGCTGTGGGTTCCTGATCTTCTTTGTTGGGAGATGGGGGGGGGATCTCTGCTTTGACCCGTTTAGGGGGGTCTGTGTGGGTGGGGGTGGGTATGTGTTCTGGTTCGTTGTTTCTGTGATGTTTGGATTTCTTGCTATTGTCTATTTGTGACAAATGGGTCTGGTAGGTGGCGACGGGTGGCTCTGTGGCGGGATGAATGGAAGTGCTGCTGGAATGTGTGTGGCTTGAATGATCAGCGTAAGGTGCGGCTCATGTCTGCCTATTTTCAGCGCCATCACATAGATGTGTGTATGCTGCAGGAGACTCATCTGGAAGTTTCCACGTTGAATGGGCTGAAGGCTGTGTGGATTGGTGAGTGCCAAGGAGCGGTGCACTCGCGATACGCTAGAGGGGTGGCGATTTTGTTGCGTAAGGGGCTATAAATGGCGAACGCACAGTGCGATAGTGGACCCGAATGGGTGCTACGTTTTGTTGAGTGGGACCCTTCTAGACAGGCCCTGTCGGCTGGTTTACAGCCCTAATATCGATGACCCTGGATTTTATTTGTGAGGTGTGGCGCCTGGATGAATCAATGGGAGGTGGGGCTGTGATTTTGGGGGGAGACTTCAACATGGTTTTGGATCCGGAAAGGGACTGGGAGAGTGCGACTAGGCCTCGACATTCTGCTGCTGCCTTAATGACTGTAATGAGCAATGGCGGCTTAATTGACCTATGGAGGGCAAAGCATGGTGATCAGAGAGAGGGCATGTGTGTCAACTATGTGCATAATAGCTGGTCTCCCTTAGACAGATGGCTGGGAACTAAGGATGTGGAGATGTGGACGCAATCGCTGGAGCATCTGGTCCTGACCCTCTCGGATCACTCCCCGGTTAAACTGCAGCTGTCGATACCTGGGATCCCGAGTGCTGCGTTTGCTTGCCACCTGCCGTGGGGGGCTCTTCAGGATGCGGTGTCTCGCAAGGAGATTTGTGAGGCCATCTTACATTTCTTCAACGAGAATTATGGGTCGGTTGGCTCAGCTGGAACGCTTTGGGAGGCCTTCAAGGTGGTTATTCGGGGAGTGTGCCTCTCTAAGCAGCATGGTGTGCTTCCCACTTTGCGTTGAGAGTTTGCCGAGCTGGAATCGCAGATATCGGAGCTGGAGGCGAAATTGGTGGCAGACTGGGCTGGTGAGATGTTGACATCTTTACGTGATGCGATATCTCAATATGAGGAGGCCTCCAAGCGGGAAGTCTGTTTTTTAGGGAAATATGCCAGGGCCTGGAGCTACGGAGAGGGAGATAGAGCAGGTCGAGCACTGGCGAACATGTTGCGCAAACCTTGGGCAAGTGGCTATGTCACTGAAATAGATTGGCAGGGGGGTGAGCGGGTGGTGGGCACGGAGGGTGTCATGAAGGTCTTTACGAGATATTTTGAGGATCTATACTGGGCCCCCGCCGAGCAGCATCTTGATGCGGCGCAAGCTTATTTTTCAGAGATTAGCTTGCTTTGGTTCGATGATGCACATAGAGCTTACTTTGATGAGCCCTTTTCGGTGGACGAGATCAAGGCCGTAATTAGCGGACTGACCGGTGACAAGTCCCCATGATTGGATTGCTTAACCTCTGCTTTTTATAAAGAGTATTCCGATATTTTGGCTCCTTACCTGCTGGAGGTTTATGCCAAGGCGCTGGAGACTGGGTCTCTCCCTGCTTCCCTGCGGGAGGCGTTGATCGTTACGATACTTAAGCCGAGAAAGGATCCCTATAGCTGCGATTCGTACCGCCCGCTCTCCATGATCAATGTAGATAATAAAATTCTGGCTAAGTTGATGGCGCTACGTTTGCAGCCATTGATGTCGCGACTGGTGTTCCCGGATCAGTCTGGTTTCGTGCCGGAGTGGTCGACGATGCATAATTTGCACACGTTTTTCACGGTGCTGGGTGGCCTTATGGTGGAGGATGAGGCCGCAGCAGTGTTTCTAGACCCAACAAAGGTGTTTGATTCTTTGGCCTGGCTATACTTATTTGCACTGCTGGGCAGGGTGGGCATGAGTGCCCTATTTATAAAGCTGATTCGTTTGCTGTATACTGATCCGGTTGCGAGGCTGCGGCTTAATGGCTGCGTCTCAGGCCCTTTTCTGGTGGCCCAGGGATGCCCTTTATCCCTGTTGCTTTTTTCCATCACGATGGAACCGCTGGCGGCCTATTTGCGGCAACATCATAATCACAGAGGGCTGCAGTTCAGGCAACGTCCGATTTTAATTTTGATGTACGTGGATGATATTTCGCTGTATGTGCAGGAGCCGGGTGGGAGCCTTGATGTCTTTCTCACTGAGGATGTCTGTTTTGGTGCCTTCTCTGGCATAATGATGAATTGGTCTAAATCGGTTGTGCTTCCCCTCACTAGTGGCACAGCGCGTTTTTCTTCGCGTTATCCCATTGAATGGGCGGATGGCCCGGTTCGCTATCTGGGAGTTTGGCTGAGTTGCGATGCAGAGACCCTTTGGCTCGCCAATTATGGCAAGTTAGTGGCTTGGTTGGAAGACAGACTTGAGGTGTGGCGTTCGCTGCCGCTTTCGCTTATTGGGCGCATCGGCATTGCCAAGATGGTCGTGCTACCAAAGTTTCTGTATCTTTTCGTTAACCCCCCATTGATGCTAACTGTGAGTTTCTTGCAGAGACTTAGATCAGCTTTGGTGCGGCTGGTGTGGGTGGGCGGGCAGTCCAGGATCACCTGGGAGAAGCGGACGCTGCCATTCGAGATGGGGGGTCTTGCTGCCCCTGACCTGGAGCTTTATTATTTTTGTGTGCAAGCTCATTTTGCGTACTTTTGGATTCGTCCTATAAGATATCTGCCTCATCTTGTGCCTGAGAGCCACACGGTGTGGCCGGACTGGCTGACGAGGGTTCTTGGATGCATGTCCCAGACAAGCTCCAGGGGACTGAATACGATTGTGTGTACTTCTGGGGCTTGGGCTGCTTTGGTGCGCCGGTTGGGGGCGAGTGAACCCTTTGCTCCTGTGATGCCGGTGCTGGACGTTGCTGATGAGAGGATGTCCCGCGATGCATGATTGCGAGAGTTTCTTGCTGATTTTGAGTTGTCATTGTTGGGGGACTGGTTTGTGAATGAGCACTTGCTTTCGCCGGAGGAGGCGCTGAGGACTGGAGCTGATAATGTGCTGCCCAGGCTATATTTACTGCTCATATATGCGATGCTCTGTGCATGATTTACTGGTTTCCCGTCAGTGCCTACAACCTGTCAGGCGCTTGAGTTGCTGTGGTGCACACAGTCGCCGCGTAGGCTTATCACCAGATTGTATGGGTGCTTGCAGGAGCAGCAGAAGGTGGTGGTGGAGGCTGCTAAGGCTAAATGGGAGATGGATGTCAGGGAGGCTATTACTGAGGCTATGTGGAGAAGCTGTTGCGCACACATGAGAACACTGTCACCTAATTACAGTCTGCGGCTCACACACTTTAAATTCTTACATCGTTTATATTATACCCTTCGCGGTCTGTGTAATGGGGCTGCGTGATGATGCACGCTGCAAACTATGCCATGCTCTGGACGTGTATTTTTTGCATCTGGCATGGAATTGTGGAGAGGTGCGTGCCTTTTGGGGATAGGTGATGCATGCGATAGCTGGAATGACTGCCTTGAATCTGCCTTTCTCCCCTGTGCTGGCGTTGCTTGGGCTGCTGGATGAGGTGCCGTCGGAGTGGCGGTGTCTGGTAGGCATGCTGCCTTTGCTGGCAAAGAGAAGAGTGGCGATGTGCTGGGGGCAGGGCGGGGCAGGGCTCCGCAGAGGTCTGATTGGTTACGTGATGCTGCGTTCTGCCAGGAGCAGCTGTCAATCTTTTGGGAGCTGGCCCCTGCGTCCTCTTGCCCTAGAGACATTTGGGCACCCTTCCGCTACTTTTTGGAGTCTCAGGGCTGAATTGAGAGGCCCTCGGCTACATATGAATGGACATGCACATGGTTGATTGGATTGGACGTTGTTCCCCGTAGTACGTGCTGTTTGGTGGATGATCCTGCTGTCTGAGTCTGCTCTGCCGCCTTCATTCTTATGTTGTTGTGACTGTTGTTTAGTTGTACCCTGGAGAGCTCTAGCATTCAGATTATCCCCTAGAGGTGTGCTTCATGCTGTTGCTCTTGTTAGATATATGGGACGCCGCTTGAATTTGTGAACTGGACATGCTAGGAACCTTGTTTCATGGTACTATAACTTTGGTTGTCCCTAGCAATACTATGTGCACACTGATGGACTCCTTCTGTTGTATTCCCCAGCTCCTGGGGTTATTGTTGCTATTTTATTGTAAATTTGTATAAATAAATAAATAAAAAAACGTATTTTTGTATGTGCACATGCCAGATTGCAATTCGGCAACCTGTTACCAAATCGCAATTTGGGTTTGCGATTGTTGAACTTTTTCCCTTATGCAGGGTCATCGCCAATCATTTTGCCTCCGGCCTCGTATTTTTCCTGACCTGTTGTTGTTGGCTTTTGAACTCTGAGCCCTTTACCACTGCTAACCAGAGGTAAAGTGCATATACTCTCTGTGTAAATCGTATTGTTGATTGGTTTTTCCATGACGGTGTATTTGATTTACTGGTAAGTCCCTACTAATTTGCACTAGTGGTGCCCAGGGCCTGAAAATCAAATACTACTAGTGGGCCTACAGCACTGGTTGTGCCACCCACATTAGTAGTCCTATAAACAGGGCCCAGACCTGCCATTGCAGTGTCTGTGTGTGCAGTTTTAAACTGCCAATTCGACTTGACAAGTTTACACAATCGCCAGACCTAAACCTTCCCTTTTCTTACATGTAAGACACCCCTAAGGTAGGCCCTTCGTAGCCTCATGGGCAGGGTGCAGTGTTTGTTTAAGGTAGGATATATTCTAATGTGTTTTATATGTCCTGACAGTGAAATACTGCCAAATTTGCGTTTCACTGTTGCAAGGCTTATCCCTCTCGTAGGTTAACTTGGGGGCTGCCTTTAAATATGATTAAAGAGTAGATTCCCTTTGGGAGCGGATAGACACATGTGGCGTTTGGGGTCTCTGAGCTCTCAATTTAAAATAACATCTTTTAGTAAAGTTGATTTTAAGAATGTGTGTTTGAAAATGCCACTTTTAGAAAGTGAGCATTTTCTTGCTTAAACAATTCTGTGACTCTGCATGTTTGTGGATTCTCTGTCTGGGTCAGTCTGACAGTTGGGTGCAAGGAAATTTCTGACTCAACCTCGAGACGCGGCTGAAATCAATGCTGCATGGCTAGAAGATCGACGCACAAGGCTGGAGAAATGAAGCACTGCACCAATAACAGAGGCTGGTAAAATTGCAACCCACACAGCGCAGTTTTGCTAATACCGTGTGGCAGGATTTTCGATGCAAACCTTGATGGGTGTGAAAAACAATGGAACACCTACCCGGACCCGAGTGCTTGCCCGGATCGACACATCGCTCTCCTGCGGAGAGGAAAACCAATGCACGCCGACCTGACCAAGTAGGAGAAATGACGCACGGTCTCACTTGCGGGTGATAAATCGACGCATTGCTAACAGTTTTTGATGCACATTCGCCTGTGCGTGTTATTTTGACGCTACCCTGGTACTTTTCAAGATAACAGTGTTCTTACTGTTTACAAAAGGATTTAAGACTCTTTTGCTTTTAAAACTAATAAATTGACTTGTGAATGTTGGATTTTTTTCTTTTTGGTCTTGTTTTGTTTAGATAAATATTTCCTATTTTTCTAAACATGTGTTGTGTCATTCTGTAGTTTTTGTACTGAGTTACTATGTGTGTTGGTAAAAATACTTTACACCTAGACTCTGAAGTTAATCCTGCCTGCTTTTGCTTGGGTGAGCGGGGGTTAACTAAGGGTGATTCTCCTTTACCCTGACTAGAGTGAGGGTCCTTGTTTGGACAGGGGGTAACCTGACTGCCAACCAAAGAGCCAATTTCTAACAGCGAATCAGTATTACGGGCATGTTTAGGGCATCCTTTCCTAATACCGAATTTCAGTGGTTGTGTATGAACGTTTTGCTACCAAAATGCTGTCGATAAACATTTACATTTTACCACCAACTTCAAATTGGTGGTAACGCATTCGCAAATGTTTCCTGTTTGAGAATGATTGGAAAAATACTTTTAAAGAGCAGGCAGTGGCCCACAAATCTTTTCATTTTAGTTTTTGAAACTCATCCTTTCTTCCTTTAAGGAAAATGGGCTGCATTTAAAAAAAAAAAACATTGCTTTATTGAAAAGCAATCACAAACATAGTGATCTGCTGACCCCAGCAAGCCACCATCCCTTTGATGTTTGCCATTCTCAATCAGTTTCAAACTGAGACCTACTCCATGAACATTAATGTGGTAGATCTATTGGAACGCACTGGTAATGGCAAAAATATTTGTGTTTGTGATTACCAAATAGCGAATCTCAAGAATTTGCTATTTGATAATCACAGACCTTTCCCTGCAAACATCTAGCCCTCAGTGAACTGTGTGCTGCCTACCGCCAGTGCAGGCTCCCTTGACTGTGTAACAGACAAGTTTAGTTTTGTGCAGGAAGGCATACTTCCTTCACAAAAAACATTCCTTAGTCTCAATTTCTTCTTTCTGTATGTGCTGTGGAATACCGCATGCATAGAAAAAGAAAGTTACAAAGAGAAATAAAGATATTTCTCCTTGTTACACCTTCTTCATGGAGGGGTAGCTTTCTTGGTGAAATCACAGGTTTACTCACCTTAGTAAATCTGGAATTGCATTAAAATCCATGAATGGATGCATGGGGATGTAGATAATGGAACCAATGGGAGTACTTCTCTCACTCTTTTTAGTGGGACTTAAGTATCTGTGTGCTTTCACCTGAGGCTTGACATTCTCAGAGGCCTGATGATTATCCCACATCATGTTAAGGGATTGAAATGCCATTGAATTATAACCCAGACCCTATTTATATTATTGCATTTGAATTAAACAGTTTGGCGGTCATTAAAACATTGGCGGTAAAAGCCGCTTACCGCCGTGCAGAAGACCGCCAACACACTGCCGCGGCAGCGGAAATCTGCCACAACTATCATGACCCACAGCACAGAATCCGCCAAAATTCAGACACCCACACAAGTCCGCCACACCAAAGGTCAGTGATAAACTGGTGAAAACAAATCCTACACCTTCACGCTAACAGAAATACGGCCACACAATCACGACACACTAATCCATGCGGCGGTCTTTCAACTGTGGTATTCCATTGGCGGTACACACCGCCGCGCTCAAAATACAAACACATATACAAAACACTACCACATTGGACAATTCGAAATACACACACCTGATACACATACACACACAAATCCCACACACCCAATACAATATAAAACACACACCCACATCACCCACAAACCCCTACGACAACAATTACTGAGACGGAGGCCAGAGAGAGACACCACCATCAACAATACTAGCATCGACAGGCACACAACACCATCCCCCACATAACTTCTACGCACCTCACACTACACACCACTACATATCAGCACACTTATCACCCCACACACCACCGCACACATGACCTACACCACCCCATGGCACGGCAAAGACACCCCAGGTTCTCGGAGGAGGAGCTCAGGGTCATGGTGGAGGAAATCGTCCAGTTAGAGCCACAGCTATTCTGAGCACAGGTGCAGCACACCTCCATAGCTAGGAAAATGGAGCTATGGTGAAGAATAGTGGACAGGGTCAACGCAGTGGGACATCACCCAAGAAATCGGGAGGACATCAGGAAGAGGTGGAACGACCTTCGGGGGAAGATGCGTTCCGTGGTCTCCAGACACCACCTGGCGGTTCAGCTGACTGGCGGCGGACCCCCACCTCCTCCCCCACAACTAATAAAATGGGAGGAGCAGGTCTTGGCAATTCTGCATCCTGAGGGCCTCGCAGGAGTAGGTGGAGGAATGGACTCTGGTCAGTCAAATCTTAACTATTACATCCCCCACCCTACCTGCATGCCAGCACATACCCCCACCCTCACCCTCACCCCCATCACTCTAACTCCTCACAAATGTCCCAACATCACAAACCACACATCCTAACACCAAGCCCTGCATGCAACAACAAAGCATGGACACCCATCACTAAAGCATGCCCACTGCACATACCCATACACCCCCCTAAACCATCATCACACAAGGTCCCACACAGGAATGCAAGCACTGGGGTACACAGTCACTCACCCATTGCACACCGTGGCACACACAGATGTAATAAACATCCTTTTATACACCTGCACGGCCACTACCCAACGTCACCGGACAGGAGGGTCCACACATGTCCACACCACCAACAGAAGAGGTCCACAGTGATGACAGCACCTCTGTCCAACTGGATCTAGATGACCAGCCCGGCCCATCGGGGACCTCTGGACAGTCGGTTCCCCTCACCCAGTCACAGGCCAGCACAAACCTTCCCCCATCTGGAAACACCAGCACAGCACCCACCCAGCGGGCACCTACCTCCGTCCCCAGGACACGTCAATCAGCAGTGTGTCCACCACTACAGGGAACCCAGGATAACCCACCACCCCAACAACAACAGGGACCTGGGGGCAGTGGTAGTGGGCACATGGTCCAGGGGACGGAGGCCCAGGAACACAGGGCAACAGGGAACCCACTCTCCACGAGGCCCTCTCCAACATCATGGGAGCCTACCACCACTCCCAGGAGACGATGGCAAAGGTACTGGCCAAGTTTCAGGAGACCCAGCGGCTGCAGGAGGAACAGTATTTGGGGTTCAGGGAGGAACTCAAAACCATCAGCACCGCCCTGGGCACCATCGTAGGGGTGCTGAAGGAGATACTTAACACCAGGAGGGACACTGTGGCACTCCAAGGGGCCCCTGACACTAGCATGGATGAAGACCTGCCCACCACCTCTGCCGGCGCTAGTGGACAGGAGGCACCGCCACAAGACCACCACACCAGCACCCCACCCCCTGCAGACAGAGAACCACCCCGCAAACGGTCCCTGAGATCCAGGAACAAGACAGAGCACGATGCCAAGACCCCTGCCAAGAAATGAGACCACCCTGATTGTCATCCTACTGTCCCACTTTGTAACCCTGTCCATATTGGAACTGCCCCAGCTCCACTTCCTATGCCCATTAGGGCAATGCACCTGTGACTAATAGACTGGACTCTGCCATGGACATTCATCCACCATCAACCCTCACCATTTTGCTACCCCCTCCAATATTGAGCACTAAAATAAACACCCTTAAAGCACAAAACAATCTGGACTCAGTCTGTGATTTCAGAATACTGTATTAGCAGTCACTGTGGCAAAAAGCTCTTTCATTTGTAATGTTAACATACCTATGTCACACAGCTGTATTCCATGAGGAATCAAAGCAGATGTCACACTGTGGGGCCCACAGCTGTGAAATCGTAAGGGAAAGTGACAACTCACTGACCAAACACTGGGTGAAAACGACAGACAGTAGAGAGGTAGTAGTGTTTAAGTACATGTAGTAGGCAGGTTGGTATTCTTACCTGTGTTTCACTGGAAATATTGCTGGTTTACTGAGTCCCTGTTGTCCATGTCTTCTTCTTCTGCTTCCTCGTCTTCACTGTCCACAGGCTCCACAGCTGCAACAACACCCCCATCTGGACCATCCTCTTTCAGAAAAGGCACCTGTCGTTGCAAAGCCAAGTTGTGAAGCATACAGCAGGCCACGATGATCTGGCACACCTTCTTTGGTGAGTAGAATAGGGATCCACCTGTGATATGAAGACACCTGAACCTTGCCTTCAGGAGGTGGAAGGTCTGCTCGATCACCCTCCTAGTTCGCTCATGGGCCTCATTGTAGCGTTCCTCTGCCCTTGTCCTGGGATTCCTCACTGGGGTCAGTAGCCATGACAGGTTGGGGTAACCAGAGTCACCTGCAAATGGCGAGGGACAACTGTTAGACACACACTAACCTGGAGGGATATCCCCAGACCCAGACAACCATTCCCACTGAGTAGCTTCCAGGTGCTCAACTAGTAGCCACACATGGTGCCTCTGGAGTTGACCCATAACATAAGGGATGCTGTTATTCCACAGGATATAGGCGTCATGCACTGAGCCAGGGAACTTGGCATTCACATGTGAGATGTACTGGTCTGCCAAACATACCATCTGTACATTCATCGAATGATAACTCTTCCGGTTTCTGTACACCTGTTCACTCCTGTGGTGGGGGACCAAAGCCACATGGGTCCCATCAATGGCACCAATGATGTTGTGGATATGCCCCAGGGCATAGAGATCACCTTTCACTGTAGGCAAATCCTCCACCTGAGGGAAAACGATGTAGCTCCGCATGTGTTTCAGAAGGGCAGACAACACTCTGTACAACACGTTGGAAAACATAGGCTGGGACATCCCTAATGCTATGGCCACTGTTGTTTGAAATCACCCACTTGCAAGGAAATGGAGCACTAACAGGACCTGCACTTAAGGGGGGATTCCTGTTGGATGGCGGATAGCTGACAGCAGGTCTGGCTCCAACTGGGTACACAGCTCCTGGATTGTGGCACGGTCAAGCCTGTATGTGATGATCACATGTCTTTCCTCTATTGTCGACAGGTCCACCAACAATCGGTACACCAGAGGATGCCGCCATCTCCTCACATGTCCCAGCGGACAGTGCCTGTGAAGGACAACAGTGAGCACAGAGTCAAACTACTCAGAGGTGTTTACCCGTAGCTTACACAGAACACCAATCATAATCTAAAAAGTGGCCTGTATGTGTGTTGAGTCTAGGCCTAGGTATGTGTGACGCAGTTGAAAATGAAGCCATGTGGGCCCCTGAAATGGCGGCTGCCTGACCTCTAAAGTGGGACAATAAGATGTGAGGTAACTGCGCTGGCGTTGTACGCCGTCGCGGTAGGCGGTCGAAGACCGTGGCGCAATGCTGCATTGGTTAACATTGGAGCCTATGGGTCCCAGGAGCCAATGACGATGTACGCCGGTGGTGACGGTACGCACTGCTGCGGACGTGACCACCATTTTCTATCACTTCAATCACTGAAGTTGGCCAGTGCCCGGCGGGAGAGGGGGAAGACTCCAGCCACCAAAGCCGCATCCAGGGGTCCCGGTGGGAGTGTGGAGTCAGCTGCAACACCTTCCAAGGTGGGGAAGGGCTACAAGAAACCAGGAAAGTCTGGGAAGAGCAGCACGGTGGAGGAGACCGCCATCATCCCGTTGCCCAGGTGGCCACAGCCGTCATCCCAGCTGCCCAGGAGGCCACAGCTGTCATCCCGCTGACCAGGAGGCCACAGCCGTCATCCCAGCTGGGACAGAGAGGACCGCCAGCACAAGCCCCGCTGGGCTAGAGAGGACCACCATCACAAGCCCCGCTGGGCTAGAGAGTACCGCCAGCACAAGCCCCGCTGGGACAGAGAGGACCGCCAGCACAAGCCTCGCTGGGCTGGAGAGGACCGCCAGCACAAGCCCCGCTGGGCTAGAGAGGACCGCCAGCACAAGCCCTGCTGGGACCGAGAGGACCACCAGCACAAGCCCTGCTGGGCTAGAGTGGACCGCCAGCACAAGCCCCGCTGGGCTGGAGAGGACCTCCAGCTCTTGCCCCGCTGGGCTAGAGAGGACCGCCAGCACAAGCCCGCTGGGCCATGAAGGACCGCCAGCAGCTGAGTCCCTGCAAAGGAGCCCGCTGCTCCAAGCACCGCTGAACAGGGCACCGCCGTCTCAAGCACCGCTGAACAGGGCACCGCTGTCTCAAGCAACGCTGAACAGGGCACCACCGTCTCAAGCACCGCTGAACAGGGCACCACCGTCTCAAGCAATGCTGAACAGGGCACTGCGTCTCAAGCAAAGCTGGCCTATGAGAGCCAAGGGCACTGAAGCGACTGAGTCCATCACGGGAAGAATGAAGCACTCTGGGCACCATGCCCCCTCCAGAACCAGTGGAGAGATCCATCCACTACCTCTGTCCTTAGCAGGATGAAGCACTCTGCCTCCTCCAGAACCAGTGCAGAGATCCATCCACTACCTCTGTCCTTAGCAGGATAAAGCACTCTGGGCACAATGCCCCCTCCAGAACCAGTGGAGACTGTTATCCACTTGAGAGACTGTGGCTTTGCACTCCCCAGGATTGAACATTGGGCAAACCACCCACTGTAGAGACTTGAGAGACTGTGGCTTTGCACTCCCCAGGATGAAACAGTGGGCAAACCACCCACTTGTGACACTTGAGAGACTGGGGCTTTGCACTCCCCAGGATTGAACAGTGGGCAAACCACCCACTGTAGAGACAAGAGACTGTGGCTTTGCACTCCCCATGATGGAACAGTGGGCAAACCACCCACTGTAGAGACGAGAGACTGTGGCTTTGCACTCCCCATGATGGAACAGTGGGCAAACCACCCACTGTAGAGACTTGAGAGACCGTGGCTTTCGCTCCCCAGGATGGAACAGTGGGCAAACCACCCACTGTAGAGACTTGACAGACTGTGGCTTTGCACTCCCCAGGACGGAACGGTGGGCAACCCACCCACTGTAGAGACTTGAGAGACTGTGGCTGTGCACTCCCCAGGATTAAACATTGGGCATGTGGCCCTCTCGTGGATTTGGCGTTGTGCACTCAACCGGCTGAGGTGCCCCCCTTTAGCTCCCCCTGAGGTGCCTGTTTTCTTGCTCTCTGATGCCCCTGAAGTGTTCTCTCCGTCATGGTCGGGGATCTTGTGTGGGTCTCGCCCATACCGTGTGGGCCCAGTGTTCCACGGACTTAGTGAAGCACTACCTGGACTACTATGCTTGGTGTATATTTTGTTAATGGTGTACATATATTTTTTAGCCTACTTGATTTTAATATATTACAATGGTTACACTCATTTCCTTTTGTCTTTGCATTCTTCCGGGGGGTTGGGGGGGTGTAACTGTGATGTATCAATATGTATTAGTGTGTGTGTTCTCGTGCGTGAGGGTGGGGGTGGGGGTGTTGCGTGTGGCTTGTGTGTGTCCCTGTTTTTTCCCTCCCCACGTGTCGTAGGTGCAGTACTCACAGTGGTCTTCGCCGCCGGTGTTCGTGCTCCTGGTAGAGGAGCAGGAAGACTATCGCAGGGAGAATTTGGAGTTCTGGCTCCATTGTGTCCTAGTTCCTCGTGGGGTGTGTAGAGGTGAGCGTTTTCCCTTCGGAATCCTGTTTCTGCCGTGTTTTTATCCGCAGTGAATCCGCCCCAGAAAAGGTGGCGGATTGGTAGGTTGTGATACTGTGGGCGGTACATTGTCCTCCGCCTGTCTGTTGGTGGTGACTGCCGCACTGTTTGTTTGTACCGCCGTGGCAGTCGGAGTGTTAAAGTGGCTGTCTTTGTTGGCGGTTTCCGCCACGGTCGTAATTGCAAACTTTTTACCGCCGGCCTGTTGGCAGTCTTACCGCCGCTTTAACACCGACCGCCAGGGTTGTAATGACCACCTTTGTGTTCTTGTTCTGCTTTAAATATTGATCACTTTGTCCACTAGTGCGTATTACACTAAAATGAGCACCAAGCAGGATTTTGTCACCAGCACTCGCTGTATGTTTATAGGTAGATGTAATAATAAATGAAGAGTGTTGTTTTTTACTTTTATCATCTCCTGTATTAAGGACCATTGTGTTTAGAAATACTTTAATAACCCAGGTTCCCAGTGATAATTACATTCTCTGTGTTTCCATTACCTACTATATACACAGCATGCATCTTTTACTAATGACATGAAAAAAATATCACTGCAATCATTTAGAGGTCACCAGGTTAGAGGATTCCCATAAACTCACTACCACCGAGATGCAGCACTACTAAGCACTACCTTGGTCTTTGGACACACAAAACATTCATGGCCATGTGCCCACATAATCAGACATACCGAAGCGAGCCACCATGTTTCAAGTTACTGTATCAGCAAAATACTGAATAAATTAAAATTCTGTCATTTTATCAAACCCAACCAATGAAATATGGGAATCTTCATTAATAACGCCCATTTCTAAGACGGTCAAGACCCGAATATGAGAGGGCAGAAGGGAGAAGACCCTGGAAAAATACCTACAATTAAATTCTCTTATTCTAATTTATTGGTCCAGGAGCATAGTTATTCATCCTTCAGAATGACTTGAATGAGGAGAGCGAGATGAGACTGCAGTCCACTTTGCCTACAATGTAGGTTGCTCAGTCTGGAAATATTGTTTCCAGGAAAACCTGCAAATGCTTGAAAAATCACAGTGTGGCATTAGAGGATGCTGATAGCCAGTGAATAATGCCTAATTAAATTGACTTACATGCACTAGTAAATGCGCTTCTACCAGTTCAGAGAGGAAAGACCTCCAAAAGAAGAAGACAGCAAATGAAAATAATTTTCATTTAACTGGTGTGGAGGTTGGACTTTTGTGGACTTCGGTCCAGTGTGAGCAAACCTAGTTTAACTTTTACAAGCAAGTTGAGGTCCCTGATAAATATGTTCCAGTGAATCACAACCTCAGATTATTTGTTTTGCTTTAAAATTGTAATTTTTAGAACATTCTGGCTCACATTCACAAAGGTTTAGCTTTGGGTTAGCATTACTTTTTTAACCCTAAACCGACGCTAAACATTGTTGGGGATTCACAAACCAATGCAAATAGGAATTTAGTGTGAAATGCTGTTTTGAATGAGCAGGGCATTACATGGGTGGTACGTGGGCATACCCATGCTACAACCTCTGCTTCTTGACATTAAATCCTATTCACTAACATTAGTAGACAGAGTTTAGCAAGAAAATTAACTTTTGACAGCAGGTGTTAAACAGAGAAATGTTTTTATTTTTCAGTGTTTTCTGACGTGGTGTGTGTACTGCACTGTACTGCACGCATGCAAAGTCGGAAAAGCTTTTTCACTGGTCTGGGCATAGTTTTTTATACAGGAAGGTTACCCTTCCTGTACAAAACCTAGGGTAGATTCAGGCACTTTTCCTAGTGTTGTTACGCTAAGGTGTGTACCTGGCACAAAGCAGATGAAATCAGCGATGGCATTAGGGAGAGGGAAGGAGAGAGCCATTTCTAGGTGAATATAAGGTTTTCCTGCTCCCTCACTCTCACACAATGCTTCCAGTTTTCAGAATCTGGGCCTCTGTTGTAGAAATTGCCCATATGTGTGTGCCTCAAAGGATTTGACAGGACAAACGTGCAACACTGTTAGATACACATATAATAGGGACCACTCTCAACAAAAAGTATTCGCTATTAGCCTCAAATCTAATCTTACACTTAGGATACATAAACAAATGCAACCTTTGACGTGTAGAGTGCTGTACTTCTTGCTATTACACTATTTTTTTAAAAGCCCCATATAATAGGGCAATATCATTGTGGTGAATACCATTAGATTCACAAAAAATGGCTCTAATCCATTTCCTTCCAGACACTCCATCCAGCGTTGCTGACAAGATATAGGGCCCTTTTTAAATCTGGTACATTAAGGGAGAACAGGGAAGGATCACATTAATATAGGCATGACAATGTTCTCAAAAAAGAGAAGTCCCCAAAGGAATCTCATTCTGTGAGCAGCTAGAGAACATTTAAACAGGTTTGAACAACTTTCAGATTGCCCATAACGACATGGGTGTAACACTACAATATATTACCCATCTCCAGAACTGACTGTAGATGAGTATCCATAAATATCCAGCTGCACCAATTCCCTAACTTATCTGTATCCAGTGCCAGGAACGCACTCTCCATATTACTAGACAAAGAGCAAAACACCATCTCTGTCATCGAGGGGCCTTTCCATCATGCCCCTTCTGATATCCTGACACACTGTGTGGCACAGTTTCATCTTTTACCCTTCAAGAATTATTTTTGTATACAGGTGCCGACGCAAACTATTATCAAAACATCTTTAGACAACTCATCAGATGAAAGTCAGATGCAGTCAGTAATGCCTAATGACACATCTACTGGACTTTATCTGAGTACCTTGAGAAGATTATGCCTGAAGGACGTAATAAACGGGCAGGGTTTAATGAATGATGCCCACACTTCAATTGGGTTAATACAGATGCACTATCTATTAGGAAATAATCTGAAGCGTAGGAGAGATTCTAGAGGAGCAATGAATGATAAACTCCATTGTAGGGGCATAATCCCCAAGGGACTCAGCGCTCATAAATGAAGCAAATTTATATATGAAAATATTTATATGATCCACTGAAGGCTGCAATTGTATGTGGTCAAACAGAGATTCAGTATGATGCTGCAGATATGCAGAGTGCTGAGTTCCATAACAAACTGGAGAAGTGGAAGTGCCTAGATTACATGAGTCATGTTGTGTCATAGGGAGGGAAATCAGAGAGACTTGAAAGGCAGCTGGTTCAGATAAATTAGTTATGGAAAAGACCTTGGAAGTACTAGGAGATGCTATAAGGCAGCCCACATGAAGTATAAGTAGGAATAGCTATACTGAACATTTCAAAATCTGGGAAACAAGTAATGGTCATTCTGTTGTTATGAGTGTCCTGTGTTTCTATCTGTACATGCACTCCCTTGATTCTAGGTTGCAGCTGTTTTACATGCTTCAGTCACCATTGCACAGTCTATATTAGCTCTAAGCAGCATACCCATACTTCAACCTACAGCAGTCCCTACATCTATTTATCACAGAGGTACTTTGACCACTGCACATGCTCTTACCACATCATCCTTTTCATGCACTCCAATGGACAGGCCTATTGAGAGACGTGAGGTTTTCTCACCTGGCATATCATTCCTGCCTATGATTGTGTTATTTTTGCATACCCTCTGCAACTTTGCAACTCTTAATGCTTAGCGGATATTCTAGGAAAGTGTGTTGTGCGGCATGCCTACTGAATCCATGGCTTAATAGTTATTATGTTTGCAAAGGTACCAATTGTCCACTGCCATCTAGGAAAGGCGCTAGTTTGCTTATATCTACATTGTAAAACTCAAAGAAAACTTGTAGTATGTCCCTTGCCTTCAGTGTCTATGCATTGCTCCTACATCTGCTTTCATGAAGCAAAGGAGTAATTGATAGAACCTTAATAATCCACTACATTTTATGATGTTGTGTGCTCTTTCATACCTCATCTGTTCCATAGTAGATACGTTGTGGTAAGGTTTCATTAGCAAAGGCTATGTCAGGCATTCTCAAGTGGAGTTCAAGGGAAAGACCCTAGACTCACTGTGATCGTTCTTCAAATACATAAATATCCTAGCTGTTCCTAATACCACACCAAATTCTACTTACTGTGCTTAACTTTTCTTGATTTAATCCATTGTTCAAGTCCTGTCATTTTGTGTGGGCTTAGGATTGGCCCAACAATCTAGTTGATTAGTTGCTTCAGTAGTTCTGAGCAGCACACAACTGCTCCTCACTGCATTTCTTCCATAAATCTAAGTAGTATGGTTTTCCTTCTCATATAATTTACAGACAGCAAAGCAGACTTTTTGTGTAACTAACAATCCTGTCACTTGTCCATCTTTTTGCCATTTGGTGGTGCCTGTAGCCTTGCCCTGCCCCCATACCCATGCACGGCTGAACAGAGTTTGGATGCATTGGGTGCAAGGCTTCGCCACAGACCAGGCTCTGTAGCCAACCCCCATCATGCACAGTTGAAGGCCATGTGTGGTGGGGGTTGGCTGCCTGCAGGGGGTTGGGTATAGGTCCTGGGTGCTGGTCAGGCATTGCCCAACCCCATGCTGCACACAGCCTGCAGGAAGGGCATAGATCAAACCCTCTGAGCACAAATGAAGGCTGTATCAAGTGAGGGGCTACCAGACTGCAGGCACTTTGCACGACGGAAGGCCATGCAAGGAGGGCTGTTTGTTGCCCATGTAGGGTTCGATGCAGGTGTTGGCCACAGTCCAGTCCCTGTGGGCAACCAAAACCCTTGAATGAGCAAAGCTGTGCTAAGCAGCGTTTGGCCACCCATAAAGGGTTGGATGCAGGTCCTGGCTTTCTGTGCCCAACACCATGCTGCACACAGCCACAAATCAATAGCAGCTATTAAAGATCCACTCCTTTGACTTGGGCTAATTAATCTAGAGTGGGCCTTTACTGTATGGCATAGCCTACTATATGGCAGTCTATATGGGAAACATAACAACATTTCTGTCACCATAGAGCATAATTTTCTTAGACCTTCATAGTCCACTGTAGCAGGCTTTTGTAGTCATTGGAGTCAAGGGGTTGCCAGCTTGTGCAGAGAGCCCATTGCCTAGCCACAGGCAAGGCCCGGTGCCCAACTCTTTGCTGGGCACAGTCAAAGGGGGTTGGGTACTGGACCATGCTCCAAGCTCTGTGGCCAATCAGCCACTTCGCAAGTCCCAACGCCATGCACTGTTGTGAGAAATCTGGGCTGATTGCAGAAGACCCCTCACTTTTGCCCTCATTTCCTAACTGATACTGGTGGTTGCAGATTCTGATTGCACCCTGGGCCCTGCTAACTAGGTCCAGGGGCAGTGCTCTGATTAAAATGGTGCCCCAATGGTTGGGTGCAGTGTAAATATAAGCAGACACTCTATAAAAGGGTAAACAGCCACATTCTCATTTCCCTACTGTAGTTCATTAGCTCCATAGGCTAACATTGGGAGGCTTTATTTAAAAATAATAAAGTCTTGTTTCCGCTAGAAAAGAGCTATCAATATCATGTTTGATATCAAATTAAAAGTCAGAATACATCCAACAACTGCCATTATTGAATTTATTATAACAAGCACAAAGAAAGAGTTTTAGAACACTTTGGGAAAAGGTAGCAAAATCAGTCATGGAGTGTCCTTTCCTGATTGGTCAGCCTCTAGCACCATTAGCCAAGCTAACTTAATGAGGGAGGTGTGAGTGGCCTGTGCTGCAACATATGGCAGAGCAGGAAGGGGAGTAGAGAGGCCAAACTGGTTTTAAAAGGAGGGAAGTCACCTTGGATAGAAACTAGAACCCCCACCCCATTTCCAGTCAGATGGGAGCCCCTGTAATTATATTAGGAGAGGTGCTGGAAGGGGTGTGTTAGGGAAACTTAGTCACACTAGTGGGTGGGATCAGCCAGATGTAAACTCCAAGAAGTAATGTTCTCAATATTGAATCTTCAAAGAATGTTGCTTTCTTGGATTTGATATTTGCCACAATTCGCAGGTCACTCCAGAGGGCGGCACCCTTCACCCCATTTCTTAGGAGTGCCCTACTGTTTGCCAACCCAGGTGCAAGGATAAATATGGCAGAATTGCCCATCAATTCAGAACTCCCCTGGAAGAAAATACTGGAGAAGGACAGCCCTGCTGAACCCCTGATCTGCACTTGAAGGACTGCACCCACAAGGAATGCACCAGCTGTATACTCTGGATCTCACCAAGAAAATGACTTTGCCTTCTACAGTACCAGGAGTGGACTCCCTGAAAACAACAGGTACAAAGGAGCTAACCAGAGTCCGCTGCATCAAGTTGTGAAAGAAGAGCCCAGCTGACCAGTGTCCAGTGGCCATTTGCCAGACTGATACTGGACCTCCTAAGCTGAGACCATATCTCCCAACACCTGAGGACCCTCCACTGGCTCCCGGTCAAGAAACAAATCACCTTCAAGCTACTCACCAACATGTACAAGGCCATACACAACGCAGGACCAGCCTACCTAAACCACTTTGTCTCATTCCACACCCCCACCAGATCCCTCCCCTCCACACAGCTGCCCCTGGCCACCATCTCTCACATTCGTAAAACCACCACTGGAGAACGATCCTTCACCTAATTCGCAGAAAAAGAACAACCTCCCCCTACACCTCTGACAAAGCCCATCGCTCACCATCTTCTGGAAGAACTTCAAAACGTGGCTTTTCGGATGAGGCCACTCCCCTCCCCCTGTTGCTCCAGGGCTAGTTTCAAGATGGAAATCATCCCTGTCATCCCCAGAACAAAAGGTAAGTCATAGTCATTCCTGTTACTCCCGGAATCATTGCTTCACAGTTCTACTGGATTCGGGCATGGCTCATTAATTTGTTCAAGCACCATTATAATCTTGCACAGTGCTGAAGTGTGTAATATTGTCGTCTGAAAATGTATTAGAACAGACCTGGAGATATAAATAGCACCCACTAATCTGGAACGAACTTCCTTCATGGCAATAGACACCTATATTAAAAGTCTCAACATTCACAAATAGAAAGGTGTCAGACAAAAGATGTGTCCAATAATGTCCCCACAATATCTTAAGTATCAACTTAAACAGTATTCCCAATTTTAACCAAACAATCCCCTGAAAATGTAGCAATTACACTACCACATACTACAGGTGGGTGTACACAGAATGTAAAACAATTCAAACTGGTCAACTGCAAACATGGCAGAGATGTATGAAGGATAGGTCTCCTTGGTGTGTACAATATATCACTAGCATAAGATCTCATCCAACTGTAAAGTGCAAGGTCATCTGTGTAATACATATCTGTATATTATTGACACATCATGTCAAAACAAACTCACATATCTTCCCTGAATAAAAAAAATCCATTCGGACAGAGTGAAAAACATATATACAAAGATGTTACCCCATGTGGGCCTAAATCGCTGTCAGACCCATAACAAGCATACTATTTACACTACCAAAAGAAACCTCCTCTGGAAGGCGCATCCATAGTGCAGACATTAGACAGCTCTATGATCTTAGTGGTGGGATCCTTGGGTTTGGGAGGGGAGGGAAGGGTTTGGGTTTGGGAGTGGTGGGCTTGGGAGGAGTGGGTTTGGGTGTGGGAACGGGTTTGGTAGGGGTGGTTTGGGACTTGGATGGGGTTAATTTACGTTTGGTAACGGTAGGGTGGAGTGGGATGTAGAAGGGGAAAAGTAGGGTCTCCTTAGGAAAGTGGGTAGGGTGTTCATGAGGGAGCTGGGTTTAGGAGGTAGAGGGAGTAGCTGTGTCTATTGTACGTGTGTGTGTTGAAGGTGTGGGTGGTTGATGGTCTGTTGCATGTGTTGTACCTTTAGATTTATTTTTCTTACTAGGTGACTTTTGGGTGGGTGAATGTGGGCATTCGAGTATGTGTGTGTGTCGATGTGTGTGTAGTGGATGTGGTATGTGTTGGCATGGTGTCTGTGGGTATGCTGGTGCATGTGTGTGTGGTGTTGGGTGTGCCGACTGGGTGTGTGCCTGTGGTGTCTGTGGGTGTTGCTATAGTAGCAGGTATTGTGTCTGTCGGTATGCTGGCAGTGGGTGGGTGTGGTTGTGTCATGATGGGTGCACTGACTGGAAGTAGGCTTGTGGTGTGTGTGGTTGTTGCTGCAGTGGTAGGTGTTGTGTTTTTGGTTGTGTTGGTGGTGGGGGTGTGTGGTTGTATAATGGTGGGTGCAGTGTCTGGGGTGTGACTGTGGTGGTGTGTGTGGTGTCTGCATGTGTGTGTCTGTGCTTGTGTTTTTGCTTTGTTGGTATTGGGATGTACTGCATGTGGTTGTTGGGGGTGTGTGTATATGTTTGTGTGTTTTTTGGACAGGACAGGATGAGGGATGCGGGATGGGGAAAGGGTGAAAATCTGGCCATGAGGTTGGGGTGGGTGGGAGGCTGCAACCAATGACGAGGCCCCCCTGGATGTATTGCTGCAGGCCAGACAGGGCACCCTGAATGCCATCCAAGTAAGCCAGCATCTGGGTGTTCTGACCAACCAGCCCCTTAATGGCATTCAATAGTGCAGTCTGGCCTACAGCCATCATTCTTGAAAGATCAAGAGCTTCTCGTGAGTGCAGCCTAGGACACCAGGGCAGGGGTAGAGGTACCAACAGCAAAGGTGACACTGCCCCTTTTAGAGGGGTGGCTACAGACAACTGGGGGGACAAAAGGGATGGTGGAGATTAACATGGGGGAGCAGAGAAAGATGCAGATGTCACAGTCTCTCCAGACTCTGCCCCCGCTAGGGACCGGTCTTCATTTGAGGCCTCTGATGAAGACTCAGAGTGACTGGTGGCCTCTGTGTCAGTGCCCTCACCCTCCATGCCACTGGGTCCCTCAATGTCTGTGGTGTCCACACCTGATCCCCAGTGGCCAGCTTCATCCCCACCGATGTGGCTGCTGTCACCCTTGCCTTGCCCAGTTGATGCTCAAAAATACAATAGTTATAGTGTAACTGTGAGAATACAATTGTACATCTATGTACATCACAAAATATTAGCAACAACTTTAGTAATACCCCACCCCAGCTCCCATATCACATATGCCTTTGTCACTCAAATGCTTGTAGTTAACTCCATAACAATAGATTTTAACAGCATGAGCCAACACATAGGTCTGGCTACATCTCTGAACCAGTGCAGTAAAGAGCTAAAAATGGTTCACTTCTCCCAAAGGGTAAGATTTTTGGATGGAAATTGTCTGCTCAAAATGTGACAACACAGCATCTATGTGATGTTACCTTCCATATTCAAATGTATTCAGTATTACATTGCCCTCCATCATCAATGTCTCCTCTGGGCAGGACTAAGGACACCAAAATGTTGTCTGTAGGACACACAACACTCTCAACAATGTGAACACATTCTTGTCTGTTGCTAACTGTACAGTTTGGCATAGAAATCCACTTTGGAAATCACAGACTGGCTTACATGCACATTTGCAAAGGACTAAGGACTCAGGTCCACCTTCTCCTTTCCACATTAACTTACTAGAAGTTTGCTGCACAAACTGCTTTCAAACATTTGTCAGATGAGAAATGATGCCACTGTACACAGAATACCAATGTTTATGGTGCAGTGCACATTCTCACATTGTCATAGCACCAACTTAATGTCAGGTCTGATTTACCAGCTTCTTCATAATTGTGCAATTTGCCATAGTTACCAGTAATGAAGCCTACATTTACTACACACATCAGTTATGTTATATCACACCTGGCCTAATCATGACATGTTGAATGTTTTGTTAAACTGTCCCTCATGTCACTCTGAAAATGCTGACAGTCCCTTTGTTTGCATGCAGCCATGTATCTTCCCACAACAGTACTTGCCTTGTGAGGAGGAATCTAGTGGCATCCTTCAGCAAAAAGCAATACACCACACGCAGCATCAGAAAGTGTCTGATCAACTAACATCTCAGAAATTATCATAGGCTTTGGATGTGCGTCAACCTCACGGTTGTTGACATATAACATAGCTTGAAAGTAAATAGGTTAAACCACAACAAAAACTACAGACAATGACTTACCCTCTTGTTGCTGCTGTTGGGTCCTCAACTGCCCATCAAGCTCTGGGAAAGCCACCATAGGGATGCATGTCATTAGGGGCATCAGGGTAGGGCACACCAACCTGCCCAACTTTGCTCTCGGCTGACTTTCTTGTGACCCGATGCAGGTCCTCCCGCCTTTTCTGACAGTGCAGACTGCACCAATTGTGGACTCCCAGGGTCCATACCTTCTGTGCGATGGCCTTCCAGGTTTCCTACTTATGATGTGCGATGACCTGTATACATTACATGAAAGGAAAAGAAAAACAAATTCACTGTTACTGTTGGGCGGTAATACTGTGACATTATATTTTGGAAATTCACATATACATTCACCAAGCAGTTACTAGATTTTTTACCAGCAAATTGTTACAGGTAGCTCAGAAATACTGATTTGCAGTGATCTCATGTGCACCATCAATACATGATATCTTCTCATGTTACCTAATCAGGCCTACAAGATCATCTTTGCAAGAGCTATGCAACCAACCTGTTGGGAAAGCCACCCCTGATTACTCACAGTCATTGTGAGCCACTAAAGGCCAAACCACCTGTACAATCTTTGCACATAATCATGCTCACAGGTGCATTGGCTTCTTGCCAAAACTTCCAATGGTCAAAATTCATGGTCTGCATCACGTATGATGACTGAGGGCAAGATAGAAGGGTTGCTGTGTGTCATTGAGAGCAGGGATTTGAGGGTTGTTTAAACTAGTGTATTATGCAATGGGTCAGACTGGGATGATTGATGGTGAGCTAGTGTCATATGAACTTGCAGTACCTAAAATAAACTTTTCTGGATTTGGCTCCAGGACAGGTTTAAACCATACCGAGCATCCTAATACACAATATGTACAGTACAGCATCAGACAACCCCAGACCACTACATTTTCCATCAACATCACTTTGTTTGAAGCTGGCTTGGTTTGTAGTGGGTACCAAAGGTACTTACATCTTATACCAGGTCCAGTGATCCACATTAGCGAAATGTCAGCAGTGTCTAGCAGCTTAGGATGTCTAGAAGTAGCTGTAGCAGAGCAGCCAAGGCTGACCTTGGAGACATGCAACGCTCTTGCAATACCACTGTAGTCACACAGTACTTACACACAAGAAATACAATACTCAGTGTTACCAAAAATAAAGGTACTTTATATTAGTGACACAAGGTCAAAAATATCTTAGAGGCTACACTCCCTTTGGAGGTAAGTATTATACACTATATATAGACTAGTAACCAAAATCAGGTAAGTAAACAGTCATAAAATAGTGTAAACAGTGTGAAACACAATTGGTTGCAATGGGCCATAGGGGCAACACAAACCATATACTAAAATAGTGGAATGTGAATGTCGGTTCCCCCTATGGAAGTGTAGTGTGTAGAGGGGTGCTCGGAGTGTAAGAAAACACCAAAGGTAAGTAAAAGACCCCACCCCAGATACGAGGAAAACAGGAGTAAAGTACAGCAAGTTTTCTCAGGACACACTTGAAGTTGTGGTAAAGGATTATGCTAAAACCAAGCAAGACTGCAAGACATCAACAATAGATTCCTGGACCAGAAGACCTGTGGAGAGAGGAGACCAAGTCTAGAAGTCGATGAAGATTCCAGGAAGGAGAGGAGCCCATGCTAACCAGGATGAAGGTGCAAGAGTGGATTCTCTGGTTAGAAGAAAAAGTCAGAAATGCACCAAAGAAGACAGCTGTGGGTTCCTGCTTAGTGCAAGAGATGTCCCACATAGAGTCATTGGATGCAGGCTGGTTTTCGTCATTGGATTCTGCCAACAAGCCTTGGCTCACACAAATGCCGTGGTTGGCAGGAAAAGGTGCTACCTGGGCCCAGGAGGGACCTGGATGCCTCAACTCAGGCTGAGGAGACAGAGGGGGGCTCTCGTCACTTTAGAGAGCCCTCAGAAGACCAGGCAACACCCACAGGAGTCCCAGAACAAGGGGACAAAAGAGTTGCAAATGGTGGTTGTTGTAGCACTACACGAAGGGATCCCACGTCGCCGGAGAACAACTCAGGGAGTTGAGCACCACAGGATAGAGTGCTGGGGACCTGAGCTACGCTGTGCATAGAGGATTCTTGAAAGAAGTGCACAGAAGCCAAAGGAGCTTCAAAATCCTTGGTGCATAGGGTTACTGTCTGGCACAGGGAGGCAAGCTCTTACCTCCACCAAACTGTGACAGCTGGGCCTTTGGACAATCAGAGTCACTTCAGTCTACCACCTGTGTTCCAGGGATCATGCTCATTGAGATGAGAGGGGACCCAGAGTAATGGTTGTCACTGCAGAAGGGTGCCTGCTGAAGCAGGGAAGTGACTCCGTCACTCCAATGGAGATTCCTTCAATTCTTCTGGGGCAGAATGAAGACAGGCAGTCCTCAGAGTGTGCACAACCTGGAAACTGTTGCAGGTGCTGGCAGGAGCTGAAGTTACAGAGTTGCAGTAGCCTTCTTGGATACTTTGTTGCAGTTACAGTACTCCTGTAGCAGACTGCGGTTGATCCAATGGTCAGAAGCTGAAGCAGAGGATGCAGAGGAGTCCTGATGGAGTCTTGGAAACTGAATCTGAGGAAACACCCAGAAGAGAGACCCCAAATAGCCCTGAGAGGGGGATTGGCTACCTAACAAGGTATGGACCTATCAGGAGGGGTCTTTGACGTCACCTGCTGGCACTGGCCACTCAGATGCCCCAAGAGTGTCCCCCCACCTTGGAATTTAAGATGAACAATCTGGAGGAGCTCTGGGCGCCACCCCTGGGATGGTGATGGACAGGGGAGTGGCCACTTTCCTTTCCTTTCTCCAGTTTTCGTGTGAGAGCAGGGACTTGGGGTCCCTGAACCGGTGTAGACTGGATTAAGCAGAGAGGGCACCATTTGTACCCTTTAAAGCATTTCCAGAGGCTCTTGGAGGATACCCCTCCCATGCCTGTAACACTTATTTCCAATTGGAAAAGGTGTAACACCCCTCTCCTAAAGGAAATGCATTGTTCTGCCTTCCTGGGATTGAGCTGCTCAATCCCCAGGAGGGCATAAACCTGTCTCTGAGGTTCCAGTAGCTGAGGCTGCAGTGGAAACCTCAGAGAGCTCGTTTGGCACTACTGGGGGTCCACGGTGGCCCCAAGGGTGCATAGATTTGCCCCCCATACCACAATCGGATTGGGGGTACAATTTCTCAATCTTGAACACCTCACATGGCCACATTTGGAGTCACCATTGTGAAGCTACATATATGCATTGACATGTATGTAGTGCACGCTTATAATGGTGTCCCCGCACTCACGAAGTCTGGGACATTGGTCCTGGACAATGTGGGGGCACCTTTGCTAGTGCAAGGGTGCCCTCACAGACAGTAGCTTTGAACCTAGCCTTCAGTAACTGAAGGTTAGACATATAGGTGAGTTATAGGTTACATTGTGCAGTGAAAATGGCTGTCAAATAGAGTTTGCATTATTTCACTTAGGCTGCAGTGGCAGTACTGAAGGAGTGTTTGTATAAGCTCCTTATGGGTGGCAAAAGAAATGCTGCAGCCCATAAGGATCTTGTGGAACCCAAATGCCCTGGGAACCTAGGTACCATATAGTAGGGACTTATAAGGGGGGTCCAGTGTGCCAATCTGGATTGGAATATGGAGTCACTAGACTATAGTGATCAATTTGGAAACAGAGAGCACATAAGCACTGGAGTTCTGGTTAGAAGGACTCCAGTGACACAGTCAAGCATACTGAGAACACAGTAAAACATACTGACATATAGGACACACACTATGAGCACTGGGGTCCTTACTAACAGGATCCCAGTTAGACAGTAAAAACACACTCACAAACAGGTAGAAGTTGGGGGTAACATGCCAAGAAGGATGGTACTTCCCTACACACTTTCATTTCAACATTAGCTGTATGTTGTCAGTCATACTACTGGTACACTGTCTAGTGGCCCTGGCAGTCAGTGGCCTGCAGTTTGTGTGATGAAATAGGATTTGTGTGTTGGTCACACATTACAGCTTCAACTTTCGGGGGACTTAACATTTTCATGCACATGCATTTCAGATATTGGTCAAAAAAATCTGTCTCAGCTACATCATTCTGTCAACTCCAATCACAACACTACCACACATTACTAAAAAGGAACCAAATAGTCTGTGAATTCGAAAGAGGTTACTCAGTCAGACACTTCCCAATCAGACATGTACCTATTCCTCTGGAGTCCCATAGAATTGGCTGTACAGGGACATAGCTTCACAGGTATAGAGCTCCAGCTCCTCAGAGGAGGAGTCAAGAGCCCTGTCACCTGCTTTGTCCAGTATCCCTGCTCCCCGAGGTCTATAACAGCAGCACAATAACAAAGAGGTCTTGATGGCTGCAGTGTTAGGAGGCAAGTGAGTGTTTTTTCATAACGTGGCATGCAAGTACAAGGTGGACGCGATCTGTGGTGTCGCCAGACACAGCTATTGGCTTTCATGAGTAGCCGTCACACAGTTAGTCTAGGGCAAAGCCAGCCATAGAGGCTCCCACCTACTACATGGTCAACTTCCGCGGATGGCAGCCGGATAGCCAATGATGTGACAGGAAGGTCATCGCTGCCATCATTTTAGGGTATGAAGCTGTGCATTATTCCATTGCTGGTGCCTCACCAGCACTCTAAATGAAGGCTGATACATTTATAAATATCAGATATGAGCAACATTTTTCTTGACGGATAACACAATACGAAAAACCTGTTGGCTGTATCAGAGGGAAACGGAAAATATAACATCTGGCTGTAGTAGAAGGATACTGTGATGTATTGGAACAACATATATCCACATACATTGAAGAACAAAATGTTGAGTTGAAAAAATAAACCACAGACTGGTGAATCACACTGAAGAAGCAAGACGCCTTTCTTTATCTGAATGAACTCTATATTAAAATTATAGTATTGGACTGTACTGGTGCCTTTTTTACATGATTAAAAGAAATGTTCTTATAGAGATTTGATAATGATTATTTAATATATACATTACTATAGCGAGTGCCTTATATGCTATTGTTTGTCTGACTTTAAAACAAGACTGCTGTGTTTTATAAAAAGATGAAATAAACACAAAAGAGTCTATTATGGTGGATGGAAACATAGTAATAGAGCCAAAAACTGTTTCAAGTCCAATATTCAAAATGCAACTATTCTCAGAAAAGGTAAATGTGTCCATAAAATAGTCTACCTAGAGAATGGTAGACACACAAGGAGGAAATTAGGTTATGCGTCTCTTGAGGTGATGGTGTTAGTCTTGCCATCTTCTCCTGGGAGGCAGGGGGCAGAGTTGCAGGGACTGGGGTGGTTTGAACAGACTCCTCCTGTGGCAGGGCCTCTCTGTCTGTGACTGGCAGTGGTGTAGATTATCTAGAAGTGGCGGGATCGCAGACAGGGGCGATGGTACAGAAAAAGCCCTGTACATATGGTGGTAAATATGAAATAGCACCCCAGTCAGGGAGCTCATATTTTTCATTGTGAGTCTGAAGTTCCAAGATGTGCACTTTTGCACCTCCGAGATTTCCCAGAGCTCAGTTATAACCTGACCCATCATGTCTTCAGACTGTTGGACTGACCCCAAGACTTGCTTAGAGGTGGTCTGGCTGACAAAAACCCAAGTGGCCTCCCTTGGCTGGCCCATTGATTACTGCCCATGAGTCCTACCCCCACTGGCCTGTGTCCCTGAGGAAGTATGTCCCAAACCAGTGGGTCCTGGCAGAATTGAAGGCTGTGTTATTGGTGTCTCAACAGGAGCCAGAACTGGGGGGACATAGGATTAGTGTGTATGCCCTTGATGCACAGGAAGTGGAGGTGTCCTCCTGCTAAGATGTTACAGCTGTAGTGGGAGGTATAGGTGTGTGCTGAGTTTGACTCACTGGAGCGGTGCTGTCTGGCCAGACAGACCAGGTGGACCAGTTAGCTCATGGTCATCCTGACTTGCTGCATTGGAATCCTCACTGAAGGCTTGCTCCTGGGCTAGAGTGAAGGTGTCTTGGCTCGCAGACAATGGTGCAGTAGACCGGGTGTTTGGACCTGTGAAAATTTAAAGAGGATATGTTTTTAAAATACTGTTAGTGCATTACGTGTGCCTTTGTCTACCAAAGGGCCAACCTAAAAACTAGAAGGAGGGTGATGGACTGATTAGGCCTTTATGTTATTTTCATTATTTTACCCATGTAGTGTGGTTTACACAGATGACAACTCCAGTGCTGACCTTGTAAAGATGTCCTGAAATACCTAAGTATTATTTCAGATTTGTAGGTTACATGTGACAGACATTTAATCCAACACAGTGGTGAGTAGATTGGAGTACTGGACCATTACAAGGCCTAACAGGCTGCATTAAATTGGATATTGTTAGACCTGACACCCTTGACATGGTCTCCACTGTCTTTGTTGCCTCTGCTTCCCATGTTTTGACAGTGTGCTGTTTTTGGTACTCTGGGCACCTTACCACTGCTGACCAGTGCTAAAGTGCAAGTGCTCCTGGGTAAAATATACGTGTAATTGGCTTTTCCATGATTGGCCTATTTTATTTATAGTAGGTCCCCAGTAAAGGGCACTAGAGGTGCCCAGGGCCTGTAAATCAAATACTACTAGTGGGCCTACATCACTGGTTGTGACACCCACATGAGTAGCCCTGCAAACATGGCTCAGACCTGCCACTGCAGTGTCTTTGTGTGCAGTTTTAAACTGCCAGTTCGACCTGTCAAGTGTACCCACTTTCCAGGCCCAAACCTTCCCTTTTGATACATGTAAGGCACCCCTAAGGTAGGCCCTAAATAGCTACATGGGCAGGGTGCAGTGTATGTTAAAGGTGGGACATGTACTAATGTATTTCACATGCCCTAACAGTGAAATACTGCTAACTTCGGTTTTCACTGTTGCAAGGCTTATCTGTCTCATATGTTAACAAGGGGGCTGCCTTTAAATAACTTTAAAGTATAGATTCCCTTTGAGATCAGATAGAAATATGGAGTTTGGGATCTCTGAATTCACAATTTAAAAATACATCTGTTAGTAAAGTTGTTTTTTAGATTATTCGTTTGAAAATGCCACTTTTAGAAAGTAGGCATTTTCTTGCTTTAACCATTCAATGAATCTGCCAGTTTGTGGATTCCCTGTCTGGGTCAGACTGACAGTTGGGCTGTTTATGAATCTCCTCTAGACAGTGACACAAGGGAAGCTGGGGTGTAGCCTGCATATCCTGATGAGCCATCTGGGCTGGAGTGGAGAGAGGAGTGGTCACTTACACCTGAATGGGCTGTGCCTACCCTCACACAATGCAGTCTTCAACCCCCTGGTGTGTGTCTAGGGCCCGAACAGGGCATGGTAGGAATGTGTGAACAACAGAGACTTTCCTTTGAAGTTTGCCTACTTCAAAGGCAGAAAACAGTATAAGTATTGGACCCAAAACACCAGACTTTAAATTTCTTCAAGATCATTTCTGGATTCAACGGGAACTGCTGCCAAGGGAAGAGGTGAAGAGCTGAGGAGAAGTGCTGCCCCTGCCTGTGACTGTGCCTTGTTGAGCTATCCTGCAGTTGCTGCTTCAGCCTGTGAAAGGGGACAAAGACTGGACTTTATTGTGCATTCCTGCTCGAAAAGAATCTCCAAGGGCTTGAACTGAGCAGGCCTCCTGTTTTGAAGTATCAGGGCCATTAAAGACTTCCTCTGAGAGCACCTGGGCTTTCTGCTGAGACTCCTGCCCTGCCAAGTGGTCCCCTATCCAGTCCCTGGGACTTTGAAAGTGGAAGTTGGCTGAACAAAATCAGAAAATCCAAGCACAGAGTGCAGTGCGGGGAAACTTGCGACACACCATTTGCAACGCACCTGATAAATGATGCGCCATCTGCTTCGCAGCTCAAATTGCTGCTCCTCCTGCATAGTGGGTAGGAGATCGATGCATTGCAGCTGGAGAAACCATTCAACACTTGTGGCTGCTGATAACGATGGAAACCCCACACAGCAAAGTTTCTAACACCGTGTGACCAGATTTTCCATGCATTGTTCCTGGGCGTCAAAGTCATTGTGAACCTGCACAGATCCGAGGTGCCCCATTCAGAAATCAATGCATCGCTCTTTTGCGAGGGAGAAAAACAATGCATCGCCAACCCGACCGGAGATAAAATGATGCACGGCCTTCCTTGCGAGGAAGGAATCAACGCATCACTGACTTTTCCGATGCATGCTTGCCCGTGTGGCTTTATTTTGGCGCAAAGCAGGTATTTTGTGTAAAATCTATGTTTCCATTGCTTTCTATGGAGTAAGACTCTTATTCTTTTGAAAATTCATATTTATATATTTTGACTTGTGTATGTTGGATTTTTGTTGGTTTTTGGTATTGTTTGATTTAGATAAATATTACCTATTTTTCTAAAATGGTATGGTGTCTATTTTGGAGTGTTTTCACTACATTACTGTGGGGGTTTGGTACAAATACTTTACACATTGCTTCTGGGATAAGCCTTCCGTCTTGTGCCAAGCTACCAAGGGGGTGAGAGGGGGTTATCCAGGTGTGTTTCTCCTTTGCCCTGACTAGTTTGAGGGTTCTTGGTTAGAGAGGGGGTAGCCTGACCGCCAACTAACTACCCCATTTCTAACAGACACAAAGTGGTTCAAAATGCACATGCAACTGCAATTGGTCATCAGATGGACAGTGACATTTAAATTGTGGTAGCTGCTAATTCTATTCAGAATGCCCCAACACAGTTTTGGATGTCTTGGATTCAAAACACAATGATTAATGTAAGCATTTTCATCAATTCAATGTAGCTTTGAGAAGGTGTAAACTTGGATGAGATACACAAGAAGTGATATTTTAATCAATAGCATGACATGGTGACTGACAAACGCACTAGCTTTTGAGATGTGTGGACATATGGAACTAAAAGATGGTGGAACAACATCATATTGTACTATTGTTTTTCAGATCCAAAAACAGAGCATCATCAGAGTTGTATTAATCTGTTGACACCATAGACAATACTTGTTTTAAAAATGAGTTACACATATCACTTTCAATGACTATATTGGATATAATCAAAAGTTTGCAGCGTGTACATGACGTAACTAGGAGAAAACACTACTTAGACACATAGGCCCTCATTCTGACCTTGGCGGGCGGCGGAGGCCGCCCGCCAAAGTCCCGCCGTCAGATTACCGTTCCGCGGTCGAAAGACCGCGGCGGTAATTCTGACTTTCCCGCTGGGCTGGCGGGCGGTCGCCTTCAGACCGCCCGCCAGCCCAGCGGGAAAGAGGCTTCCACGATGAAGCCGGCTCGGAATCGAGCCGGCGGAGTGGAAGCTGTGCGACGGGTGCAGTTGCACCCGTCGCGTATTTCACTGTCTGCGCAGCAGACAGTGAAATACATGTAGGGGCCCTCTTACGGGGGCCCCTGCAATGCCCATGCCAGTGGCATGGGCACTGCAGGGGCCCCCAGGGGCCCCGCGACCCCCCCTACCGCCATCCGGATCCCGGCGGTCGGACCGCCGGGATCTGGATGGCGGTAGGGGGGGTCGGAATCCCCGCGGCGGTGCAGCAAGCTGCGCCGCCGTGGAGGATTCAATGGGGCGGCGGTACACTGGCCAGTGGTGCCGGTCCGACCGCGGCTTTACCGCCGCGGTCGGAATCCCCATTGGAGCACCGCCGGCCTGTCGTCGGTGCTCCCGCGGTCCTCCGGGTCAGAATGACCACCATAGTTTCCTCTGAAAATGGATGTGCGATCAGACCTGTTTTTGTGACCACAATAAGATACATTGATAGACAGTGATAGTGTGAGCACTGAAATTACCACTAATAATTATATCATGTATTTCTGTATTTGAATTTGCATAAAAAATGAATGAACATAGAAAAGATAGTGCAGCTCCAAAGTGTGCCCAATTGAATGGCTGTCATTAAATATGAAAATGTTTACTAGAAGTATATAAATGTTTATTGAGAGTTTATATGGATGTTCAAAATCAGTAATGTGTCATATTGACAATTAAATGTTATGTATTTGCTTTTATTAACTGTATGCCTCAAGTTAGTGAGGCCAGGCCTTAATGATGTATTGCCAAATATTGAAAAATGGAATGTTAGACTAAAATGATCCCATGCTTACTCAATAATAAAGATGCATTGTATAAACTGAAGGTTGACTGGGTCTTGTAGTTACAAATTGTTATTCTCTTCAAGAAATGTGTATAAAACCTGAATGTTCTCAAACTGTTACAAATGTTAACTCGAAGCATATGGGTAAGGAATGCTCCCAGTAACTAACAATGGACATTCTGACAGAAGGAAGGATGTAAAAATTGATTCTTGATGTACTGGACAATGTGCGTAAAAAGGAGAAGAACCAATCATCAACCTGTGACAGACTGTCTAGTTTTATCTAAGATTTGGAAAATAATTTTTATTGGACTAATGGCTATCGCAAGATTCTCTTGACCAATGACAGTGTTGGACAACTTTAACTTAACCGCACTGTTTTTAGAGTTCTGGGTCATTCGACACAGGCAGTGCTTTGACAATCACCAGCCAGTCTTTGACATTCTAGTATTTTGCTGTCATAGCTTATTTTTCTTATGCTCCATGCAGGATGCTGTTGCTTACTTTTGCGCTCTATGCTTAGAGCCTGTAGCGCTTTGCTGTCTGCCTTAGATGTTTGTTCCTGGTGGTTCAGAGAGCTTAAAGTCCCTGATTCTGAACCACTACCACTCCCATTTCATGTCCTGATGCTGGTGTCCACCTCTCAAAGACCAACACCGCTTGCTGATCCTTAAAGACTGTATAAAAGTTGTAAATATCTTTATTGTTGATTTGTCTTTTGTTTTTAGGTACCAACTGCTGCTTTTTGATAGAATCATAGATATATTTTTTCCAAATGTATGTCAACTAAAACTTGTGTGTGCAGCCCAACATGGTGATGCAAATCTGGAGTTAGTGAGGTCTTCTTCTACTCCCCTGCTAACAATCTAATGTAAATGAATTGTTGAATTCAAATGTATGTTATTTCCATTGCCCAATTACTCTTGCTAATGATTTGTACTTCGGATGTAGAAAGCTTAGTTATCAATGCACTAATTAAGTTAAGATTCTTAGACGATTCAGTCAACTAGTATTATTCTTATACATTTATCATGTGGTTTTGAGACTAATGTAAGTGATATTAGCATTGTTCATCTAGGGAAATAAAACTTCTAAAGGTGTGGTTATTCGTGACCAAATGGGTCATACTGTGTAAATTTTACTGACTTTAATGAATTTCTATTGCTGTTTATGATGTTGATGTAATATATGGACTTAGGGCATGATCATCTTAACGGGGTCAGAATGTCCATCAACTCCATTAGTGTGCCTTCTTGTTAAAATTGGTTTGGTGAAAAATATAAGGCTTGACGTGCTGCAGCAATGGACAGAGCCCATGCAAGGGATGATCCATAGGGAACTGCGCACAATAAGTGTAAACATATTGCATTATTTAGAAGGCACATTACAACCATGCTGTTAGTAATTTGGATTACACAAAATATTTAGTTTAGTCAAAATTAGCTATATCTCTTTTGCTAAGGTTGTTACAGCATTGTAAATATCTAACTTAATGGAAGAACTCCATTAGCAATTCGGGACATACATAGGTCTGATTTACTAGTCTGCACTCCACCAGGGATTCTAATCAATTCTTCAGAATGGAAGATTTACAAGACCTTTTCCTCCTAGGGAAAGAGTTGTAATTGGGGGTTGGGAGAACCACCAGTCGTCCTCGGGGGCTCCAGATGTTGCATGGAGGCCAGTGAAAAAACTTTCCCCTGCAGATCCATCCACCTCTTCCTAATCTCCTCCTGTTGTTTGCTACAGAATTCACTCTGTTAGCTATTCTGGCCCACAGTTGCCTTTTCTAGGAAATGGTAGTATTTTGGACTTGTGGTCGAAACAATTTTGGCTCTACTTTAATGATTTCATCCACCATGACAGACAACTCTCCTCCCTGTCATAGATAATTATCAGGAAAAAAGAGGTTAGTACCCAAAAAGATGAGGAAGAATAACAAAGAAATCTCCTGTCTTCTGCGTGTCAATTCCTGTGTGCAAATAGTCTTCTGCATTGTGATGGCAAAGGATCATGGTCTGAAATGGAGTGTGTTTTTTTAGTGTCTTTTGCAGGTGTTCACAATTGTCCAATTTACAAGTGGGGGCTACCAACAGACAACCAATGGCCACAGCCACAGTACTATGCTGAATGAGTCCTAAGATGGACTCACTCCATGATGGGCCTGCTGCTAACACATCACCAGCACAACTATGTGATCTGAATAGACTTAGTGGGATGCCGCAGTCAGACGGCAATGGAATATTAATTATCAGCATTGGAATGCGCCGCGTCGGCTGTGGGTTGCAGCTGGTACAATGGCGTACACTTTGTGGGGCAGCCTTTGACTTAGCCTCAATACATCTAAATATGAGGGAAGAGGAGACTGCTGATGTAATGGTCTTTTTGGGCCAAACCACTGACGCGGCTTGGCGGTAACGCCGCCAAGATCTAAATCAGGCCCTAAATCCAAAGGTAAACTTTTAGGCGTGCCCTACCGCTCCGTGTACACGACTTGGGCTCCATTGTGGTCAGCCTCAAACTTTGACTTTGCCCTGGTGTGGTGTGACCAGGTGTCTGCAGTTAGCGCTTTTTACTTTTAGGCACTAGAAAGCACATTTTAACATTTTATCTTTAAAAAATCATATGTCCAGTTTCCTACTTTGGATTGTTGTCATTTATGTGTATTTTTAAAGATACAAATCATTCCTATTTTTATAAATTGCTATTGCATTTTTATTGTGTGTTGTGTTTTACTTATTTACTGTTTTGTTCATATTAAATGCTTTACATAACTGTTTCCTATGTTAAGCCTAGTTGCTCATGGGTTTAGCTAGCAAGGGTTGAACAAGGATTAATTGAGAGACCTTGACTGGACCTAGTGTGGGTTCATGGCCTGTTACACAGTGTAGGTACCTAACTACTCTTACTAATAATCCACTTTCCAACAATGGTAGTGTGTTCGCAGCCCTCTTTGGACTGTGTGAAGGGTCTTGCTACATGCTGGTCCCTGCACCCAACCCCATGCTACAGGCCAAGCCCTGTGACCAATCCCAAATCACACATGGCTTGGATATTGTTTCCCATGTGAGAATGGACACAGATGTTGGCCACAGCTCAGGTCCTATGCCCAGCCCTATGCTGCACAAAGCTGAAGGGAAGGGCTTGGCCACAAGTCAGAGCCTGCAGCCATTACCCACACCATGCAGCAAACATCATACCACACATAACTGAAGGCAGAGTGCATGAGGAGGTTGGGTATCCGCAGGGTGTGGCCACAGGCCTGGTTCGTTTGCCCAACCCCATGCTGTGCACAGTCGAAGGGGGCTAGGTGCGGGTCCTGGCCTGTGGCCAGGCCCGGCTTGCCAACTCAACACCATGCATGGCCGAAGCCATTCAAAGGAAGGTTTGGTCACCACTGAGGTTTTGGGTGCAGCGTCTAGCCTGCTGTGCCCAATCCTATACTACACACTGCTGAAGATCTACAGCAGATATTAAAGACCCACTCCTTTGTCTTGGGCCAACTACTTTGGAGTAAAACATTAATGTATATTATAGTACGGTATAGCCTACTGTGGTAGGCTTTAAGGTTATATGAGGACATTCTGCCATCATGCAGCAGGATTTTCCTTTACCTTTTTAGTCTGCTGTAGCAGGCTATTATAGCCATTAGAGTCAAGTCTCAAGGCAGCCGGAACTATGTTTCTATAAGGCTTGGGTGAAATTAGAATTATGCCAAAGTATTCAGAGTAATTTTGTAAAGTTTGTGTTACTCTTTTGAAGCAAAATTTCCCAAAAGTACATGATTGAGCATACATATGAGTAATTTGACACCAATATCTTACAACTTTCAGGAACTGTGGGGGGTGCTGGCTAGACTGGTGGCAGGGAAGATAAAGGAGGCAGAATACTGGTACAGAACTTGTCAAGTTCACAAAGAGAGTAAGAGGAGAGAGGGGATCCAAAGGGGAAACTCTATTCAAGGGAATAAGAAAAGCTTGGAAAGAACAGACACTCAAGAGGCAATGTGTCACCCACCCAGACTAATTAACACCCCAGGACGAATATATATATATATATATATATATATATATATATATATATATATATAACAGCATAAACAATAAAGGGGATGTGTGTGAGGTAAAGCACTCAGGAGCTCCACACGGTAAGACTGAAGCTCAGTAAGTTCCTCACGCACAATTACTGTTACAGATTCTGACTGTTAATACCCATATCTTATATATATATATAGAGGCAGGGTGTTTGGAGCTGACTCCTACGGGGATGTTATAAATGTAACTGAAAGACAATACACATTGTAGACAAAAAACACCACAAGGTTGTCAGCTGAGCCCACAGATCCTGGCAATAAAACAGTAACGTGCAAGGCAGTAACAGCAAGGGTGTATATCTAAATACACCGACAATAGACAAGAAGCTAGCAAGGAGGAGTGCTTAACTGGAAAGAAGGGAAAATAATGGGCACACTTGGCCGAAAGCAAGTAAGAAACACACAAGTACACCAGAACCTAGACAGCAGGAAGACATTAAACTAGGATGTGACAAAACCCACTTGGGGCACACGCCAGTTCAGGGAGGAGTTCAATGATGGAACTTCAGAACAGTGATTGATTTTAAATAGCATTACCATGTACTTCCATGGGCTAGATACACGGGCCCATATTTATACTTTTTGACGCTAAACTGCGCTAACGCAGTTTAGCGTCAAAATATTTAGCGCCGTATTACGCCATTCTGAAGCACCATGCGGGCGCCGTATTTATGGAATGGCGTTAGCCGGCGCTAGCAGACCGGCGCTGCCTGGTGTGCGTGGAAAAAAACCACGTAGACCAGGCAGCGCCGGCGTAGGGGGAAAATAGCGTTAGGGCGTCTTAAAATGGGGCAAGTCAGGTTGAGGCAAAAAAATCGCCTCAACCCGATTTGCGCCATTTTTTTCGACGCCCAGACGCCATTTAAATGACTCCTGTCTTAGTAAAGACAGGAGTCATGCCCCCTTGCCCAATGGCCATGCCCAGGGGACTTATGTCCCCTGGGCATGGTCATTGGGCATAGTGGCATGTAGGGGGGCACAAATAAGGCCCCCCTATGCCACCAAAAAAAAAAAATATATATAAAAAATTATACTTACCTGAACTTACCTGAATGTCCCTGGGGTGGGTCCCTCCATCCTTGGGTGTCCTCCTGGGGTGGGCAGGGGTGGCAGGGGGGGTCCCTGGGGGCAGGGGAGGGCACCTGTGGGCTCATTTTGAGCCCACAGGCCCCTTAACGCCTACCCTGACCCAGGCGTTAAATAGTGGCGCAAATGCAGGGTTTTTTGACCCGCCACCTCCCGGGCGTGATTTTTGCCCGGGAGTATAAATACGACGCATTTGCGTCGCTGTCATTTTTTTAGACGGGAACGCCTTCCTTGCATCTCATTAACGCAAGGAAGGCGTTCACGCAAAGAAATGACGCTATTTGCCCATAATTTGGCGCTAGACGCATCTAACGCCAAAGTATAAATATGGCGTTAGTTTTGCGCCGAATTTGCGTCGAAAAAAACGACGCTAATTCGGCGCAAACGGAGTATAAATACGGGCCACAGTATCTAACCCTAAATGTTCATTTAACAAATTTCAACTAATTGTCATTAAGTCTGCTGCTTATTTCAATTGAAGCAAAAATAAAAAAAGATCACAGCTACCAGAATGCACCTTCTTCTCAACTAAAAGCCCAGTACTGGACACCATTTTAGCCTCATGGTATGGAGGGGCGAGGTGGATTGAAGTTCACTTTGGAAGATGTGGGGGCATTTCTATTCAGGTAATTGCACAAACGTCTTGTAGGATACACTGCCTTTTAAAGTCCATTGGCCAAGTAATACAGGTTAGACCTGATATGATATTAAGACCACTTTACTTGATGGAAAAGGTGACAGAGGTCTCCTACCAATTACATTTTGAACATATTGTCAATATTAGTGTATTACCCTTACATTCCTTTTCCTTGCTACATTCCCATGAGGAAGGCAGACACAACAGGAATATGACAAGGAAGACAACATATTTAATAGAAGCTGTCAAGTTTCCTAGCTCTGTGCAGTTATCCATGATCAATCAAAAACAACAAGTGATGGACGGAATGCTGAACATTGTCAAACACTCACCCCCAGTCATAGATCTGGGTTTAATCCATCGTTCTTTTGCTCACCATGCCACCCCAGTTTGGACCCAGCCATATGCAAATCAGTCTTGACCCTGTTCCTCATGGGAACAGTCCAGACCAAACTGCCAAGCCAGGTCCTCACTGGACCGGAAACAAGCATCCTGGGACCGGTTTCGGGGTTTCACCCCTCATCAGCCAGGCTAGCTTGAATCCAGTGGCATGGGAAGCACGGGACCCACGTCTGGGCATACCCTTCCCACTTAGGGTGACAAAGCAAAAACAACAAGTGATGGACGGAATGCTGAACATTGTCAAACTGTGAGAAACTGGGGCTGATTGCAGAGGCCCCCTAACTTTTTGCCCCCATTTTCCACTTTATGCTGGTGTTTTCCTGACTCTGATGGTGCCCTGGGTACTGCTAACCAGTCCCAGGGCCTGTGCTCTGTATAAAATGGATATGCAAATTAGGCTAATTATAATTGGCTAAGTTAACCTACCTATAAGTCCCTAGTATATGGTAGGGCATGTAGGTTTAGGGACCACAGCATAGGTGGTGCACACCTAGGTGCATTGCTGAGGTGCCCAGTGTCATTTTAAAAGCAAGCCTGCCTTGCTGGCTGCTTTTAAATTAAAGTTATATGCAAATTCGACTTTGGAATTAAAGGTACTTCCAAAGTCTTAAACTACCTTATTTTTACATATAAGTCACCCCTAAGGTGTGCCCTATGTGCCCCTAGGGCTGGGTGCCATGTAACTATAAGCAGGGACTTTATAAAAATAGATTTATAAGCCCTGGTGAGGTAAAAACAGCCAAATTCGTTTTTCCCTCATTGAAGTAAATGGCCTTCATAGGCTAGAATGGGCAGACTTTATTTTAAATTTTAAAGTCTCCTTAAATGTTACATACCAAGAATTTGGTATCAAATTGATTGTTATAATAAATCCCACAACTTCCAGTTGTTGGATTTAATATAACTAGTGCAGGTAAAAAGTTTAGACTTTACCTAAAAAGTTGCCAATTTCAGCTCTGCATTGTTTTTGCTGCTGTGCTCTGATTGGCCAGCCTGCAGCAGCTTCTGCCAGGCTACTTTAATGAGGTGTGAAGTGGCCTGACTTCACACAAAGGAATGTGCTTGGGGGAGAGAATCTCCCCTCAGCAGATGGTGAGGCAGGAAGGGGGAGGGCTGCCAAACTGGTCTTCAAAGGCAGAGAAGGACATCTGGAGCACCCAACAACACCCCCACATCCTGCAACCCCAGACAGCTAGGTGCCCCCTTGATTAGATTAGGAGAGGGCAGGAGAGGGGTGTGTTTATGATTTTTAGCCACACCAGTGGGTGGGCTCAGCCAGATCTCTCCTCCAAAAATCAGATTCATCCATTTTGGATTTTTAGAGACTGTTGCCTTCTGGGATGGATTTTTGCCACACTTCCCAGGAAGTGGTCATCACAGGGGGACGACCCTGTCCCTGATTGGAGAACCAGGGCCCCCCTGCTTTTCACCCAGGAGCAAGGATAAAACTGGCAGACCTGCACCCACGCCTCAGATCCCCTCCAGAATTCAACAAGAAAGGAACTAAAGAAGAAGAAGGACTGCCCTGCTGGACCCCTGGCCTGCACCTGGACCCTGCACTCAGAAGGACTGCACCAGCTGCACACTTGGGCTTCACCACAAGAAGGACTTTGCCTGGCTTCAACTGGTTCAAGGAGGGACTCCCTGTTTGCTACAGGTGAAAAATTGCTAACCAGAGTCCCCTGCACCAACTCCTGAAGAAAGCGACCAGCTGACCACTGTCCAGTGGCCAAAAAGGAGTTTGCGCCAGGTGCATTCTGGGAGTTGAAGTCCGCACCCCCCAAGGACCATCACAGAACTTCTGGACCCTTGGGGTGAGCTGTGGACCCCAAAAGAACCTTAAAAGAACATCTGGGTGAAGCCCCAGAAGTTTGGAAAAGATTTGAGAATTTTTGGAAAAAAGCTCCAGAGAGGGACCGACCCGCCGCGGAAATTCTAGCCGGCTTGCCTCAACCGCGACCCGGCCTGACTTCGTGGTTCGTCCCGGTAAAGAAAAACATCCAAAAAAGAGACTAAGTCCGAACGTAAAAAGTTGACCGGGACCTTCCAGCCATCTTATCCGAGAAGGGCTCCACGGACGTCGGATCAAGATCCAGGTTTACCCCGGTCGAAGGATTTTCATCTCGAAAAAACGACTAAGTCCGAAGGTAAAAATCACCACCGAGGAAACCGACTTCGCGTATCCGGACAAGGGCTCCAGGAGGTCGGATCCAATTGGCAGGTTCGTCCCGGTGAAGAAAAACTTCAAAATAAAGACTAAGTCAGAAAGTAACTTTTTAACCGAGGCCTCCCGCGACCTGTAGCCGAGCAGGGCTCCATCGCGGTCGGCCTGAAAGTTTGACTTTGTCCCGGTCCTGGTGCAACCAGATGACCCGATTGGCGCTTTTTGTTTCTATGCGCTAGAAAATAATAATACTTTAAAAATTCATATCTCCGGTTCCCCTGAACCGATTTTAATCGTTTTTGTGTCATTTTAAAGATAAAAATATAAGCTATTTTTATAAATTGGTTTTGGATTTTTAAACTGTTTCCTGTGTTTTATTTAATTACTGTTTTGTGATATTTGAATGCTTTACACTTTGTCTCCTAAGTTAAGCCTTGACGCTCGATGCTAAGCTACCAAGGGTAGAGCTGGGATTAATTTACTGAGACCTAACTGTACTTTTGTGGAGGTTTGTGGCTTGTTGCTAGGTGTAGGTACCTACCTGCCCTACCAATAACCCATTTTCCAACATAATTGGAAGCAGCGACGGGATCCTGTACTTGTGTTCAATATCACGTTACAGTTTTAGGTAAAACAAATTAAAAATCCTTTAAATTGTCCTAGTGCAAAAATAGTTTTTAATTTTTAATTTGGATTAATTTCAATTATTGAATTTTTGTAATTTTTCAAAATTCTTGTTTCCAATTTTTGCAAAAAGTTTTTGTTGACACAAAACTAGGGAACCATGGAGCTTGATCTGGCTAGCCTACCCACACTGACAGTAGTCCAGCTTAGGGGGTTGTGTATTGAGAGGGGGTTGCCTGCAACCCCTGATCTCAGGAAGCAAATCCTGATTAAATCCCTGACAGCATGGGCTGAGGCACAAGAGGTAGAGACAGAGGAAGCTCCAGAGGAGGAAGAAAAAGAGGAAGATGCTAACTCTAACCACTTAGGGGAGGGAAGGCATCAGACCCCAAGTGAGGAAGAGGAGGAACGGTCCTCACTGGATACAGTCACTAGGGGCAGACCCAAAGCTAGTGGTAGGAAGAGGGTCCTTTCAGGAGGAGAGAACCCATCCATCAGGGAAAGAGAGCTGGAAGCCCAGCTAGCCTACATAGCTTTGGAAGCAGAGAAGCTGGCCCTAGAAAAGAAAAAGTGGGCATACAAAGAAAAAAGAGATGGAAGCAGCGATAAAGAAGCTGAGGTGTCCATGGGTGGGGGAGTTTGCCCCAGATTACCCAAGGGGGTAGTTCCTGCTTATATAGAGGGGGATGACATAGATAAGTGGCTAGGGGCCTTTGAGAGGGCACTCCAAATGAGAAGGGTTAAGCCTCAATACTGGGGTTCCCTTTTGTGGGAGTTAGTCCCCAACTCAGGGAGGGATAGGCTTCTGACCTTAAGGGGGGAGGAGGCAGATTCATACCCTAGTATGAAAAGGTGCTTAGCCAAGAAGTTTGGTCTGACCCCAGAGCAATATAGAATGAAGTTCAGGGACACCCAGAAGGTCAGTACCCAGTCTTGGGTTGACTTTGTAGACACCTCACTAAAAGCACTGGAGGGCTGGATTATTGGCAACAAAGTTAATACTTATGAGGGGTTATACAATCTGATCATGAGAGAGCACATCTTGACCAATTGTATCCAAGAAAGGTTACGCCAGCATCTAGTGGACTCTAAGCTGACCAACCCTAGAGAGCTAGGGGAGGCAGCTGATGAGTGGTTGAGAACCAGGGTGGTTGTCAAGTCCCAGGGGGGAGACTCCAAGAAGGGGGGGACAGGTCCCCAAAAACCTAAGGAGGGAGGTGGTAAGCCCACCACAGAGACTCCCTCTGTACCCCAGAACCCTAAGAAGGAGGAGAGTAAATCCCACTCCCACTCTGACAATCAGAGACAGGGAGACCCAGGGTTAAAAAAGCTCTTGGACAGTAGGGCTTGCTTTGACTGTCAGCAGACAGGTCACTTCAGAGGAGATGCAGCCTGTCCAAAGAAGGTGGTTAGCACTGGGCTGTCCAGTGTAGCCATAGAGGAGGATTCCTCAGATGATGAAGTCCTCCTAGCATTGTGCTGGGAGACAGGACCAGATGGTAAGCTGGTGATCCCTGAGGGAGGGAGTAGGCACTTCCACCACATTCAAGTGAATGGGATCCCTACCACTGGCCTGAGAGACACCTGTGCCAGTCACACTGTAGTGAGTGACCGGTTAGTGACCCCAGACATGTATGTCCCAGGAAAGACAAAGAAAGTCAGGATAGCCACAGGGGAGGTCACCTGCAAACCTGTAGCCATAGTGCCCCTAGAGAGGGAGGGTATCCTTGACTGGATTAGGGTGGTAGTCAGTGCTGACCTTCCCCTAGATTGTATCCTGGGCAATGACCTCCCAGAGGTGAGTCTGGTCACAGATGGGGTGGTCGCCCAGGGCGCCCCCCCAACCCAAAGTCCTGGGGAGTCAGTCCCTACAGTTAGGAGACAGGGGTCCCCAAGAAAAGGAAAGAAGAAAAGGAAGGGTAGGCCACTCTTAAAGAGAGTTCCAGGGAGCCAAAGGCCTTCTGCCCCAGTAGGGGGGGAGCCCAGAGTTGGCACTGGTGAGGCCTCACCTGACCCCAAGGAAGTCCTGAGTAGTCAGGCAGCTGTCCAGATGCAAGGTGTTGCCCCTGCACTGACAGAAAGGAGAGTGGAAGGAGGGTGTCTGCCACAGGAGGTGGTAGCCCCCCACTCTAGACAGCAAGAGGGGTGCCAGGACCCCAAAGATGCCCCTAAAGCAGCTCAGCCACCTGTCAGTGGAGAGCTTAGGGTGTGGTTCTGGGTACTGACAGCTGTCAGTAGCCTCTGCTGGGTGCTAGCCTTCCTGGCAGCACTGTACTTGGCCTGGGAGGCAGACCCCAGGGCCAATAGCAAAGTAAGCCCCCTGACCCTATTGGTCATGGTGGGGTTGCTCAAGTGTTGGGTGACCTCTTTGGGTAAGCTAGGTGTTGCCCTAGCAAAGTTTGAAGTAGGGGAGGTGGGCACCTCACTACCCAAGTTAGCAGAGAGAGAGGAGGAAGACCCCCCTAGAGGGAAGTTTCAGTTTGGGTTGGGTCCTTTTACTGTTGGGATGGCTTCACTACCCAGAGGGAGTGACCCTGACAGGAGGATATAAGGCAGAGTAGGCCCTGCAAAGGGACAGCCAGTTTTCTTCACTGTCTTCCTCGCCTAACAAGCCAGGAAGACTCTCCCAGGGTTGGGCTGAGTCTCCTGGGCGTGTGGGCTGGGGGGGGGTTGTGTGAGAAACTGGGGCTGATTGCAGAGGCCCCCTAACTTTTTGCCCCCATTTTCCACTTTATGCTGGTGTTTTCCTGACTCTGATGGTGCCCTGGGTACTGCTAACCAGTCCCAGGGCCTGTGCTCTGTATAAAATGGATATGCAAATTAGGCTAATTATAATTGGCTAAGTTAACCTACCTATAAGTCCCTAGTATATGGTAGGGCATGTAGGTTTAGGGACCACAGCATAGGTGGTGCACACCTAGGTGCATTGCTGAGGTGCCCAGTGTCATTTTAAAAGCAAGCCTGCCTTGCTGGCTGCTTTTAAATTAAAGTTATATGCAAATTCGACTTTGGAATTAAAGGTACTTCCAAAGTCTTAAACTACCTTATTTTTACATATAAGTCACCCCTAAGGTGTGCCCTATGTGCCCCTAGGGCTGGGTGCCATGTAACTATAAGCAGGGACTTTATAAAAATAGATTTATAAGCCCTGGTGAGGTAAAAACAGCCAAATTCGTTTTTCCCTCATTGAAGTAAATGGCCTTCATAGGCTAGAATGGGCAGACTTTATTTTAAATTTTAAAGTCTCCTTAAATGTTACATACCAAGAATTTGGTATCAAATTGATTGTTATAATAAATCCCACAACTTCCAGTTGTTGGATTTAATATAACTAGTGCAGGTAAAAAGTTTAGACTTTACCTAAAAAGTTGCCAATTTCAGCTCTGCATTGTTTTTGCTGCTGTGCTCTGATTGGCCAGCCTGCAGCAGCTTCTGCCAGGCTACTTTAATGAGGTGTGAAGTGGCCTGACTTCACACAAAGGAATGTGCTTGGGGGAGAGAATCTCCCCTCAGCAGATGGTGAGGCAGGAAGGGGGAGGGCTGCCAAACTGGTCTTCAAAGGCAGAGAAGGACATCTGGAGCACCCAACAACACCCCCACATCCTGCAACCCCAGACAGCTAGGTGCCCCCTTGATTAGATTAGGAGAGGGCAGGAGAGGGGTGTGTTTATGATTTTTAGCCACACCAGTGGGTGGGCTCAGCCAGATCTCTCCTCCAAAAATCAAATTCATCCATTTTGGATTTTTAGAGACTGTTGCCTTCTGGGATGGATTTTTGCCACACTTCCCAGGAAGTGGTCATCACAGGGGGACGACCCTGTCCCTGATTGGAGAACCAGGGCCCCCCTGCTTTTCACCCAGGAGCAAGGATAAAACTGGCAGACCTGCACCCACGCCTCAGATCCCCTCCAGAATTCAACAAGAAAGGAACTAAAGAAGAAGAAGGACTGCCCTGCTGGACCCCTGGCCTGCACCTGGACCCTGCACTCAGAAGGACTGCACCAGCTGCACACTTGGGCTTCACCACAAGAAGGACTTTGCCTGGCTTCAACTGGTTCAAGGAGGGACTCCCTGTTTGCTACAGGTGAAAAATTGCTAACCAGAGTCCCCTGCACCAACTCCTGAAGAAAGCGACCAGCTGACCACTGTCCAGTGGCCAAAAAGGAGTTTGCGCCAGGTGCATTCTGGGAGTTGAAGTCCGCACCCCCCAAGGACCATCACAGAACTTCTGGACCCTTGGGGTGAGCTGTGGACCCCAAAAGAACCTTAAAAGAACATCTGGGTGAAGCCCCAGAAGTTTGGAAAAGATTTGAGAATTTTTGGAAAAAAGCTCCAGAGAGGGACCGACCCGCCGCGGAAATTCTAGCCGGCTTGCCTCAACCGCGACCCGGCCTGACTTCGTGGTTCGTCCCGGTAAAGAAAAACATCCAAAAAAGAGACTAAGTCCGAACGTAAAAAGTTGACCGGGACCTTCCAGCCATCTTATCCGAGAAGGGCTCCACGGACGTCGGATCAAGATCCAGGTTTACCCCGGTCGAAGGATTTTCATCTCGAAAAAACGACTAAGTCCGAAGGTAAAAATCACCACCGAGGAAACCGACTTCGCGTATCCGGACAAGGGCTCCAGGAGGTCGGATCCAATTGGCAGGTTCGTCCCGGTGAAGAAAAACTTCAAAATAAAGACTAAGTCAGAAGGTAACTTTTTAACCGAGGCCTCCCGCGACCTGTAGCCGAGCAGGGCTCCATCGCGGTCAGCCTGAAAGTTTGACTTTGTCCCGGTCCTGGTGCAACCAGATGACCCGATTGGCGCTTTTTGTTTCTATGCGCTAGAAAATAATAATACTTTAAAAATTCATATCTCCGGTTCCCCTGAACCGATTTTAATCGTTTTTGTGTCATTTTAAAGATAAAAATATAAGCTATTTTTATAAATTGGTTTTGGATTTTTAAACTGTTTCCTGTGTTTTATTTAATTACTGTTTTGTGATATTTGAATGCTTTACACTTTGTCTCCTAAGTTAAGCCTTGACGCTCGATGCTAAGCTACCAAGGGTAGAGCTGGGATTAATTTACTGAGACCTAACTGTACTTTTGTGGAGGTTTGTGGCTTGTTGCTAGGTGTAGGTACCTACCTGCCCTACCAATAACCCATTTTCCAACACAAACACTCACCCCCAGTCATAGATCTGGGTTTAATCCATCGTTCTTTTGCTCACCATGCCACCCCAGTTTGGACCCAGCCATATGCAAATCAGTCTTGACCCTGTTCCTCATGGGAACAGTCCAGACCGAACTGCCAAGCCAGGTCCTCACTGGACCGGAAACAAGCATAAAAACGATGGATTTAGGCCCAGATCACTGTACTGGGGGTGAATGTTTGACAATGTTCAGCATTCCGTCCATCACTTGTTGTTTTTGCTTTGTCGCCCTAAGTGGGAAGGGTATGCCCAGACGTGGGTCCCGTGCTTCCCATGCCACTGGATTCAAGCTAGCCTGGCTGATGAGGGGTGAAACCCCGAAACCGGTCCCAGGATGCTTGTTTCCAGTCCAGGGAAGACCTGGCCTAGCAGTTCGGGCTGGACTGCTCCCATGGGGAACAGGGTCAAGACTGATTTGCATATGGCTGGGTCCAAACTGGAATGGCATGGGCAGCAAAAAAACGATGGATTTAGGCCCAGATCACTGTACTGGGGGTTAATGTTTGACAATGTTCAGCATTCCGTCCATCACTTGTTGTTTTTGCTTTGTCGCCCTAAGTGGGAAGGGTATGCCCAGATGTGGGTCCTGTGCTTCCCATGCCACTGGATTCAAGCTAGCCTGGCTGATGAGGGGTGAAACCCCGAAACCGGTCCGAGGATGCTTGTTTCCAGTCCAGGGAAGACCTGGCCTAGCAGTTCGGGCTGGACTGCTCCCATGGGGAACAGGGCCAAGACTGATTTGCATATGGCTGGGTCCAAACTGGAATGGCATGGGCAGCAAAAAAACGATGGATTTAGGCCCAGATCACTGTACTGGGGGTGAATGTTTGACAATGTTCAGCATTCCGTCCATCACTTGTTTTTTTTTTTTTTTTTTTTTAATTTTTTTATTATCCATGATCAATCCCATTTTTTCTTTTCCCTTACATTACATATAGTCCTGAATTCATAATCAGTTAAAAAGACTACAAGAACTAGAATGTAAAGAAAAATATATGACCTGAACTGGATGAGCAACTCATGCATGGCAATAGTACCTTGAAGGACTATGCTTCTAATGTGCATGCACTGGAGGTGTCATATGTCTATCTGCTGACAACTCATGTTCAGTTTCTATGTTTCTAGAGACTCTCAGCTGAAAGAAGCAGTCTCACCTTAAATCTAACTCTGACTTTTCAGTAACAATGTACTGCGAATATAGCTGTGCCATAAATGATAAATACAAGATACTTATCACAGCTGCAGAAAGATGATTGACCTCTTACATAGGCTGCACACTGCTTTTCCTTTCTCATTAAAAAGAAAACTGCAGCACCTCCCCCCATTGATTTGCCTTCTCTACCACCGACTGCCACATGCACAATGATTCCTCGCATTTATTACATCTTATGTGGGTGTGTGGGTGTACATACATGACACCCTCAATTTACAGGGTAGTTGACAGACAAAGACAGTTGTGGAAGAAAAATGGGACATATAAAAAATGCGCTGACCTTTCCATCAAACTTCACTCTCCCCTAATAGAAATCTTCCATCTGTATTGGGAAATGTTCCTCACAGGTGACTACATAATAGAAGACTTCAGACTCGTAGGGTATTGGAGAGATGCTTTAATTTCCAGTCTATTCAGCTCCCTTAAACAGTCAGCAGAGTCTTCTTTCTTGTACTGTCCCTTGACTCAGGGCAAAGACAAATATGAGTAAGTGGCTGAAAACCTAAAATCTTGCAATGTAAATGATGAATATATGTGCTTGCTAAATCTATGAAAAATCAATAAAAATACATTTGAAGATATATTACTAAAGTACCATAAATGACCACCCCACCATTTCCCCACAGACCAACCCAAACTTAAAATGCAATACATAAATATAAAATAATTTAACATTAGTTTTATATAATTAATAAACTAACTGTGTCCAGCCATTTCCCCAAAAACCCAACAAACTGAAATAAAAATGTAATGTATAAATAAAACCACAGTGAAACACCTTAAAATAACATATATAATAGCATACAAACTTTATACAATACAAAGAAAACCCCATAATAAACAACATCAAAGTAAACAATATTGTAAACTTCAATATAATAGTACATCAGTAAAAAATCACATACTTACATTTGATATTTAGTTCCCCAATATTGTTGTGCTTACAATATTGTGACTATATTATTTTGATCAGACAATATTTAGATGGAACACTCTTATAATAATACTCTTCATTACTATTCCCTTGAGAATATCTGTTGAATTTGGTTAATTAGTGCTTTTAAGGGGGAACAACTAACAGCGTAAGTCAATCAAATCAATCAAATATATCTTTACTCGTTCTAAATTTAGACCATAAAAGTACAGTAAAAACACCAATACATACCACATATGTCCTGTGGCAGATGATAAGAGCAATTGCAGCCATTAGCTTCCATGTACTTTAGACAAAATAGCAAGTACCCTTCCTAAAATGTTAACTCAAGACCGACTTGAACATCATTCAACAACACATTTTAGCGGAATCTTATTATAAATGAATACTTTTCCGATGTCATCTACGTAAAGTGCAGTGTGCTTTTAAACATTACCATATATATATAAAAAATAGTGCAAAGTTAAAAACATTAAAAATATAATTTTTGGGCAGAGCCACTCATAAAAATAATTCTGGTTCCAACAACCTAAGGTGCAATGTGCAATTATTTTAGACAATAATACATAAGGGTGTAAATAAGACATTTTAAAAAGTCAGATCTCATTCCCATATGCCTTCCGTAATTTTATGGCCAATCTAATAAAGCTCACAACAGCATAGCAGGTTTCTGGAAAGACAGTGGATTTCAAATATCTCAGACTGTCTATGTATGCTAAAAAGGGCATCTGTTTAAAAATAGGGCACAGAAAACGAGCAAGAGTACAGCTTGCAAAAGAGCATAAAATGAACCGTAGACTGGGTTGAGGTTTTATCACATGGACAACAGGAAAAGATAGTTGTTCTAGTCCCAGCCTCTGGAAAGGCTACCAAATGATGGATTAAGTTTAGTCTTAACCTTGTTATATAAAATCTATGCTGAGGGTTAGTTAGCCATAACAAGTACGTATTCACCCATGAGATTCTATCCAGTTGCATGAAGTTTACCACAGAGACCATGTTGAGGGCCCTTACAATACGCCCTTCTTCCCTATGAGATCAAAAAGATTTTTCAACATGCTCTTTAAGTTGAATGCATATCTCTCCAAGGGAGTTCAAATAAGGTATTTAATTCCAGGTCATAGAAGTTATTTTTGACATATGCAAGCCAGGGGATTGCTTGGCAATTGTCTAATTTTAAACAGTCTGCCAAAACCAAGTGAGAAAATGCAGACTTTGGTGTGGCCCAAATTTTAGTCCATAATAATAGAGGGGCCAGACTCAGCGATCCTCAATATAGTCTGCTCCCGATTCAGGGTAGAGAATCAGGCTCGCTGTACCTTGGGGGAAAACCAGAAGACGGGATTAAAATTTATTTTATACAACTTGGTATCGCCCAGAAGAAGAAGAATTCCCACACTCCTGCGCCATAGGTCACAAGGGGGATGCATTTACTTATATACAAATGAATCAGTTCTTTAAAAGATTTACAACCAGGCTTGCTAGCAAATCTAAAAAAAGGGTCAGATGCAGCCCCCATTTTAAGGGGTCTTTGGCTGGCCAGCCTCTCCCAGGACCCAGAGGCATCAAACAAGATACCCAAATAGTTTTAAAAAAAAGGTACTTTTACCAGCTGAGTTCCATCTATCAGGAAGGCCTTTGTTTGAGTGTGCTTAAGGTTGCTTATCAGTAAGGAAGATTTTTGGAAATTGACTTTCTGCTTTAATTTAGTCATAAAATCATAAAATGCATTCAACAAATTTTGTAGACCGTTGGTAGTTAATGGTAAAAGAACAGCGTCATCTGCATAAAGGAGACCTGGGATTGCTTTTGACCCGAGACCTGGAATGTCCAGGCTATATGAATCTAGATAAGGCCCTAGTGAACTGATGCACAATAAAAATAAGAATGGGGTGAGAATACAGTGTGTGAAAAGTGTGAAAAGTGACCACTAAAATTGTCGTGTGGATTGGAAACTCCACATACAAGTTCCCCACTAAATTGACATTTTGCAATGTTAAAATCACCTGCACAAATCATCGAAATGACCACAAAACTTTGTATGCCACAGAAGGCTGCAAGCTTCTTCTCTAGATCCTCCACAATATCTGCTGTCTGGAATGAGAATGGGTTATAATAATAATTTACTAAAATCAGGTTTCAGGATTTGGCTATTTGCAGGTACACAATTTGAAAGTTGTGGGTAGACGCCATCACTGTAACCTTAGGAATGTCTAAGGCAAATGAGAGAAACATTGCTAAACCCCCTTTTCCCCTGCCAGACAGTGAGGGGATGGCGGGAGAGCAATAGGACATATACCCATTCAACGACACAGGATCAATAGCCCATGTTTTCTGACAGCATAAAATATCATAGTCATCAACATATTTCAGTCAATCCTCAATATGACGTTTATCTCTTATTCCAGCCAAATTCCAGGATAAAAGCTGTAGGCCCCGCCTATTCCCTGGACTATTCATCTCAAAAGGCAGCCCTAACTGTGGCTCACCAGATCCAGGATTGACTTCACTACAATTGGGGGCAGACTCTGATGGTTTAATCACAGCCCTAGAATCACTAGATTTTGGTGAGTTCAAGCGTCAATTGATATCCAATAGGTCTGAGAGAACTTCATAACGGTTATAATTAAAACAAAGATTTACAAAGTCCAATTGGCTAGACAGCCTAATATACTTATGTGACCCATTAAACTCTACATTCCGAGTTAGAGCTGATAGAGGTGGATAAAGGAAACCCAGTGGTCGGGCCATAATCCTGCTTTGTATTCTATCTATATGACTCAACCGAGATAACATGAAGTGGACCCAATTGGGATTCTTAAAATTTACTGCAATACAATCCCCTTCCATGAATTTTAATGTGGGGCCCACTCAGCTTACTTTATGGGCCGTATTTATGTTCTCGCTTATTATATGGTGACATTTAGGCCATTATTATGACATTGTCGGCAAATGCTGCCACAGCGACGGCCGTCAACATACCGTCGCTGTGGCTACCATGTGCCAACTGCATTATGACTGTCGTCAGAATTCCATCGACGGTCATGGTGGCGGACAGCTGTAAGGTGGCGCTACTGCCTGCAGCAGCACCACACCAGCAAAACAACACCTTCCGTATCATGTTCCATGATACGGCCTGGCGGTGTTTTGCTAGCGGACGCTGCTGCTGGCAGCAGCGCCATGTCCCATCTCCTGCCAGAGGACCACCTGCAAGCAGGTATGTCGGGTTCTCTGACAGAAGAGTGTTGTGTGTGTGTGGGGGGTGTTGTGTGTGTGGGAGGGGGTGTGCGTCTGTTTTTGTATTCGTGCATGTGGGCGTGAGTCACGTGGAATGCGTGTGTGAATGACTGAATGTGAGTGTACGTGTCTGTTGTGTGTTGTGAATGCGTGTGTGCGGCAATGTATGCTAGTGTGTGTTGTGGTGTGTGGGTATGTATGTGTGCATGCGTGGGGAGATGTGGGTATGCATGTGTGTATGAGTGTGTATGTGTGCATGTATGGGTGTGTGGATGTCGGGCCATTGTATATGGAGTACAGTCAGGGGGTAGGTGCAAACGGGAAGAAACCCCCTTCGTCTGGGGAAGATGCTGTGAATTATACTGAGAAGGTTGAGCTTTAGATAAGTGATCTACTTGTTCTCTCTGCCTATTAGAGTGAGGCCCAGTACCCTCACCAAGCTTGTTAGTAGAAGATGTAGTGCTGACAGGAACATCAGTAAAAATGGGATCTACAATTAAAGGAGGGTCTGCATTAGCCTGGGCCCTCTGATTATCAGCAGTTAAATTTGGGAGGGGCTGACCCAAAAATTCAGGCCAAGGATTACATTTTGGTGCAAGCATCAATCGGCCCATTTTACACTTTATCTGTTCTAGGCGCGTCAGTATTGGCTGCATGGCGTCAGTAAACATCTTTCTAAAGTTCAATAAGAGAGCCTCCTGTAAAGATAGCAAACCCTCTGATAGCATCTGTCAACTGAAAAGTCCCCACTGTTCCGCCCTATTAGCACTTCAATCAATCTTATGGGCAACCATTTCCTACTTTTTAGATCTTGTTGTAATTTCCCCTCCTTTCCTTTTTGCATTAGTAGTATTGGAGTTGACTATTGATGTTGTTCCCCCTGCTCTAGACTGCAGGCCGTGAGTCAGCCGGGGGCTGGGAATGGTCAGCTTTTGGAGTGAATGTAGCAGAATGCGACACTACCTGCACGGATTGCCATCCACCTTCCTGTTCAATCTCCAAATCCTGCGATGAGTTAGGGGCGACAGCAAGAGGCTGAACTTAGCTAAGACTAATCAATACAGATGACAATCAGGACAGTCTTTTCTTGACCAATTAATTCTCCTTACTGAGAGCACCCACTGCTCTTTGCAAATAACCATCCAATGTAGGGTTGGAAGTAGGCGCAGCTGATGGTATCTTACGTCTACACATATTTACTGGTGTGATGTAAGAAAAAAGGGGGTCCCTCAAGCAATTAATCTCCAAATGGTCCCTAAGAGTTCTCCCAACATTGACCCACAAAATAATTAAAAATACTATGGCCCTCATTACAACCCTGTTGGTCGGTGTTAAAGCTGCGGTAATACTCCCAACAGGCCAGCAGTAAAAAAAAATGGGATTTGGACCCTGGCTGTTACCGCCATCCAACACCCCCACTTTAACACACCAACCGCCAGGGTGGTAACAGCCGCAGGGCTGGAGACTTCAGTCTCCAGCCCGGCAGCCGTCACATTCCCACCCTCGGCATTACGACACAGCCTACCGTCTTGGTTTTCATGGTTTCTGTACCGCCACAAAAACCATGGTGGTAGGCAATATCAGTGCCAGGGAATCCCTTCCCTGGCACTGATAGGGGGTCCCTCTCTGCCCCCACCCTCTCCCCAGACTCCTCCCCTACCGGCTTCTGCCCCCCGAACATATAAACACCCACACGTGCACCCATATACACACATGCACACATGCATACCCACCTCCACCCACACATGCACACATACATACCCACACACCACAAAACACACCAACATACCTTGTCACACACATGCATCCACAACACAAAACACTCACAATCACTCATTCACCCATGCATCCAACGTGACTCACATCCGCATGCATGCATTCCAGAACATACACACCCCACCCCACATACACACAACAACCCCCACCCCCCTCTCCGGTCGGAGAACCGGACTTACCTGCTTGCAGGTGGTCCTCTGGCTAGAGAGGGTCCACAGCGCTGCTGTCAGCAGCAGCGTCCACCAGCAAACACTGCCATGCCGTATCATTGCTCATGATACGGTCGGTGGTGTTTTGCTGGCATGGTGGTGCTGTTGTCAGCGGCGACCCTTACTGCCGTCCGCCGCCATGACCGGCGGTGGTGTTCCGCCAGATTTCTGGCGGAATACCGCCGGTGGTCATAATATGTGTTGCTGGCTGGTAGCCACGGCAGCGGTATGTTGGCGGTCGTCATCGTGGCGGTAGGCTGTCAATACCGCCAATGTTGTAATGAGGGCCTATATATATCTTATACCTTGGACACCAAGGAAGAGGTAAGTAATATGATATAAATAAACTGGCCAAAAGAAAAAGAAAAGGGGTGGTTGGCCCAACCTCGTTCGGTCGCAAATGGGCAAAGTGCACTAGTTGTAAGCTCCTCTTAACACCATTGAGGAAGTGAGTGGCATGTCCCCTACCGCAGCTGCTGCTGAGAGGAAGGGCAGCTTCTAAATCTCCCACATGGATCTACTGTGTGTCCAGTCTTTTCCCCCAAAACAATACCTCTTATTAGGGTTTAGCCTTTAGATTACTAATAAATCTCTATAAAAACGATTAGACTGTGACACCTGCTAAAATCTCCAGACTTTGTTATAATAACAATTTGTGAGGGGACATTAAGCTGCTTAGTGTAATATTTACAACATCCTAAAAATCCTTAATCCTTAATTTCACAGAGTCCGATTCGATGTGAGCGGGATTAAACTAAAAATTAAAGAGGGGTGGCCCAACACAGCCTCTTCCGGGCTCTGACAGGTGTGGACGGACCCGCCGTTGGCCTGGGCTTGGCCTGGGCGCGTCCCGCGCTGTGGTGTGCACCCTTACACTTTACAGTGCTCATTGGAATGACAGTGGGAGCAGGTGGTGCAAAAGATGGCCGCCTCCAGGGGCCTCAAAGCAGTCTGGGATATGCAGTCCCTTCCAGTCTCGGTAAGCGCTTACCACGCTGCAGTGTGCTCCCTCGTGCTTTATAGCGCTCGTTGGAATGACAATGGGAGCAGGTGGTGCAAAAGGTGGCCGCCTTCAGGGTCCTCAAAGAAGTCTAGGATATGTAGTCCCCTCCTGTCTCGGTAAGCACAAGTAAGTCATCTTAGACATTGTTTTTCTACTTGAGCATATTATAATCAAACATGCCATAACAGTGCTTTAGAGTACAAATGATGTGGCCTTCTCAGGTAGCACTTAGGTAAAAATTGCTTTTTTTTTTCTCTGGTGACCGCCTTGTCTCAAGATGCCAATAAAAGAATATCCACATGCGCCAAGAGGACAAATGGCAACCAAATGCTAAGGATTTCATAATATTATTACAATGGCTGCCTGTGACAGTAGATTACATCATTGTGTGCTGACAAATTCTATCTCTCTGTTCGGCAAAGAGGTCAGCACCCAAGAAAATGAATGCCTTTACTCAGATTGTTGCAGACTTGTTACATGTAAATTAAAATTCTGATACATTTGGGTGGTATAAGGAAGAAGCTACATTGAAGGATTCTAGTAAATCATTGATACAATTTTTTTCAAAAAAAGCTTGGCAACCTAGATCTTCTGTTTTGGCAGAAATAGCCTAATGTAGCAGGTTGTAAACAAAGCCAATTACTTTAAGAGGTGTGGAAATGAATATTTTCTCTCATGAAGTGGGATGGAAGGATAAATGTCATCAGTCAAAATCAATGAAGGAATTCAATGACAATTCAATAACTATTAATTTGGCACTACTGATAGCTTCCTGGCTTTGAATAAGCAAACTTTATCATAACCAAAAAAATATTGCATCCTTAATTTTGTTTGAACACTGCTCAGTGGCAAGTGATGAAACTTTCCATTGTATTTCATAGTGATTGTCCCTCTCACATGGTTTTTAACACCAATAGCATATTTAGAATTAGAATATGATCAAACTATATTGCCTTTTACATCATTAGTTGTTAGAGACAAGGAATGGGATTGCGTAGAGCAATCTTCAGTTAAAACAGAATTTTCCCATGTGTAGCACTAGGGTTTCAGAGACCATGAATCATTAGTTTGCTTATTGTGTGAGCCTGTACTTCTTTTGAGTGTTTCATTATAGATAGGATTGTTAGATTTATAATCAATGTTTTTCAGTACAGCTACAAGAATGAGATCAACACCAATGCCTTACAGACATTTATGATTTCAAGATGGTAATGGGGCTATTCGCAAAGGTAACATCTACCTGTGATTAATTTACACACATAATTTACTATAACATTTGTGAGTGTTTTTACTACTGTTGGCTATTAACACAATCTGAGTATAAAGTTTCTCAAAATTGTGGACTTATATGTCTCTGCACTAAAAAAAAGAGGGTGTGGAACCAAATTTATGATTGTAAGTTGGTACTCATATCATAGCTTCAACAACACACCCACTGGCTAATGGAGGTAGGGACTTAAAATAAAAGCCCACAGGAAATAATACTATGTTAACTTATTTTAAATAGTTAAAATGTATACAAATATAATTTAATGGCCCATATAACCTTAAAATAAAACATATTACCCGTAACCTTCATTTTTGATGTATACAAATACACATACACACACACACACACATTTTAATGGTAAGATGAAGTGTAGTTAAGAAGATTAAATCTGGCGTGGTTAAGGGAGTCAAGATGGAGGTCGCACTCTAAGAGTGCTCCGGACCCATCCGTCATCCGCCTTAACAAGCCCCGCTGTCCCGGTGCCTATTTTACCCCAACTGGGGCTCCCACATGTGAGGGAGTGCGGGGTGACAGCGAGGAGACTGGCTTTTTGCGGGGAGCCCACCGCTGGTGCGGGCTGCCTGCACGCGGCCTCGAGGATCGAGGTTGGCCACGGGTGGGCCTTGGTGGCAGCGGAAGGTGAGCCGCTACATCGGCGAGGGTGTGCCCGGATCAGGAGCGTCACCCACCGCAGCTGGGGCCTGTGCCATGTCCTGCGGTAGAGAGGAGAGTGGTGTTGAGGCCCCTTGGGCTGCAGCCTGTAGTCCGTGCCACGGCCCGGGGCCTGGTGAGAGGCTGGCGAGGTAGGGGCGGAGCCGGTGCCCCCGGTCTCGTGGCTGACGATGGAGGATCGACCCGGAAGAGAGAGCCGGTGACTGCCAGAGGTGAAGCTCAGGTCCTCCAGGGGCGCGCCTGGGCTGGGGCACTGCTGGCCCCCCTCTGAGACTTTGCCGTGGTCGGCGGTAATCCAAACTGGAGGCGTCCCGGCCCTGGGAACCGTGGGCTGTGGCCGCACTGCTGCCTGGAGCTGGAGATGAGACCCCGACAGTGGCGGGGGGCCTGGATCTTTGCCCCGTCCTGAGGTGAGGAGAAGAGTGGTGTATTGGCCCTCAGGGCTGCGGCTGGGAGCCCGCGCCACAGCCCAGGGCACGAAGAGAGGCCTGTGAGGCGGCGGGGAACTGATTTTGCCCCAGGACTGGCAGTGACCGTGGTGGGCCCGCTGAGGGTGGGGCTGGCATGACAGGTGACAACTGGTGCCGTGGAGGAGGTGGCTGGCCCGGGGGGGGCTTGAATATGATGGACTGAGGGCGCCCTGAGAGAGGCCCTGACGGGCTCTTGAGGTAGACCGGCATACCCTGACTCACCTTTGTTCCCTCCACCCCCCCAACCCGTGGGTGCCAGGGTCGCACACAGTCGGCGGCGGCCTGGGGGGGCCAGCAGCCAGAGACTGAGGCCTGCAGGAGGACGAGTACCCTATGGTGAGGTGGCTGGGCCCCAGCGAGTTCCGTGGACAGCAGAACAGGCTGAACAGAGGGAAGAGCCGGCGGCGATCAGTGAGTCCCGGCCAGAGGTTGGGCGTGAGCAGTTCCTGGCTTGGGGTTGGTGTGCAGCGGACATGGAGTGAAGCCAGGGTTGCCAGAGTCGGAGGGGCAGAGGGCCCGCTCATCCACCTGGAGGTGTTCGCAGGGTCTGGAGTGCCATTGACTGAGTCAGTGTAAGGAGCTGGTGGTGTTTCCTCAGCCCTGATTCCGTATCAGTAATGGGGAAGGACAAAACGAGCAAGCAGCCTCCAGCGTCACAGCTGCGTAATGACCAATTTACCAGACAGGCTGCCTCTCGAGCGACAGGAGAGTTAGGACTGGAGGCCCCGGAGGCGGAAGGGGTGAGCACGATCCTTCAGGCCATCCAATCCTCGCAGCTGGCTGTTGAAACCAACGTCCGTGAGGTTAGGGAGGACGTGGGCCTATTGAGGCAAGACCTTCGGAAAGCAGTGGGCCGCATCAAAGAGGTCGAGGATCGGGTCTCCCGGGCTGAGGATGAGATTTCAGAACTCAAAGCTAAGGTCGCTAAGCTACAGACATGCACAGGCGAACTGCACCATAGGGCTGAGGATGCTGAAAATCACTCCAGATGCAACAACCTGCACTTCGTGGGATTCCCGGAGGATTTAGAGGCGAGATCTGCGGTCGACTTTCTGGAGCGTTGGATCCGGTTGTGGGTCCCGGATCAGGGGCTGTCCCCCAGGTTTGCCATTGAGCATGCACACAGGGCCCTGGCACCCCGGCCCCCACCTGGTGGGCCCCAGTGGCCATGATCGCAAGATTCCTTGGCTTTAGAGACCAGGATGCTGTTCTTCGGGAGGCGAGGGCCCAGCCAGCGTCCGTTGGGACAATCACAGGATTCTGGTATTCCCAGACTACACCCAGGAGGTGCAGGTCAAGCGCTGCTCATACGAAGGAGTCAAGCAGAAGTTGCGGGCAATGCAATTGACATACATGCTCCTCTTTCCTGCGCGCCTCAAGGATCTGATGGCTGGGAAATCCTTCTTCTTTGACTCGCCAGAGGCTGTGTGGGAATGGCTCATGGAGGTGCACCGCTGGAACCGGGGGAGTCCCCTTCAGCCGGGGAGTGGCCGCCCGACAGTTGAGTCGACTGGCTTCCCGGGGGTGCAGAGGGGCTGCGGGCGTACCCGGTCCCTTCGGAGGTGAAGAAGCGGCCTCTGCAGCAGTTCATTGGAGGACGAGCGGCCAGACCTGACTCCCTCCGGTGGAGAGACTGCGCTAGATGGCCCTGTGGAAAAATGTAAATTAGCACTTGTATAGCGCACTACTCACCCGTTAGGGTCTCAAGGCGCTGTACTCATACCGCTATGGAACCCCTCCTGGCTTTTCCCTGTGAGGCACCCACTCCTGAGCACCCCCAGGGTGAAGCCAGGCATCCAAGCGCTGTTGGGGCCGTTGTGGAGATTAAGCAAGCTATTGCCCAGAGTTGCAGAGTGGGACCCATGAATTAGATTAGGCACCGAGGCGAGAATTATCTGGTCAAGGGGAATTGAGCCCAAGACCTGCTGAAGCGGGACTTGAACCCTGGTCTTGAGCCAGATCTCTGCTTCAGGGTCTGCCGCTCTAACCATTGAGCCACACTTCTCCACGAGAAGTCCAGCGGGGGAATGTGCACCCTGTGTACCCTGTGTATTTTGGAGAGATTGAGTGAGTGCCCCACCTTTGACGTGGGGCACGGGGAACGGCCGCATTGCAGATCTCTGACTACATGTCGGCGGTGGGCCAGGCTGGCCTCCCGGAGGTGCGAGGGAGCCGCAGGCGCACCCGGTCCGATCAGAGAAGGAGGAGTGGTCCTCACGGGGACTCGGTGGAGGATGTTCGACCGGACCTGCCTCCCTCTGGAAGAGAGACCGCACCGATGGCCCTGGCGAGAAGAGGCTGACCTAAGATGTTGAGGGGGAGAACCTGTGCCAATCTCCCTTGCTCTCCTGATTCTGACTCTCTGTACTGTGGATACTTGGGAGAGTATGAGTGAACGCTGCCCCCCGGATGTGAGGCGAGGGATGGCGGCTGGCCACATTGCAGAATTCCGACTTAAATGGAGGGGTCCACCATGCCACACCTACTGTAGACACTCTGTACCTGTTGTTTGGGGTGACAGATGCTTCTGGGGTGGAAGTATGGGGAGGGGGCAGTTGGGGGAAGTTTTGCTGTTTTTTGCTATGGTTGACTCAGTGTTCTCCTTTTCAGGGTGGGCTTAACAGGTCACAATGGAAATGTCTGGTGGGCACACGGAGCACACGGTCCTTGATCGCTTGCTTATGTCCAAATCTGCTAAACGGGTATAATCCTGGAATGTAAATGGGCTCCTGGATAAAATCAAACAGTCAGCGGTGTTTAGCACCCTCCGTTGCTTCGCTCCGTCTGTGGTCCTGTTGAAGGAGACCCATCTACTTGGCACTGGATGCCCCATGCTGCTGAAAGGGGGGTACGAAAGGGTCTATCATGCGGGCTTTTCCAGAGGCTCAAGGGGGACGGACATTTTACTGCACCGTTCTTTACCCATGGTGGTGACTACCTCCCACTCGGATCCTCAGGGCCGGTATGTGGTGATCTCTGGGCTGGTGGGAGGGCACCCCATCAATATCCTTAGTGTTTATGCCCCTCCGGGAGCACTACAATGTTTTCTTATGACCCTTAGGAACGTGGTGGCAGGGCTCCGCCCGGGGCTGACTATTTTGGGGGAGACTTCAACACTGTACTGAACCTAGAGTAAGACGTAATGGGGCCTTTGTCCTCTGCTTGGACTGCTACGGCATCAGAGCTGCCTAATTGGGTGGAGGGTCTTGGCCTCGGTGATGTCTGGTGGATATGGCATCCTCGTTTGCGGCGGTACACCCACACGTCGGCAGCGCACCACACGCATGCCATGATAGATCTGTTTCTTGTTCCGGTCCTTGCATGGGGTCTCAGATCATGCTCCACTCTTGCTTCGACTGGATGATGCTGATGCGGGTCAAAGCCTGATGTGGCGGCTCAACGCCTCGTTTCTACAGGACAATGATTATGCCCAGGCTATAGGAGACTGCCTGTCAGAATATTTCTCTATTAACCTCGGCTTGGTGTTGTCCCCGGGTACGCTTTGGGCTGTCTGTAAAGCCACCCTTCGGGGGCACGCCAAACACCTTCTTCGGGTGCGGGAATGGGCGCGCAGTTGGGCGGAGTCAGTGTTAAAGGCCCTCGCAGTGCATCTTGACGGCCGGCTGGCTGAGGCCGAAAGTGAAGCAATCACGAGACGGCGAAGCATGTGTGTCTGGCTTCTGTGGCCCGGGTTTATGGGTGGGGAGACAAAAATGGCAAGCTCCTACACTGGCTAGCAACTGGCCCGATGGCAGGGAGAATCATTCCAGAAGTCACTGATGAGTCGGGAGCGGTCTCACGATCACCTTGCGAGATTGCGCAGAGCTTTGCCGCCTATTATGCAAAACTGTAGGAGCGCCCCAGAACCCTGGCAGAAAGGGACAATCCCCTTTTATATGAGGTATCCTTTCCGAAGATTTGGGTGGCGGACAGGCAGGATTTGGGCGAGCCCATAGGTGTTGAGGAAATCGGAGCCGCTATATTTGAGTTAGCAGAGGATAAGAGTCCAGGCCCTGACGGGTTCCTGGCTGAGTTCTACAGCAAGTTCTGGGATGTGCTTGCCCCTCACTTACTAGCCATGTTTGAGGAGGCAGAGAATACCGGGGGATTCCCACCGGGAATTGACCAGGAAACTATTGTAGTAGTCCCCAAGACAAAGCACACATCGCGGAGCTGCTCAGAGTATCGTCCCATCTCACTCCTGAACACAGAGATTAAGATTTTTTCTATGGTTCTGGCTGCCAGGCTGAGAAAAGTTTTGACCTCACTGATACACTCAGACCAGTGTGGTTTTATGCCGAATAGGAGTACTAGGCACTGCATCAGACGGCTGCATGTGGCTCTGGCTAACCGGGCCCTCTTGGCCCCTCCACTGGCACTCCTTCTTGTGGATTTCGAGAAGGCGTTTGATACGGTAGATTGGTCCTATCTCTGGGGGGCACTGGTGAAGCTCCTCTACTCTAACCCACGGCCCAAGTGCAGGTGAATGGGGTGGTGTTGGATCCGTTCCCCATCCGGAGGGGGACTCATCAGGGCTGCCCTCTCTCCCTGCTTTTTTTCACGCTGGTGATGGAGTTGTTGGCGAGGCTGATAAGGGAGGATCCTTTGATTGATGGGTGGGCCTGGCCCACTGGGCAAGAAGACCATATTGCGTTATACACAGACGACGTGCTGGCAAATCCAGCCAGCACTGGGCCTCGGGTCTTGCAGTTCTTAGGCCTGTTCGCAGAGGCATCAGGTCTGGTAGTAAACCCCGGTAAGTCTCTCCTGGTCCCACTGAGCCCAGCCAGGGATAGCTATGATTGGCAGCATGATATCCCCCTCCACCGCAATAGTTTCCGGTACCTTGGGATACATGTAGTGCTCTTGCCTAAGTTACCTTGTTCCCTTAATGTGGCAGCCTTGACTCGGAGAGTCAAGGAGACCCTCCAGCACTGGCGGTCACTGCCCCTCAACATTCTGGGTCGAAGTGCGCTGTATAAAATGATGATGCTTCCTCAGCTACTTTATATGCTTCAAACCGTATTCCTAGGAAGTGATTTCATGAGATGGAGGCAGTGGTGCAGCGATTACTCTGGCATGGTTCACGCCCCCGGCTAGCACTCCGTATCTGTCAGGGAGATGATCACGAAGGGGGATTGGGGATGTCCAACCTCCACCTTTACTACTTAGCAATGCATTTATTGGTTATTCACGACTGGTTGGGAGGGGGCTGGTCGGATCCTGCATATCAGTTAGAATGATGGGCTTCTCTGGCTTGCTGGGGATGTTGTACGGTGACCCCATGCCACGTGATGTTCCGGAAGTGACTCGGTGGTGTTGGTGGGGTGAAGGGCCGCACTGCGGATGACGGGGTGGTGGCGCCGTCTCACCCAGCAGACACCGCTGTGGCAGGGACTGTGGCTGGTGGAGGTCTCAGCACTTCAGGGGTTCTGTTGAAGTAAGCCTCAGCAAGGCCTACTAGTGCAAGGGGTTTGCCCTTCTCTGCACAAAGTCCTCAGACCATATAGGAAGAATTTGGCACAGAAACTGAAATAAAAGCCAAAGTTTATTAAACCTCATGAGGTGGTACTACAGTTCAAACAGCACTCTTCGGTAATGTTTGAAGTCGCACACTGAACTAAGAGAGCATGGTCCTTTTATACCCACGCAGGGGCTAAAAGAAGGTGGTACAGTTATAGAAGCCAGACTTACATACATGTAAGATCATATGGAAATGCACAGTCGACAGGTAGGAGGGGCTAACACTTTCAAGGACTAGTTGACACATTACTGTCTGTTACTGATTACTAACAGCTGCAGATCTTACTGGGCATGTGCGAAAGTGGGAGATGCTTAATATAACTTGTCACTAGACAGATTTTCAAGAGTAGTTAACAGAAAGGTAGGACAGAGCACATGGCGAGCACATTGCAGATAAAATGGCTGCCATGAATACAAAATGGATTCCGCCAAATGTTCACAATAGTTGCTAAATACAAGATGTCTTCTGCTAATGCCTAATCTAATCGCTATTAAATTACAACAGTTCCACAAATGGGATCTCATAGTTATCTCCCAGCTTGATGATGTTTGTACTGGCTCCCACATGAAATCATTTCAGGAGCTCCAGGAGCAGTTTGAGTTTAATAAGCCCGAATTTCACAAATATCTGCAGCTCAGGCATCCATTACAGGTGCATATTTGGGTGGGGACAGATCTCCCTGAGTTCAGCCCCGTAGAGGCCAAAATTATGATGGGAGTGTGGTGTGGTCAGTTTTATGTATCCTTTGCGCATTAGCTTCAGGCTTTAGGCCTTTGTGCATTTTGCCCTGGATGTATCTTATTCCTTTGCTCGCAGCTTAGAGTCTCTGTGCACTTTGCTCTAAATGCTTTTTATTCGGCTTCGTACTGTTATTTTTCAAATAGCCAGTTCTACGGACTTGTTTTATATTTCATATCACACTGTTTAGCCTACTTCAGCACTGGAGTTCTCCATAACACATTCTTGTTCACTCTGTGCTTCAGTCAAGGATACAGTCTGGTACATTGCTGATAGACGTGGTAGGAGTTTAGTCTTTGGCATTCCTGCGTAGGGACATTTTGTGATCACGCTGACATGTTAGTTATAAAAACACTTCCTTGTCCCAATACACGCAAGAGGGAGATTCCGACCAGGGAACCACAACTAGACGATGACTGCCTCGTTGCAGATGCTGAACCAGATCACAGGCCTTTGCTCAGGTATGAGGGCTTATGTCTCCCAGGGAATTCAGAAAGGCAAGTTAGAAGCTTAACATGATGTGCTCGAAATAGAACTAGCAGAGGGAGAGTAGAAATTGTTAAACACCATGATAGCGTTATTCTTATGTTTTACTCTCCTGGTGACTATTTCAATCCTACTGTGTTGTATGGTTCTGGTTATTGCGGCTCACGCCTTATTATCTAAAATGCAGTTGTTTTATTAAAACATTATATAAAACTTATACTGCCTTTGTCATTTGTATATGAGATCATACCTTAAATGAGAGAGTTGGTTTGGATCTGAGTGACCAAGACTTCCCTGAGAAGTTCCAAAGATGTCATGCGCTCGGCTGCCTAATCATCTCTTCTCTTTTGGAGAAATGAGGCACTGCTAGTTAGCCTGCGCAAAACTGGATTTAGGGTAACAGAGGTCCTTCAAAGAGTGTCAGACCCAGTCCCTCACACCGTGAACGATCCTGCTGCCTAGAAATCTAGTAGTCTCATTTAGGATAATTAGAGCCCACGCAACAGGAGCTCTGGGAAAAGGAGGGGTGTCACACATCTATTGCTCATTAGTTACTAACACAACGCAAATTTTTGATAAGCTCCGGGAGCGATAGGAGCGGTGGGTGGGCCCGATCGATGATGGAGACTGGAGAGAGGCATAGATAGCCCCGTGGTCACAAACCATGACCTCCCGGCTCCGAGTAGCGCAGACATACTTTCTTCATGCGGCATACCTCAAGCCTGACAAGTTGCACAGAGCAGGCCTATGGCCCCAGGCAGACTGTGCTCATTGCGCAAGCCCCAGTGCAGACTTCTTTCACATGGTATGGACTTTTCCTCACATAACCAGTTACTGGAGGGAGGTGCTCGGAGAGATCTCAGGAGTTATACAGGTGGAAGTTGAGGTTGCTCCACTACTAGTCCTCCTAGGGGTGCTTGAAGGGGTGGGGTCCAGCAGAGCGCATCGGACATTCGTGGGGGCGGGCTGCTTGGTGGCCTAAAGAGACATTGCAGCAAACTGAAAGGCCAAGACCGCCCCTGCGGTTGCCAAGTGGTGTTGTGGGGTGGACTGGTGTGCTCAGCAGGAAAAATTGGTCTTTGAAGCACAGGGACACCCAACCAAATATACAAAGGTGTGGGGGAGCTGGGACTGGGCAAGGGACCTTGTTTTATTATAGAGTGGGTGTGTGCAGTCCAACGAGTGGGGCAGTGGTTCTAATGTGTGCATCAGCTTGTTATGCGTTGGATCTACATGGTGAGTTAATTTAACTGTGCCAGCTGTACCACTGATCTGTTGGGTTTTTGTGCTGTTCTATATAAAACTAATAAAAATGGTTTATCAAAAAAAGAATAGTAAATCTATCCTTTCCTACATGCACCTTACCTTTTGAGATTGTGTTCCTCTTTATTTTAGGCACTATGTCATAATATCACAATATTGTTGTATGTGATATTCTAGAATAAAAGGAAAAAGTAAAAAGTAAAAATGATGGACAGAATGCTGAACAATGCAAACATTCAACCCCAGTCACAAAGATCTGGGTTTATCCATCATTTTCTGTTCACCACACCACCCCAGTTTGGACCCAGTCTTATGCAAATCAGTCTTGACCTGCTCCCTATGGGAACAGTCCAGCCTAAACTGCTGGGCAGGTCCTCACTGTACTGGAAACAAACATTCTGGGACAGGTTCAGGGGTATCACCCCTCATCTGCTAGGCTAGCTTGAATCCAGTGGAGCAGTGAGCATAGGTCCCACATTTGGGCATACTCTTCCCACTCAGGGTGACAAAAGCCAAATGAACCAATGATGGACGGAATGCTCAACAATGCAAACATTCACCCCCAGTCACACAAATCTGGGTTTAATCCATTGTTTTTTGCCCACCATGCTCACAAATTTTTACCCAGTCATATGTCAATCGGTCTTGGCCCTTCTTCCCATCTTAACAGTCCAGCCCGAACTGCCAGGCCAGGTCCTCGCTGGACCAGAAACAAGCATCCTGGGATTGGCTTCTGGGTATCACCCCTCATCAGCGAGGCTAGCTTGAATCCAGTGGCGCAGTGAACATGGAACCCATGTCTGTGCATACCCTAGCCACTTTGGGCACACATAGCAATGTCACAAAATACTTAAATGGCTTTGTTTGATTTGTGCCCCAATGCAGCGATCTCTATCCTGACCTGTAAGGCACACTACTATTCATTTTTCCATTTCCCATAGAGATAAACTCTTCTTCCATAAGACAATTTCCATAACGCCATTTAAAATCTCCCTACCGGACAGGGAAAAAATACAAGATTTCCCACCTTTTACTTTCATTGGTTCCACCAAGGTATTGGATTCTAAAAAAAAGTCTAGTCGTGCTATAAATATTCAGTCTGTTAAGCAAAACTCATTGAACTTTTATAATTATTATGCTAAGAAAAAAGTGAGTCTTTATTAAAATCTTTAACAATGCATCAAGCAAATGCATGAATGTCAGTGCAAACGCCTGCAAAATATTATTAGCTTTTCTGCAGATTTTTAATTGATTGTCTAGCACTGTCAGCTTAACAGCCAAGCAGCATGTATGTAATGCTTAATTGGAAATCTCTCTGGGACGTGAACAGGATGGCAGCTGACACTAAATGAACACATTCACATAATTAAAAAAAGTTACAGTATAAGGGACTTACGTATTAGGTCATTGTAATGCAGAACATTAAAAACTTGCAGCCTTTGGCAATCATTTCAAATCAAAAGAAAAACGTTATTGGTGGCTGAAAAGGATATGTGCTTAGCATTTGAGCAATTTAGTGAAGGGATGGTACAACATATTTTTTGGGTTGTGTAATGTGAAAGAGTCAGTTCCCCCTCCTGTTGATTCCTGTCGGGTTCATGCAATTTGAAATCATAATGACAGCTATACAATAAACAAATGTATGTAGCTCTGTTGATGAGCGAGAAACTCGGAGCAATGAATAATCACGGCTTATAAAAACACATTAACCTTGTTAAGCAGTTATTCCTCTTTTAGAACATGTCAAGTAAACTGAGAAGTTTAATAAAAGCGTAGAAGTACCATCACATTGTAAAAGTACAATCCCAAAATGTTATGTGCCATTTGTGGTGCAATAATTATCTGATGCGCATAGTCCTTGGTCATTGGTGATACAATTGCAGCTATATTGCCAGTCTTTACAATCTAATACCACATTCAGTTTCGTAGTGCACCAATGATGATGGACCAGGTGCTGATGCTAGAAGCTGCATGATGGCTGCCTGCTCTTGGGAATGGAATCGTTCAGTTTCCAATTTCAAAATCAGTGCAGATTGGTATTTCAGAATTGTTCACAGCTTGAACACAAGTGAACTCCATGAGACTGTCAATAACGGTCCCTACCTCTTATAGCTCTGAGACAACCAAATAGATTTCTAAAGGCACAGAGATTTTTGCTGCCTTCTATAGGGATACTTTGTTTTTTCATTGTTAAAAATTGGGTTTCTGATTGACAAAACTATGCACCCTGTCCAAGCAGAAACCACAAGCTTAGTCAGAGTAGGTCACAAACACGCCCCAAATTAACCTGTGCTCACCCCCTGGTAACCTGGCACTGAGCAGTCAAACTTAATCTAAGAGACAATGTGTTAAGTATTTGGGCAACATTTTAAACAGTAAAATAGTGAAAACACCACACACAAGATAACATACCTGGTTAGAAAAATAGAGATTAATTTAATAATAAAAACACGATAGAAATGACAAAAACCCAATAAACAGAACTTGTGATGTGATTTTTTTAAGAATAAACTAAAATGTAGAGCTTAAAAGCATAAAGAGTCAACAGGGGCTATCCGGTTGCGCTGGATCAGGTGAAATCTGAAAAGTCAGGCCGACCATGATGGAACTTGGGCCAGAAACAGGGACCCTTCATGTCATTATTGAAAGAGTACCTTGTTTGAGTCAATATCAAAGAAGGTGCAGGAGCAGTGGATGTGATGCGTCATCATTGATCCTGGGACAGAGGTGATGCGTTGACTATGAATTGTTGTAGGAGGCTGGCCTGGCTTATAGTGGATACCTGATGGTACGTACACCTTGTGCCAGGTCCAGTTATCCCTTATTAGTAGTGTTCTAGCAGCTTAGGCTGGTAGAGGTAGCTATAGCAGAGCAGCTTAGGCTGAACTAGGAGATAGGCAAAGCTCCTACTATACCACTTATATCATATAGCACTATATCATAAGAATCGCAATACTCAGAGTTACTAAAAATAAAGGTACTTTATTTTAGTGACAATGTGCCAAAAATATCTCAGAGGATATACTCCCTTAGGAGGTAAGTAAAATACACAAAATATACACACAAACCAAAATCAGGTAAGTAAAACAGTCAGGAAGTAGTGCAAACACTGTAGAATACAATAGGATGCAATAAGCCTAGGGGCAACACAAACCATATACTAAGAAAGTGGAATGCGAACCACGAATGGACCCCTAGGCTTGTGTAGTGTGTAGAGGGTCGCTGGGAGTGTAAGAAAACCCTAAGGGTGTCCAAGATACCCCACCCCAAATCCCTGGAAATTAGGAGTAAAGTACTGCTATTTCCTCAGAAACACACTAAACTCGTGATAGTAGATTTTGCAAAGACCACAACAGATTGCAAAGCACTGAAGACGGATTCCTGGACCTGAGGACCTGCAAAGGAAGGGGGCTAAGTCCAAGAGTCATGAAAGTGTCCAGGGGGGGCTAGAGCCCACTTAACCCCGGATGAAGGTGCAAAAGGGCTGCCTCCGGATGTAAGAAGCTGAAGATTCTGCAACAATGAAAGATGCTAGGAACTTCTCCTTCATGCAGAAAATGTCCCACTGAGTGCTGGGGGATGCAAAGTTGTTTCTTTGGCAAAAGACCACAAACAAGCCTTGCTAGCTGCAAGAGTCACAGTTAAAGAAAAAGGGTACTCCCTGGGCCCAGGAAGGACCAGGATGTTGCCACTTGGGAGAGAAGACAGAGGGGGCCCTCAGAAATGTAGAGAGCCCATGCACAAGACGGTAGCCCCCACAGCAGCACTTAGACATGGGTTCAAGAAGTCTGAACACAGTGATCATCTCAACACTGCAAAAGGGGTTCCCACGAAGCTGGAGATCAGCTCAGGGGGCTGAGCATTGCAGGACAGAGAGCTGGGAACCTGAGCACAAAGGATTTCTTGGAAATGTGCACAGAAGCCCTAGTAGCTGCAGTTCATGCAGTGCGGAGGATTACTGCCTGGAGAGAGGAGGCAAGGACTTACCTCCTCCAAATTTGGACAGTTGGACCACTGGACAGTCTGGGCCACTTGGGTCTACCACCTGTGTTGAAGGGGCCACGCTCATCAGGATGAGAGGGGTCCCAGAGTACCAGTGACGCTGAGGTTTGGTGCCTGCAGGAGCAGGGGGAAGATTTAGTCGATCTACTGGATATTTCTTTGTGGCTTCCAGTGCAGGATGAAGGCAGGCAGCCCCCAAAGCATGCACCACCAGGAAACAGTTGAGCAAGCCGGCAGGATTAGGCGCTACAATGTCGCTGGTAGTTTTCTTGCTATTTTGTTGCAGTTTTGCAGGCATCCTGGAGCAGTCAGTGGTTGATCCTTGGCAGAAGTCGAAGAGAGAGGTGCAGAGGAACTCTGATGAATTCTTGCAAGTCGTTATCTGAGGATAAGCCCACTGGAGAGACCCTAAATAGCCCTCAGAGGAGGATTGGCCACCTAACCTGGTAAGCATTTATCAGGAGGGGTCTCTGATGTCACCTGCTGGAACTGGCCATGGGTCCTTTATAAACATTTCATTTTCTACACATCGTCAGGTCTACCCCCTCTCCATGCTTATCTAAGTATAAGATTCGATGGTATGTTTTTATGGGGTTGTTCTCATGTAAAAGGTGTTTTTTGACCTTTTAATTGGGTCTATGTTGGTGTTACGAGCCCTTTGACTCCCTGGTGTATGAAGGGGACAGCGTCAGTGGCGTGGGGCGCAGTTTCTAGCCTACACATATGAGAAGGATGCAAAAGGGGAGGTGTCCCGCACTGAACATTGATCGGCAAAGAAAACATGACCCCGAGGTCACATGCGCACCCCTCTAGTCTCAGCACGTGGTGCACCATATGATCTTCTCAAGTGGAGCCAGGAGTCCTAACTACACCCCTTTTTCTTAAGGCTTCCTCTGGCCTAGCTTTGGGCTTCTTTGTTTTGTTCTTGGGCATTTCCATAGACCTCTGGACTTTATTGTCATATAGCTGTAGGGGTGGGAGTATGCCTCAGTGTCTCCTGTATCTCTGATTTGCGGAGTGAGATATTGGAATTGTTGCTCCCTTTGTGCAGTATGAGGCCTTGTATGTTACCCTATTGGTAAACCTGTTGCTGTGGTGAGCTTACTCCTACATTCTGTTTCGGTCAGGCTGCGGTGGATGTGCTGAGCTCCCGTCCTGATCACCCACCCCATCCCTTGGACCATGTCTTTTTGGGTCTACTGTTCATGGCTGCTATTAGGATGCCCTGATGATAAGGAAGATGCAAAGGATAAGGGGAAGGCTTGTGACGGCTATTATGTAAACAATTCCCACTAAAAGTACATTATGTTCCTGTTACACGTAAGTGGGAAAGGGACATGGTGTGAATACCTATGTACATCACTTAATTTTGACGCTGGTAGTGATGCCTTCATAGTGTGGCACTGATAATGTAAATCAAAGCATTGCTCTAACTCTAAGCAAAGGCAGCCATCTTAAAGAAATAATAAAATAAACAGGCTAAGACTGAGCAGGCTAATTATGTTAAGAGTCACTAGGTGACAGGAACACAGGCCTGCAAGCCAGAAGGCTAAGCTAAACTCCTGAAACCCATTAAAACTAATCAGGATCCATTGTACCCGGAACTCTTTGGAGCTTTTTGCCCTTATTATGGTGATGGAGGGTGTTGGTTGGATGCCCTGGTGTACCCCCATCTACTGACTCAACGCCATGTGGTGCCTCGTGCATGGAAGGCTTGGTTCCTGAAACTGGAGGACAGCTTCATTTTGGAACAAAAATGAGGGCCCCCATTTGGCTGGGGGCAGTGGAGACACTATTGCTGATGGAACTGTGTGACAAAGACATTTTATATCGCAGCTGAAGGCCTGAAAATGGGGGCCCTCTTAATTTGGTATTAGGAACCTGTCCCACTTTACTTATGGGTTTGAGGACTTGGGTGTCTGCCCTCTAATTGGCAGTTGGGGAACCATTCTGTCCCTATTAGTCTGACTGCCCTTCCACTGGGGTATGACCATCTAGTCCCGCCCTGGGGTACCAGTAGCAGAGTGGGGCCAAGGGTTTGACAGCACCCTAAATGACAAGCTCTGGTGAAGATTCTCAATCGACAGCCACAAAGCAGCCCGAGATGGTGAACTCTAGCGCTAGCACACAGTCGACAGCCATGCAACAGTCCTGAATTTCCAAAGCACAAGTAAAAGGTTGAAATCCCTCATGTTATTCTTATTTGTGTTTTATTTTGAATCCTACTCCAGTGAATTTTAAGGTCTGCTGAAAAAGTATACTTTATATCAGGGATGGTAAGGCTTACTGCACATTTGGGTTCTGTGTCTGTGTGGAATCATTGCTTCCACAAATAGCTACTCCTCACTGCTTCGGCCCCAGTCCATGTTGAGCCTGGTTCTCTGGCTACAGCTGCTGATGCCATGTGATAGTCCAATTACCTGACCCTTGCTGCAGTGGAGTGGTAGCGGAATTTGCTTGCAGCTGAGTATAAGGTGCTGCTATGTTTCCCTGGGTCTGATTCTGTGGCTGGGAATTCTGTATGGCCTGGCCATTTCTCCCTGACTTCTGCACATGGTCTGCCCTTTACCAGCATCTGTCGGCCATATGGCCCACTTTATGGCAGTAGTAGCATTGTATAGGGTTTGACTGCTGCCAGTCATCCTTGTTTTCATATCTGTAGCCAATTTGTAACCCCAGGGGATCCTGCGGTGGAGTTTCCTTCATGAATGGTGCTATTTGTATGCTTGCTGCCAATGTGGTCACCTCAAGGGCAGTCTTTCTTTCCTCATGTTGGATCAACTTATCCGTTTCCCTCTAGGACAGTTCCTGCTTCTCCTTATTCTGTTCTTGTTTCTTCTTGTGGAAGTGCAGTATGTGTGATTGTATTTCTCGCCACGGTTTAATTTTGAGTCCCAGTACCCTGTCCAACCTGCATTGTATTTTGTGAGGCAGACCCTTCTTGAGGATATTTTAAACAAAAGTGATTTCAGGGTCACTATCTGTCCACGGCTGTCATGTCCCCTGTTACCACCATTCTCTCATTCTGTATAGGAAATCTATTATTGTCCCCCCAGCTTTCATTGTTTCTGCCATCAACCCACTTATGTCTGGGCAGACAGGGAACATTTACCTCAGGGCAGTCCATATCTGGTGCCTGTATGAATTAAATGTGGCCTGTCATGCTCTGAGTTGATCATTATGACCATTGGGATGCGAGTGGAGGTGAACACCGTGTTGGTCTGCTTACTGATAATGCTGCTTACCAGGCTCTTAAAATCACCTTTCCCTAGTAAAGTGCACTACATGTACCCATGGCCTGTAAATTATGCGTTACCAGTGGGCTGCAACACTGATTGTGCCACCCACATAAGTAGCCCCTTAACCATGACCCAGGCCTGTCACTGAAAGGCCTGTGTGTGCAGTTTCACTATCACTCCAACTTGGCATTTAAAAGTACTTGCTAAGCCTTAAATCCCTTTTTATTACATATAAATCACCCTTAAGGAAGGCCCTAGGTAACCCATAGGGCAGGGTGCTATGTAGGTAAAAGGCAGGACATGTGCATATGTGTTTTATATGTCCTGGGAGTGAAAAACTCCTAAATTCATTTTCCACTACTGTGAGGCCTGCCCCTTTCATAGGACTGGCCTCATACTCTTTTTATGTGGTAGATGATCTGAAAGGGGTAACTAGGTCATAACCAGTATGGCCAGAATGATAATAGAAAATCTTGCTTATTGGTGAGGTTGGATTTTATATTACTATTTTAGAAATGCCACCTTTAGAAAGTGGGCATTTCTCTATACTTAAAACCATCTGCGCCTTACAGCCTGTCTTCAATCAACGGCTCTTAAAATCACCTTTCACTAGAGTGATCCCTGTGGTGTTTTGTCACAAAGCGTGAGATCCATTTCCCAGCCCCATCCATCAATAGCATCAGCTTGGCTCTTAGCCACTCCTTATTCATCTGGGCCCATGGCACATAGATGGTCCCTGATGTGCCCTTCTGTAGTAACAGGCCTATTATAGCTCTGGACATTCTCTATTCATAGTGTTCCCATCTCCTATGGTACTCCTGCATTAAAGGGTAGTTTCACTTGGAATCACCCCCTCTGTGTTGGATGTAGTCTTCGGAAATCACAATGACACTGGTTCAAAGAATCCCTCCTCCAGCTATAGCATATGGTACGGATTACTTTTCTCGATTCAACAGACTAGCAGGTGGCAAAAGGGTCGGGGGAATATTTCCCCTTCCTCCTGAGCTACTATGTCCCTTGGCATTGGTTTACCTTTCCTCTCTGTTTGGGAGGAGTAGCAGACATCCTCATCTCTGCTCTCCTTGTGTACATGCAGTGGTGCCATTTTGGTCCTCCTATGTCTAAACTAGGTCCAAACCAGTTTTCGTTGGTCCCTAATCTCCTGGTCAGCCCCTCCCCTGGCATTCTGGTGGGGTTCGGACCCCTGTCAAAAGCTTCCCATTCAACTCTATCTCAGATTCTTCCAGACTGGGGCTCCATACCTACTTCCACTCTCCTCAGGTGGAGAGCGCACTACCCTGCTCTCATGCTGGACTTCAAGGGTGTGAGCTCTCTCTCACTCTCTCCCCAGTTCATGGCTTTCCTCTGACACCCATCTAGATTGCCTCCTTTACTCTGGCTTATGTGCTGTCCTTCTAAGTCAGAACCTTCTCTCATGCTTTCTCTCTGTGGTCTCCTCAGCTACCTGAGTGTACCCCATAGCTTCATCCCCATTGCGTTATCTTAGAGGGCTGGGACCTCTTCCCTCTCTCTCGCTAGCTATCTCACCATCCAAAATGGCTATAAACCTTTCTTCGGCGTTCGTTACTGAAAACCAGCAGGGGTGCATTCTCCCTGTGCCACTGAGACCTGGTCTGCTGACCACGATGGATGGGGTTCATGCTCCGGGATGATCTAGGGCTGGAGAGGTGTTGTGCAGGGCATGTCAGGCCTGTAGGCCTGATGATCTGCCATGGTTAGACCTAACAGCCTGTTTTTCGGTTGGGGCCCCTTGAGCTCCCTCGACTGGTGGGTTAGTGGATCCCAACACAGGAATAGCAAGTATTGGGGAAAGCACCTCCATCCCTATATGTGATGTGAGTGAGGCAGATGCTTTAGTTACTGGTGATAGGTCAAGTTTATCCACCTGGACTTCCTCAAAAATGTCCCAGAGTTCCATCAGTGCATCCATTTTGTCCTTCTTTTGCTATGTATACTTTGTTTGTACGTATATGCTAAACCTGACAGCCTTAGGGTGGTTATCCAAGGGGTAACCAGGTCATATTCAGTATGTCCAGAATAGAAACAGAAAATCCTGGTTATTGGTGTGGTTGGATTTTATATGACTTTTTTAGAAATGCCACTTTTAGAAAGTGAGCATTTCTGTGCCGTTAAAACCATCTGTGCCTTACAACCTGTCTCCAGTCAACGTCTGGTCTGTGCTGGTTGACAGCACCCTTGTGTATTTCACCGAGACAAACACAGGACACTCAGTCAAATCTGAATTTATCTGCATACTGAATGGGTCTTCCTAGGCTGGAAGGGTGGAGGGCCTCACAGTTACATTTCAAAGGCCAGTGGCCTGCCCTTACACAAAGGACTCATGATCCCCCACAAGGACCCTGGCAGACAGGATTAGTCTGAAAGGGAAACGTGTGCAGTTCAAAATCACCCTTTGAAGTCTCCCCTACTTCCAAGGCATTTTGGGATATATAAACTGTTTCTCTGACCACACCAACTCAGACAACTCAGACAACTCTGGACCTATACTTGCACCCAGTCAGAGGAGCTGCCTAGCTGTCCAGCTGCCCAAAGGACTCAGCTGGACTGCTTTGGTGGAAAGGACTGTTGCCCTGCTATTGCACTGCTCCCCTGCTGGACTCTGCCTTCCCCAAAAGTGCTTCCTGTTCCTGAAGTTTCACGGCCAACAAAGACTTCACCTATTCAATAAACTCCTTGTGCATCGAAAATCAATGCAACTCCTACAGAAATCAATGCAAAGCCTGCATTGCAACTGAGAAATCAATGCACAGCTGACCGGAACGACTCAGCTCGACTTCCTGACTGGAAATTTGATGCAGTGCCTACCTTGCGACGGAAAATTCAACGCATCGCCTATCTGATCGACACAGCGCCTGCTCGTTCTTCCAACGTGTCAAGGATTTTCAACGCATCATCCCTGGACATCAAAATATCCCCGCATCACATTGAGGAACCAAGAATGTGCACTGAAAAATAACACAAATCCCTAGTAGCATGGAAAGAAACAACGCATCAAGTGTTCCGCGCTGGAAAATCCGATGCAACACCTTATTTTCCCATGCTTCTCCACCTCTGGAGTCTCCGTGGGTCGTTATTTTTGACACATCCCAGGCACTGTGGAAAACAAAGAGACAAATGTTTATTTCTAAGGATTGGAACTATTTTAAAACACTTAAAAGTTATATTTCAACTCGTGATTATTGGATCTTTGTTGTTTTGACCTTATTTTATTCAAACAAACATTATCTATTTTTCTAAACCTGTGTGGTGTATTTTGTGATGTTTTCAATGTGTTACTGTATAATTTATTGTACAAATACTTTACACATTGAAGTAAAGCCTGACTGCTCAGCTCCAAGCTACCAGAGGGTGGGCAGAGGATAATTTGGATTGTGTTGTGACTTACCCTGACTAGGACTGTGGTCCCTACTTGGACAAGGGTGTATTCTTCTGCCAACTAAAGACCCCATTTCTAACATTGGTGATCAGCAGTGAGGATAGGACTTGTGTTTGTGCAGTGCCATACAATAGTTATGTGTATCCTACCTACCCACAGATAAATGTCAATTTGATTTGTTTTCTTTTTGCTACAATTTCTCATTCTTGACATTCTTTAATCAATCCTATACATCATGTCTCTGACTGAGTCCACAAATAGACCTGGGGTGTTTGACATTACTAAACTGGAGGGATACACAGTAAACCAGGTGAAGGGCTTTTGCAAGGGGATGGGGTACCAATCTGTGGAGCTTCCAAGCAGAAGGAGTACCAATAAGCATTGAGGGCCACAGGAGCATGAGTTTGGGGAGCAAGTGGATGTCTCTCCCGAGGAGCTGCCAACAGCAGTGGGGGATGACATCCCTGGGTTTGTGCCCTCTGCTAAACAAGGGAGCAGTGTCTCAAGTCAGGGCCTAACCACAGGGGAAAGGAGGGACGAGCAAGACTAAAAATGGAGGTGGAGGAGAGTAGAGAGAGAGGCTGAGAGAGAAGCCAAACAAGCTGAGGCTGAAAGGGCCTTGGCTGAAAAGAAACTTATCTTGGCTCATGAACTGAGTCTGTAAGAGCTGGAGCTCAAATCTAGGCAGTCTGAGCCCAGCAGTGATGGTGGCAGCATACATAAAGGACCCGCCGAAGACAAGAAGGTTCGTATACCCAAGAATTTGGTTCCGCGTCATGTAGTGGGAGATGACATAGATATGTGTTTTTTTTCTTATGAAGTTGCACTGAGGGCACGTGGAGTACCTGAAGAGCACTGGGGGGGCGGGCTTGTGGAAACATGTGCCAATACTTGGGAGGGACATACTTTTGACATTAGAGTTTGGGGACCAGTACAAGTACACTCCCATGAAAACGATTTTGATTGCCAAATTTGGACTGACCCCTGAAAAGAATTGCCAAAAATTCAGGGACAGTAGTAATCTCCCCAACCAAACCTGGGTAGACTGTATTGATTTTTCTAATAAGGCACTGAATGGCTGGTTGTGGGACAGTAAGGCCAGTGATTATGATGGGTTGCACAATTAAATCCTGAGAGAGCATATGCTCAGTATTTGCTTTACAGAGTTGTGCCACCACCTAGTGGAAAGTAAGCTGACTGATCCCACAATGCTTGCTTAGGAGGAAGACATCTGGGCTAGCACCAGAGTGTCCAAAAAGGTATGTTGGGGGGCATCCACAAAGGTGGTCAGGGTTCCCAACAGAAGAAAGGGGGGGAGAAAAACTTACAGATAAGGAGTTCTCTAACGGCCCCCAAAATAATTCCCAAGGGAATAGAGGTAACCAGTCCCAGTCTGATTCTAAAAAGAAAGTTTTTTTGACCATAAGAGAAGGAGGTTTGTACCCCAATGTACAGAGTGCTCCAAGTATTGTCACTCTAAGGACGACTCCAAATGTCTAAAGAGGGCACAGCTCCCCACTGGTGGGCAGACACCTGGGTTGGCTAGTGTAGCGCTCGGGGAAGAGGTAGTCCAAGTTAGTTTTGGAGAACAGACAGAGGTAACCTTAGTGTCCCTGTGGGGATGGAGAAATGGTGCCAAAAGCTCACATTCATGACAATACTTCTAAGTATAGGCAGTGCATCACCATTAAAGGGCAACGAGTAGAGACTCTGCATGACACAGGAGCCAGCATTACTACTGTCAAAGGTCAGATGGTATCAGCAGAACAGGTCCTACCGAACACATTCCACCACGTCTTAGTCGCCGACAATTGTGAGAGCCATCTACCAGTGTCTCTGGTTCCCTTTGAGTGGGGAGGGGTTTCTGGTACTCTGAAAGTAGCTGTGAGTCCTGCCATGCCTGTAGATTGTCTGTAGATGAACTTGAGCACAATACCTGGAGGGAGGTAGAGCTAAGGTCTCACTTGGAGTTGATGGGTTTGCCTTAGTGGGTCTGCCAGGCCACAAGGTCCATGGCTGCTGGGGAGGGAAGTCAAGAGCGACTGGAGCCTGGAAGAATCACCCAGACAGCTGCCAAGGAGAGGTGTAAGGGGCAGGGAGCCGGTACCAGAAATTCCAGAGGTGGAGGTTAATGGGGTCCTGAGGAGGAGGCCCCTGATGCAACCAGAGAAGACATTGCTGCCCTGGGTGACTTACCTAAGCTTGCTGGCTGGCAAGTTGAGGGTGGGCCAACCAAGGAAGAATTCTGAAAGGCACAGGGAAAGTGTCCCACTCTTGAGGGTTTCAGGCAACAGGCTTCAGCCCAAGCAGCAGGTGAAGCCTCTGGGGATCACCTTATATACTGAGAGAATGATCTTCTTTACAGTGAGCCAAAAGTTTTGGATACTGGGGCAGGCAAGTGTGCTGTTGGTCCCCCAGTGTTACCGGGCCTTCCTACTGGGCCTGGTTCGCAACATACCTCTGGCAGGACATTTAGGGCAGGACAAGACCTTTGCCAGGTTTGTCACCCACCTTTATTCGCCCCAAATGCCGACAGCCTAAGATTCATTCTGTAGGTCCTGTCCTCCCTGCCAGGCCAGTGGGAAGGCAGGGAAAAAGTGAAGGCTCCCCTGATCCTAATCCCCATCACTGGCACCCCCTTTGAAAATTTGGGCATTGACGTTATTCATCAATTGGACCACAAAACAGCCCTAGGAAACAGTTTACCCTGGTTTTGGGGGACTATGCCACTGGATTCTCAGAGGCAATTCCTCTGAGGACGGTGACTGCACCGGTGGTGACCAGAACTCTTATGGGGATCTTTACCCTTGTGGGGTTCCACAAGGAGATAGTATCTGTCAGAGGCACTAACTTCATGTCTGCATACATGAAGTCCATGTGGGATGCGTGTGGTGTAACCCACAAGTCCACCCTACCCTATCATCCTCAATCCAAGGGTCTCATTGAGATATTTAACAAGACCTTGAAGGACACGATCATCGGCCTGCCTAAGGCCACGAGGCATAAGTTGGACGTCCTCCTACCATGTCTTTTCTTTCCTTATGGAGAGGTACCCCAGAAGGGGATAGGGTTCACTCCCTTTGAGCTTCTCTATGGGTACCCTGTTAGAGGAACCCTTAGCATTGTCAAAGAGGTGTGGGAGAAAGTTCTCAAGAAAGCCACCAAAATATGGTAAGCTACATGTTGGCCCTCCGCAACCAGAAGCGCTGCTTCTGGAAAAAGGCCGAGTGCAACTTTGAGGCCAGTCGAGAGGTTATGAAACACTGGTACAACCAGAAGGCCACCCTGGTGGACTTTCAGCCTGGAGGCAAAGTATGGGTTATGGAGCCAGTAGAGCCTACAGCTCACCAGGATCACTGGACTTGCCGATATGAGATCAAGGAGCATAAGGGGGAGGCCACTTACTTAGAGGACCTCCAGTCACCAAGAAACCCCCTCAGGGTGCTCCATGTTACAGACTGAAGCCTCATTTTGAGAGGTCTGAAATCAACATGCTTCTGGTGACAGATGAGGGTGTGGAGGAGGAGAATGAACCTCTCCCCAACCTCCTGTCTGCACAGTGTTAAAAAACCCGTGGAACTGAGGATAGCCTAATAAGATCGAGCTGTTGGCCCTATATCACACTCAGAGCCTATGCGTACAGACTACATTACGCACAGTGGTCCAAGCAGAGGCATCTCTCAAAACAGAAATCTGGCCCTTGGCACTCCTCAGAGGCTCATGCATACCGTCAGTGTCATGTGAGGTGGTCCAAGTGGCTAGCAGCCAAAAAAATCCTGACTGTGTTACACCTAGCAGTTCATGCAATCAGCTTCTTGAGGCTAACAATCAAGAAGGTGACTTCTGCAGATTATGATCTTTCCTAGCTTGCCACATGCCGATACTAGGACTAAGGCTCTGATGTAGTCTCTTACCCATGTGACAGTGGCTTTAGGACAGACCTCAACCCCAGGGATTCAGCAGAACTTTCAATCTATTTTGCCATCTGATCGTCTTTCTTGTTTGCTCAAAAGTGAATCCGTCCGGGTGGGGTCTCCTTCTTTTGGTCGCAGTCAAGTTCGAAGAACCAATCAGCACATATGTGGCTCACCAAAATGCTGTTTGAATCACACTTTACCTTATAGAACAAAAGACAAGAGGCATCTGGCATAACAGGAAACAGGTTGTTTAATTAAACATTAAAGTTGGGAGAGCAGTTACAGCACCGGGGTCTGAGGTCTATATCTCATGGCACATTTTAATGATCAACATTTTATACATTTCTCTAGGAGCAATATCATCATAAACATTTGTTTCCTAGTGAAATATGCAAACAGTCAACAAAGAGGTATAGATACAATTTCCAAATTGGTAATGCAGGTGGGCCTTGACCTGGCATGGACACTATGTGGGCCAGTGAGCACAGGGTCAGATGTCCAGTCTGAGGGGAACATAGTCACTACATGTGCTGTGTGTGCTTTGCCCTGATTGGCTATGTGTACCTAACTACATTTGGCATCTACATTTATGGTGTTTTGAGAATGCATGTGCCCCTCTGGCTAGTTGTGCTTTATTGGGGTCAATTTCTGGGGACCATAGTAGTGTTGCTGCCCATCTGTGGGATCTGATCTAAGCTTTGCCTATCAGCTAAGTCTTACCCCACCTGTGACTTGTAAGCCAGTACCCTTCAGTCTTGGGCCACAGAGCCTGCTTGACGATGTACCTAGGTGCTGGGGTTAACAGAGAATTCATGATGAGGGAATCCTCCAAATGAAATATCTACATTTCCTGTAAGGCTATATTTGATGGCACACAAAATGCACCATTAGTATAGAAAATAAATGCCATACATGGGTTGCATTATATAACCACCTTTATATATGATGAAGATATATGCAATGGAAAAGTGTCCAGTTTGCGGTTAGAAAGTTGGGTTGCTGTTTGACTGGAGTGTGAGCCCGGGTCAAGCTGCAACCACAATCCTTGTCCGAGTAAGGCACAAGCAAACCTTAAATTAACATGTGCTCACCCCTGATAGCTTGTCACAAAGCAGTCAGGCTTAATTTAGAGGCAATGCGTAAAGTATTTGTTCAACACTTCAAGTAAATCAGTGAAAACACCACACAAAATGATCCCACACAGATTAGAAAGATAGAGCTTAATGTAATAAACAAAAAGCAAGAACAAAACAACAAAAATTAAATCAATAGAACCAAAGGTATACATTTTTGAAGAATACTTTGAAAAATAGTGCCTAAAAGCAGAAACCTCACAGGACTAGACCGGATCAAAGTCAAAAGTTCAGGCCAACCGCAATGAAGGGAGGGTCGGATAGAGTTCCAGATTGGTTCCACTGAAGGTTTACCTTCCCAAGTTTTGGGCAGTGAGAAGAAGGTCACAGATAGTAGTCAGCATGGTGTGAAGACCAGGCCCGGTGTTGCAGATGGGCGGGCTGGAGCTTCTCTTTGGTGGTCACCAATGGGCTGTTGATGCTGCTGTGTGAAAAAAAACAGGCTGGTGGTGGCTTGAGCTGAATTTTGGAGTGGAGTGGCATGGTCTCAGTGTAAATGCACCCGTTGGCGGTTGTGAAGCACCCAAAAGCTTGAATTCAAAAGCTCGAGAACCACACCAAAGGTCTAAGACCTAAAAGACATCTTTGGGATGGGGGAGCAGAAACCTGCTGAACATGGGTCCATGAGCTATTGGGGAGACTTTTGTATCCCCGAGTCTCAGATCAGGAGGTCAATAGACTAGCCCTTTGAGTCACTCTGGGGTTCTGGGTTCAAGATGGAGTTGCAGGTCTAGATTTTCTTTCCCAGGCAAGGGGGCAGCAGGGCAGTAGTTCCTTTAGAGCAACAGTCCAGCAGAATGGCAGTCCTAGTCCTAGTCACAGCACAGCAGTCTTACTTCCCCACAGGTCCAGAAGTGTACTGAAGTGTTGGTGCCTGAGGTCCTTCTTATTTACACAGTTGTCCCTTTGAAGTGGGGAGAAATGTCTAGAGGCATACCCTTGAAGGTGATGCCCTGCTTTCCTGGCTCCAGACTCCCTACGGGAGGGTATGTAGTCAAGGGTGAGTGAGGCTAGGCCCAGCTCTCCCCCCATCCTGCCATTGATCGCCCATCCACTGATGTGAATGCTCCCAGTGTATGTGGCTGTCTAGGAAGAATACACAAAGCCCAACTGTCAACTACACCCAGTCTTGTGACCAGAGACAGACTACAGGCACAAAATGGCTACAGCAAGAAAATGCTGACTTTCTAAAAGTGGAATTGTCAGAATTTTGAGACTTCTCCATAAGTTAGAATTAGAAATTACGATTCTAGAGGCACCAAACATGAACTGATTATCTCTTCCCATTTGGAAAATACACTTGTAATAAGGCAACTCCAATGTTATCCCAAGGGAGTGATATGCCTTGCACCAGTGAAAAATAAATTGAGGAGTTTTTAACTGTGAGGATATGTAAAACTTTACATGTCCCACTTTTTAAATACACTACACCCTGCCCTTGTGGCTATCGGAGGCCTAACTTCAGAATGACTTAAATATATTGAAAAGGAAAATTTGGGCCTGGCAAAAGGTTTAGTTTAGCAAGACAAAATAGCAATTCAAAATTGCACAAACAGGCTCTTCAGTGGCAGATCTGAGACAGTTTAAAAAGCATCTTAAGTGGGGGGGTACAATCAGTGCTGCAGGCCTTCTAGCAGCAATTTATTCACAGGACTTGGACATATGTAGTTCACTTTAATAGGGACTTATAGGTAAAATAAATATGCCAATTGGGTTTAAGCACATTGTTAGAAATGGGGTATTTGGTTGGCAGTCAGGTTACTCCCTGTCCAAGCAAGGACACTCACTCTAGACAGGGTAAGTCACACACAATCCAAATTATGCTGTTCCCACCCTTTGGTAGCTGGGCACTGAGCAGTCAGGCTTCACTTAGAAGGCAATGTGTAAAGTATGTGTGCCAAAAATCATGCAATAACACAGTATAGCACCACAAAAATCCACCACAGTGTTTATAAAAATATAGACTATTTATGTGGATAAATGCTGGTCAGAATGATCAAGATTCAATAAGAACACAATGAAATATCACTTAGAAAATTATATAAAGAGTCATTAGTTCTTAAGAAGCAACAAGTGTCTCTTGCAAGCACAAAATAGCTGGTTTGTGCTCAAATTCTCCACAAGGGGCTGCAGAGGAGGAGATGCGTGGAAAATGGGGAGGTGTGTGACAGTTTCTCCGGGAGCACACAGATGATGCGTCAATAATTTTCTACACAGCGTCAATTTCTGGCACTCTGACTTGGATCCTCTTTGGGTTTCGGACGCCCTGGGGACGATGCAGAGAAATCCTGGGTGTGCAAAACGAAGTCACAGGGGCTGCATCGATCCGGTGGGCGATGCAGGGAAATTTCTGTTGCACAGCAAGTGCAGCGTCGATTCTTCTTGCAGGAAGTCAGGCTGCGTTGTTCCGTCTCGACTATGCGTCGATCCAGTAGGCCGTGCATCGAAGTTCCTCGTGCAACAATGGCACTGCTTCGATCTCCTTTCCTGGAGCCGGGCTGCATTGTTCTGGTTCAGCGTACGTTGATTTTCCCACTGTAGTGCAGGCTGTGAGTCGTTTCTGGCAGGCTGTGCGTCGAATTTTCACCACACAAGGAGTTCTTTGCAGGAGGAAGTCTTTTTGGTCCTGAGACATCAAGGAACAGGAGGCAAGCTCTAACCAAGCCCTGGGAGAGCACAACTCAGCAGAGCAAGAGGGCAGCAAGGCAGCAGGGAAACAGCAGGGCAGAAGTCCTTTGCAGAAAAGCAGTCAGGTGAGTCCTTTGCACAGCCAGCCAGTTCCTCTTGACAGGTTGCAGGTTCTGGTTTAGAGTTTCTTCACCAGTGGTATCTTGTTCAGAAGTGTTCGAGTTGGTAGGGTCAGAGGCCCTGTTTAAATACCCAAATGTGCCTTTGAAGTGGGGGATACTTCAAAGAGTGGGTTAGAAGTGCACCAGGTCCCCTTTTAGATTCCATCCTGTCTGCCATGGTCCCAGTAGGCGGTTTGGCAGTCCATTGTGTGAGGGCAGGCCACTGTCCTTTGACATGTGTTAGGCCCTCCACCCTCCCAGCCCAGGAAGACCCATTCAGTATGCAGATGTGTGCAAGTGTGACTGAGCATCCTGTGTTTGGGGTTGTCTGAGTGAAATGCAACAGGTAGCTGTCAAGTAACCCAGCCAGATGTGGATTGTAAGGCACAGAAGGATTTAAGTTCAGAGAAATGCTCACTTTCTAAAAGTGGCATTTCTTAAACAGTAATCTGAAATCCAACTTCATTAGTCAGCATGATTTTGTATTACCATTCTGGCCACACTAAATATGATCTGGTTACTCCTTTTGGATCAGAACCTATCACTCAAACAGTATATGAGGGTAGACCTAATGCTATCCTATAAAAGGAGCAGGCCTCACATCAATAGAAAAACAATTTAGGAGTTTTCCACTACCAGGGCATATAAACCATACATGTACATGTCCTGCCTTTCAACTACATAGCATCTTGCCCTATGGGTTACCTAGGGCCTACCTTAGGGGTGACCTATATGTAGGAAAGGGGAGTTTCAGGCTTGGCAAGTAATTTTAAATGCCAAGTCGAAGTGGCAGTGAAACTGCACACACAGGTCTTGCAATGGCAGGCCTGAGAACGGTTAAGGGGCTACTTATGTGGGTGGCACAACCAGTGCTGCAGGCCCACTAGTAGCATTCAATTTAGAGGCCCTGTGCACATGTAGTGTGCGTTACTAGGCACTTACTAGTAAACCAAATATGCCAATTGGGTATGAGCCAATGTTACCATGTTTGTAGGGAGAGAGCATATGCACTTTTGCACTGGTTAGCAGTGGTAAAGTGCGCAGAATCCTAAAACCAGCAAAAACGGTGTCAGAAAAGTGGAGGGAGGCAGGCAAAAAGTTGGGGGATGACCACCCTAAAGCTGTCAGGTCTAACAATCTCTGGCTGCAGCACAGAACAATTCCTTCTCATCTGATATTGGCCCTAAGAGTGATGTGCTTTCTTCTCTGTCTGAGTTGCTTCTTCAGGATTGCCAGCAATCATCTCTTGCTCTTTCACACAGGTCCCCCACAGCGAAAGATAGATAAAGTACTCTGATTACAGCCAGCTTACTCTTATGAAATATCCCTAATGGGACTGTGGTAGAAGAAGGGAAAATGCTCCTGTGACTGATGAAGCTGTTGCTTGCTTTTAAGATTTCCCGAGGTCCAGATGGAACAAGAATTATAGAACTGGAGCTTGGGAAGATGAAGATCTGGGAACTATTTTTCAACAAAGCAGTGCTCCCAAAAATATATTTTTCATATTGAAACTTAGAGAACAACATGCCTAATGAGATAGACATGACCTCTGCATTTTGAAATCTGCATGTGTTCTGCTCAGAGGATTTCAGCACTAAGCATGAGCCTACTGGAGATAGTTGGCTGAACATATCTTAACTCCTGGAACTGTAGCCAGCTACAGCTTTCAGTATAGTCCACTGAAGATTTTTTATCTCCAGAAAATGATTGATTCAGAAAGTAAGAACTTTCACAAGTGTCAACCACCAACTTGTATCTGACCACAATCATATAGGATAAGTCACAGAGGGTTATCCAGTCTTAAGGACACTTTGATATTTTTCACACTTATTATCATTGAATAGTTTCCAGTGATTTCTAATGTTGTGTTTTTCTTTTTTAGAAATCTTTTGATCACTACATCTAATTGTCTTTATTTTTGTAGTCTTTATTTTGCTAAATGTTTGTCTATTAAGGTTTGACCATTTTAGGTATCTTCTTAAGTATATAACCATTTGATTTATTTTGCATGCATACCCCATGAATTGTGATTGGGGAAAACGTTAGTGCTTGGGCAAATCTTTCAAGGCTAAACCAGACATTTCTCATAGAAACTAATCTACCTTTGAGGATAACATGTTTTGGGTCTTGCAGAGGCTTGGCCAAAGAATGCATGAAGCCTGTGACTTTGCCTCCCATGGCCAAATGCTTCAGTTTTATAGTCCAAATGCCAGCTGCTGGCGAGATCCCCTATTCAGCCTATGAGAAGATCAGAAACTTTGAGCTTTGAGCTGTAGTAAACAATTATTTTAAAAGATTACATTTTAAGCAATAAATAATATGTCTTCTTTAGCATGTCTTTTGACCTACAGCTTATCATTTTTGTAAACAAAATCTTAAAGTAGCATTTCTAAGGCTTCTGGCTACCATCTTTATATTTCCCTAGCAGGACATGCGTCCTGTTTTTCAACAGTGTGTCCTTCCCAAATTATGAAAACCTTTGTTGACTAATTAGCACATATGCCGCAATGCATTTGTTCAGCTAGAACTTAGGTGATGGAACTGTGCACCAAGGCCCATATTTATAGGAAAATAACCTTTGTTGACTAATTAGCACCTATGCCACAATGCATTTGTTCAGCTAGAACTAAGGTGATGGAACTGAGCACTAAGGCCCATATTTATAGAAAAATAACGGATCACGATCATGCGCTTCATCATTTTCACAAAACAGGCATGAGACGTATTTAAGTAAATATGGCGCACTCCTGTGTTGTTTCCCTGCACTGGTGCTAAATTTAGCTGCCAACACAGGCATAATTGCACCATTGTGTAAGGAAGTCTGAGTTGAGGGGTGTGATTGTTTATGTGCTGGAAGGTGTCCCTTCTGGTACATAAACAATCACTAATGACGATTTGGCACTTCTGTGTGTACTGCAGAATGCAGCACACACAGAAGTGCCAAAACGTCATTTTCAAATGATTGTTTATGTGCAGGAACGGACACCTTCCCGCACATAAACAATCATTTCTGGCATTTTGCTCTTTCTAGCACACATAGAAAAAGCAAATACAACTCCTGGGGTGGAGTTAGCTTTTGGCGCTGCCTCAGGTTTACAAAAAGTCATAAATCTGAGGCAGTGTCAAAATACAATGGGTGTTGCTGTGGCATGCCCACAGCAACACCCATTGCATGCCCCTTCTATGCAAAGGGCTGCATGTGAAGGGGTTTTATTTACAAGGTGGCGTTAATCCACAAATAGTGGCTTAACGCCAACTTGTAAATACGGCGCAGGGCATTGCGCCACTGCAGCTTCACAAAAGGTGACGCTCCGGTGGCGCTAGGGGCTCATAAATATGCCCCTAAGTGTGCTTATGCCAGTCACATGTTCCAATGGAGTTGTCACAAAACCATGGCCCATCCAGTTAAACTGTTGAACCCACATGGGCATTTGTCAGCATGTATATTATTAAGCTGTTTTGTCACGTAGGCTCTCATTATTCTAATGAAACTACTGGATTTTGAGTGGCAGAATCGCCCGTGGCCTGGGAGACTGAGTCTGACCCCTGCAGGTGACACCTGTCGCTCCAATCTGGGTTTTGCTCTGGCCAACTAGTAGCGTCTCATCCCTACCCGAGGGCAGGGATGACTGGGGAAGCCCAGTGCATGACATAATTTGTTTCTCAGGGAAGCCGCAGAATCTCAGGTCTCATCCGTTTCTCTCCGTTACCTTAGTCTCATATATAAAATGACATACAGAGGCAGTATATATTTCAATAATGATTTTAATGAAATAACTGCATCTTAGATACCAAAGCATGAGATGCAATAACCAGGACAACACAGCATGACAGCGTTAAAATTGTGACGAGGAGAGTAAAGCATGAAAATAACGCTATCATATTGTCACTACAGTCACTAGACTCATTCCTACCTAGGCTATGATAGAGCACAGTGTGTTAAGCTCTAACTCTGCCCTACAGGTTCCCCTGGGAAGACATCATCCCCAATACCTGGGCAAAGGCCTGTAGTCTGTGTTAGCATCTGTAGCAAAGCATTCAGCAATCAGCAAAAAGTTGTGGGTCTCTGGCTGGAATCTCCCTCTAACGTGTAAGGGACAGGGAAGTGTTTTTTATAAAAACACAGCTGATGTTCTGAGAAAATGTACCTACGTAAGGCTGTGTGTATTCTACGAATGTCGGAGACTAAACTTAGAACACGTTCTCTGGCAATGTACTGTGCTGTAGCCTTAGAAGAAGCACAGAGTGAGCAAGAATGTCTTGTTTGAGAACAGAGTGATTGCCTAGGCAAATACAGTTAGATAAACAGAAAATAAAACAAGACTGTAAAAGTGGCTATTGTAACAATAATAAAACAAAGCCTAATAAAATATATCTAGATTAGAGTGCACAGCGGCTTGGGCTAGTGTGTTAAAATAACGTGCATGGAGCTATAGCTAAAATGGCTTGACAACAGTTTCATTCTTGTTCACTTTGTTTTATTTATTTTTAAAGTGTCACGACTGAAGGTATTTTATAAAAGTCCAATGTAGCTGGCCTCCGTCAGGGCCCCTGTCACTGCTACCAAATGACAACGGCAGCATTAACATATATTAACTTATGTCGCTCGCTCTCAAACAAATGTGCCATTTTGGGCTATTCCAAGTCACCTCAAATGGCTTGGAAGTGTTTGTTTTATGATCTTTCAAAGTGTATTAAATAGTTGAATGCTTAACTGATGTGCAGTGCTGAAAAAATAAACGCTGTGTGCCATCCTGGGGCAGATTTTGATTAATACCTGTCAGTGTATGGAAACAATTGGCAGCTCTGAGCACTGGCAAATACTGGCACAAATTTTGCACTGTTTAGTCAGTGTTTCCTACAACACTTGTGTCATTTCTGCTCACCACAAAAGACAGGTTTTACTGTAATCCAATGTAATAGAAAACAATGCACCAATATTAATGTGAGACTTGTATTGAATTGCTCAAACATTGCTTCAGTTAGAATAAATTGTGTTGAGTTGTTAGTGAAAGGATATCAATATTTAACTTATTACAAATTGTAATGTCTGAAAAGAGTGCCATCTGAGTCCATTTGTCTGTAACTATGCTGAGTTTCACACCACAAAGAAGAGTTGTGTCTCAGGAAAAACTAATCTAATCTCGTTTCTGCTTGCTCACTTTCCTCCTTGCTCACTTTTGAAAGATGCACAGTGATTGTCAGTGACAACTGAAAATATTTCCTTGATTGTATGGTACGCAAAGACAAACAGTGTTGTGAGCAAAAATAATGCAACTTTTTAAAAAGACGTGTTAATTTCGAATTGGCTCTTCATGCAGAGCTATAATTGCTGAGTAGTGAGTGTGCAGGGCACTCATACAAATTTCACATTTGTATCCTGTTACAGCCATTCAAAACGCTCCTGGTCAGACAAAGCACCATTGCATAAATATAAGGGAAATGTTTTTGAGATGTTAGTAGAAGTACCATATTTTCCTGTGTACCCAAAGCTGACACTGGTTTGGGAAGAAAACGCACACTTCATCTGTTCCTTTTAAAAATGCACTAACTTTATGACAGGTTGTACTGAGAAAATATGAAAATATAAAATTTATATATCACAGAGGAAATTATTGCTAAGATTCTTAATGAAGTCAATTAATTTATGTATCAACATCTCATGATAGAAGAACTAATTATATTTTGTCTCAGGAAGCCTGGCTCAGCATGACTCAGAATAATACATGCGAAGTCTCAGTGTTCTTATGTGTACTACAAATATTTTTGCAAGCATCTGGTAACTATTTGTCACACAAATGAGATAGTCGTTTGTGCACAATTGTATTAATTACTCATTATTTTTGCATGCAGTTACATCATTTCCGATGTTTTCCATTTCCAATTTTGTATAATCTCAGTAAAGATTATACAGGGAGTGCAGAATTATTAGGCAAATGAGTATTTTGACCACATCATCCTCTTTATGCATGTTGTCTTACTCCAAGCTGTATAGGCTCGAAAGCCTACTACCAATTAAGCATATTAGGTGATGTGCATCTCTGTAATGAGAAGGGGTGTGGTCTAATGACATCAACACCCTATATCAGGTGTGCATAATTATTAGGCAACTTCCTTTCCTTTGGCAAAATGGGTCAAAAGAAGGACTTGACAGGCTCAGAAAAGTCAAAAATAGTGAGATATCTTGCAGAGGGATGCAGCACTCTTAAAATTGCAAAGCTTCTGAAGCGTGATCATCGAACAATCAAGCGTTTCATTCAAAATAGTCAACAGGGTCGCAAGAAGCGTGTGGAAAAAACCAAGGCGCAAAATAACTGCCCATGAACTGAGAAAAGTCAAGCGTGCAGCTGCCACGATGCCACTTGCCACCAGTTTGGCCATATTTCAGAGCTGCAACATCACTGGAGTGCCCAAAAGCACAAGGTGTGCAATACTCAGAGACATGGCCAAGGTAAGAAAGGCTGAAAGACGACCACCACTGAACAAGACACACAAGCTGAAACGTCAAGACTGGGCCAAGAAATATCTCAAGACTGATTTTTCTAAGGTTTTATGGACTGATGAAATGAGAGTGAGTCTTGATGGGCCAGATGGATGGGCCCGTGGCTGGATTGGTAAAGGGCAGAGAGCTCCAGTCCGACTCAGACGCCAGCAAGGTGGAGGTGGAGTACTGGTTTGGGCTGGTATCATCAAAGATGAGCTTGTGGGGCCTTTTCGGGTTGAGGATGGAGTCAAGCTCAACTCCCAGTCCTACTGCCAGTTCCTGGAAGACACCTTCTTGAAGCAGTGGTACAGGAAGAAGTCTGCATCCTTCAAGAAAAACATGATTTTCATGCAGGACAATGCTCCATCACACGCGTCCAAGTACTCCACAGCGTGGCTGGCAAGAAAGGGTATAAAAGAAGGAAATCTAATGACATGGCCTCCTTGTTCACCTGATCTGAACCCCATTGAGAACCTGTGGTCCATCATCAAATGTGAGATTTACAAGGAGGGAAAACAGTACACCTCTCTGAACAGTGTCTGGGAGGCTGTGGTTGCTGCTGCACGCAATGTTGATGGTGAACAGATCAAAACACTGACAGAATCCATGGATGGCAGGCTTTTGAGTGTCCTTGCAAAGAAAGGTGGCTATATTGGTCACTGATTTGTTTTTGTTTTGTTTTTGAATGTCAGAAATGTATATTTGTGAATGTTGAGATGTTATATTGGTTTCACTGGTAATAATAAATAATTGAAATGGGTATATATTTTTTTTTGTTAAGTTGCCTAATAATTATGCACAGTAATAGTCACCTGCACACACAGATATCCCCCTAACATAGCTAAAACTAAAAACAAACTAAAAACTACTTCCAAAAATATTCAGCTTTGATATTAATGAGTTTTTTGGGTTCATTGAGAACATGGTTGTTGTTCAATAATAAAATTAATCCTCAAAAATACAACTTGCCTAATAATTCTGCACTCCCTGTAAATTGAACAATACAAGTTGACATAGCTATTGAGATAATGACACACTGATATGGAGGACGAAATACATACGAATTACGCAGTTTGTTGCTGCTCATGGGTGTCAATGGAATGTCAGAATTAAATCGTTTTCCAATACCTCTCCCCACCGTTGATGACCCTGGTGGCCGGGTGATATTAACTGGAATCATTCTGTCAATAAAGTACAACATGCATACGTCAATTTAGAGGTTGACTACATTTGATCACGCAGAAATGTTGCATACTACTGGAGAATGGTCATCATCCTTGAAATATATAATGTGAAATCACGATTTTCACTTTGACCGTGGTCAACTATAAAGAGTATGTCGGTCACTCTGGGAACTGAGTGGAGTTAATGGGATTAAACGGGAAACATGATGTTCAATTGATAAACGTAGAAATCTCCACTAATGGCCCAGGGATTTCAGCTGTGAAATTTTAGGGTTAAATTAAGGCGATCTGAAGTATACCAATTGGTCTCGGAATTCAATTGAATCCAGCAGCTGCTGTTACTATCTTCAGAGGAATTACTGGGCCATATGAAGGGCTAAAAGTTTGCAATCTTATTTGACCGTACAATCATTTCCTATATTTCTGTCAACTCTCCTACAAGTTATGAAGCAAATAATCATGGGGTGTGCACTCCGCATAAAAATATGTGCAAGATATCATATCAGAATAAAAAGCAGGTGCTGAATGAATTCTAGCTTCCTTTGTGTCAGTCTGACCCGGTTACACTCGCGGTGGGCTTGGCGTTCAATAGATTAGCTTCAAGGCACTTGTAATTACTGGCCTCACTTGAAAGACTTTCTTCTAGGTTGTCAGCTAACCACACAAGTGGTTCAACACAGGCCTGCGACGTCATGCATGAAAATCACTCAACTGCGGCAGGCATTCACACACGTACCAGGTAATGGCTCACCATAAAAAGTTGTACAGTTGTAATCAATAGGAGAAGTTGTAATACGAACTAGCAGTCCTAGGCTTGCCAACTCGCCTGCACAGTTCGTGCAAATTACGTCATGAATTCATGCGCCATAATGGTCTTTGTAGTGTGCACGTAACTAGGTTACTAGCAACTTTCGGTTTCAACTGTAAATACGGATGCAAAGTGACACCTCCTGCAACGTCAACACTGTTTTTTGGTTCACACTCACTGGATTCTGGCATCTGCAGTTTTTATTGCTAATAGAGGAATGCCGTAAAAGTAGTAGCTTGACACTGGAATTAAAAACACCAGATTGGCTGAATGTGCTCTGCATGACATGAGCCAGCTAGCAACCCTGACCTCCAACGCCCATTTCTGATACACAAAAGTTCTTTAACTGTATTGGACTCTGTGGGAACAAGTTTCACACCCGACCTGGATCACTTCCACGGTACGCTTCCGAGAGAAAAACTGTCATGTAAGACCAATATGGGGGTTTGTTATGTGAGAGTAAACAGTATTATAGTCTTCCTATTTCTTTCTATTCCACTGACAAATTAATGACTCCGAATGCAAAGAAAAACAAAACAGGAATTGCAGGAGGTCGTCGCGAATAGACCTGAGGAAAGCGAGTTTGCTCTAGAGGTGCGATCAATGTGTTATTTTCAGGTTAACTGTTAACTTCTATTTGGGGTGCTGCTACTGGTGAGTTTAAACGCCCACCGCACGCCCATCACTATCAGGCATTCATGGGCTTGCCTTTCAAAAATCCTTTGTTAGCATTGGCAAATGCTTTACCTTTGTCCTTCCTTGGGGCGATTTTGTTAACTCATTTTCAATTTAAGTGGCAAGAAAAGTCCAGTTTGGAATTTACAACACTAATAGCTCTAACTCGAGCAAATGCGAGACCCATTGCATTACAAATGCTTGTTTACTTTGGGAGCCATGTTTGTATTTTGGTTACTTAGGGCACCATTTTCAGAAAAGAAAAGGCACACGGCCACTTTATTTGCTGCACCCCATCCGGACTTATTTAGGAATTGTTCTGAACAGCTGCAAATGCTCTCTCCCTCTCCTATAGCTGCAGCTGCTTCCCCCTTCCCTTTTTTTTCAATCATAGCATTTGTAAAGCGCACTACTCACCTGTGAGTGTCTCAAGGCGCTGAGGGGGGTGCTGCTACTGCTTGAACAGCCAGGTCTTGATGTGTCTCCTGAAGGTTAGCAGGCCCTGTGTCTGCCTCAGGTGGATAGGAAGGGTGTTCCACGTCTTGGCGGCGAGGTGGGAGAACGATCTGCCACCGGTGGTCGTTCTATGGATGCGTGGAACGGTGGCGAGGGCAAGGTCAGTGGAACGAAGCTGGCGGGTCGGGGTGTAGAAGGTGAGTCGTCTGTTGAGGTATTTTGGTCCGGTGTTGTGCAGTGCTTTGTGAGCTGTGGAGCTTGGCCGTGGTTCCTGCATGGAGGGCGTTGCCGTAGTCCAGTCTTCTGCTTATGAGGGCTTGGGTGACCGTCCTTTTGGTTCTGGTGGGGATCCATCTGTGGGTGTTCCGAAGCATGCGGAGGGTGTTGAAGCAGGAGGAAGAGACGGCATTGACTTGCTGGGTCATGGATAGCGATAAGTCCAGGATGAACCCCAGCTTGCGTGCGTGGTCGGTGCATGGTCGGTGCGGTTCCCAGTGTGACAGGGAAGAAGGCTGGCCTGGCTTATAGTGGCAATCTTGTGGTACTTACAATTTGTGCCAGGTCCAGGTCCAGTTATCCCTTATTAGTAGATTAGAGGTGCTCTAGCAGCTTAGGCTGATAGAGGTAGCTATAGCAGAGCAGCTTAGGTTGCACTAGCAGACATGCAAAGCTCCTACTATACCACTTATATCACTTAGTACTATATCATAAGAAAATACAATACTCAGAGTTACTAAAAATAAAGGTACTTTATTTTAGTGACAATATGCCAAAAGTATCTCAGAGGATATGCTCCCTTAGGAGGTAAGTAATATACTCAAAATATACACACACAAACCAAATCAGGTAAGTAAACAGTTAGAAAAGTAGTGCAAACACTGTAGGTCACAATAGAATGCAATAGGGAAAAATAGGCCTGGGGCAACACAAACCATATACTCCAAAAGTGGAATGCGAACCACAAATGGATCCCAGGCCTAGTGTAGTGTGTAGAGGGTTGCTGGGAGTGTAAGAAAACAATAAGGGTGTCCAGGATACCCCACCCAAGGCCCTGAAAAGTAGGAGTAAAGATACCCTACTTCCCCAGAAAGACAGTAAAGTCGAGATAGGGGATTCTGCAAGGACAGCAACTGACTGCAAAGCACTGAAGACGGATTCCTGGACCTCAGGACCTATAAAGGAAGGGGACCAAGTCCAAGAGTCACACAAGTGTCCAGGGGGGGGCAGGAGCCCACTAAACCCCAGATGAAGGTGCAAAAGGGCTGCCTCTGGGTGAAAGAAGCCAAAGATTTTGCAACAACCGAAGGTGCCCGGAACTTCTCCTTTTGTCAGAAGATGTCCCACAGAGTGCTGGAGAATACAGAGTTGTTTCCACGGAGAAAGACTGCAAACAAGCCTTGGTAGCTGTAAGAGTTGTGGTTCAAGGTTTTGGGTGCTGCCAGAGCCCAGGAAGGACCAGGAGGTCACCCCTTGGAGGAGGAGACAGAGGGGGAACTCAGCAACACGGAGAGTCCATGCAGAAGCAGGCAGCACCCGCAGAAGCACCTGAAGAGGCATTCAGAAGATCTGAGCATGACGGTGGACTCAGCACAACAAAAGAGGGTCCCAAGAAGTCGGAGTCCAACTCAGCGAGTTGGGCAACACAGGACAGAGTGCTGGGGACCTGGGCTAGGCTGTGCATGAAGGAAGTCTTGCAAAAGTGTACAGAAGCCCGAGCAGCTGCAGTTCATGCAGTATACAGGATTACTGGCTGGCGTGGGGACGAAAGGACTTACCTCCACCAAATTCGGACAGAAGGGCCACTGGACTGTCGGGGACACTTGAATCCAGCTCCTGTGTTCCAGGGACCAAACTTGTCAAGATGAGAGGGGACCCAGAGGACCGGTGATGAAGAAGTTTGGTGCCTGCATTGGTATGGGAAGATTCCCTCAACCCACAGGAGATTTCTTCTTGGCTTCCAGTGCAGGGTGAAGGCAGACAGCCCTCAGAGCATGCACCACCAGGAAACAGTCGAGAAAGCTGGCAGGATGACGTGCTACAATGTTGCTGGTAGTCTTCTTGCTATTTTGTTGCGATTTTGCAGGTGTCGTGGAGCAGTCAGCAGTCGATCCTTGGCAGAAGTCGAAGATGAAAGTGCAGAGGAACTCTGGTGAGCTCTTGCATTCATTATCTGGTGTGAAACCCACAGGAGAGACCCTAAATAGCCCTTAGAGGAGGATTGGCTACAGAGAAAGGTAAGCACCTATCAGGAGGGGTCTCTGACATCACCTGCTTGCACTGGCCACTCAGAGCTGTCCATTGTGCCCTCACACCTCTGCATCCAAGATGGCAGAGGTCTGGGACACACTGGAGGAGCTCTGGGCACCTACCCTGGGAAGTGCTGGTCAGGGGAGTGGTCACTCCCCTTTCCTTTGTCCAGTTTCACGCCAGAGCAGGGCTGGGGGGATCCCTGAACCGGTGTAGACTGGCTAATGCAAGGAGGGCACCATCTGTGCCCTTCAAAGCATTTCCAGAGGCCAGGAGAGGCTACTCCTCCCAGGCCCTTCACACCTATTTCCAAAGGGAGAGGGTGTAACACCCTCTCTCAGAGGAAATCCTTTGTTCTGCCTTCCCGGGACTGAACTGCCCAGGCCCCAGGGGGGGTAGAAACCTGTCTGAGGGTTGGCAGCAGCGGTAGCTGCAGAGAAAACCCCAGAGAGTTAGTTTGGCAGTACCCGGGCTCTATGCTGGAGCCCCGGGGGTGCATGGAATTGTCCCACTAATACCAGAATGGTATTGGAGTGACAATTCCATGATCCTAGACATGTTACATGGCCATGTTCAGAGCTACCATTGTGACGACACACATAGGTATTGACCTATATATAGTGCAGGTGTGTAATGGTGTCCCCGCGCTCACAAATTCTGGGGAACTTGCCCTGAACAATGTGGGGGCACCTTGGCTAGTGCCAGGGTGCCCACACACTAAGTAACTTTGCACCTAACCTTCACTAAGTGAGGGTTAGACACATAGGTGACTTATAAGTTACTTAAGTGTAGTGAAAAATGGCTGTGAAATAAAGTGGACGTTATTTCACTCAGGCTGCAGTGGCAGGCCTGTGTAAGAATTGTCTGAGCTCCCTATGGGTGGCAAAAGAAATGCTGCAGCCCAAAGGGATCTCCTGGAACCCCAATACCCTGGGTACCTAGGTACCATAAACTAGGGAATTATAAGGGTTATAATAAGAATTGTTAAAATTAGTCACTAGCCTGCAGTGACAATTTTAAAAGCAGTGAGAGCATAAACACTGAGGTTCTGGTTAGCAGAGCCTCAGTGATACAGTTAGGCACCACACAGGGAACACATACAGGGCATACTTTATGAGCACTGGGGTCCTGGCTAGCAGAATCCCAGTGACACGGGCAAAAACAAACAGACATACAGTAAAAATGGGGGTAACATGCCAGGCAAGATGGTACTTTCCTACAGGCAGGCCACCAGGAGTCACCCCAGACAGTTGATTACTACCACTGAGATTACCACTGCTGATGTGACCACTACTGTGATTACTACCTCTGAGATTACCACTACAGGGATTACCATTACTGAGATTACCACTAATGTGATTACCACTAATGTGATTATGACCGTTGAAATTACCACTGCAGGGAGTACCACTGCTAAATTACCACTACTGTGATTACTTCCTCCAGGAGTACCACAGCAGGGATTACCACTGCTCAGAATACCACAACTGTGATTACTACCTCTCAAATTACCCCTGCAGGGGTTAGCACTGCTGAGGTCATCACTACTGTGATTATTACCAGTGCAGGGATTACCTCTGCTCAGATTACCACAGTTGAAATTATCACTGTAGGGATTACCACTGCTGAGATTATCACTACTGGGATTACTACCTCTGAGATTACCACTGCAGGTATTACCACTGCTGAGATTACCACTGACATGATTACTACCACTGAGATTACCACTACTGATATTACCACTACTGTGATTACTATCTCTGAGATTACCACTGCAGGGATTACCACTGCTGAAATTACCACTGCAGGGATTACCACTACTTTAATTACTACTGCTGATATTACTAACTCTGAGATTACCACTGCTGATATTTCCACTACTGTGATTACTACCTCTGAAATTACCCCTACAGGGGTTACCACTGCTGAGGTTACCACTACTCTGATTACTATCTCCTAGATTACCAGTGCTCAGACTACTACAGTTGAAATTATCACTGCAGGGATTACCACTGCTGAGATTACCACTACTGGGATTACTACCTCTGTGATTACTTCTACAGGGATTACCACTGCCGAGATTACCACTGATGTAATTACTACTACTGAGATTAACACTACTGATATTACTACTACTGGGATTACTACCTTTGAGATTACTACTGCAGGGATTACCACTGATGTGATTACTACTACTGAGATTACCACTACTAATATTACTATTACTGTGATTACTACCTCTGAGATTACTACTGCAGGGATTATTACTGTTGAGATTACCCCTACTGTGATCATCACTACTGTGATTAGAACTGCTGAGATTACCACTGCAGGGAGTACAACTGCTGAATTACCACTACTGTGATTACTACCTCTGGGAGTGCCACTGCAGTGATTACCAATGCTGAGAATAACACTACCATGATTACTAATTCTGAGATTGCCACTGCTGATATTTCCACTACTTTGATTATTACCACTGAAATTACCCCTGCAGGGGTTACCACTGCTAAGGTTTACCACTACCGTGATTACTACCGCCTAGATTACCAGTGCAGGGATTACCTCTGCTCAGATTACCACAGTTGAAATGATCACTGCAGGGATTACCACTGCTGAGATTGCCACTACTGGGATTACTACCTCTGAGATTACTACTGGATGGATTACCACTGCTGAGATTACCAATCATATGATTACTACCACTGAGATTACCACTACCGATATTACTACTACTGTGATTACTACCTGTGAGATTACCACTGCAGGGATTACCACTGTTGAGATTACCACTACTGTGATTACTACCACTGAGATTACCACTGCAGGGAGTACAACTGCTGAATTACCACACTGTGATTACTACCTCTGAAACTACCACTGCAGGGTTTAACACTGCTGAGATTGCCACTACCATGATTACTAACCCCGAGATGACCACTGCTATTACCACTGCTGTGATTACTACCTCTGGAATTACCCCTGCAGGGGTTACCACTGCTGAGGTCACCACTACTGTGGTTACTACCGCAGAGATTACCAGTGCAGGTATTAATTCTGCTGAGATTACCACCATAGAAATTATCACTGCAGGGATTACCACTGCTGAGATTACCACTACTGACATTACTACCTCTGAGATTATCACTGCAGGGATTACCACTGCTGAGATTACCACTGATGTGATTACTATCACTGAGATTACCACTACTGAGATTACCACTACTGTGATTACTACCTCTGAGATTACCACTGCAGGTTTTACCACTGCTGAGATTACCACTACTGTGGTTATTACAGCTGAGATTACCACTACTGTGATTACGACTACTGTGATTACTACTACTGAGATCACCACTGCAGGGATTACCCAAGTCTCTACAGTGGGTGGTTTGCCCACTGATTTATCCTGGGGAGTGCAAAGCCACAGTCTCTCAAGTCTCTACAGTGGGTGGTTTTCCCACTGTTCAATCCTGGGGAGTGCAAAGCCACAGTCTCTCAAGTCTCTACAGTGGGTGGTTTGCCCACTGTTTAATCCTGGGGAGTGCAAAGCCACAGTCTCTCAAGTGGATGACAGTCTCCACTGGTTCTGGAGGGGGCTTGGTGTCCAAAGTGCTTCATCCTGCTTGTGACAGACTCAGTAGCGTCAGTGCCCTTGGTGCTCATGGGTCAGCGGTGCATGTGGCAGTGGCGCCCTGTTCAGCAGTGCTTGTGGCGGCGGTGCCTTGTTCAGCGGTGCTTGTTGCGGCGGGGTCCTTTGCAGTGACTCAGCTGCTGGCGGTCCTTCATGTCCCAGAGGGGCTGGTGCTGGCAGTCCTGTCTGGGCCAGCAGGGCTGGTGCTGGCGGTCCTGTCTGGCTCAGCGGGGCTGGTGTTGGCGGTCCTTCTGGCCCAGCGGGGCTGGTGCTGGCGGTCCTCTCTGGCCCAGCAGGGCTGGTGCTGGCATCCTGTCTGGGCCAGCGGGGCAGGTGCTGGCGATCCTGTCTGGCCCAGCGGGGCTGGTGCTGGCGGTCCTGTCTGGGCCAGCGGGGCCGGTGCTGGTGATCCTCTCTGGGCCAGCGGGGCTGGTGCTGGCGGTCCTGTCTGGCCCTGCGGGGCAGGTGCTGGCGGTCCTGTCCTGGGCAGCAGGTCTGGTGGCGGTGGCCTCTTGGGCAGCAGGGCAGCTGCTGCGGTGGCCTCCTGGGCAGCGGTGATGATGGCGGAGGCCTCCTGGGAAGCGGAGATGATGGCGGTGGCCTCCTGGGCAGCAGGGAAGGTGCTGGCTGTGGCCTCCTGGGCAGCGGGGATGATGGCGGTGGCCTCCTGGGAAGCGGGGATGATGGTGGTGGCCTCCTGGGCAGCGGGGCTGGTGGAGGTGTCCTCCTTTGCAGCAGGGCAGGTGTTGGCGGTGGCCTCCTGGGCAGCGGGGATGATGACGGTGGCCTCCTGGGCAGCAATAGTGATGGCGGTGGCCTCCTGGGCAGCGGGGATGATGGCGGTGGCCTCCTGGGCAGCGGGGATGATGGCGGTGGCCTCATGGGCAGCGGGGATGATGGCGGTCTTCTCCGCCGTGCTGCTCTTCCCAGACCTGCTGACTTTCTTGTTGCCCTTCCCCACCTTGGAAGGTGTCGCCGCTGACTCCACACTCCTGCCTGTACCCCTGGGAGCAGATTTGGTGGCTGGAGTCTCCCCCTCTCCCGCCGGGCACTGGCCAACTTTTGATGCTTCACAGGTGGGGGACTGTCCGTGCTGTGGCTCTGTGCCACACTGGCTGCCCTGGTGGACGGGTGCACTCCAGATTCCGGTGACTACAGGCACCACTGTTCCCAGAGATGTTGTGGCTGAGGTGCTAGGTTGGGACCTGGGGAGTCGGGCCCTAGGAGACGGACGAGGTGGGGGAGGTGTGGGAAAGAGGTCAAGGTTGGACAGGAAAAGTTTTTTGGAAACACTGGGACGGGTAGCTGGAGGGGGTTTGGGAGTGGAGGAAGAGGTTGTGGTTGTAGGAGGTGTTCGTTTGGTGACTTTGGGTGAAGGTGCATGCGCTGGAGGCTGTCCTGAGGTGGATGGCTGTTGGGTGGATGTGTGCCTGCGTTTGTGTTTCTTGGGAGGTGGCATCACAGACACACTGGGAGAGGACACAGGGGACGTGTGAATGGCAGTGGGGGTGGTGACTGCACGTGAGCAGGGTGTGGTGGTGTGTGTGCTGGTGATGGCAGTAGTGGCTGTAGATGTAGTGCATGCAGGTGTGAGTGTAGACGAGACTGGGAGGGAGGAGGGAGACAAGGAGGAGGGGGACACAGTGGAGGCAGTGGATGTTGGTGTGTCTGCATGAGTGTGATGCTTGCGTGAGTGCCTGTGGGATGTGTGGTGCTTATGTTTGCCTGAGCTTCCCTTGTGTGTTGACGTGTGTGCATGCTGGTCTGAAGGTGTGCTTGGGATAGGCTAATGTAGAGGGGATTGGGTCTGGGTGGAGGAAGTTGGAGGGGGGAGGCTAGACACAGGAACAATGGCTGCCATCAGTGCTGAGGCCAGAGTCTGAAAAGCTCGCTGAAGGGCCACCTGACCAGAATGAATGACCTACAGGAATGCATTTGTTTGTTGCAACTGCCTTTCTACACCCTGGATGGCATTCAAAATGGTATCCTGCCCAACAGTGAGGGACCTGAGGAGGTCAATGGCCTCCTCACTGAGGGCAGCAGGGGTGACTGGGGCAGGGGCTGAGGTGCCTGGGGCGAAGGTGATGCCCACCCTCCTGGGTAAGTGGGCATGGGGCAAAGGCTGAGGAGCTGCTGGGAGGGGGTGCTGGTGGGGGGGTGGCGGCTGAACCTGTAGATGAGGGGGGCACAGATGTTGCCACCACCACAAGGGAGCTTCCATCAGAGGACAAGTCTGTGTCACTGGTGTCAGCTCCTGTCCCCGCCGTGGAGCTCCCCTCGCCCTCCGTCCCACTGGTGAACTCCAAGTCCGTCGTCTCGCGCTCCAGGGCCATGTGGGATGCAGCTCCCTCCTGCTCCGGTGCCATTGCTCCTCCGCCTGATGATGCTAATGCACACAAGAACAGGGAGACCACCAAAAGTGGGGGGACGACAGAAGAAAGACATGTTGAGTTCATGCATTACCGCTACCGTTGGCGGACATGACAGACACAGAAACACCCTGTGCTACACCGTGCACTTGGGCTCCACTGTTCAATCCCTGGGACATGGCCTACAAGGCTATGGATGACATCTGCACACATGGATGACACAGGAGCCTGACTAGGTGTACTTGGCACTGTCCACAGGTGGGGTGGGGTGGGGTGCCACAGGGTCTGCCACAACAATGGGACCTTTCCTACTAAACTCGCCCTGGCCAAGGGAAACCCACAGCCCACCTCCCCACCCAGACACCTCCACTGCGTGCAAAATCAGCAGAATGAGAGTGTACTCACCCCCTTGTGGCTGCTGTGATGCCCCCAAGCGCCCATCCAACTCCGGGTACGCCACCGCCAGGATCCTGAACATCAGGGGGGTCATGGTGCGACGGGTACCCCTCCCATGTTGGGAGGCCATCCCCAGCTGGGCCTCTGCCATCTTCTTGCTCCAGCGGCGAATGTCCTCGCATCTCATACAGCAGTGGGTGCTCCGTGTACGGAGGACCATAGAGTAGCATGTACTGGGGAAGGACACAATCCATGTGTTTCTCCAACTCCTCCAATGTGAAGGCAGGGGCCCATTCCCCAGACGCACGAGCAATTGTTCCTTCCAGACCGAGGTCACAGCAGCACTTGCAGTGTAGGTCCTCTCCTGTCGAAGATCATGTATCGAGTAATTGAACAGATAGAAAATGGCGGTCACGTCCGCGGCGGTGCGTACCGTCACCGCCGGCGTACATCGTCATTGGCTCCTGGGACCCATAGGGTCCCATGTTAACCAATGCAGCATTACGGTGTACAACGCCAGCGCACTTACCTCACATCCCATTGTCTCACTTTACAGGTCAGGCAGCCGCGATTTCAGGGGCCCACATGGCTTAATTTGTAACTGCGTCACACATACCTAGGCCTATCCTCAACACACATACAGGAAAATTTTCGGATTATGATTCGTGTTCTGTGTAAGCTGTGGGAAGGTACCTCTGTGCTCGCTGTTGTCCTTCGTAGGCACCGTCCGCTGGGACATGTGAGGAGATGACGGCATTCTCCGGTGTACAGACCGCTGGTGGACCTGTCAACAATGAAGGAAAGACATGTGATCATCACCTACAGGCTTGACCATGCCACAATCCAGGAACTGTGTGCCCAGCTGGAGCCAGACCTGATGTCAGCTATCCGCCATCCCACAGGAATCCCCCCTCAAGTCAGTACTCCATTTCCTTGCAGGTGGGTCATTTCAAACAACAGTGGCCATAGCATCAGGTATGTCCCAGCCTATGTTTTCCAACGTGTTGTCCAGAGTGTTGTCTGCCCTGCTGAAACACCTGCGGAGCTACATCGTTTTCCCTCAGGTGGAGAATTCGCCTACAGCGAAAGGAGACTTTTATGCCCGGGGACATATCCCCAACATCATAGGTGCCATTGATGGGACCCATGTGGCTTTGGTACCCCCCGCAGAAGTGAACAGGTGTACAGAAACCGGAAGAGTTATCATTCCATGAATGTGCAGATGGTGTGTTTGGCAGACCAGTACATCTCTCATGTGAATGGCAAGTTCCCTGGCTCAGTGCATGACGCTACATCCTGCAGAATAGCAGCATCCCTTGTGTGATGGGTCAACTCCAGAGGCCCTGTGTGTGGCTATTAGGTGAGCACCTGGAAGCAAGTCAGTCGGAATGGTTGTCTGGGTCTGGGGATATCGCTACAGGTTAGTGTGTGTCTAACAGTTGGCCCTCGCCATTTGCAGGTGACTCTGATTACCCCAACCTGTCATGGCTACTGATCCCAGTGAGGAATCCCAGGACAAGGGCCGAGGAACGCTACAATGAGGCCCAGGGACGAACTCGACAGATAATAGAGCGGACCTTTGGCCTCCAGAAGGCCAAGTTCAGGTGCCTCCATATGACAGGTGGATCCCTATTCTACTCACCAAAGAAGGTGTGCCAGATCATCGTGGCCTGCTGTATGCTTCACAACTTAGCTTTGCAACAACAGGTGCCTTTTCTGCAGGAGGATGGTGCAGATGGCGGTGCTGTGGCAGCTGTGGAGCCTGTGGACAGTGAAGACGAGGAAGCAGAAGAAGAGGACATGGACAACAGGAACTCGTTGATCCTGCAATATTTCCAGTGAGACACAGGTAAGAATACAAACCTGTCTACTACATGTACTTTAACACTACTACCTCTCTACTGTCTGTCGTTTTCACCCAGTCTTGGTCACTGAGTTGTCACTTTCCCTTACGATTTCACAGATGTGTGTCCCACAGTGTGACATCTGCTTTGTTTCCTTATGGACTAGAGCTGTGTGACATAGGCATGTTGACATTAAAATTGAAAAAGCATTTTGCCACTGTAATTGCTAAAACACTATTTCAAAATCACAGACTGACTCCAGATTGTTTTGTGCTTCAATGGTGTCTATTTAAGTGCTCAATATTGGAGGGGGTTGTAAAATGGTGAGGGGTGATGTGGAGGAATGTCCATGGCAGAGTCCGGTCTATTAGTCTCACAGGTGCATTGCCCAAATGGGCATAGGGAGTGGAGCTGGGGCAGTTTGAGGATGGAGAGGGTGACAAGGTGGGACAGAAGGATGAGAATCAGGGTGGTCTAATTTCTTGGTGAGGGTCTTGGCATCGTTCTCTGTCTTTGTCCTGGATCTCAGGGACCGTTTGCGGGGTGGTTCTCCCTCTGCAGGGGGTGGGGTGCTGGTGTGGTGGTCCTGTGGCGGTGCCTCCTGTCCACTAGTGCCGGCAGAGGTGGTGGGCAGTTCATCATCCATGCTAGTGTCAGGGGCCCCTTGTTGTGCCACAGTGTCCCTCCTGGTGTTGATTACTTCCTTCAGCACCCCTACGATGGTGCCCAGGGTGGAATTGATGGCTCTAAGTTCCTCCCTGAAGCCCAAATACTGTTCCTCCTGCAGCTGCTGGGTCTCCTGAAACTTGGCCAGTACTGTTGCCATCGTCTCCTGGGAGTGGTGGTAGGCTCCCATGATGGAGGAGAGGGCCTCATGGAGAGTGGGTTCCCTTGGCCTGTTCTCCCCCTGTCGCACAGCAACCCTCCCAGTTCCCCTGTGTTCCTGGGCCTCTGTCCCAGGGACCGTGTGCCCACTACCAGATCCCTGTTGTTGCTGGGGTGGTGGGTTAGCCTGGGTTCCCTGTATTGGCGGACACACTGCTGCTTGATGTGTCCTGGGGACAGAGGTATGGGCCCGCTGGGTGGGTGCTGTGCAGGTGTTTCCAGAGGGGGGATGGTCTGTAGTGGCCTGTGACTGTGTGAGGGAAACCGACTGTCCAGATGTCCCTGATGGGCCGGGCTGGTCATCTAGATCCAGTTGAGCAGAGCTGCTGTCATCACTGTGGGCCTCTTCTGTTGGTGGTGTGGACATGTGTGGACCCTCCTGTCTGGTGACGTTGGGTAGGGGTCCTACAGAGGTATAGAAGGATGTTTATTACATCTGTGTGTGGCATGGTGTGCAATAGGTTTGGTGTCCGTGTACCCCAGTGCTTGCATTCCTGTGAGGGACCTTGTGTGATGGTGGTTTAGGGGGGTGTATGGGTATGGGCAGTGGGCATGCTTTGGTGATGGGTGTCCATGCTTTGTTGTTGCATGCAGGGCTTGGTGTTGGGATGGGTGGGTTGTGATAGTGGGACATTTGTGAGAAGTAGGAGTGATGGGTGTGAGGGTGAGGGTGGGGGTATGTGATGGCATGCAGATAGGGTGGGGGATGTAATAGTAAAGCTTTGACTCACCAGAGTCCATTCCACCATCTACTCCTGCGAGGCCCTCAGGATGCAGAATCGCCTAGACCTGCTCATCCCATGTTGTTAGTTGTGGGGGAGGAGGTGGGGGTCCGCCGCCAGTCCGCTGAACCGCAAGGTGGTGTCTTGAGACCACGGAACACACCTTCCCCCGTAGGTCGTTCCACTTCTTCCTGATGTCATCCCTATTTCTTGGGTATTGTCCCACTGCGTTGACCCTGTCCACTATTCTTCGCCATAGCTCCATCTTCCTAGCAATGGAGGTGTGCTGCCCCTGTGATCTGAATAGCTGTGGCTCTACCCGGACGATTTACTCCACCATGACCCTGAGCTCCTCCTCAGAGAACCTGGGGTGTCTTTGCCGTGCCATGGGGTGGTGTGGGTGATGTGTGGGGTGGTGTGTGTAATGATAAGTGGGGTGTTATTTAGTGGTGTGTTGTGTGAGGTGCTTGGAAGTAATGTGGGTGATGGTATTGTGTGCCTGTGGATGCTTGGTAGTTGTTTGTAGTGCCTCTCTCTGGCCTTCTCTCGATACTTGTGGAATAGGGGTTTGTGGGTGATGTGGGTGTGTGTTTTATATTGTATTGGGTGTGTGGGAGTGGTGTGTGTATGTGTATCAGGTGTGTGTATTTTGAATTGTCCAATGTGGTTGTGTTTTGTAAATGTGTGTGTATTTTGAGTATGGCGGTTTGTACCGCCAATGGAATACGGCGGTTGAAAGACAGCTGCATGGATTCATGTGTTGTGATAGTGTGGGCGTATTTCTGTTGGCGTGACAGTGGAGGTTTTGTTTTCACCAGTTTATCACTGACCTTTGGTGTGGCGGACTTGAGTGGGTGTCTGAATTTTGGGCGGATTCCGTGCTGTGGGTCAAAATTGCTGTGGCGGAATTCCGCGGCCGCGGCGGTGTGTTGGCAGTCTTCTGCACGGCGGTAAGCGGCTTTTACTGCCAATGTTGTAGTGAGGGCCAGAATCTTTAAGACTCAAGGGATCCCACCTTGGTCTCACTGGCCACCCCTGCTCGTGGATATATATATTTCTATGCCCTTTATACATCAATTGTACAACACAGCTTTTGGCTAACTTATCTTTTGTCACCAAGTGTTCCTTTTTTTAGTTGCATGTGGTTTTCCATGGCTGTGAATTGACCTAAAAACACCATTCACGCAAATGGTTGGATCTCTAATGCATCTGTGTAGTGTCCTGGAATAGTTGTCTTATAGAGCATCGATATGCATATACAGTTTTTATTCACACATCCTTGAGTGCATCCAGATGAGATCTGCTCAACCTAAATTGGTCCGAAATTCATCAACAGTATCAAGATGCCTACTAGACCTGACATCCTTGGTGTGTTTTCCCTTGCCTTTTTGCCTCTGCTTCCGGTATTTTTGACTGTGTGCTAAAGTGCAAGTGCTCCCTGTATTGTGATTATGATTGTTTATCCCTGATTGGCATATTTGAATTATTAGTAAGTCCATAGTAGAGCATACTAGAGGTGCACAGGGCCTGTAAATCAAATGCTACTAGAGGGTCCACAGCACTGATTGTGCAACCCACATGAGTAGCCCTGTAAACATGTCTCAGACTTGAGTGACTGCAGTGTCTGTGAGTGTGAAGTCCCATACTGCCAATTTGACCTGGAGAGTGTACCAACTTGCCAGGCCCAAAACCTCCCTTTTACTACATGCAAGTCACCCCTAAGGTAGGACCTAGGTAACCCCATGGATAGGGTGCAGTGTATTTAGGAGGTAGGACATGTATTGGTGTGCTGCCAAATTTGTTTTTCACTTTTGCAAGGCCTATTTCTCCCAAAGGTTAACATGGGGACTGCTTTCAAATGTATTTTAAGTGCAGTTTCACATTGGGAGCAGATGAAGAAATGGAGTTTAGGGTCCCTGAACTCACAATTTTAAAATACATCTTTCGGTAGAGTTTGTTTTTAGATTGCTGTTTGAAAATGCCACTATTAGAAAGTGGGCATTTTTTTGCTTAACCATTCTGTGCAACTATCTACCTGTGGAATCCACATCTGGCTCAGACTGACAGTTGGTCTGTTTGTGAATTCCCTCTAGACAGTGACACAAAGGGAGCTGAGGTGTGTCCTGCATTTTATGATGAGTCTTCCTGGGCTAGAGTGGGGAGGGAGGATCTGACCCCTGCACCTGAAAGGGATGTGCTTATGCTCACACAATGCAGTCTCCAACCCCCTGAAGTGAGCCTGGGGCCAGGCAAGGGCAAGGCAGGATCCGGTGAACAACAGAGACTTTCCTTTGAAGTGCCTACTTCAAAGGTAGAAATGGGTATAAGTAGTGGACCCAAAACCCCAGATTTTTAGAACAATTCTGGATCAAGAGGAACCTCAGCCAAGCAGAGGAGCTGGAGGAGGAATACCACAGGCTATGCTGTGTGTGCTATGATGGGTTGACCTGCAGTTGCTGCATCTGCCTTGAAGAGGACAAAGGCTGGACTTTGCTGTGTATTCTTCCTGTGAAGTTTCTCCAAGGGCTTAGACAGAGCTTGCCTCCTGTTAAGAAGTCTCAGGAACATCAAAGACTTTATCTGCCAGCACCTGAGCTACCTTGCTGAGACCCACTGACTTGCCAAGTGGTGGACATCCAGTCCCTGGGCCCCTGGAAGGAGAAGCTGGCAGAACCAGAGTGAAGATCCACACACCAGAGCTGAGCAGCAGAAAAATCTACACAGTGGCTGCACTATGGCTGAAAAATTGATGCAGCGCCAGTTAACTGGATGCAGCATCAGCTCATTTACCACTGCTGTGCATCTGGATTTTCCACGCGTCTTACCTGGGCAGCAAAATCTTTGACAGCACCGCACAGGCCCGAGGCTGCTGGTCCGGAAACCGATGCATCGCTTGCCTGGTGGAGAAAGAATCAACACATGGACTCACTTGTGAGTAAGGAATCAACGCATTGCTTACTTTTCTGATGCATGCTAACCTGTGAGGTATCATTTTTTATGCATACCAGGTACTTTGTGCCATAACAATGCATCCATTGATTTCATGGATTAAGACTCTTTTTACTTTAACTTTTTTTCTAAACTGGTGTGAAGTCCTTTCGTACGGTTTTCACTGTGCTACTGTATGTGTCTTTGCAAATACTTTACACATTGCCTATGAGATAGGCCAGCGTGATTGTGCCAAACTACCAAGGGGGTGAGCAGGGGTTTTCTGAGCTGTGTATATCTATTACCTTGACTAGAGTGAGGGTTCCTACTTGGTCAGGGTATAAACCGACTACCAACTAGAGATCCCATTTCTAACACTGGTGATCAGCAGTGAGGATAGGACTTGTATTTGTAATTGACATACAGTGATTGGTGTACACAACTCTTTTATTGGAGACCATTACACAACCACATATTGTTTTTTCTCTTGGATTTCTTTAGCTTTTCTTGGAATCTCTCAGCTTTTTGAGTCTTTGCGTCTTTATTGAACCTTGTCCACAAACATGTTGCGGCCTGGGGAGCCATCAGCAGTTGTTGCTAAAGTGGCTTGTGAGCTGGAGAAATTGGAGGATTACACAGTGGCCCAGTGCAAGCAATTTTGTAAGGAATCCCAGTGCCCAATCAAAATCCCCAGAAAAACAAAGAGCTGCAAAAGGCGCTGAGGGCCTGGTTGGCAGCAAAGGAGACTGAATGGCAGGCAGCAGAGGAGAATATGGCTGTGGATGAGGAGGTGCAAAGCATGCATGATGATATGGTGGATAACCTGGACCTGCCTGGATGGAGGTCCTCCAAGGCAGACAGCAGTGTTTCTTCTAAAGGTCTGACTACAGAGGAACTGAGGGACAGACAAGTGAAGAGAAAGCATAATTTAAAGCTTGAGAAACTCAAGCTGGAATTGGCCAAAATGGATAGAGAAGTAAAGGCAAAGAAATTAGCCTGACCATGGAGGAGAGAAAAATGTTGTTAGCTCATGAGCTGAGATTAAAGGAGCCGGATCTGAAGGGCAGGTCCAGCACAGATGGTGGCAGCAGTACCCCAGTGCAACCTGAGAAAAGAGTGCACATTCGTAAGAGGGAGGATGATACACACTTGTAGTTTAAGGGGGATGAGTCAGCTCTTTACATGAACCTGGTCCCTGATTACACTGGGGGCGGGTCTGCGGAAGCACTTTGAGGTAGAAGGGAGGGAGACCTTCACAGTCCTCGGGGATCCTCAGAGGCACATCTTCTCTACCATGAAGGATGCCCTACTCACTAGATAAGGTCTCACTCCACAGCAGTACAAGGAAAGATTCAGGTCTTACAAGAAGGGGGATTCTCAAACTTGATTGGAATATGTTGATTCTTTTTGTAGGGCCCTGGATGGATCGGTGAAGGGCAGCAAAGTAACGCCTTTTGAGGGGCTGTGCAGTTTGATTGCATGGGAGCACTTGTATAGTCTTTGTTTTCTAGAGCTATGCCAACACCTAATTTCCAGCAAGCTGCCTGACCCCAGGAAGCGGACCAGTGGGAGAGCACCAGGGTCCAAAAGAGGTTTGGGGACAGTCCGCCAAAGATGGGCAGGGTCCCCATCAGAAGAAGTAGGGGGGTAAGTGTACACAGAGGGAGTTCTCTAAACGGCCACACCCTAGTTCCGGGAGTGAAGATTCCCAGCCTCCAGGTGAGAAGAAGCCATGGATCTCTACAGGGAAACTTGCAGAGAGGGGTTCGCGAAAGTGCTATGCATGGGATCAGGACGGTCACATGAAGGGGGATCCCAAGTGTTCCAAGTAGGCACTGTAGCAAAGTGCCATCTTGCCTGGCATGTTACCCCCATTTTTACTTGTGTGTCAGTTTGTTTGTGCCTGTGTCACTGGGATCCTGCTAGCCAGGACCCCAGTGCTCATAGTTTGTGCCTATATGTGTTCCCTGTGTGGTGCCTAACTGTATCACCGAGGCTTTGCTAACCAGAACCTCAGTGTTTAAGCTCTCTCTGCTTTTAAAATTGTCACTGCAGGCTACTGACCATTTTTACCAATTCTGATTGGCACACTGGAACACCCTTATAATCCCCTAGTATTTGGTACCTAGGTACCCAGGGTATTGGAGTTCCAGGAGATCCCTATGGGCTGCAGCATTTCTTTTGCCACCCATAGGGAGCTCAGACAATTCTTATACTGGGCTGCCACTGGAGCCTGAGTGAAATAACGTCCACGTTATTTCACAGCCATTTTACACTGCACTTAAGTAACTTATAAGTCACCTATATGTCTAACCCTCACTTGGTGAAGGTTAGGTGCAAAGTTACTAAGTGTGAGGGCACCCTGGCACTAGCCAAGGTGCCCCCACATTGTTCAGGGCAATTTCCCCGGACTTAGTGAGTGTGGGGAAACCATTACACGTGTGCACTAAATATAGGTCAATACCTATATGTAGCTTCACAATGGTAACTCCGAATATGGCCATGTAACATGTCTAAGATCATGGAATTGTCCCCCCATGCCAAATCTGGTATTAGGGTGACAATCCCATGCATCCCCAGGGCTCCAGCATGGACCCCGGGTACTGCCAAACTAGCTCTCTGGGGTTTCCTCTGCAGCTACCGCTGCAGCCAACCTTCAGACAGGTTTCTGCCCTCCTGGGGTCTGGGCAGCCCAGTGTCAGGAAGGCAGAACAAAGGATTTTGTCTCTCCCTTTGGAAATAGGTGTGAAGGGCGAGGGTGGAGTAGCCTCCCCCAGCCTCTGGAAATGCGTTGAAGGGCACAGATGGTGCCCTCCTTGTATAAGCCAGTCTACACCAGTTCAGGGATCCCTCAGCCCCTGCTCTGGTGCAAAACTGGACAAAGGAAAGGGGAGTGAGTACTCCCCTGTCCATCACCTCCCCAGGGGTGGTGCCCAGAGCTCCTCCAGTGTGTCCCAGACCTCTGCCATCTTGAATGCAGAGGTGTGAGGTCACAATGGAGGCCTCTGAGTGGCCAGTGCCAGCAGGTGATGTCAGAGACCCCTCCTGATAGGTGCTTACATGGTTAGGTGGCCAATCCTCCTCTGAGGGCTATTTAGGGTCTCTCATGTGTGTTTCTCTTCAGATAACGAATGCAAGAGCTCACCAGAGCTCCTCTGCATCTCCCTCTTCGACTTCTGCCAAGGATCGACTGCTGACTACTCCAGGACGCCTGCAAAACCACAACAAAGTAGCAAGATGACTACCAACAACATTGTAGCACCTAATCCTGCCTGCTTTCTCGACTGTTTCCTGGTGGTGCATGCTCTGAGGGTTGTCTGCCTTCACCCTGCACTGGAAGCCAAGAAGAAATCTCCTGTGGGTCAACGGAATCTTTCCCTGCTAATGCAGGCACCAAACTTCTGCATCACAGGTCCTCTAGGTCCCGTCTCATCTTGACGAGTGTGGTCCCTGGAACACAGGAGCTGGATCCAAGTGACCTGGACAGTCCGGTGGTCCTTCTGTCCAAATTTGGTGGAGGTAAGTCCTTGCCTCCCCACGCCAGACAGTAATCCTGTGTACTGCGTGATCTGCAGCTCCTAGGGCTTCTGTGCACTTTTGCAAGGATTCCTTTGTGCACAGCATAACACAGGTCCCCAGCACTCTGTCCTGCATTGCTCAACTCGCTGAGTTGACCACCGGCTTCGTGGGACCCTCTTTTGTTGTGTTGAGATGTCCGCTGTGCTCAGATTTCTTGAATGCCTGTTCAAGTGCTTCTGCAGGTGCTGCCTGCTTCTGCATGGACTATCTCTATTGCTGAGTGCCCCCTCTATCTCATCCTCCAAGGGGCGACCTCCTGGTCCATCCTGGGCCTGGGCAGCACCCATTTTCTTCAACTGCGACTCTTGCAGCTAGCAAGCTTGTTTGCAGTTTTTCTGCGTGAAAACAACTTTGCATCCTCCAGCACGCTGCAGGACATCTTCTGACCAAAGGAGAAGTTCCTGGCACATTCCATTGTTGCAGAATCTTTGGCTTCTTCCACCCGGAGGCAGCCTTTTTACACCTTCATCCAGGGTTTAGTGGGCTCCTGCCCCCCCTGGACACTTGCGTGGCTTTTCGACTTGGTCCCCTTCCTTTGCAGGTCCTCAGGTCCAGGAATCCGTCTTCAGTGCTTTGCTGTCAGTTGTTGCCTTTGCAGAATCCCCTATCTCCACTTTACTGTCTTTCTGGGGTAGTAGGGTAACTTTACTCCTGCTTTTCAGGATCTTGGGGTGGGATATCTTGGACACCCTTGGTGTTTACTTACACTCCCAGAGACCCTCTACATACTACACTAGGCCTGGGGTCCATTCGTGGTTAGCATTTCACTTTTGGAGTATATGGTTTGTGTTGCCCCCAGGGCTATTGTGTCCTATTGCATTCTACTGTATTCTACAGTGTTTGCACTACTTTTCTGAACTGTTTACTTACCTGATTATGGTTTGTGTGTATATTTTGTGTATTCTACTTACCCCCTGAGGGAGTATATCCTCTGAGATACTTTTGGCATATTGTCACTAAAATAAAGTACCTTTATTTTTAGTAACTCTGAGTATTGTGTTCCTTATGATATAGTGCTATATGATATAAGTGGTACAGTAGGAGCTTTGCATGTCTCATAGTTCAGCCTAAGCTGCTCTGCTATAGCTACCTCTATCAGCCTAAGCTGCTAGAACACTACCAATCTACTAACAAGGGATAACTGGACCTGGCACAAGGTGAAAGTACCATCAGGTACCCACTATAAGCCAGGCCAGTCTCCTAAATTGGTGGTGCAGCGGTGGGATGAGTACTTGTAACTGCTTTACCACTTTGTCATTGGTGTTTTTCATAAGAAAAACATATACCAAATACTTCAAAATATACACAGTTAACCTAAACAGTTTAACTTTCCTTCTTTAAACTTTCTAAAATATTTTAGAAAAGTTTTTAAAAGTTTTGAAAAGTTTTTAAAAGTTTTTCTCTTTTCACTAAAAGTTTCTAAACCTTTTTTCTCTCTACCTTAAACTCTTTCTAACAATCTTTTCTCCAGTAGAACTCACTCCCACAGTAGTCCAGGCAACATATGGTAGTTTAAACTTTAAAAGTTTGAGGGGTTTCTGAATTGAAAGGGGTTTAAGAATTGGTAAGAATCCCACAAAAGATCTTCTCATTAGCCTTCTCCTAGAAAATGACCAGAACCAGTCTGGCCCATCCCAAGATCAGGATGTAGGGGAGGGGGGATACCCAGCCAGACTCAGAGGAGTCCCCTGAGGATGCTGAGGAGGATTCTTCCAAAGACCTGCCAGCTAACAGGCCATCTAGTGACACTGGTAGTGGGAGGGGTCACAAACTAGTAGGGCACCTTTCACTTCTAAAGGCCAGGTTACTAGAGTCCAGCCAGTTAGGGACAGGTCACACTCTGCCAATTCCCACATTTCTTCTGTGTCTCACAATTCCCAAGCCTCCCACCCTGAGGATAACCTGATGGAAAGGGAACTCAGAAAGCTGAGGTTGGAAGAGGCCAGGCTGAAGCTAAAACAGCAGCAGCTGGCCTTAGACAGGGAATCCCTGGATGTAGGGAGGGAAAGGCAGAGGTTGGGGTTAGTTCCCCATGGTGGCAGCAGCAGTGTTTTTGATAGCAATCCTGTGGGAGAACAAGATTCCAGAAACCTGCATAAGATAGTCCCCCCTTACAAGGAGGGGGATGACATTAACAAGTGGTTTGTTGCACTTGAGAGGGCCTGTATGGTACAGTTGGTCCCTCAAAGGGGCAGTGGGCTGCTATCTTGTGGCTATCTTTCACTGGTAAGGGTAGGGATAGGCTCCTTACTGTTAGAGAAAGTGATGCTAATAACTACAAAGTTTTGAAAGATGCACTCTTGTATGGATTTGGCTTAACCACTGAACAATACAGGATTACGTTCAGAGACACCAGAAAAGAGTCCTCTCAAGACTGGACAGACTTTGTAGACTGTTCAGTGAAGGCCTTGGAGGGTTGGTTACATGGCAATAAGATGACCGACTATGAAAGCCTGTTTAATCTAATCCTGAGAGAGCATATTTTGAACAATTGTGTGTCTGATTTGTCGCACCAGTACTTGGTAGACTCAGATCTGACCTCTCCCCAAGAATTGGGAAATAAGGCAGACAAATGGGTCAGAACAAGAGTGAACAGAAAAGTTCAGACAGTGAGTGACAATGATGGCAAGAAGAAGGATGGTAAGTCTTCTGGCAAGGGTGAGGACAAAGATAAAAAACATTCTAAGTCTTCATCAGGCCCACAAAACTCCTCTGGGGGTGGTGGGTCCAAATCCTCTTCTCACAATCAGAAAAAGCCATGGTGTTATTTATGTAAAGTAAAAGGCCATTGGGCAAGTGATTCCACTTGTCCAAAGAAAAACACCAACGCTCGCACTACTAAAACCCCAACTGCAACCTCTAGTGTACCTAGTAATAGCAGTGGTGATGGGAAGTCTACTACAAATAGCCAATCCAAGGGTGTAGCTGGGCTCACCATTGGCAGTGTAGTTGGGGTTGGTCTTGTTAGGGAGACCACAGAGGCTGTTTTAGTCTCTGATGGAAGCATTGACTTGGCCACCTTGGATGCTTGTCCCCTTAATATGGGTAAGTACAAGCAACTTCCCCTAATCAATGGTGTTGAGGTTGAAGCCTACAGGGACACAGGAGCCAGTGTAACTATGGTTATAGAGAAACTGGTTCACCCTGATCAACACCTGCTTGGTCAGCAGTACCAAGTGACTGATGCTCACAATAACACACTTAGCCACCCCATGACTGTTGTGAATCTCAACTGGGGGGGTTACTGGTCCAAATAAAGTTGTGGTAGCCACTGAATTACCTGTAGATTGCTTACTAGGCAATGATTTGGAGACATCAGCTTGGGCTGAAGTGGAATTGGAGGCTCATGCAGCAATGCTGGGCATTCCTGGGCATATTTTTGATTTGACAAGGGCTCAGGCCAAAAAGCAAAAAGGACAGGGAAACTTGGATCCTGGAACAATGGACCAAGTTCTCCCAAAGGCTTGGGGTAGTAAGGGTAAATCCTTGCCCACTATCCTTCCCTCTCCAGAAGATTTCCCTTTTGAGGAAGAGGAATCCTCTCCCTATGCAGAACCTACACCAGAGGAGCTGGCAGCAGACACTGCTGAGCCTTTGTGTGCAGTGGGGCCTGCTAGGGAAGAGCTGAGTGTGGCACAGCAGACCTGCCCCACATTAGAGGGTTTGAGACAGCAAGCTGTCAGACAGCAGAATGGGGATGTCAGTGATAGCCATAAGGTGTATTGGGAAGACAACCTCCTGTATACTGAGTCAAGGGACCCTAAACCTGGAGCTGCCAGGAGATTGGTCATCCCTTTGCAGTACAGGGAGTTTATTCTTACCTTGGCACATGACATTCCTTTGGCTGGGCATTTGGGCCAGAGTAAAACTTGGGACAGACTTGTTCCATTGTTTCACTGGCCTCATATGTCAGAGGACACTAAAGAGTTTTGTCGCTCTTGTGTGACCTGCCAAGGCAGTGGCAAGACTGGTGGCAACCCAAAGGCCCTCTTAATTCCACTTCCTGTGGTTGGCGGGCCCTTTGAAAGGGTAGGGGTTGACATAGTTGGCCCCCTTGACCCTCCAACAGCTTTAGGCAATAGGTTTATCCTTGTGGTAGTGGACCATGCCACTAGATAAACTGAAGCAATCCCCTTAAGGACCACTACAGCTCCTGCAGTGGGAAAGGCCCTCCTGGGAATCTTTTCCAGAGTGGGCTTCCCTAAGGAAGTGGTGTCAGACAGAGGTAGTAACAATGGGGGTCATTACAACATTGCCGCCCGCCAAGTTGTAACCACTCCTGCGGTGCCCATTATGACATCCTCGCCAGCCCAGCGGGGATGTGGGCCGCAACATGGGAGCCGGCTCCAGATGGAGCCGGCGGTGTTGCGGCCGTGCGACGGGTGCAGTTGCACCCATCGCGCTTTTCACTGTCTACTATGCAGATAGAGAAAAGCTGCACAGGGCCCTGTCAGGGGGCCCATGCACTGCCCATGCCGGTGGCATGAGCAGTGCAGGAGCCCCCAGTGGCCGGCGACTCCCCTGGCGGTATGGGGACTCGTAATCCCCTGGGCAGCGCTGCAAGCAGCGCTGCCCTGGCGGATTATCACCGCCGGGGCAAATGTGGCGGGAAACCGCCGACCCCGGCAATGCGACCCCGGCGTACCGCTGCGGTCGTAATCCCCTCTGAAGCACCGCCAGCCTGTTGGCGGTGCTTCAGCCAAAACAGCCCTGGCGGTCTTGGACCGCCAGGGTTGTAATGAGGGCCTTTATCTCTGCATACCTAAAAACAATGTGGAAGGAGTGTGATGTAACATACAAGTTCACTACTCCTTATCATCCACAAACAAATCGTCTGGTTGAGAGGTTTAATAAAACTCTCAAAGGTATGATAATGGGACTCCCTGAAAAACTGAGAAAGAGATGGGATGTCCTGTTACCTTGCCTCCTTTTTGCTTACAGGGAGGTACCCCAAAAAGGAATGTGCTTTAGCCCCTTTGAACTCCTCTTTGGGCACCCTGTGAGAGGTCCCCTTGCACTTGTAAAGGAAGGTTGGGAACAACATTTAAAAGCTCCTAAACAGGACATTGTGGACTATGTACTTGGCCTAAGATCAAGAATGGCTGAGTTCACTTTTCTGAACTCTTCTCACTGATACCAGTCAGACCAGGCATCTGGCAAAGAGTCTGGATCACTTTGGATTTACTGGGAGGATGGTCTCCTCTATAGTGAGCCAAAGGTTACAGAACCTGGGGCAGCCAGTGTGCTGGTAGTACCTGAACGCTTCAGAACCTTCCTACTGGCTCATGAAATGCCTTTGACAGGACATTTGGGGCAGGACAACATTTTTTAGAGGATTGTCACCCACTTTTCCTGCTTCCAAATGCGCAGGTAGTCTGACACCTATAGTAGGTCCTGCCACACTTATAAGGCAAGTTGCATGAATGGAGCGAGATACAAGGATCCCCTGAAACCATTCATTGTTGTCAGCACCCCTTTTGAGAAGGTGGGAATTAACATTTTGGGGCCTCTGGACACTAAGATAGCCATGGGCAACAGGTTTATCCTGGTCTTGGTGGACCATGCCACCAGGTACGTGGAGGCCATCCCTCTGAGGTACGTGACAGCCCCGTGGTTGGCTGGGCATTGATGGGGATTTTTACCCATATGGGGTTCCCCAAGGAGGTTGTATCTGACCGGGGTACCAACTTCATATTTACCTATAATAAGTCTCTGTGGAAGGAGTGTGGGTTAAATAAACAACAAGTTCACCACTCCTTACAACCCCCAAGGAAATTGGTTGGTTTAAAGGTTCAACCGCACCTTGAAAGGCATATTTATGGGTCTGTCAGAACCCATGAGGGGTAAGTAAGAAGTCCTTCTCTTTGCATACAGGGAGGTACCGCAGAAGGGACTTGGTTTTAGCCCCATTGAACTGCTGTATGGCCACGCTGTGATGGGACCTCTGAGTCTGGTGAAGGAGGGCTGGGAGAAAGCTCCCATTAGCCTCCCCCAGGATGTATTTAGCTACATGCTGGCCTTTCGGAACCAGACTGCCCATTCCAGGAAACTCACTCAGGCCAACCTGGAGGACTTGAAACAGTGGTATGACCAGAATGCCACTCTGGTTGAGCTTCAGCCTGGCCAGAAAGTGTGGGTCATGGCCCCTGTGGAGCCCATGCTTTCCAGGACAAGTGGACTGGCCCTTTTGATGTGGTAGAGAGCAAAGGTAATGCCACCTATCTGGTGAACCTGAAGACTCCAAGGAACCTTTTGAGTGTTCTACATGTGAACTGCCTTAAACCACATTTTGTGAGGTAGGAATTGACCATGTTCTTGGCAACAGATGATGGGATGGAAGAGGAGAGTGAACCTCTTCTTGACCTTATATCTGCCCAAGACAAAGATGGGTCTGTGGAGGGTGTGAGGATGTGTGGGGTTGGGGTTTGGGGGGGGCCTGTATGTAGGTAAGGGGGATGGTGAGGGTCGAGCTCGGGGCCTACATGGGGTTTTCGGGGTGGAGGGTTTGGGTCGGGTTTTGGGGTTCAGGGGGTGGGTGTGGATCTAGGTGTGTTGGGGGGGTGGGTGCTTGCAGTGGCAAGGGGGTGTTGGTGTGTCACATACAGGTGACAAGAATGAGTATTCCAGTCACCCATACGCTTTCCGGCAGGGATTACCTGGCGGGTTATCCCACCAGGAAATCCCTGGTGGAAATGGGATCATAATCCCACCACCGGTCCAGCCTCCACAGCCGGGTCAAATGTGCCTACAGTCGCCCGGCAGTCGATTATGGCCTGGCAGTGGGTGGTTATGAACTGGCTGCTGTGCAGCCAGTTCACTACTATGTTCAGAATATTGCAGTCTGGACCGTCATGCCGTTGGCGGTAATGGCCGCCATGTTCATAATGACCGCCTTAATCTGCCAGCTCCTAGGCTCTTTTGCTGAGACCTCCTGACTTGCCAAAAGGTTCCACATCCAGTCCTTGGGCCCCTGGAAGGAGAAGCTGGCAGAACCAGAGTGAAAATCCTTGCACTGCAGCTTAAAAATCGACGCATCACTGGTGAAATCGATGCACCGCCAGCTCAGCGTGGATTCATCACTGCCATGCATCCGGATTCTCCATGCATCATCCCTGGGCATTAGGATCTTCACCACCACTACAGGGACCTGAGACTGCTGTTCTGGTAACCAACAGATCGCTTGCCCACTGGAGAAAGAATCAACATGCAGCCTTGATGCATCACTTACTTTTCCAATATATGCTCACCTGTGCAGTGTTATTTTTCATGCATATCAGGCAGTTTGTGCTCAAGCAACGCATCCATTGATTTCTATAGATTAAGACTCTTTTTACTTTAAAAATTCATTTTAGTCTTGCTTGATTAAGATAAATATTGGCTATTTTTCTAAACCAGTGTGAAGTCCTTTTGTAGTGTTTTCACTGTGTTACTGTGTGTGTCTGTGTAAATACTTTCCACATTGCCTCTGAGATAAGCCTGTCTGCTTGTGCCAAGATACCAAGGGGGGAGCAGCGCTTTTCAGAACTGTGTATCTCCCTTACCCTGACTAGTGTGAGGGGTCCTACTTGGACTGGGTGTAAACTGACTGCCAGCTGGAGACCCGGTTTCCATCACAGCCATCCTACTGCTTGATAAAATGTTGGCACTGCATATATGTGGGATTAATCATCCTTTTTTCTTCTGTTGGAAGACTTGGCTTCTCCCTTTCAAAATAACTTGAGTTAGGAACATGGCTTAATGAAGTTTTGACAGAAGTCCACAAGGACATACAAAGCATTCATTAGCTCTTTGAGTCCTTTTATTCTCTAAGTCTCAATTTTTCTTGCAATAAAATGTGTAGACATGATGACACATTTGAATACAATACAAGCTATGACATTTAAACTAACAAATTAATTTTGTTTTGGGATGTATGCCTATGTGCATTGTTTATTAGTTGACAACCCACCGGCTTGATGTAACTTATCATTTGTACCATTTGCTTGTTATTAAACTCATTTTACCAAACTCTTTCTTTATGACACAGTCACCAGTATGCATACTCATGTTAAAATAGTTTTAAACTTTGTTAGATTTGAGAATCAGCAAAGCTGGCTTAATTTTGAAAATAATATGAAAAAAGTGTCTGAGCAGTCAAGGACACAAGGTATAACATTGAATAAATTAGTTATTTATTTAAAACAACATCTAAATCAACACATGTAAATGGTGGCTTACCAGCTGGTTCATCAGCCTCCAAGCCGAGGGTCTGCAGCAGGTCTCCCTCCCATCCAACGGCATTCACCTAGTGCTGTTAGACTTGCATTAGGGATAGGGTAATATCTGTTTTGTGCTGATGAACACATCCACACCGACCTTGTGTATTTGGAAGGAGGTAGCCGTTCTCAGGCCTACAGGCTAGATCCATCTGGAAGGACATAGCACTTCTCAGGCCTAGGGCCTACCTCTCACACATAGGGAAGATGTTTGACCACATAAGACACAAGTGCTGGACCCTCAGTTGTAGCAATCCCCTCCCTGGCCGTGTTCTACAATGCTGAAAAAGATAATGAAATAAAAAAATCCGTAGAAAATTGAAAAATGAATAAGACATCCACAACTGCATTCAACACAAATCAATAATGTAAGAAATCTGAACATTTTAAACACCATGACCAATGTGGCCACTGACACAAAACTGCAAACTGAATTTATGTTCAAAGCTTTATTACATCCGCAGAGCCAAAGGACGCAGAACTAAATTAGGAATGTACATGAAACCATAGGCTGACTGACATGTCTAAGACTATGATTTGTGCAACAGAAACAGATTTCAAAACAGTTGATGGTGACATTTGTCGGGAAACACCCGGAACAACGACTCCTAATCCACGAAGTCGTGGAAAACGAAAGCGAAACAACGGTTTCATTTTCCACGACTTCCTGGTTTTCGGGCCTTAACCACGCATGTGTGAACCACGTACATGCGTGGTTAAGGCACAGAAGAGGGGAAACACCCGGAACAACGACTTCTAAACCACAAAGTCGTGGAAAATGAAAGCGAAACAACGGTTTAGTTTTCCATGACTTCCTGGTATTCGGGCCTTAACCACGCATGTGTGAACCACCTACATGCGTGGTTAGGCACAGAAAAAGGGAGTCGACGCGATGAAGGAGGAGGTAAGTTGGGCTGGGACTGGGGTTGTTTTTTGGGGGGTGGAGTGGGGGGCTCGGGGTGATTAGGGTTTGGAGGGGTAGGTGGTGTCAGGGTTTAGGTTTTAGGAGTGGGTTGGTGAGGGGTGCTTTAGGTTTTAGGGATGGGGCAGGGACTCTGGGTATTTTTAGTTTTTGGGGTGGTGGCTTGGGGTGATTAGGGTTTGGGGGAGGGGGTCAGGGTTTAGGTTTTAGGGGTGGGTAGGGGTGCTTTAGGTTTTAGGGGAGGAGGGTTGGGGTTGTGGTAATTTTGGGGGTGGGGGTTTGGGTGGTTGTGGGTGTGGGGGGTTGCGGTAATTCTCAAGGGTGGGGGATTAGGGGGAACGCATGCTGGAACCGTGCATGCTGATCACTAATGCCTTTACCAGGAAAAATCATTGTAAAGGCATTTGTGGTAAAGGCATTAGTGATACCAACGAGATCGTTGGTCCGAACTCGTTGTTGAGCCATGGGTGGTTGAAGCACTCGTGGTTTCAACATATAACCAACATTAGTCAAGTTTGAGCAACAATACTCAAAATATTGGCTGGGCATCCTTACTTCCTATCACGAATTTGGACCTGGATCAGTGGGGACGGGCTAACACATGTGGAGAAAATAAAAAGAGGCAAAATAATTTTGAAAATCATCTAACTAGGGTAACTCACTGTAGAAACACCCTGGTGTAAAGTACCTAAGCTGGAAAGGAAACAAGAAATATTGCACTGCAGATCATATTTCTCTTTTCAGGGGACAGCAGACAGGAAGGATTTGTCAGTCCAGAGCGCTCACAGCTTCACAGCATTAGCAAACAGCACCATCTTGGACAGTGCAGAACACGAGCTGCACATAGGGTAGAAGAGAAGTTCAGAGTTTTTTCGGTATATTAATACTGAACAGCATTTGGATAGGACAATTAGAATGGGTAAACATAAGAGAGAAACAGCTTTGAGCTCATTATTGCTTGCAAACTCTGCATACCTGCTGATTGGGCAGATTTAATTTGCATCGTCATTGCGTTCTTCTTTAATTTTTTTCTGCTTCAATTAAATTTTGTTGCTACAGTATTTTGCGTATTGCAGTACTTCATCAATCTACTAACCCTGCAGCAAAATCAAATGGTTCCAAATCATATTATTTATTTCAGGCTTCAATCCTTGCACAAATCTAAACACAAAATAAATCATATCTCTTGGTTCAATAATGTCAGTACCACTATATTGTTTAAACGCTTGCAACAGTCTCTCATAGTAAGCATGAGCAGACTCGTTTGATTCCTGGGTTATCCTGTCAATCCTCTGCAATCCACATCTTTAGGAGGAACTCTAGTTTTCAGAAATTCAATTACCTTATGTTAACCTTTCATCACCTCTTCTGATGGCTCACCTGTCACTGGATCTCTTAGCAGTTCCCGAGTTGGTGGTAAATCTTGCTTACCGCCACGGTGACGGGCGCCAACTTAATGCCGTGGTGGTGAATATAGGTTCACCATATTATGACACACACACACCAATCCAACAGAATACAGCCACATACACAAATCCGCCAGCCCAAAGGTCAGTGCTAAAGTGGCGGTACCAACACCCATACTGTTATGCCAACAAAACAACGGCCACCACATAATGACCCTTGAATCACTACGATGGACATTCAATGGCGGTAAACCATTGGCAGTACATAGCGCTGCGCTCAGAATGGACACCCACATAAAAAACAACACTATTTTGGCCAATACTTAAAACACACACCTGACACACCACACCCACACACCCACAGCACTATAAAACACACTCCCACATTACCCACAGCACTTTACAAACAACAATTACTGCCAGGAGATTGACACGAACAGCACAGAGACAACTAGACACACACACCACATACACCGATACATCCCTCACGTACCCCACATCACACACCCCACCACATTACTCAACACATTCTCACCAACACACTCCACACAACACCTATGTCCCCACAAAGGCACCCCCATTTTACTGATGAGGAGTTAAGGGTTGTGGTGGACAAAATTATCAGGGTAGAGCCGCAGCTGTTTGGAGTACAGGCACAGCAGATATCCATTGCCAGGAAGATGGAGCTATGGCGGAGAACTGTGGACAGGGTGAACACCGTGGGACAGCACCCAAGAACAAGGGACGACATGAGGAAGAGTTGAAACAAACTACAGGAGAAGGTACGTTCCATGGCAGCAAGGCACCAGCTCGCCATACAGAGGACTGGCAATGGACCAATCAATCAATCAATCACTGCATTTGTAAAGCGCGCTACATACCCACGAGGGTCTCAAGGCGCTGGGGAGGAGGGGGGTGCTACTGGTCGAAGAGCCAGGTCTTGAGGAGTCTTCTGAAGGCCAGCAGGTCCTGGGTCTGTCGTAGGATGGTGGGGAGAGTGTTCCAGGTCTTGGCGGCGAGGTAGGAGAAGGATCTGCCGCCGGCGGTGGTTTTTCGGATGCGGGGGACTGTGGCGAGGGCGAGGTTGGCTGAACGGAGGCTTCGGGTGGGGGTGTGGAAGCTGAGTCGGTTGTTGAGGTAGGTGGGTCCGGTGTTGTGCAGTGCTTTGTGTGCATGGATCAGGACCGTGAAGGTGATCCTTTTGTTGACGGGGAGCCAGTGCAGGCCTCTCAGGTGGAGTGTGATGTGGCTGCGGCGGGGGACATCGAGGATGAGTCGGGCCGAGGCATTCTGGATGCGTTGGAGTCGTCTCAGGAGCTTGTTTGTAGTCGAGTCTGTTGGTGATGAGGGGGATCCATTTGAAGATCCTGCCGAGCATACGGAGGGTGTTGAAGCAGGACGTGGAGATGGCGTTGACTTGCCTGGTCATGGAGAGAGTGGAGTCGAGGATGACCCCCAGGTTGCGTGCGTGGTCCGTGGGTTACGGGGCTGTGCCTAGTGACGTGGGCCACCAAGAGTCGTCCCAGGCTGATGGGGTGGGTCTGAGAATGAGGACCTCCGTCTTGTCTGAGTTCAGCTTCAGTCTGCTGTCCTTCATCCAGTCGGCTACGGCCTTCATTCCTCAGTGGAGGTTAGCTTTGGCAGTGTGGGGATCTTCGGTGAGAGATATGATCAGCTAGGTGTCGTCGGCGTAGGAGATGATGTTGAGGTTGTGTTGTCGTGCGACGTGGGTGAGGGGGGCCATGTAGATATTGAACAGTGTCGGGCTGAGGGAGGATCCCTCTGGGACGCCGCAGATGATCTTGGTGGTTTTGGAGCGGAAGGGTGGGAGGCGGACGCTCTGGGTTCTGCCGGAGAGGAAGGATGTGGTCCAGGCCAGGGCCTTCTCTTGGATACTGGCGTCATGGAGGCGTGCTGATAGGGTGCAGTGGCAGACCGTGTCAAAGGCTGCTGATAGGTCCAGGAGGATGAGGATGAGGGCTGTTTCTCCTTTGTCCATCAGGGTCCGGATGTCGTCAGTGGCGGTGATGAGGGCGGTCTCGGTGCTCTGGTTACTGCGAAAACCGGATTGGGAAGGGTCCAGGATGTTGTTGATTTGAGGTAGCGGGTCAGCTGTTTGTTGACAATCTTCTCAGTCACTTTTGCTGGGAAAGGTAGCAGGGAGATGGGCCGGAAGTTCTTGAGGTCCTTGGGGTCCGCCTTGGGCTTCTTCAGAAGGGCGTTGATCTCGGCGTGCTTCCAGATTTCTGGGAAGGTTGCTGTCTCGAAGGAACAGTTGATTGTTTTCCGGAGGTGGGGCACGATGGCTGCGCTGGCTTTGTTGAAGACGTGGTGAGGGCAGGGGTCCGATGGGGATCCGGAGTGGATGGAGTTCATGGTTTTGATGGTGTCTTCGTCGCTGACGCTGGACCAGACGGTCAGGCGACTGGTGTGAGTGGTAGTCGCAGGGGTGGTGGACTCGGTGGTGGGTGCGGGGGGGTCGGGGTTGAAGCTGTCGTGGATGTCGGTGATATTGCGGTAGAAGAAGATGGCCAGGGAGTCGCACAGGTCTTGAGATGGCGGGATGTCGTTGGTGATGGAGCTGGGGTTAGAGAGTTCTTTCACAATGCTGAAGAGCTCTTTGGTGTTGTGTGCGTTGTTGTCTAGGCGGTCCTTGAAGACGGTCTTCTTGGCGGTCCTGATGAGTTGGTGATGTCTGCGGGTGGCGCTCTTGAGGGCTGTGTGGTTGTCTGGTGTTCGGTGGAGCCATTTCTTCTCCAGCTTCCGACAGGTGTGCTTGGAGATCCGGAGGTCCTCGGTGATCCAGGCGGCTTTCTTGTTGGTGTGGTTGGTTGTAGAGGTCTTGAGAGGGGCGAGGGTGTTGGCGCAGTCGTTGATCCACTGTGTGAGGTTGGTCGCGGCAGTGTCTGGGTCGGTGGGGTCGGTGGGTGGTCTCAGGGCGAGGGCGGTAGTCAGTTGGTCCTCTGTGACCTTGCCCCAGCAGCGGCGTGGTAGCTGTTGGGTGCGGTGGTGTGTGGTGGGTTTTCTGAAGGTGAAGTGGACGCATCTGTGGTCGGTCCAGTGTGGTTCGGTGGTGTGGTTGAAGGAGACATGGGGGCTTGCGGAGAACATGGGGTCAAGTGTGTGTCCAGCGGCATCAGTGGGTGTCGTTACGAGCTGTTTGAGTCCGAGGTTGGCGAGGTTGACGATCAGGGCGGTGGAGTTGGCGTCGTTGTTGTTCTCGAGGTGGAAGTTTAGGTCCCCGAGGAGGATGTAGTCCGTGAAAGCGAGGACGTGGGTGCTGATGAGGTCGGCGATGGTGTCACTGAACTGTGGGCAGGGTCTGGGAGGTCTGTAGATGAGAGTTCCTCTGAGGGTGATGTTGGGGTTGGTGTGGATCTGGAAGTGGATGTGCTCGGCGGTGGTGAGGGTGTCATCGGTGTTCGTTGAGATTTTGATGAAGTCTTTGTGGATGATGGCGATTCCTCCTCCCACTCCGTTGGTGCGGTCTCTGCAGGAGATCTTGTAGCCCTGTGGGATAGCTATGGCGATGTCTGGTGCTGAGGTGGCGTTCAGCCAGGTCTCTGTCAGGAAGGCGACATCGGGGCAGTGGAGTTTAGGAGGTCCCAAAGTTCGATGGTGTGCTTGCGAGCGGAGCGGGTGTTGAGGAGGATGCAGCAGAGGTGGTTGGGTTCTCTGGCTGGTGGTGTGGAGGGTTGGATGCTGGTGAATCTGCAGTTCCGGCAGGTGAAAGGCCCCTGGGTTCGTTTTGGGGTGGCCCGGTAGCAGGGGTGGTCTTGTCTGTTGTTGAGTGCGTGGAGGGTGCTTGCGTCGTAGTGCAGTCTGGCGTTGCGGGGTGCTGGTTTAAGGGGTTCTGGTGCTGGGTGCGGTCCAGGCACGGACGGGCACAGACGGGCTTGCCTTAGGCGCGCCTTTGGCGCGCCAGTGGCGCACCCGCTTTGCGGCCTCCCTATGAGGGCAGAGGGAGGGAGGAGCAGCTGGGAGGTGGGAGTGGGGCGGCCAATGGGAGTGAAGGGGGCGGGGCAGCAGGGGCTCAGCGGCGAGGGAAAAACCCGGGGAAAAAACGGCGGGAAAAGACGGCGGGAGAGGGACAACAGAGCACAGGGGTACAGAAAGCAAAACACAGGGGCACAGAATGAAAAAACGAAGTGGCACAGAAGCCAAGCGCAGGGGTACAGAAAAAAGGGAGCGAGTAGTCAGGCGGCAAAAGCGGCAACGGAGGTTCAACCCACAGGGGGCTGCGTGGCAGATGGGGGGAGCGACCTGCCTGGTGACCCCCACCTCCTCCCCCACAGCTCACAGCATGGGAAGAGCAAGTCTTGGCACTACTGCATCCTCAGGGACTTGCTGGAGTAGCCGGTGGACTGGACACTGGTAAGTCAACATTTACCACTTATCACCCCCATACCTGCATCCCATCACACCCTCTCAACCTCACTCCCATTCCTCCACTTTACCCCACAGTGCACCAACACAGATGACTAACCCCAATGCCCAGCCCTGCATGCCATACCAATGCATGGACAGCCCTCCCAGCCCTGCATGGACACCCATCACCAAAGCATGCACAGCATTGGGGAGACTAACAATCACACAATACATCACCATACACAAACAAAGGTGGCAGGACAACAACAACGATAGAGGGGAAGCCAGGGATGTCACAGGGATGTCACAGATATGAAGCATAATACATCACTTACATCCCCACAGGTACCCCAGCCAATGTCAGCAGAGAGGAGGTGCCACGACTATCCAGTCCCCCAACAGAAGATGCCCCCACTGATGACAGTAACTCTGGTCTTCAAGATCTGGATGGACAACCTGGCCCATCAGGGACCACTGAACATTTGGTCACCCAAACCCACTCACAGTCCACCACAAAGCCTGCCCCATCAGTATCCAACACCACAGCACCCACCCAGCATACCCACAACTGTGTCCCAAGGATATGCCAATCAGCAGTGTGCCCACCTGTACAGGGACCCCAGTCCACACCTAATACCCAAGACAATCAGGGACCTGGGGTCAGTGGCCATGGGCACACCGTTCAGGGGACAGAGGCATAGGCCAACAGGGACACTGTGAGGACCACTGTTCACTGGGGGAGGACAGGCCCAGGGAACTGACTCTCCAGGAGACACTCACTGAGATCCTGGGAGTCAACCAACTGTTCCAGGACACAATGGGCCAGATCCATGACAACGAGCAGGAGAACAGGATGTTGCAGGAGGAACAGAATCAGGAGATCAAGGAGGACGTGCAGGCCATTAAAACCACCTTGATCTCCATAGCAGCGGTGCTGGCAGACATCGCCAACATCATGAGGGAAGCAACAGCACATTAGCGGACCCCTACCACTAGCCAGTCCATTGACCAGTGCTCCACTTCCGCTGTAGCTAGTGGCAGGAGGCCCCGCCACAGGACCCACAGGCCACCAGCACCCCTCCCCCTGCAGAAGGTGAACCACCCTGCAAATGTTCCCTGCGACCCAGACAGAAGCCAGAGACACTTGCCAAGACCACCGCCAGGAAATGAGAATCTCCTGATTGTCCCACCTATGTCCCACCCTGTCACCTTGTCCACTTTGAACTGCCTTTGCTCCCCTTCCTATGGCCCCTTGGACACTGGACCTGTGCTACAAACAGACTGAACAATACCCTGGACTTTCTTCCATCATCACCTCATTCCATTGCACTTTTCGCTCAATTTCATAGCACTACAATAAGCACCCTTGAACACAGTTGACTACTAGTATTTTATGTGTTGAAAATGTGCATTTATGGAAACTGTCACATCTAGTGCAAATGATGTGAACACTGTAAGAGCATAGAAATAATGACCTGTAGATGTCTGTATTAATCACATCAGTACACAGTTCTTATCTCACCAACATCTGTAAAATGACAAGCCAGAGATGACAGAAAGTTGAGATGCAATGGAAGTTAATGCCATCATGCTACAGCCACACAGAAAACATCAATTGTCAGAGGAATGGTCAGTTGCACTGTCTCACCTGTGTGTCATTGGAAGTATTGACAGATAACTGATGTTCTGTTGTCCTCTTCCTCTGCCTCCTCATCCTCACTGTCCTCAGGTTCCACTGCTGCCACATGGACACCTCCAGTCTCTTCCTCCTGCAGAAAGGTACATGCCATCTGAGGGCTAGGTTGTGCAACATGCAGCATGCCACTACTATCTGGCAGACCTTCCCGGGTGAGTAGCGCAGGGATCCACCTGTCAGGTGGAGGCACCTGAACCTGGCCTTAAGGAGCCTGAAGGTCCTCTTGATGATCCTTCTGGTTCTTCCATGTGCTTCATTATAACGTTCCTCAGCACATGTCCTGGCATTCCTCACAGGGGTCAGCAGCTACGATAGGTTTGGGTCACCTACAAGTATTCAGGACAACATTTAGCCTCACACAATAATTTGGGGAGGACATCTGAAGGCACACTAACATACAGTGGGTGGGGACCATGGCTCACCAATTAACCAAACACTGTGCCTCTGTAGTTGGGCAATCACATTTGGGATGCTGCTATTCCTCACAACAAAGGCATTATGCACTAACCCAGGGTAATTAGCATTGATGTGGGAGATGTAATGGTCCGCCAGGCACCCTATTTGTACATTCAGTGAGGGGAAACTCTTCAGATTGCTGAACAACTGTTCATTCCGTTAGGGGGGGACCAACGCAATATAAGTCCCACCAGAGGCCTCAACAATATTGGGTATATGTCCCATTGAATAGAATCCAGCCTTCACAGTGGCCAGATCTCCCACCTGGGGGAAAGCTATGTAGCTGCACATGTGTTTCACCAGAGAAGACAAAACTCTTGCCAGCGCGATTGAGAACACTGGCTGTGACATTCCTTCTGGAAAAAAAACAGTTGCCAGGAAATGGAGCACTGATAGCACTTGCACAAGAGCTCCGGCTCCAATTGGGCACACAGCTCTGTGATTGTGGCCCTGTCCAGTCTATAGGTGAGTATAATATGCCTGTTCTCCAGTATAGCCAAGTCCATAAGTGGTCTGTACAAGGGGGTATGTCTCCTCCTCCTATTTATCCGCAGCAGTAGGTATCTAAGGGACACAACAGTGAGTAGGCTGTCACAATTTGAACAACGGAACCCCAAACTCAGTGTACATAGTGCATTTATGTGATGGGACAGTGGGAATGGAGAGGTACGTGCTAATCTAGGCTGTGAGGCAGTTAAGGTTGATATGACCGTTGTCCACCACCATGAAATGGCGACCGCCTGTCCTTTATGTAGGGACAGGTGGAAGTGAGGTAACTCCGCCGACGTTGGGAGTCGTGGCGGAAAGCGGTCTTGCACCAGCGTGCAATTCCTCATTGGATAATATGGGACCCTATGGAGTACAGTGGCCAATGGGGATTTGCGCTGGTGGTGACTGTTAAGTGTTATGTTATGTTAGAATGTTTTGTATAGCGCCATACTGCCTGGAGGCTTCGTAGCACTAAGAAGGACCTGATATTAAAACAAGCTGGAGAAATAATGCAACATCAACAAATACATTAGAATAAATACTACATTGGGATTAAAATAGACATGTTTTGATGGCCTTCTGAAATTCCAACTTCTGTCTCATCATACGGATATTGAGCGGCAGTGAATTCCACAGTTTGGCTCCCTGATATTTCAAAGATCTACCACCCCAACTTGCCCTTTTTACTTTGGGGAGCACAACTAAGGCTTTAGAAGAGGATCTTAAAGCTCTCGTAGGAGCATAGAATGAAGCTAAGGTTTTTAGTTGATGAGGACTTCTATTGTATAAAGCTCTATGAAAAATACATAAAGACTTAAACTTAATTCTCTTCCCCACTGGAAGCCAATGCAAAGCGGCCAGAGCTTGCTTAGACGATGTAAACTTAGGCATATTATACAGTAACCGAGCAGCCGCATTTTGTACTGTTTATAGCTTCTTGATCACATACTCTGGTGAACCCTAGAGAAGACTATTACCATAGTCCAGCCTAGATAAAATATAGCCTGTACCGTAAGTCTTTTGGCCGGGGGGGAAGCAAACCGATAACCTTACGTAGTAATTTCAGTAATCCAAAACAGGTAGCGGAAAGCATCCTAGCCTGATAATCTAAAGTTATTCTGAAATCTAACCAGATTCCTAATGCTTTGATGTGATCCTTCGGAGGAGGTAAGTATTCCAGATGTATTGCCAGCAGAATATTCTTCGCCGGACTGGAAAGCTTTCCCAGGAACATTATGTCTGTCTTTTCTTCGTTGAGTTGGAGCCTACTATCGGTCATCCCAGTCGAAACAGCTTTCAAGCAGGCTGGTAACACTAAATTATCTGCAGCCTTGACTGAAGAAAAAGAGACGACCAACTGCGTGTCGTCAGCATAGGCTATCAGTGACAAACCAAAAGGTTCCACTACATCTGCTAAGGGGGCCATATAAATATTAAAAAGAGTCGGGCTCAAAGACGAGCCCTGGGGTACTACACATTGAAATCTAAACTGATCTGAAAAAAAAGAACGATCTAAAACCTGAAAAGATCTATTTTGAAGAAAAGATCTCATCCATTTGAGAGCTTGGCCTTTAATACCACTCTTTTCCATTCTTTGGATCAATAGTCCATGATCAACTGTATCGAATGCAGCACTTAAGTCCAGCATTATGACAGCTGTCACCAGACCCTGACCATCCATTTTCTGGCTTCTTCCGTAACAGCTATCATAGCTGATTCGGTGCTGTGGGCTGGTCTAAAGCCCATTTGCGTGGGATGCAAAACATTATGGGGGTCATTCCGACCCTGGCGGTCATAGACCGCCAGGGCCGGGGACCGCGGATGCACCGCCAACAGGCTGGCGGTGCATCCAGGCCAATTCTGACCACAGTGGTAAAGCCGCGGTCAGAAAAGGGAAACCAGCGGTTTCTCGCCGGTTTTCCCCTGGCCTGAGGAATCCTCCATGGCGGCGCTGCAGGCAGCGCCGCCATGGGGATTCCGACCCCCTTCCCGCCAGCCTGGTTCTGGCGGTTTTGACTGCCAGCCTGGTTCTGGCAGTTTTGACCGCCAGAACCTTGCTGGCGGGAACGGGTGTCGTGGGGCCCCTGGGGGCCCCTGCAGTGCCCATGCCAATGGCATGGGCACTGCAGGGGCCCCCTAACAGGGCCCCACAAAGATTTTCAGTGTCTGCATAGCAACTGCACCCGTCGCACACCAGCAACTCCGCCGGCTCCATCCTCGTTGCTGGGGCTTTCCCGCTGGGCGGGCGGGCGGGTGGCCTTTTGGCGGTCGCCCGCCAGCCCAGCGGGAAAGTCAGAATGACCGCCGCGGTCTTCTGGCGGTTCCCGCCAGGCGGGCGGCTTCCGCTGCCCACGGGGGTCAGAATGACCCCCTATATTCTTCCAGAAATCCGGATATTTGTGTGATGACATGCTTGTCAATTACTTTTGTCATACTTGGAAGAAGAGAAATTGGCCTATAGTTCTTAAATTCGGCTCCATCTAGATTAGGTTTCTTTAGCAGGGGTTTAACCACTGCGTGCTTCCATGATTTAGGTACACTGCCACTTTGTAAGGAACTATTCAACAGGCCCGTTATCACCGATATTGTGGCAGATCCTCCCTGCATAAGTATATGAGGAGGCGCAGGATCTAATGAGGAACCAGATTTCAGTTTACTAAGAAGCAGGGAGGTGCTTTCTTCCAAAATAGGGGAGAAACACTGTAAACTGGTGTTACACTCCTTATTCTCACTGGGCTGATCAAACATTGTCCCTTCTTCCCCTGGGAAATTCTTATAGATTTCCTCAATCTTCTGTAAGAAGAATGAGGCAAAATTACTGCTCTGTTCCACTGATGCTACCGTTGCTTCAGGGCAGATAGGAGAATAAAGCAACTCCTTCAAAACCCGAAAGAATTATTTTGGGGAACCCGAAGACTTTTTAATCTTGTCACCATAATGGGTTGCTTGAGCTAGCCTTATCTCACTATGATAGAGCCTAATTGATTGTCTATACTCTTCCCTGTCTACCTGATTTAATGATTTCCTCCATTTCCTTTCTAGCCGCCTACAATTCCTCTTCATAGTTATCAAATAGGGGGAGAACCATGGGGACTTATCACTACTCCTCTGCCCAGAAAGATCCTTATAGGAAAGCAACGTATCAAGGCAACTGGAAATCCAGTCATTAAAGAGGGTGGAGTCCATCTGGTTATCCCTCACAAAATCTTTTTTACTCTTGATTAACAAATTTAACCCATTCTTCCAAGTTAAGGCTATGCCATTTCCTTACCTTCCTACATATGGGCTGATGAAAACCGGGTTCACAGGGCAGCTTGATTTTTAATGTAATTAAAAAATGATCAGACCATGCTACAGGAGCGGGAGGCAGAGCGCTCAATGAAGGAAAATTGCTAAATACCAAATCTATCGTATGTCCTCTCTCCTGTGTTGGACCACAAATTAATTGATGTAGTCCTAGCACTTCCAAATCACTCAGCAGACGCTTAGATGCAGTGTGTTCTAAATTGTCCACTTGGATATTGAAATCTCCTAACACTGTTAAATTAGGTTTCCTGCAAATTAATTCCGCTATCTGATCAGGTAAAGTGTTAAGGAATTTTTCATAGAGCCCTGGTGGCCGATACAATAAAACTCCTGTGAATGTGAAAGTCGAGTTAAAAGCTAAAGAAAAACTCGTACGTTCACACCCCGATAGTTCCAAAGGGGAGCAACTAAAAAGAAAATCCTGTTTAAAAATGACTGCTATACCCCCTCTTTTACCCTTTGCTCTATCTAGTCTTGAAATAACATACCCTTTGGGTAGAGCGAGGGCTAACTCCGGACCTGAGCCCTCATGGAGCCAAGTCTCCATAAGAAAGAGGACGGCCGGTGACCGCTCACTCAAAAGAAGATTTATATCTAACTTATGTGCAGGCAGGGAGCGGCAGTTTATCAATTGAAGAACTAAACTATGTTTAGGTTGCCCTATATCAGAACATCTTGGTTCTTGCAGAGCCCATTTGCAAGAGGAACAGGCCCAGGCCCCCCTAGCTAAATTGGGACGGAGCCGGCAGCCATCCCCTGGGCTGTTCATAAGATCCCTAAGTTCCACTGAGGTGTATGAGATATAAGAACTCACCATTTTCTTGAGATGTAAAGGGTGTGGCACCTAGCCCCGTCCAGGTGCGGACGGGCGCAGACAGGCTTGCCTTTGGTGCGCTGACGGCACACCCGCTGCGTGCGTCTGCTGTGCGGACGCCGGGTCCGGTTTTAGGCCGTCTGGGTTGCGGTCAACTAGACTGTCAACCAACCCAAGATGGCGGACCCCAATGGGGCGACTGTGAGTGGGAAAAATGGCTGCTCCCTTCACTACGAAAACCAACTTAAAAACTCTAAATTTTAAAGTTAGTTAAAAAGTTAAAAATAAAGGCTGACCCTAAAACACGGCGGGTCCAACCAAAAGTGAAATAAAATGCCCTCCACACTGTAGTCCAGACTGTAGACTCGGGCATGCCTCCTAGTAAATCTTCAAAGCAATCCTTGATTAGATTTGCGCCCTCCCCAGCCTTTAAACCATTGAACGCTTTAAAAAAAAACAATAAAACCACATTTTTAAACAAAAAACAAAAACAAAAGCAGAAATACTAAATTTGTCCTAACTTGCTTTTTTTTGTGAACACTGCAGCGGACATGACGGCCATTTTCTATCTGATTTCTCACTTGTTTCCTGACCTTCAACAAGAGAACACCTACACTGTGTGTGCTGCTGTTACCTGTGTCTGGAACCTACCATGGCCTGTGTGACCGGGGAAAGGGCCCCTGCCTTCAATTCAGAGAAGCTGGAGTTTTGGTGGATGGGGTCACACCCCAGTAAGGACTGCTGTATGGGCCTCCAGACCAACAGGTGAGTACACCTTAGGCACAATGCATGTGGGAAGGATGGATGGGGATGTGTGTGCAAGCATTGTGTCATTGGGTGGGGAATGTCTTGTGGTGGTGTACATGGTGTGTGCTGGCCGATGTGTGTGCCAATGATGACGGAAACGGGATTGGTGGGCCATATGTGTGACAGGCTGGATTGTATGTGTAATGGTGTCCTCCTGTCTGTATTACCTCTGCAGGTCAGCGCCCATCAAAAGAAAGGATTATGGCATGCCATCACCAAGGATGTTCAGACCCTGGGGGTCTACGTCAGGCAGAGCACCCACTGTCAGAAACGGTGGGAGGACCTGAGATGCTGGGCATGGCCTCCTGATGAGGAAGGGGTACCTTTCGGAGCCTGACCCCTCTGATGTCCCGCATACTGGAGGTGGCCTACCCAGAGCTGGATGGGCGCTTGAGGGCATCACAGCAGCCACAACAGGGAGAGTACAGTGGGCAATACTACAATCATTGGCAGGTGGCATGGGATCCGGGTGGTAGATGTGACTTGCAGGCCTGACATTGCAGCGTGATCCAGCTCAAGGGTAATTGGTGTATGGCAAATGCAGGTAACCTAGCTTCTTAGCATTCCATGTCAGTCAGGGCTTTGTGGGTACCAGGAGGGGTGCAGTTGGCAGTATGTGGCCCTCATCTTGCCGTTGCATCTAGCTATATCACTGGCAGTGCAATGCATAGTGCTCACTCCTGATCCCTTTGTGTGACGGTGCTGTGTATGCCAACTGTGGTGTTGGTGCAGTAATTGACACAATGTTTCCTGTCTCTCTCTCCCCCCCTTTTTTCGTCTGTCATCCTGTCCATGTGTGCATTAGCATTATCTGGCAGAGGAGTAGGAGCACCAGCAACAGAGGGAGCTGCATCCCACAGGACCCAGAAGGCAGAGTCCACTGACACTGAGGGAACCAGTGGGACGGAGGGTGAGGGGAGCACCATGGCAGAGACAGGAGGCAACAACAAAGACTCAGATACTTCCTCCGATGGAAGCTCCCTGGTGGTGGTGGACATCTCTGTGACCACCCCAGCTGCAGGTACAGCCGTCACCCCCATACCAGCACCGCCCTCCCAGTAGCCCCTCAGCGAGTTGGCTGTGCCCGCTCACCCAGGAGGGTGGGCATCTCCTTCACACCAGGCACCTCAGGCCCTGCCTCAGTCAGCCCTGCTGGCCTGAGTGATGAGGCTAATAACCTCCTGAGATCAATCTCTGTAGGGCAGTGAACCATAGTGAATGTCATCCAGGGGCTGGCATCCCAGATGCAGCAATGCAATGTATTACTGGAGGACATTCACAGTGTATTGGTGGCCCAACAGAGATTGGTTCAGGCCTTGGCCTCCTCTCTGATGGCAGCCATTGTCCCTGTCCCTACCAAACCCTCTCTAACTACCACTACCCAGTCCCAGTCTCCTCAACCCCAACCCATCCCATGCAGACATACAGACAAGCATGCACACAAGACAACACACAAGAATGGCATAGTCAAACACTGGAACCACCCACAAGCACTCACGCAAACACCAGACAGTTGCAGACAAACCCACATCCATTGTATCCACTGTCTGCCACGCCTCCTCCACCTCCCTCACAGTCTCGTCCGCACTCACACCCGCATGCACTGCATCAACATCCACCAAAAGCATCACCACATCAAGCAGCACACACACCTCACTAGGAGACACCTCCACAACATCCATGCATGCGTCCCCTGTGTCCTCTATCACCCTGCCTGTCCCCCCAAAGGACCCAAACGCAATCATTCACACACCCAACAGTCCCCCACCTCACATCAGCCCACTGCCCATGTACCTGCACCCAAGTCCAGCATACATTAACCTCCTACAACAACTCCATCAAGCTCCACTCCCATCCCTCCTCCCTCACCCCACCTCACTGTCACTAGAAGCTTTTCCTTGCCCAACTTGACCTCTTCCCTCCCCATCCCCCTGTCCTGCCTGTAAGAGCAGGGTCCCAATGACCTAGCCCAGTACCTCAGCCAAACAGTCCACGCGGATAGTGGTGACATCACCTAGTCGTGTTGGCATGTTAGTGAAGGATCCCACTCCATCAGCCAGGAAGGTTAAGGATCCCACACCTCCTGCCATGATGGGGAAGGAGCCCTCAACACCTGCCAGGAAGCGTAAGGATACAACGTCTCCTGTCATGAAGGGGAATAAGCCCTCGACTCCAGCGGAGGCTGTCAGGGTGACACCACTAGTGGTCATGGGGCCCCCACCACCAGCTGAGGAAGTGCATCCCTCACCTCCAGCAGAGGCTGCCCAGGAGGCACCTCCACCCACCAACACGGTGCATCCCTTACCTCCAGAAGAGGCTGCCAGTAGGCACCTCCACCTGCCAACACAGTTCAGCCCTCACCTCCAGTGGAGGCTGTCAGGGTGACACCACCACCGCCACCACCAGTGGTCACGGGGCCCTCACTGCCAGCTGAGGCAATACATCCCTCACCTCCAGCAGAGGCTGCCCAGGAGGCACATGCACCTGCTAACACTGTGCAGCCCTCACCTCCAGATGACACAGTGCAGCCATCACCACCAGCGGAAGCCACGTAGGTCACCTTCCAGGGACTGCTGTACAGGGGGCCCTCTCCAGTAGCAGTGGGCATGTTCCACACCTGAGAGATTGTGACCTTGCACTCCCCAGGACAGAGAAATAGGCATGGAGCCCCCTCCAGAACCAATGGGAAAGTCACCTACTCCAGAGACTGTGGCCTTGCCCTCCCCAGCACAGAGTAATGAGCATGGAGCCTCCTCCAGAACCAGTGGAAAAGTCACCCACTCCAGAGAATGTGGCCTTGCACTCCCCAGCACTGAGTAATGGGCATGGAGCCCCCTCCAGAACCAGTGGGAAAGTCACCCACTCCAGAGACTGTGGCCTTGCACTCTCCAGCACTGAGTAATGGGCATGGAGCCCCCTCCAGAACCAGTGGGCTTGTTCCCATATTCGGATGAGCTGCCCCCCACTCCCATCCCCCTGAGGTGCCTGCCCACTTTCAAACTGATGCCCCTGCAGAGTTCTATCAGGATGAATTCAGGATTCGAGTTGAGCCTTGGACTGTGCCCTGTGGTCATGTTGGCCCTTAGTACATTGGAATGGGCATTGGTCCTTTGTGCACATTTGTACATATCTGTTTTTCATAAAATTAGTTCATTTGGTAGCTGTTTATATCAATACATTTGCATTACTTCATTCTTGTTGTCCTTGCATTATTCTGCCGTGTATCGTGTACCATTGTTTTTCGTCTGCAGCTGGTTGTGTGTATGGTGTGTGTTGTTTGTGTGTGTGTCACTCTCATTTTCCTCCCTCCCTTCCTTGTGTGTTAGGCAGCTGTACTCACCGTCATCGGCTTCATTGGTGATGGTATTCCAGGTGGAGCATGATGTAGATGAGCATCGGGAAGACTTGCAGTTCTGGTTCCTTGGTGGTGTTGTTTTTCCCTGAGTCTCCGATGGTGAGTCTTTGCTCTTCTGTGAGGTGTTTCCACCAGGCTTTTGATGGCATTGGTACCGCCCCGGAAATCCAGAAATCCTGGTGGTACTTTGTCTTCTACGTGGCTGTTGTTGGCTTCCGCCGTGGTCAGTGTTGTTAGCGCCCTTGCAGTTGGGGTAGTACATTGGCTGTCTATGGGAGTTTTCTCAGCCATGGTCATAATTTGACAATAATGACCACCAGCCTGTTGGGGGTATTACCACCACTTTATCACTCACCGCCAGGGTCATAATGAGGGCCTATATATCACTTCTGCTCCATGGCACATGAAAAAAATTCCCTCTTGGAATTTTTCTCATTGTCATCATTTTTACAACCTCCTCAACCTGCTGTACACCATTCGAGGATGCAGTCCGCTTTTTCTCATGGTCTCTTTTCTTTGCCCATCAGCCTTCCCATTTATCTAAATCTCACCATGTTTGGATATTCTGAATGAACTCTTTAATGTGAATTTTCATGCCAGTTGATCACATGTTTGCAATGTCCCTAGAATCGAATTCTGATCTGTAGGTTCTTTTTAACTGTTTGTATTTATTAATTTCAATTATTTATTTCTCTTCCAAATCAGGTAATTTCCCATAAATCTGTCCTGCACGGTGTGTGACATCCTTGCACATAAAGCGCAACTCCTTTTCATTGTAAGAATCCAATCGGTCCAGATCAAGTGTTCCCTCAATCATTTCATTCAATTCCAATTTTAGTCTAGGCAAATTAAGGGGCATATTTATGGTGCCCCCTAGCACCACCTTGTGCCACATTTGGGTCATTTTTTTTACTTAAATGTGGCGTTGAGGTGGCATTTCCGACACGCCATATTTACAAAGTGGCACAATGCAAGCATTGCATCACTTTGCAAACCCTTGCACCATATTATGCCTGCACCAGGCAAAATGTATATGGGGAGGCCAATAAAAATGATGCAGTGAAACTTATCAGATTCCACTGTCCATTTTTAGTGTCATTATTAACGCCTGCTTTGAAACAATGGCCTCCCTGTGCTTTGCTGCACTAGCACCATAATTCATGGTGCTAATCCAGCAAAGCCCCACATTAGTGCCATAAATAAGGTGGATATGACCACCATTGTGCATCGTATTGTAAATACGGCGCACACATGGTGAAGTTAGGGGGACGTAATGGAGACTAGAAAAGTTGCCCGTCTTTCATGATGTGCCAATTTTCCATAAATATGCCTCTCAGCATCTTCTCTTCCTCTGGTGTGTTGTCCAAAACTGATACTCCACCCAAACTGTCCAACCATTCAGTTAGTTGTTGTGCTGATAATCCTTGCAAGCTAATATTATTACCTCGTGATGTGGGCTTTGTGTAATACATGGTATTTTCATAACATGTTCCTGAGCCAGCACAATTGAACTTGTGGAACACGGAAGATAAGTCACATCAATCAGTGGGCCTGCTTTATCAAATATTTGGTTAGAACCGGAGGATTTCATAGGGGTCATGGATGGCACAGTAGTACTCAGTCTTCTGATTTCTGCATTAGTTCCAAAAGGGGAATGTGCTGCTGATACCAGGTTAGGAGTCTGTAAACCACTCCCATCCTTGCCTTGGGCATACAACGAGATGACTGGACCTCTTGTCACAGGAACTGTCAATTTGTTTGATTTCATGGAAACATTGGTCCTATACTTTGGCCAGTTAATACTGTTCCCACGGTCTGTTTTGATTTATTCGGGATAACATTCTCCGATGTTGATACTGGAGAATACATTGGCATTGTCTGCCTCTGATTCACAATTGGTGCAGGTGTCATTACATTATGCATAGACTCCATTTGAGTCATTCCTGAAATCTGAGTTGATTGCCATAACTGAAACTGCAATATTCTGGGCAGTAATAACAATTGGAACTGTCGGATAAACTTCTGGCACCTGTGCTACTGTGGTAGCAGGTACATTTGGAGACACCTGAAACTGGTTTTGCGCAACTGCAGCTGAGGCTATGTTTGGGGCTACATTCTGATACATAGGTTCAATTGCATTATATGGTGGGGGGCGATTCTTCAAAAGCTGGGTTATAAACTCTTCATCTAAATCACTTTTAGTAGCTGTTGTCCTTTTATGTTAATCTAACTTCTGCTGTAAATCATTTGCGGGCTTCTTTTTGGTTTAAGGTCTAAAACTTCCCTCACAATCCTGCTTTATTGCAGGGAATAATTTTACCCCATAAACAAGTCTGCTCCCCAAATTCTCTGCTTCTCATCCCATCCAGCTTCTGCCAACATCTTTTCTGTCTTTCTCATGCTCTTCTCAAATTTCTGAGCCTCTTTCTGCCTCACAACTAATCCCCAAATGGCAAGTGCTTCAAATTGTGCAGGTCTAGTAAGGGGTTTTGATTCATACAACACTCGTTAGATTCTCCAAAACCCTTAGTTTGGAAGTTCCATAACAGGGGAAAGCCACATTACCTTCCTTCTCAGTGATTTTGCACCACTGCTTTACCCAAAGACATGCTGAAACTCCTCTCTTCCATTACCTCAAATGCTGGTGTATCCTCAGGTGGAGTAAGTTCATCCGCTCTAACTGGAATAAAAACATCTCTTCTCAACGCACTACTTAAAGTTGTGAAAAACGTAATTTTTACACAAATTCAATTCACAAATACAAATTCTATGAATCCAGGTGGGACTTTTCAATTCTGCAATCCTTTTCGCAAGCTGTCCTTACCCTATAGCAGCACAGTCTTGTTCACCAATCTGTGCGCAGCTCTTCTCACTATCCAACCAATCCCAGAGCGGATCAAATTATGTCACACTCTCTTCACTCTGCAGCTGTGACTCACTTCACAGCCATCTCATACACCACTCATGCACACACCCTAAATGCAAATGTCGCAAGCACAAAAAACACACCTATCTGCTTACTACGGATAGGACTTAAATGCTTTGAAAGCTGTACGGCTACACTTCAGACTGTGGCTTTTTCACATACACAAGTAAGATATGATCAACAAATCCCACTCCTGATTGATACTGATCCTCCCTTTGCACTCAGGATTCACCTAGTACCAACCAACAATGTACACTCACTCAAGGAATCTACTGGTATTGTCAATGGTGCCCAATCAACCAGCATCTCACTGTAGACAATAAATTAACCAAATGTCTACATACACTTGTGCAGGACTCTGGATTCTTAGGCCACACATGACCCATAAACAACAACAACAACCACATGGGCAATTTTGAGTACAAAGCACAACGTTCACTTTGAGTATGAAGACTCCCCAAATATCTCATGCATCATGCTTTATCACAATTTAGCAAATGCAGTACAAGCTCAAACCCTAATCAAAACACATACCATAAACTTGTAACACAACACTGGAATTACATCCACCCCTACACCTCACCGTAATTAACTCACCAAGTAGGCAAATTGGATTCCCCTTCACATAAGGAGGAATCATCCTCTGCTAGCAATACTACTGGAGCAAGACCCTTTCCTCCATTTTTGGATTCAGGAACTGCGCTCTGTGGGGTGGGGCGGGACACAACAGCTTATCTCATCCGCATTAGAGGTCAATGGTATCTTTGGACTCAGAGCAGAGGGGGTAATCAGATACATTCAACACAAATCAATAACATGAGAAATATGAACAATTTAAAAACCATAACAAATGTTGCCACTGATACAAAACTCCAAACTGAATTTAGTATCAAAGCTTTATTACAACCACAGAGCCAAAGTAATTTAAATGGTAGTAAAAACTAAATTATAAATGTACATGAAAACCATAGGCTGATTGAAACGTCTGAAGAAATGTAGCCTACTAAACATCAATACTATTAAACACTCCAGTAAGAAGACACAAATTAATTATTCAATGCTTTGTACAACAGAAACAGATTTCAAAGTGACAGAAACATTGGTCAAGTTCAAGCAACAGTACTCCAAATATGTGCTGGGCCATACTTACTCCTATCACAAATTTGGGCTTGCCTGTACTGGGATGGGCTAACACACGTCGACAAAACAAAAAGAAAGAGATAAACAAATTGGGAAAATCAGTTAACTAGGGTAACTCACAAAAAAATACACGGGTGTAAATCACCCAAGCTGGAAAGAAAATAAGAAAAATCATATTGCTGAATATATACCTCTCCTCATAGGACAGCAGACAGGAAGGATGCATCAGTTCAGAATACTCACAGCTTCACCGCATCAGCAGACAGCAGCATCAGGGACAGTGCAGACCATGAGCTACACATTGGATAAAAGAACAGTTCTGAGTTTCTTGGGCCTAATAAAACTGAACAGTTTAGGCATGGGACAATTAAAATGGACAAACATAAGAGGGAAACACCTTCAAGGGTGGGTAGAAAGGACTGACTTTGACAGTGTCCAGAAGCTGACTCTCTCCCAGTTCAAAAGGTTCTCCTTAACTAGAAATGTCCATGGCCAGGCGTGTGGACCCATCTTGCGCATACAGAGTAATACCCAATGAAAATTTAGAAACGTCCATCAGGTTTGCTAATATTCCAGATTTTCTCAGGGAAGGTGCGAAGTCATCTCGATGATTTCATACAGTTCCATTGAGTAATGACAATTTATATATCAATTGAAACATTGCGAGTTTTTCACAGATTACACAGGATGATTCTAACAATTCTCATGTGATTTAAATAATGCTTGTTTTCCATCCGCTACCTAGAACAAATATTGCTACATTTTGTAGGTAGACAGAACCACAGTTGTTGCCTCTAAAACAATAAGGTATTCTCTAACTCATGAGCAGCCCAAGACATATTTCAGGTCAAAGAAAACATGATGAGTTAGCACCTCTCACTATTGCAGTGAAAATGAATACTCATGCCTAGTCTGACTGAGAAATCCTATATACATATTCTGATTACTAAACATTTATGCTAATGGGTACCATTCAATTAACATATCGCAAAACAAATTTAATTATTTGTAATCATTAGTAATGCATTATGTTAGAAAATTAAAACATGTATTTGTTTCTCTGCACATAAATACGTTCATATAGCAATATAAGTAATGTTCAATCATATTCAATTGTTATTCATTTTCACATCTACATTATCTCCAAAAATAATATTTTTAACATGAATTCAGGTAATTAGTTCACTAAAATATAAATGTGCAACATCTGCCATGGAAAAACGCGATGCCCAAATAAGTGGAGGGAACAATGTCCGCCATGCTTTAAAAATGCACATTTTTACATTTTGCATTACCCTTCTCTGTTAGGCTTTAAATGAAGATGTATAAGTCACCGTATGTTGACTTATATGACACTAATGTATTAGTAAAATGTTATCTCTATCAACAGCAGCAGGTTCAGTGGACAAAGGCTAGGATGATTGGCTGTAGGCAAAAAAAGCTACAAAGCAGTAAAAGCTAGAGTGGCTACTTCTGTTTTGGCAGTAGATTCCCACTTCAAAACACACCTCACAGCACTTACAAAAATGACTTTGGGGGTCATTACAACCCTGGCGGACGGTGTTAAAGCGGCGGTAATACCGCAAACAGGCCGGCGAAAAAAAAAAAGGAATTATGACCGTGGCGGAAACCGCCAACAAAGACAGCGACTTTAACACTCCGACCGCCACGGCGGTACAGACAAGCAGCGCAGCGGTTACCGCCAACAGACAGGCGGGAGACAATGTACCGCCCACACTATTACAACCCGCCAATCCGCCACCTTTTCCGGGGCGGATGCACCGCAGATAAAAACACGGCGGAAACAGCTTTTGCTATGGGAAAAACGCTCACCTGAACACATCCCACGAGGAAGGAGGACACCATGGAGCCCGAATTACAAATCCTACCTGCCCTTGTTTTTCTGCTCCTTTACGACCAACAGCTACGTAGGCGCAGAAGATACCGGTTAGTACTGCACCTACGACACGGGGGAGGCAAAAGTTAGGGGGACACCCACCAAACACCCCCACCCTCGCATATCACAACATACACACCAATGTAGTCCCGAAAAATCACAGTAACAACCCACAATCCCCCCGCAAGAATGCAAAGACAATGCGAAATTCTGGCAAACATTGTAATGTGCCAATATACATGTCATACAAAAATATACAGATATACATATCTCGAAATCACTCTTATTTACACATACAATCCGAGAAGTAGTGCAGATATGTACACAACAATGTCCGTGCACCAACAGTCCAAAAATGCATGGGCGAGGCCCACAATAGATACCTGAACAAAATCGGAGAGAACACTGCCGGGGCATCAGATAGAAACACTACAGGCACCTCAGGGGGAAGGGAAGGGAGGGCACCTCAGCCAGATGAATGCGAAGCCAGATCCACGACGGGCTCCATGCCCATAGATGTATCCTGGGGAGTGCAAAGCCACAGTCTCTCAAGTCACTACAGTGGGTGGTTTGCCCACTGTGCCATCCTGGGGAGTGCAAAGCCACAGTCTCTCAAGTCACTACAGTGGGTGGTTTGCCCACTGTGCCATCCTGGGGAGTGCAAAGCCACAGTCTCTCAAGTCACTACAGTGGGTGGTTTGCCCACTGTGCCATCCTGGGGAGTGCAAAGCCACAGTCTCTCAAGTAGATGTAGGTCTCCACTGGTTGTGGAGGGGGGCTGGTTCCCAGACTGGATGAGTCTCCCTGTGAAAGGTAGTGTCCTGTCACTGTCCCAGCTGCACATGGGATAAGGATGCCTGATTTGGCGGTCCATTCATTCCTACACGGTGCATGCCCTGTTCAACGGTGCTTTGCCATGGCGGTCTTTGCCCTGTTCAGCGGTGCTTTGACATGGCGGTCTTTGCCCTGTTCAGCGGTGCTTTGACATGGCGTTTCAGGACTGTTCAGCGGTGCTTTGACATGGCGTTTCAGGACTGTTCAGCGGTGCTTTGACATGGAGGTCTTTGCCCTGTTCAGCGGTGCTTTGCCATGGCGGTCTTTGCCCTGTTCAGCGGTGCTTTGCCATGGCGGTCTTTGCCCTGTTCAGCGGTGCTTTGACATGGCGTTTCAGGACTGTTCAGCGGTGCTTTGACATGGTGTTTCAGGACTGTTCAGTGGTGCTTTGACATGGCGGTCTTTGCCCTGTTCAGCTGTGCTTTGACATGGCGGTCTTTGCCCTGTTCAGCGGTGCTTTGACATGGCGGTTCTGATACGGACATTGGTGTGTGGCATGACGATCTCTACACTGTGCATTGGTGTGTGGCATGACGATCTCTACGATGGGCATAGGTGTGTGGCATGACGTTCCATCATTGCCCAGCGGGGCTGTGGCATCCTGGCCCCTCATGGGCTGTGACTCCGGCGGTGGTCTCCTGACCAGTGATTATACTTGTGCCCTCCTGGGCAATGACTCCGGCGGTTGTCTCCGGACCAGTGACGATACTTGTGCCCTCCTGGGCTGTGACTCTGGCGGTGGTCTCCGGACCAGTGACAATACTTGTGCCCTCCTGGGCTGTGACTCTGGCGGTGGTCTCCGGACCAGTGACGATACTTGTGCCCTCCTGGGCTGTGACTCCGGCGGTGGTCTCCGGACCAGTGACGATACTTGTGCCCTCCTGGGCTGTGACTCCGGCGGTGGTCTCCGGACCAGTGACGATACTTGTGCCCTCCTGGGCTGTGACTCCGGCGGAGGTCTCCGGACCAGTGACGATACTTGTGCCCTCCTGGGCTGTGACTCCGGCGGTGGTCTCCGGACCAGTGACGATACTTTGGCCCTCCTGGGCTGTGACTCTGGCGGTGTTCTCTGGACCAGTGACGACGGTGCTGGCGGTTGTGTCTGGACCGCCGGATTTGATGGCACACTTCTCCGCCGTGACACTCACAACAGGCTGGGCAGACTTCCTCTGGACCTTCCCCACCTTTGTTGGAGTCACAGCTGACTCACCAATCGCCTTCGATCCCATGTCACTTGTTGTCCCACCAGGAGTCTTAAGACAGTCCAGTCGTCCACTCTCCATTTTAAGAGCCTTTACAAGGGGTGGGCTGCCAGTGCCTTGGCTCTGGGTCCTACTGCCTGCCCTGGTGGCCGGTGCACTCCAAAAACCTGGAATACGCACCACTGGTACTGGAGGCTTTTTTGCTGAGGCGCTACGACGGGACTGATGAATTGGAGCGTGGGGGTAAAAAGGTCAATTTGACAGAGTGACAGTTTCCGACGAACACTGGGATGGGTAGCTGGAGGGGGTCTGGGAGTGGAGGAAGAGGAGGTGGTTGTAGGAGGTGTCACTTTAGGTGTTTTGGGTGCAGGTGCAGGTACTGGAGGCTGTCGTGAGGTGGATGGATGTTGGGTGAGTGATTGCCGGCGTTTGGGTACTTTGGGAGGGGGCATCACAGACACATTGGGAGAGGACACAGGGGACGTGTAAATGGCAGTGGAGGTGGTGAGTGCAGGTGAGCGGCTTGTGGTGCTGGGTGTCCTGGTGCGAGTCCTAATGCATGTAGATGTGGTGCATGCAGGTGTGTGTGTAGACGAGACTGGGAGGGAGGAGGGAGAAGAGGAGGAGGGGGACACAGTGGAGACAGTGGATGTTGCTGTGTCTGGATGTGGGTGAGGCTTGCGTGAGTGCCTGTGGTGTGTGTGGTGCTTATGTTTGCTTGAGCTACTTGTGTGTGTTGACTTGTGTGCATGCTGGTCTGTAGGTGTGCTTGGGCTGGGCTGGGGTACAGGAGATTGGGTATGGGTGGAGGAAGTTAGAGGGGGGAGGCTAGACACAGGGACAATGGCTGCCATCAGTGCTGAGGCCAGAGATTGCAGGGTTCGCTGAAGGACAGCCTGACCAGAATGAATGCCCTCCAGGAATGCATTACCGTGTTGCAACTCCCTTTCTACACCCTGGATGGCATTCACAATGGTAGACTGCCCAACAGTGAGTGACCTGAGGAGGTCAATGGCCTCCTCACTGAGGGCAGCAGGGGTGACTGGGGCAGGGCCTGAGGTGCCTGGGGCGAAGGTGATGCCCACCCTCCTGGGTGAGCGGGCACGGGGTGAACGCTAAGGGGCTGCTGGGAGGGCGGTGCTGGTAGGGGGGGGTGGCGGCTGTACCTGTAGAAGTGGGGCGCACAGGTGGTGCCGCCACCACAGGGGAGCTCCCATCGGCGGACGAGTCCGTGTCGCTGGTTGGTGATCCGGTGGCCGACGTGAAGCTCCCCTCGCCCTCCGTCCCACTGGTGCATTCAGAGTCTGTGGTGTGGCCCTCCATGGCCATGTGGGATGCAGCTCCCTTGTGCTCCGGTGCTACTGTACCTCCGCCTGATGATGCTGATGTACAAAAGGACAGGGAGAGCAGGAAAAGCGGGGGAGACAGAACAAAGAGAGTTTTAGTGCATGGCATACCGCTACAGTTGGCGGACAAGACAGACGCAGCAGCCCCCTGCATTACGCTGTGCTCCTGCCCTCTGCACATGCAATTTCTGGGACATGGCCCACATGGCAATGGTGGGAATCTGCGCACATGGATGCCACAGGGGCAACTATACCTCAACTTGCCACTCTGCTGAGGTGGGGTTGAGTGCCACATGGCCTACATTACGGAGGGGCCTTGCCTACCTAACTTGCCCTGGCCTAGGGACACCCACAGCCCACCTCCCCCACCCAGACCCCTCCACTGCACGCAAAGTCAGCTGAATGAGGTTGTACTCACCCCCTTGTGTCTGCTGTAATGTCCTTAAGCGCCCATACAACTCCGGGTAGGCCACCGCCAGGATCCGGAACATCGGGGGGGTCATGGTGCGACGGGCACCCCTCCCACGTTGGGAGGCCATCCCCAGCTGAGCCTCTGCCGTCTTCTTGCTGCAGCGGCGAATGTCCTCCCATCTCTTACGGCAGTGGGTTCCCCGTCTCTGGTGGGCCCCCAGGGTCCGGACCTCCTTGGCGATGGCACGCTAAATGTCCCTCTTCTGGTGGGCGCTGACCTACATGACATGCACAAGGAAAGAGGAACAGTCATTACCAACTGCACCGTCAATGTGAGTGGCCCCCTCCCTACTCTGGCCATGTGGCCCATTCATTCCCATGCATAACTGTTCTATGTACTCTGCCCCCTTCCCTCTTCCACCCAGCCCTCTCCACCCAGGCCTAGCCCATACAACGTGCTCCCTGTGTACTAACCTGTTGGTCTGGAGGACCGTAGAGTAGCGTGTACTGGGGGAGGACCCCATCCACAAGTTTCTCCAACTCCTGTGCAGTGAAGGCAGGGGCCCTTTCCCCAGACGCAGCAGCCATCGTCGCTTCCAGACCGAGGTCACAGCAGCACTATCAGTGTAGGTCCTCTCCTGTCGAAGGTCAGGTATCTAGTGAGTGAAGAGATAGAAAATGGCGGTGATGTCCGCGGCGGTGACGTCCGCGGCGGTGCGCATCATCACCGCCGGCGCACCTGTTCATTGGCTCCTGGGACCCATAGGGTCCAATGTTAACCAATGCAGCATTGCGCCGCGGTCTACGACCGCCTACCGCGATGGTGTGCAACGCCAGCACAGTTACCCCACAATCCCATTGTCCCAGTTTAGAGGTCAGGCAGCCGTCATTTCAGGGGCCCACATGGCTTCATTTACTACTGCGTCACGCATAGCTAGGCCTATACTCAACACACATACAGGAAGGCTTTTTTGTCTGGTGTAGTCTTGTGTGTAACTGTGGGTACATACATGGAGGAATAGTGACTGGTTCTTCGCTGTTGTCCTTCGTAGGCACCGCCAGCTGGGACATATGAGAAGATGGCGGAATCCTTCGGTATACCGACCGCTGGTGGACCTGTTGACAATGGAAGAAAGACATATCATTGTCACCTACCGGTGTGACCGTGCCACAATCCAGGAACTATGTACCCAGTTGGAGCCAGACCTGATGTCACCAATCCGCCATCCGACTGGAATCCCCCCTGACGTGCAGGTGCTGTCAGTGCTCCATTTTCTTGCAAGTGGGTCATTTCAGACAACAGTGGCCATGGCATCAGGGATGTACCAGCCTATGTTTTCCAACGTGCTGTCCAGAGTGTTGTCTGCCCTGCTGAAACACGTAAGGAGATACATCATTTTCCCTGAGGTGGAGGATTTGCCTACAGTGAAAGGTGACTTCTATGCCCTTGGACATATCCCCAACGTCATAGGTGCCATTGATGGGACCCATGTAGCTCTGGTCCCCCCCGCAGGAGTGAACAGGTGTACAGAAACCGGAAGAGTTATCATTCCATGAATGTCCAGATGGTCTGTTTGGCAGACCAGTACATCTCGCAGGTAAATGCAATGTTCCCTGGCTCTGTGCATGACGCCTACATCCTGCGGAATAGCAGCATCCCTGATATGATGGGTCAACTCCAGAGGCACCGTGTATGGCTATTGGGGGACTCTGGTTACCCCAACCTTTCCTGGCTATTGACCCCAGTGAGGGATCCCAGGACCAGGGCAGAGGAACGGTACAATGATGCCCATGGGCGGACTAGGAGGGTAATTGAACGCACCTTCGGCCTTCTTAAGACCAGATTCAGGTGCCTCCATATGACAGGTGGATCCCTATTCTACTCACCAAAGAAGGTGTGCGACATCATCATCGCCTGCTCCATGCTCCATAGTTTGGCATTGCGACGCCAGGTGCCTTTTCTGCAGGAGGATGATCCAGATGACGGTGTTGTGGCAGCTGTGGAGCCTGTGGAGCCAGTGGACAGTGATGAGGATGAAGCTGAGGATGAAGAAAACGACAACAGGGAGTCAGTCATACAGCAATATTTCCAGTGACACACAGGTGAGAACATTTTCTGGTTTAACATTACATTAACTTTCACACGTCTACCTCTATCCTGTACCTACATTTCACTGACTATTTGTTAATTGAGTTGTACCCTTCCATTTCAGTTTCACAAGTGTGGTAACCTACGTGTCAACTGCTTGCATCCTTCAAGGGCTTGTGATGTGTGACATTGGTATGTTAGCCTTACAATGGGTAACCCATTATGACACTGTAATTGATAATACAAAGTTCCAAATCATAGACTGACTCAAGATTTTTTTGGCTTTCAAGGGTGTTTATTCAAGTGCTAAAAAAATCAAGGAAGGTTGTAAAATGGGGATGGGTGATGGTGGAGGAATGTCCATGGCAGAGTCCAGTCTATTCGTCTCACAGGTGCACTGCCCATCTGGGCATTGGAAGTGGAGCTGGGGCAGTTCCAATCTGGACAGGGTGACAAAGTGGAACAGTGGGGGGACAATCAGGGTGGTCTTATTTCCTGGCGGGGGTCTTGCCATCTTGCTCTGTCCTGTTCCTGGATCTCAGGGACCGCTTGCGTGGTGGTTGTCCGTCTGCAGGGGTTGGGGTGCGGGTGTGGTTGTCCTGTGGTGGGGTGTCCTGTCCACTAGCGCTGGCAGAGGTGGTGGGCAGTTCGTCGTCCTGGCTAGTGTCAGGGGCCCCTTGGAGTGCCACGGTGTCCCTCAAGGTCTTTTGAATGTCCGTCAGCACCCTTACGATGGTGCCCAGGGCGGAGCTGATGGTCCTGAGCTCCTCCCTGAACCCCAAATACAGTTCGTCCTGCAGACGCAGGGTCTCCTGCAACTTGTCAAAGGACCGTCACCATCATCTCCTGGGAGTGGTGGTATGCTCCCATGATGGAGGAGAGGGCCTCGTGGAGAGTTGGTTCCCTTGGCCTGTCCTCCCTCTGTCGCACAGCAGCCCTCCCAGTTCCCCTGTGTTCCTGTGCCTCCGTCCCCTGGACCGTGTGCCCACTACCACTGCCCCCAGGTCCCTGTTGTTGTTAGGGTGGTGGGTTAGCCTGGGTGCCCTGTAGTGGTGGACACACAGCTGATTGACCTGTCCTGGGTAGGGAGGTTTTGGCCCGCTGGGTGGGTGCTGTGCTGGTGTTACCAGAGGGTGGCAGCTTGGTGTTGGGCTGTGGCTGGGTAAGGGGAACCGACTGTCCTGAGGCCCACGATGGTCCGGGCTGGTCATCAGGATCCAGTGGGGTAGAACTGCTGTTGTCACTGTGGGCCTCTTCTGGGGGTGGAGTGGTGTTGTCTGGACCCTCTGGTGTGGTGACGTTCCTTCGGGTTCCTGCAGGGGTATAAGAACATGATTATTGCATCTGTGTGTGTAATGGTGTGCAATGGTTGGGTGTGCGTGATCCCCAGTGCAGCCATTCCTGTGTGGGGGCTTGTGTGGTGATGGTTGGGGGGTGTTCTGGGTATGTGCAGTGGGCATGCTTTAGTGAGGGGTGACCATGCTTAGTTGTGTCATGCAGGGCTTGGTGTTGGGATGGGTGCTTGGTGTCATGGGTAGATTAGTGAGGATTTGGGGTGATAGGGGAGGGTGTGAGGGTGGGGGTGTGTGATAGCATGCAGGTAGGGTGGGGGATGTGATAATTAAGATTTGACTTACCAGTGTCCCATCCTCCACCGACTCCTCCGAGGCCCTCAGGATGCAAGATGGTCAGGACTTTCTCCTCCCATGTTGTTAGTTGTGGGGGAGGAGGTGGGGGTCCGCCGCCAGTCCGCTGCACCGCGATGTTGTGCCTGGAGACCATTGAATGCACCTTCCCCCGTAGGTCGTTCCACCTCTTCCTGATGTCCTCCCTATTTCTTGGGTGCTGTCCCACGGCGTTGACCCTGTCCACTATTCTGCGCCATAGCTCCATCTTCCTGGCTATTGATGTATGCTGTACCTGTGAGCCAAATAGCTGTGGCTCTACCCGTACGATTTCCTCCACCATGACCCTGAGCTCCTCCTCGGAGAAGCGGGGGTGTCTTTGGCGTGATATGGGGTGTTATGTGTGATGTGTGGGGTGGTGTATGTGTTGATGAGTGTGGTGAGTGTAGTGGTATGTGGTGTTTTGTGCGTGGATGTTGTGTGGGTGATGGTGTTGTGTGCCTCTGTGTGATGGGGTTGTCAATAGCTGTGCTGTCTCTCTGGCCTTCTCTCAGAATTTCTGGTTGTAGGGGTTTGTGTGTGATGTGGGTGTGTATTTTATATTGTGTTGGGTGTGTGGGAGTGGTGTGTGTATGTGTATCAGGTGTGTGTATTTTGAATTGTCCAATGTGGCGGTGTTTTGTATATGTGTGTGTATTTTGAGCGCGGCGGTGTGTACCGCCAATGGAATACCGCGGTTGAAAGACCGCCGCGTGGATTCGTGGGTCGTAATAGCATGGGCGTGTTTCTGTTGGCGTGGAGGTGGAGAATTTGTTTCCGCAAGTTTATCGCTGACCTTTGGTGTGGCGGTGTTGTGTGGGTGTCTGAATTTCGGCGGATTCCGTGATGTGTGTCATAATAGCTGTGGTGGTCTACCGCGGCGGTGTATTGGTGGTCTTCTGCACGGCGGTAAGCACCTTATACCGCCAATGTTGTAATGACCACCTTAGTCATTCCCATCAGGCAATCTTTTACCAATATTCATCCATAGTTCAGGTTACGATTCAGCTATCACATTTTGTGCAATTATTTGATTAAATGATTTTACAAGTTAAAATTTATCATATTGATATGTAGAGTCTGTGCTTTTGCTACGTGAACCAATCATACTATAGAGTAGTGAGGAGTTTCTATTGTCACCAGTGTCATATGCAGATGTATTGCACATTGGAATACTATGAAAAGCCATACATGACTTTAATGATAATACTATTCCCTTGCATGTTAACAAGCTGGCTGGTAGCATTTCTCATACCAGCAATACATGTCAGGGTATTACAAGGAACAGTTGGATGTTTTTCCATAAACTTTCTCGGTAATTCCTGCATCAGGCAGAAGCTAGATGAGAATCTCAGCAGACCCATGCTAGCAGGGGAGGAGACTAGCCAACAGGGCATGCCATCACCTGAAGCAACAGTGAGGTCAATGAATAGAAGGCAGGAGAACAAGACAAAATGGAGGCCCAGTCTACAACTGCAGCCTCCAGAAGATGTTTCTAAAAATGGCACAGATAGGGATTGAAGATCCTTGACACCACAACAGCTCATAAAAAGTGTAGTTTGGAGATCTCCTAGGTCAAATTACACCATGGTTTCAAGTGATAAGGCTCCAAAATAAACACATGCTATTGTGACCTTTCCCATTTGCTTCCCTGCTGCCCCACAGAAGGACAGCAAAAGCTGAGGCTTGCCAGGGATCTCTGAACCTTTATGTCTTACTACTTTCACTTCCTAGCCCAACCACTTCCAAGAGGTGGTCTGGTAGGGCGTTAGGCATTTCTCCTCTTGCCGAAAAGAACAGCTAGAGCACACAAAGGCCTTCAGGAATTTGATCTAGGTGTGGAGAATGGCTTACCTGTCCATTAAGACTCTTAAACTGCATGTCCCAGAACTTTGGCATGTTTCTTTACACAGTGGACCACCTCACTGTCATTACCAAACCCACACCCCCTCCTCAACTGTCTGGGACCAGAGCCCCCACATGTCAACACCCTGACAATTTTTCTGGCCAATGAAGCATTACCCTTAACTGCAGTGAAGTGCCATCTTCCTCTGTTGGATGGATGAAGACAGGAAATCTCCCATCCAGCCAGGAGACAAAGCTACCAAAAGTGAGGAGTGGCCTTTTATAGATATATTTTACTTTGTTTAGATATTGCTTCTCATAGATTGTCATTCGTAGAAATGTTTTGACCTGGTGCTTCACTGATATGCAAATTTTTTGTATGACTATTCTTTTTTCGGGTTAGAATTTTCTATGGACTTATTCTAGATAGCTTCTGCCATTTTTTGAGCGCTTATAGGAGTCATAAATATATACACATGTATATATATAGCTATATATAGCTAGTTATAGTTAGGACCATGTTTCCATAGAAAAGTGTTTACTTGGCTATATCTTCAGCAACGTTTGACGAATCTCCACAAAACAAACAAAAAAAAAGAGTTGCTGTGATTCTTGTTGTGCACTGAAAGTCTTGGGGTGATCTATCAAGCGGGGGCAGAGAAAAAGTAGGGGGTGACAAAAGTTGTGTTTCCCATGATAATTCCCTTAGGACCTTTAGACACGTCTACACCCCAAGCCACTAGACGGAATTACACCATATTTGGCAGAAAGCTAGCTTTCGGTATGCACTTATTTGGTGTAAATTCATTCAGACGTTTTTGAGATATAAATGTGTATCTCTCTGACCATGATGACAATGAAAATTTTGCAAATAATTTGCTAAATTTATGATTTTTTTTGCAAATATGCATGCAAAAAGAAGCGTTGCAATTGGCTGAACGCAAACTGACTAGAAAGTTGTGACCCATTTTATTTCTTGGGGCACGGTCCCCAGGGGTGAAAATCCAAATTGGAAGTGGCATAAGGGGACAGGGTGACGGAGCCCTGACCCCAGGGGTGCGATATAGGTGTGTTTAAGGGGCAAATTAAGACTTGAAATAACATTTGCTTTAAGTTAAAAAAACATAGAAATTCACAGACAAATCTAAGGTTACAGGGTTCTGAATTCACTCATACAAAACCATAGAAATTCAGCAGGTATAGTTAGAGTTCTTTTAAATACCTATAACTCGCATCCTAAGGTAGCTATGTTTCGTGCCTTTGCCATGCACAGCTAATTACTCCACATATTACATCATTGATGCAATCTTTTATGTCATCTTTGATATTATCACTGCAACATTTTCAATAAAATTATTAATAAGAAAACTGAGCATGGCAAGGGCATGAGTTATAGATACCTTAGGGCACGAGTTATAGTTACTTTAAAGAACTCTAACTCCAACTGCTGAATTTCTATGGTTCTTTATAAATAAATTCAGAACCTAACTATAACGTCCCTGTAACATTTGTTTTTTTCAAAAAACATATATATATATATTATATATATATATATATATATACACACATATTTGGAAGTAGATTATTAGTAAGGGCAGGTAGGTACGACACTTAGTAATAGGCCACAATCTCACATAGGGGGTCATTCTGAACTCGGCGGTAAAAGGCGCTTACCGCCGGTCAGAAGGCCGCCACAACACCGCCGCGGTCGCGGTAAACCGCCACGGTCATTCTGACCCTCAAGAGGCACACCGCCAAAAACCCGACATCAACAAAAGTCCGCCACACCAACGGCCAGCGTTAAACTGGCGAAGACCAAACCTCCACCGTCACGCCAACAGAAAAACGCCCATGCCATTACGACCCACGAATCCACGCGGCGGTCTTTCAACCGCGGTATTCCATTGGCGGTACACACCGCCGCGCTCAAAATACACATACAGCTCCAAAACACAGCCACATTGGACAATCTGAAATACACACACCTGAGACACATACACACAACACTCCCACACACCCAATTAACTATAAAACATACACCCACATCACCCACAAACCCCAACGACCACAAATCAGAGTAGAAGCCCAGAGAGAGACAGCACAGAATAGAGAACACCATCACACAGAGGCACACTACACCATCACCCACACAACAACCACGCACAAAACACCACACACCACTACACTCACCACACTCATCCCTGCAAACACCACCCCACACCTCATCCACACCACCCCATGGCACCCCAAAGACACCCCAGGTTCTCAGACGCAGAACTCAGGGTCATGGTGGAGGAAATAGTTCAGGTAGAGCCCCAGCTTTTCGAGACACAGGTGCAGCACACCCCAACCATTTCCAGGAAGATGGAGTTAAGGCAAAGAATAGTGGACAGGGTCAACGCTGTGGGACAGCATTCACGAAATCGGGACGACATCAGGAAGCTGTGGGACGACCTACGGGGGAAGGTGCGTTCCATGGTATCCAGACACAACATCGCGGTGCAGCGGACTGGCGGCGGACCCCCACCTCAACCCCCAGAATTTACAACATGGGAGGAACAGGTCTTGAACATCCTGCATCCTGAGGGCCTCGCAGGAGTAGGCGGAGGAATGGACTCTGGTAAGTCTCATCTCCACTACTTCATCCCCCCACCCCACCAGCATGCCAACTCATACCCCCACCCTCCCCCCCACCACCATCACACATCCTCGTTGCTAATATCTCACCATCACAACCCACCCATCCCAACACTAAACCCTGCATGCCACCACAAACCATCGACAGCCATCACCTAAGCATGCCCACTGCACATACACATCTCCCCCACAAACGACCGTCACAACAGCCCCCACAAAGGAATGCCAGCACTGGGGTACACGGGCAAACACCCATTGCACGCTATGGCACACACAGAAGCAATAACCATACTCTTATACCCCTGCAGGACCCGAACGTCACCACACCGCCCAGGGGGGGTACAGAAATGTCTATCCCACCCCCAGAAGAGGCCCCCAGTGATGACAGCAGCTCTGTCTCCCTGGACCCAGATGACCAGCCCGGCCCATCGGGGACCTCGGGACAGTTGGTTCCCCACAGACAGCCACAGGCTACAGCAGACCTACCCCCCTCTGGGAACACCAGCACAGCACCCACCCAGCGGGCTCATGCCTCTGTCTCCAGGACACGTCAATCAGCGGTGTGTCCACCACTACAGGGCACCCAGGTGAACCCACCACCCCAACAACAACAGGGACCTGGGGGCAGTGGTAGTGGGCACACGGTCCAGGGGACAGAGGCCCAGGGAAACAGGGGAACTGGGAGGGCTGCTGTGCGACAGGGGGGGGACAGGCCCAGGGAACCCACTCTCCACGAGGCCCTCACCTCCATCATGGGAGCATACCACCACTCCTTGGAGACGATGGCGACGGTCCTGGCCAGGTTCCAGGAGATCCAGGTACTGCAGGAGGAACAGTTTATGGGGTTCAGGGAAGAACTGAGAAACATTAGTTCTGCAATGGGCACCATCGTTGTGGCTCTCAACCAGATTGTCACCACATTGCGGGACCATGTGGCACCACAAAGGGCCCCTGTCACTAGCATGGACCAGGAACAGCCTACCACCTCCGCCGGCGCTAGTGGACAGGAGGCCCCGACACAGCAACAACCTGCCACCAGAACCCCACCTCCTGCAGAAGAAGAACCACCCCGCAAGCGGGGCCTGAGATCTAGGAAGAAGACAGAGTAGGATGCCAAGACCCCCGCCAGGAAAGGATACCCCCTGATGTCATCCCACTGTTCCACATTGTCACCCTGTCAAACCTTAAACTGCCCCTGCTCCACCTTCCACAGGCATATGGACAATGCACCTGTGAGACTGAGAATCTGGACTCTGCCATGGACATTCCTCCACCATCACCCATCACCGATTTTCAACCATGTCCCAAAATTGAGCACTTTAATAAACACACTTATTTCACACAAATAATCTGGAGTCTGCCTGTTTTTTTGAAAATATGTATTAGACATAAACGTGCAAAAATGACCAGTTACATTGTGATGACAACATACCACTGTCACACAGCTGTAGTCCATGGGCAAACAAAGCAGAGGTCACGCAGTGGGGCCCACATCTCTGAAATTGGAAGGGAAAGTCACAACTCTGTTAGCATCCACTGGGTGAAAAGGACAGACAGTAGAGAGACAGGAGACTGTAAGTAAATGTAAAATACCGGTGTTGATTCTTACCTGTGTGTTATTGAAAATACTGCTGTATCACTGTGTCCCTGTTGTCTGTGTCGTCCTCTTCGTCTTCCTCCTCTTCACTCTCCGCAGGCTCCACAGCTGCTACAACACCACCATCTGGACCATCCTCCTGCAGAAAAGGCACCTGGCGTCGCAATGCCAGGTTGTGAAGCATACAGCAGGCCACGATGATCTGGCACACCTTCTTTGGTGAGTACATTAGGGATCCACCTGTCATATGCAGGCACCTAAACCTGGCCTTCAGGAGGCCGAAGGTTCTTTCTATAATCCTCCTAGTTCGCCCATGGGCCTCATTGTAGCGTTCCTCTGCCCTTGTCCTGGGATTCCTCACTGGGGTCAGTAACCACGACAGGTTGGGGTAACCTGAGTCACCTATTAGCCACACACGGTGTCTCCGTAGTTGTTCCATCACATAAGGGATGCTGCTATTTCGCATGATGTACGCGTCATGCACTGACCCAGGGAACTTGGCATTTACATGGGAGATGTACTGGTCAGCCAAACAGACCACCTGGACATTCATGGAATGATAACTTTTTCTGTTCCTGTACACCTGTTCACTTTCACTGGGGGGTACCAAAGCCACATGTGTCCCATCAATGGCACCAATGATGTTGGGAATATGTCCAAGGGCATAGAAATCACCCTTCACTGTAGGCAAATCCCCCACCTCAGGGAAAACAATGTATCTCCGCATGTGTTTGAGCAGGGCAGACCACATCTGGACAACACCTTGGAAAACATAGGCTGAGACATCCTTGATGAAATGGCCACTGTTGTTTGAAATGACCCACTTGCTAAGAAATGGAGTACTGACAGCACCTGCACTAGAGGGGGGATCCCTGTGGGTTGGCGGATGGGTGACATCAGGTCTGCCTCCAGCTGGGCACACAGTTCATGTATAGTGGCTCGGTAAAGCCTGTATGTCAGAATGACATATCGTTCCTCCATTGTCGACAGGTCCACCAGCGGTCTGTACACGGGAACATTCCTCCATCTCCTCGCAAGTCCCAGCGGACGGTGCCTAGGAAGAACAACAGCGAGCACAGAGTCAATCAACCCACAGGTAAGTTCCCACAGCTTGCACAGTACACAATTCTATATGCATTGAATGGCTTGTATGAGTGTCGATGCAAGGCCTAGGCATGTGTGACGCAGTAGAAATTAAGCCATGTGGGCCCTTGAAATGGCAGCTGCCTGACCTGTGAAGTGCGACAATGGGATGTGAGGTCAATGCGCTGGCGTGGCACACCGTGGCGGTAGGCGGTCGAAGACCGCAGCGCTAAGCCGCATTTGTTAACATTGAACCCTATGCGTTTCAGGAGCCAATGACGAAGTGCGCCGGCGGTCGCGGTACGCACCGCCGCGGACGTGACCGCCATTTTCTATCTGCTTAATCACTCGAGACCTGATCATCCACAGGAGAGGACCTGTACTGCAAGTGCTGCTGTGACCTCGGTCTGGAAGATACAATGGCTGCTGCGACTGGGGAAAGGGCCCCTACCTTCACTTCTGAAGAATTGGAGAACTCGTGGATGGGGTCCTCCCCCAGTATGCGCTACTCTACGGTCCTCCAGACCAACAGGTAAGTACACTGGGAGCATGCTTTGGAGGCAATGCCTGTGTTGAGTCGGGTGGATGAAAGATGGTGGGGAGGGGAGCGATTGAGGCATGCATCAAATGACGGATGAGAGCATGTGCCACATGGCAAGGGTGGGGACGGGGGGCATCTCACATCGAGCATGCAGAAGGTGATGATTATTCTTCTCTCCCTGTACATGTCACGTAGGTCAGCGCCCACCAGAAAATCGACATTTGGCATGCCATCGCCAAGGACGTACGTACGATTTCTGTAGGCTAGGCCCCTCCGTAAGGCATGGCCCTGTGCCCCGCCCCCCACCTCTGTAGGGTGCCAAGTACAGCTATCCATGGCCCTGTGTCACCTATGTGTGCAGTAGTCATCCATAGGCTTGTAGGCCAAGTCCCAATGATTGAGTAGTGTACCCCAAGTGCGCGGCGTAGTGCATGGGGCTTCTGTGTCTGTCCTCTCCGCCAACTGTGTTGCCAATGGATGCACTCAACATGTCTTCATTCCCCCCCACCTTTTTTGCTGCTCTTCCTGTTCATGTGTGCATTAGCATCATCAGGCGGAGGAGAAGTGGCATCGGAGCACGAGGGAGCTGCATCTCACATGGCCCTGGAGGGCCATGCAACCGACTCGGAGTTCACCAGTGAGACGGAGGGCGAGGGGAGCTCCACAACAGGGAAACGTGGAGACATCAGCGACACAGACACGTCCTCGGAAGGGAGCTCCCTTGTGGTGGCGGCAACATCCGTGCCCACCGCAACAACAGGTACAGCCGCCACCCAGCGCACCAGCTCCGCCCTCCCAGCAGCCCCTCTGCGATCGCCCCGTGCCCGCTCGCACACGAAGGCGGGCATCTCCTTCGCCCCAGGCACCTCAGGCCCTGCCCCAGTTACCCCTGCTGCCCTCAGTGAGGAGGTCATTGACCTCCTCAGGACGCTCATTGTTGGGCAGTCTACCCTTTTGAATGCCATCCAGGGGGTAGAAAGGGAGGTGCACCGGAGCAATTCATACCTGGAGGGCATTCATTCGGGTCAGGCTGCCCATCAGCGATCGTTCAACGCTCTGGCCTCAGCACTGATGGCAGCCATTGTCCTTGTCTCCTGCCTCCCTCCTCCAACTTCCTCCACCCAGTCCCACTCCCCTGTTCCTCTGCCTATCCCAGACACACCTACAGCCCAGCCTGCACACACCTCAACACCCAAGGGCAGCTCATCCAGACATAAGCACCACACATCACACAAGCATTCACACAAGCAACAGCCACATGCAGACATACCAACAGCCACTGCCTCCTCTGTGTCCCCTCCTCCTCGTCTCCCTCCTCCCTCCCTGTGACGTCTCCACTCACACTTGCATGCACAACATCATCAGCCACTACGTCCATCACCAGCACACCCACCAGAACACTCCGCACACGTGCAGTCACCACCCCCACTGTCATTTACACGTCCCCTGTGTCCTCTCCCAGTGTGTCTGTCACCCCCTCTTCCAAACCACACAAACGCAGGCAGCCACCCACCCAACAGCCATCCACCTCACGACAGCCTCCGTCACAAGCACCTGCACCCAAAGACACCACACTTGACTCTCCTACAACCACATCCTCTTCCTCCACTCCCATACCCACTGCACCTACCCTTCCCACTGCTCCTAAAAAGTTTTTCCTGTCCAAAATGAACCTCTTTCCATCACCTGACCCACCCCCTCCATCTCGTAAGAGTCCAATCAGCACCTCAGCCACCACAACCCCTGGACCTACAAGGTCCATAGTACAGGGATATTGGAGTCCACCACCTTCAAGGGCAGCAACATCGGCCAGCAGTAAAGGGACAGCCAGCCCACCCCCTGGGAAGAAAACCAAGAAAGGCAAGGCCCGGCACGAGAGGCCAGAGACGGCAGCCTCCAAAGGCACTACCCTGGCACCGTCAGGATGTGGGGTGCCACCTGGCACATCTACAAAGGGAGGCAAGGGCCACAGGGAACCATGGAAGGATGGCAAGGGCAGCACGGCTGACACGTCCGGCAGCAGGCGAGCTGCCCAGGAGGGCCCCACCAGCCCCATTCTGGGTGTGAAGGAGGACACCCACGGGCCCGGGACTCCAGCACAGGAGGGCCCCGGAAGCGAGAAGTCGGATGGCGAGTGAACTCCATATATTGGCCGGATATGGTGCCCTGGAGACACATGTCAAGAACCGCTGAACAGGGCCCTTCAAGACAGGCACCGCTGAACAGGGCACCGCCATCTCAAGAACCGCTGAACAGGGCCCTTCAAGACAGGCACCGCTGAACAGGGTACCGCCGTCTCAAGAACCGCTGAACAGGGCCCTTGAAGACAAGCACCGCTGAACAGGTCACCGCCATCTCAAGAACCGCTGAACTGGGCCCTTCAAGACAAGCACCGCTGAACAGGGCCCTTCAAGACAAGCGCCGCTGAACAGGGCACCGCCGCCTCAAGAACCGCTGAACAGGGCCCTTCAAGACAAGCACCGCTGAACAGGGCCCTTCAAGACAAGCACCGCTGAACAGGGCCCTTCAAGACAGGCACCGCTGAACAGGGCACCGCCGTCTCAAGAACCGCTGAACAGGGCCCTTCAAGACAGGCACCGCTGAACAGGGCACCGCCGTCTCAAGAACCGCTGAACAGGGCCCTTCAAGACAGGCACCGCTGAACAGGGCCCTTCATCTCAAGCACCACTCCGCTGGGCCCTTCATCTCAAGCACAGTTCCGCTGGGCCCTTCATCTCAAGCACCGCTCCGTTGGGCCCTTCATCTCAAGCACAGCTCCGCTGGGCACCGGCGTCTCAAGCACAGCTCCGGTGGGCACCACCGTCTCAAACACCGCTGGCCCATTGGCAGAAGGGGCAGGGCCGGATCTGTGTCGGGCAGGGCTGCACGATGCACTCTGGGCACCATGCCTCCTCCAGTACCAGTGGAGTCTGTAATCCACTTGAGAAACTGTGGCTTTGCACTCCCCAGGATGGCACAGTGGGCAAGCCACCCACTGTAGAGACTTGTGAGACTGTGGCTTTGCACTCCCCAGGATGGCACAGTGGGCAAGCCACCCACTGTAGAGACTTGTGAGACTGTGGCTTTGCACACCCCAGGATGGCACAGTGGGCAAGCCACCCACTGTAGAGACTTGTGAGACTGTGGCTTTGCACTCCCCAGGATGGCACAGTGGGCAAGCCACCCACTGTAGAGACTTGTGAGACTGTGGCTTTGCACTCCCCAGGATGGCACAGTGGGCAAGCCACCCACTGTAGAGACTTGTGAGACTGTGGCTTTGCACTCCCCAGGATGGCACAGTGGGCATGGAGGCCCCTCGTGGATCTGGCATCGTGGACTCATGTGGCTGAGGTGCCTCCCCTTCCCTTCCCCCTGAGGTGCCTGTAGTTTTTTTATCTGATGCCCCTGCAGTGTCCTCTACAATGGCTTCGGGTCTCCTGTGTGGGCTTTGCCCATGTGTTGAGGCCCATCGGCCCACGTACAATGACTGAAACCCGATTTGTACAGGACAATTTACATATGTGTATATAGTTATAGATGTTTGAAAAAAAAGTTTTACGTAGCCTTACAATATATTTGAATTTCATGATCATTTTATTTTGTCTTTGCATTCTTCCGGGGGGTTTGGGGGGGTGTCACTCTGAGTTGTTGCTCTGCATTGATGTGTAGGTAGTTGTGGGTGAGGGTGGGTGTGTCGCGTATGTGTGTGCCCGTAATCTTTTCTCCTCCCCCCTCCCCTGTGTCGTAGGTGCAGTACTCACCGTTGTCTTCTGCGCCAGCGTTCGTGCTCCTGGTAGAGAAGCAGGTAGACAATAGCTGGTAGGATGTGTAGTTCTGGTTCCATGCTGTCCAGATTCCTCGTGGAGTGTGTAGAGGTGAGCGTTTTCCCTTTCGTAGTCTGTTTCCGCCGTGTTTTTATCGGCGGGGCTCCCGCCCCTGAAAAGGTGGCGGATTGGTGGGTTGTTATAGGGTGGGCGGTACATTGTCTCCCGCCTGTCTGTTGGCGGTGACCGCCACGCTGTTTGTTTGTCCCGCCGTGGCGGTCGGAGTGTTAAAGTGGCGGTCTGTGTTGGCGGTTTCCGCCAGGGTCAGAATTACATTTTTTGCACCGCCTGCCTGTTGGCGGGTTGGCCGCCGCTTTAACACCGACCGTCAGGGTTGGAATGACCCCCATAATCTCCAGTCAAGGTTGCACTAAATTAATCCTTGTTCAACCCTTTGTAGCTTGGCCCACAAACAGTTAGGCATAATTTAAGAGACAAATGTGGAAAGCACTTAATATCAAACAAAACAGTAAATTAGTAAAACACAACACACAATAAAAATTCAGCGCCAATTTATATCAACAGGAAACATTTTTATCTTTAAAATTACACCAACATGAGAAAAAACAATGTAGGGAGCCAGTGTAGCTCGAATGCGAATTTACCTTAAATAAATGACAGACAAGAGGCATTTGGAAAAGCTGGGAGTCTGTTTAATTAAATGCAATGCCGGAAGAGCGCAGTACAGAGACGGGGTCTGATGACTGACTCTCAAAGTTACAGAGTTTTGAGTGTCTTTATATACATTGTCTTGAGGTGCAATAAAAGGATTGAATACATTCTTGAAAAACTGAATCTAGGCTAGGTTACAAAGCCATAAATCCGACCACCTAATAAAATGTTCAGGTCTGTCTAGACCTTGCATGGACATAGTGTAGGTGAGTAGGTAACATTTCCAGATGTCCGGCATGGCAGTGCGGGATTACTGCATGTGGTGTGTGTGCTGTGTTCTGATTGGTTGTGTGCTCCTAATCTCATGTGGAATCTAACTTTATGGTGTTTTGGGAAAGTGTACCCCTCCAGCCAAATGTGTTTTATTGGGGGACAATTTCCTAGGACATTTATGATGTTGCTGCCTATCTGGGGAATTGATCTGGGTCTTTCCTGTTTTGCACATTTGTCTATGGGCTACGTGTCACCCCGCATGTGATCTGTCAAACTGTTGCTTCAGGCTTGTGTCGTAGGGCCTGCTTGGCCACATACTTCTAGCTCAGGAATGACGGAGAGGTCATGTCAGGTGGAATTGACAATAGCAAAGTGAGTTCATTTTTATGCTAGCACATATCATAGGGTATATTGACATTGTTTTTTTGGAAATCAACGCCTGAGATGTCAGTTTTTAGAGATTAAATGTAAACATTTCTTTTCAAGTGTCTAAAAGCAAAAAGCTCCAACTGCAGACGTCTGGTTTCATTTGAGCATGTTAAAGTCAAAGTCTGAGTGTGACCGAGGTGGAGCCCAAGTCGAATATACTGAGCAGGAGGCCTTGTCAAAATGTTACCTTCAGACGTAGGACTTGGTTTAGAACTTGGAGGACGTGCTTCTCTGTTACAACGGTGACATATATCCCATCAGCCAAAATATAAATCCCACAGGCTACAAAGGGATTTAGATTTCAGTGGATGGGATAACCGGCACCGTTGTGACTGAGTAACCTATCCAGCAGGTTCTGAATTAGTCATTTTTCTGGAGCTTTTTCTCTCATTGTCTAGCGGGACTTCTCTTCAGGCCAGCTTGCGATGCGACAACAGCAGCTTTGCTCAGCCCGAGGTCCCGGACAACTCCTAGAAGTCTCAGAAATGGGGAAACGTTCCAGAGCTTCAGTTGTACTCATCTGAAATTTAGGCAGGGTCAAGGTTTGACATCGCCAATTTGACTCTAGTCGATGGGTTGGTCGCTTAATGGAGCTTTTTTACAAAGTTGGTACAACTTCTCCAAACTTTTAGATCTTCTCCCAGAAGTCCTTTTTTGGGTCTTGCAGTCTCCACAAACTTAGTCCAAGGTTCCAAAAATTCTGAGTTGCTCCTTGGGAGTTGGGATTAAAATTCCCCGAATGCATCTGGTTAGACTCCTCAAAAGGCCACTCTACACTGGTCAGCTGGGCTCTTCTTGCAGGACTTGATGTAAGGGACTCTTAGCAGCTCCTTGGCACCTGTTTCTTGCAGGGAATCCAATCCTGGATCTTGAGAACCAAGGCAATGCCTGAGTGTGCAGCTGGTGCAGTCCTTAAGAGTGTGGTCTTTCAGGGGCAGACCAGGGATACATTAAGGCAGTCCTTCTTCTGATTTTCTTCCAGCAGGGACCTGAGCTGCTGGGCAGCTCTTCCATATTTATCCATGGTCCTGGGTTGGCAAGTGGGGGGACACCCCTGATCAACCAGGTGCAGGGTACCACCCTCTGGGGTGACCACTTACTGTGAAGTGTATCAAGAATCAATCCCAAAAAGCACTATTTCTTCAAAATTGAAGATAGAGAAAATTTCTCCTGGGAGGTTAGATCTGGCTGAGCTCACCCACTGGTGTGGCCAATTTTCCCTAATACACCCCTTCCAGCCACTCTCCTAATCTAATTACTGAGGCTCCCATCAGGTTGAGGGTGCGGGAAATAGGGGAGGTCTGGTCTATGTCCCAAGTGGCTTTCTGTCCTTTGAAAACCAGTTTGGCAACCCCACCCCCTTCCTGCTCTGCCATCTGCAGCAGCAGTTCCCCACCCACTAAATGCTTCCCATGTTTCAGCCCAGGCCATTGCACACCTCATTAAGGTAGCTTGGCTCAGCCTGTTACAGGCTGACCAATTAGGAAATATCACTATAGGGGTGGTTTAGGTAACCTTTAGAAAGAGTTTTAAAACCATTTCCCTGTAATAGTTATAAAAAATCTAAAATGTGCAAGTTAATGGAGTTATTCTAACTATTAATGTGATATCTTATGTGCCAAAATTAGCTCTTTCCTATCAGAAATAAGACTTTATTATTTTAAAATGAAGCCTCCAATGTTAGCCTATGGAGCTAATGTACTACAATGGGGAAAATGAAACTCACCAGACAAACAGCACTGCACCCATGGGTGCCCTAACTCCACTAGGGTCCCTACACTTCTAATTGCATATACCTTTTCAGCAGAGCACTGGCCCTATATATATATGTTATTTATTTATATATACATCACACTATTTATTTATGGTATGGTCTTTATCATCCAACATGTTTATGTTTATCGTGGTGGGTAAAAGTACAGGCATTTGTTTTGTGCACAATTCAGAACTCACATCACTCATGATCCTAAAATCACAACAAGGTGTGTTATTTACATCAAGGTAGTTTGCAGTGCAATTTTGAATTCGTTTTTGTTCAACATAGTGTGAAGACTAGAAAGAGAACTGTGGGTCAATTTCACAGTACATTCAAAGGCACGACTTTTTAAAACAGGAGCATCTGTGTTAAGGTTGTGATGTTAATGAATATGTGATACATGTAATCAAGAGGAGCCGCCAGCATCGTCATTGGTACTGCTCACAGCCCTGGCTAAGCACAGCAAGATCAGTAGCCCATTGTACAGGGTATGGAATAACTCTAGGAGTTTGTCCTGTAACCTGAAATTCTCCTCCCTCACCGATTATTGATGTTTCTGGTTCACCAGGATCATGTCCCTGTACCTAAAAAGTAGTTTTTTTTTCTCAAAGCTGCTCCGGTAATTCCTAGCAAAGCCTGAAAGCTGCCTCATCTTAACAAAATAGTATTGACAAGACCACGTCACACAGAGTCATGCTCGGCAAAAAACAATGCCCTGAGACCGCAAAGTAGGCTGAGTGTAGAAGGGACAAGCCCCTGTCATGTTGGTCAGGACTGTTAGTTCGCACATTTAAAAGCCTTTCTTGACGTGGACCTTTAGGTGACATCTCTATGATATAGTGTATATGATTGTTCAAAATAAATAATAGATCATGTTTTGGAAGCTCGAGGTACATGGCACTTTTAAAGACAATTGTATGTTTTCTCACGTGACTTACAATATCAAGCAATAGCCATTTAGCATATTCTAAAATGGCATCAAACTGCATCTCAATTAATCTCTAGGTAGATAAAACGACTTCTATAACTGCAATTTATGATAAGCATAAGGTTTATATTATGTTGTTAAAAATTGTATCTTTACTTTTTAGAAGTTGTCCACCATTTTAAAATGCCCATGCTTGCACTGAGATATTCCTTTTCCTTTAACTCCTTGCGTCTGCTATTTGCAAACAGCTGCTGTTTTCATTTTAACTTCCTTTGGTTTACCAGTCGTCACAGCTGGTGAGATATTTTCAGCTTAGCAGAACCTGACGATATTTTTTGGGAGCACAATTGATTAGATCCTCGTTTTTCTCTTTAATAACAGTCACAGCCGAGCTTTTACTGACACCATGTTCTATTACAACACCTGGGGAGACCAAGACGTTTATAATGATGAATGTTGCCAACCGATGACCAGCAATACCATGCTTCACACTTGTAAGCTGCAGGAACTAAATGGTGCGGTTCTGGAATATATTTTCCTGCTGTGGCATCCACATCTTTGATTGTTTTCTTGGATCACTCTACCAGTAGCTACAAGACCGTAACTGTGAAGCTTTCAAATTGATTTATTGGTCGCTCAAGGCTGACCCTTTCGACTCTGCTTGCTAGTTTTGGGATACAGTGCTTTCCTCGTGGGCATAATGCCTCATTAATATATGGGCAGTAACGTGAAACTGGCAAACCTTATTTTTGGCTTATGTTGATTGACTATTATATAAGTAGGTCTCTCGTGGATGGAGTACTTAGACGACTAAGAACTGCTCATTAATCGACCACCTGTGCAAAACCGCCTGCAGCGGTAATGAAAAACATGGACTGTACCTATAGTATAAATATGAAAAATGATATTGCTCTCAGTTGCGGCTAACGGGGTGCGGAAGGGGCGGGCCGTGTGCGGGCGTTGAAGGGTAGGAAATAAACATTAAATTGAGTAAATAAAAAAAAAACACTTACCTTCTCCGCCACCGCATCACTCAACTCCTCTGCTGTAGGCAGGCACCGGCTCCCAGCCAGAGTGCTCCCAGGCAGACAGGGAGCCTGTGCAGGGCTGAAGAAAGCCTAATGCGCATGTGTATTTGTCCGTCCCAAGACGGCCGGCCAAACACACATGCTTTCTGAGGGGAGAGCACAGTGCACTCACCTCACTGCTCATCACCCCCAATGCCCCTTTAACAACCTAAGGATATTAAAAAGTTTATTATCCTTTCATTGTGAAATGTTTTGCAGCTTCTGCTTCTGAGGGGGAGGGGCGACGCTCCTTCGCCCTAATGGAGAAGCTGCCCCTTATTCCTCTTCTGATGCTCCACCAAATAAACCATATGAACGATTCAGGTGTCTGAAGTTGTCTGCAGAGTTCAATTTAGCTTTGTTTCTGGTAACAATTTACCACTTTTCCATCTATGCTGTAATACTGATTGATAGGTCTCATTAGGTATTTTCAATTAGTTTAACTGTAACAGTGTATTGCCTTCATCGATTCGCCACTAGAGTAACTCTCCTTCCACTCGCCAAATTTTGTGGGGTGAATGGGAGGAGTTTTTCCAAAGGGACAGAGCTTTTCCCATGGAGTTTTCCCATGGAGAAATAATGTGTATCACAACAAGAGACTTCATTAGCACTGTGCAAAATTTTGCAAAAGGGTAATAGGACCATTAGGGGCATGTCACATGACATTCTCTGTAGAATGCCTGGGAACATATTCCTGCACATCTTTCCATGTGTACTACTGGAAATGTTAAAATCTAAGAAAACAAAACATAAGTGTACGTTTAACCGGTGGTTTACTATTTTCAAGTACTTTTACAGGTTGATTTCTGAATAGGCCTCTTTGTTTATAATATTTGTTCATAACATTTTCATTAATGACTCTCAAAGTCACTAGGATAACATATTGAGATGACATAAGATCAGTCGAAGCATGTCACATTAGAAAGAAGAGTTTTAGTGGATTCTGAAGGAGGAGATAGTAATATGGAAGAAGGAAGAATCAGTTCGTAAGGAACTGAGCGCCTCATTTGCCCTGCTTTTTGATGCAAAAGCGGCGCAAACCTACAAAATACACTTGTATTTTGTAAGTTTGGACCGCTTTTGCAGCAAAAAATGACACAAATGCGGCACTACAAAAGAATAAATATGGGCCTGAGTGTGTTAATTTGAATAGCTATCTGAAGAAATTGCCATGCTGAATGAGGTCCATGTTGGAGGACATAAAGGTTGACTTTCGGCCATGATAGCGATCATAATTCCTTACTCTTTACTCTGCGTAGTGTTGTATTTATGAGAACACAAAATAACTATTCTACCCTGGTGCCTGAACCATTATTGACCAATGATTATAAACATGTTACCTGGCCGAAGATGATTGCAAACCCTTTTCTGCACAAGGAGATCTACAAATTGTTTAGTGATGCGTTATCCTACTATGAGGACTTTGAAGTTGAAAATATTCCAGTTCTTGATATTCATGAGACCCTGGTTTTTAAATTACAGGGTATTTTTCACAATAATATTACTACCAAGAGCATTGCATCAACACAAACTAAAAACAATAACAAGTGGTTCGACAAAGACTGTTTAGGGGCTAAATAAGCACTAAAGACAGCGGTCATGTCTCGTTCAAAGGGGCAGATTAGGTAGGCTAGAGCGGCCTATAATAAAAACGCTAGCACAGGCAAGTAAAAATTGGGGTAATACTGTTTGCCAGAATTAGCTTGAAGCAACCAACTCAAATGACAATAGGTTTTTCTGGAAGCTGCTCTCCCAAAATTACAATGAAAAGGGGTAGCTACAATCATTATTGCATCCAACCAGAGAGTTGGGTTGACCATTTTTCCAATCTTTATGCGTGGCACGATGGAGAAATCAGTAGCGACTCCTTTCTCTCAAGGCAGATCAAACAGAACCTTGTGGCAGATGAGCTTGAGGTGAGCCATAGTAGTCCTGATGACCACGTAGCTTCCCTGATCCCTCCAAAGACCCTGGCCCTGATAAAAAACAAATCTGAGCCAAAAATCTGGTGTAGGTATATAAATATGTTATCCAATGCTATAGAAGCAGAGGGCCCTATCCCTGCTACCTGCAAGGGTGCTGGAACGGAGCTGAAATTAGTCCTATCTACAAAAAGGGAGAAGTGCGCCCATGCTAACTATAGACCGGTAAGTTGGTCCACCACATAATGACACATATATACAAAATCGACAGAAAACAGCCTCAACCACACATCTGCCAGACCCACTGAATGTGATAAACTGTCGGTACTACCACCAATACCATTATGCCACCAATACTACGCCCTAGAAATAATGATCCACCAATCACCATAGCGGACATGCAACAACAGTAAAGCATTGGCAGTGAACACCGCTGCGGCGGATAAGGCCACCCAAGGATGAAACAAGACAACTTTGGCCAGAACAAAAAAACACATCTGAAACAAATACACACACCCCACACACCCACTAACAGCACTATAAAACACACACCCACAATCCTTTCCTAACACGAAAAAAATGCAATAGCTAGCCATGCAAATCACAGAGACAACTTCACACACACACCCCACAACCACCCTTTCATCTGGCATGCACCACACGCGCCACACCCCACCACATTACTCAACACCCTCTGCACAACACACATACCACACAACACCCATGTCCCCACAAAGGCACCCCATTTCACTGATGAGGAGTTGCGGGTCATGGTTGAGGAAATAGTCAGGGTAGAGCCACAGCAGTTTGGAGCACAGATCCAGCATATATCCATTGCCAGGAAGACGGAGCTATGGTGGAGGATCATGGACCTTGTGAACGCCATGGGACAGCATCCACAAACAAGGGACGACATCAGGAAGAGGTGGAACAACCTTCGGGGAAGGTGCGTTCCATAGCAGAAAGGCCCACCTCCTCGCCCACAGATGACAGCATGGGAGGAGCAAGCCTTGGCAATACTGCATCCTGAGGGACTCACTGGAGTTGCCAGAGGACTGGACACAGGATTCATACCTGCATGCCACTACCACCTCTCACCTTGACACACATCACTCCACTCCATCCCACACAGTGCACCACCACAATTAACAAACCAAAATATGAAGCCCTGCATGCCATACCCACTCCACTGCATGCACATCCTTTCCAGCCCTGCATGTACACCAAACACCAAGGCATGCACAGCATGGAGAACTAACAATCCCACAATACATCACCATACACAAACAAAGGTGGCAGGGCAAAAGCAACAATATAGAGGAAGCTAGGGACACATAATTTGTCACAGACATGTAGCATAATACATCACTTACATCCCCACAGGTGCCCCAACCAATCTCAGTGACAAGGAGATGCCACGGCTACCCAGTCCCCCACCAGAAGATGCCCCCAGTGATGACAGCAACTCTGCAGTTCTGGATCTTGATGAACTCCATGTCCCATCAGGGACCAGTGGTCAGTCGGCTACCCCAGCCAACACCCAGTCCACCACAGAGCCTCCCCCCTCAGTATCCAACATCCAAGCAGCCACCCAACGTCCCCAGACCTCGGTCCCCAGGACAAATGAATCAGCAGTGTGCCCCTGTACAGGGACCCCAGTCCTCACCTCACAGGCAAGACAATGAAGGTACTGGGGTCAGTGGGCACCCCATTAAGGGGACACAGGCACAGGGGGCCAGGGACACTCAGAGGACAGCTGTGCACCATGGGGAGGTCAGGCCTAGAGAACTGACTGTCCAGGAGGCACTCAGTAATGTCCTGGGGGCTTACCAACAATTCCAGGGCAAGATGGGTCAGGTGATAAACATCATGCAGGAGAACCAGCGGCTGCAGGAGGAACACCACCAGGAGATCAAGAAAGAATTGCAGGCCCTGAACACCTCCATGGTCTCCATTGCAGGGGTGCTGGGTGATATGGCCAACATCATGAGGGAGTACACATCACACCAGTGGGCCCCTTCCACTAGCCAGTCAACTGACCAGCCCGACACATCTGCTGCAGCTAGTGGACAGGTGAACCAACCCGCAAATGTTCCCTGCTTCCCAGACAGGCACCAGAGACAGTTGCCAAGACCAGGACCACCGCCAGGAAATGAGACCCTCCTGAATGTCTCCCTTGTGTTCCACCTTGTCACCTTGTCCACTTTAAACTGCCATTGCTCCCCTTCCAGTGGCCCCTTGGACACTGGACCTGTGCTACAAACAGACTGGCCAACTACACTGGACTATTCCCAACCATCACTCCACTCTATTGCACTTCCCATTGTAGAACAATTTTCAATAAACACCCTTGAACACAACTTTAGTAATAGTTCTCTAACTACAGGTAATGTACAATGTAATGAACTGTAATGAACAGCATGATCCTGTGTAAATTTCCAGTAACATGTTGATCCATCCAACAAATGTGTCTCAGCAGTATGTACACATCAGAGCAGTACACTGTTGGAACAACACCAACATCTGCAATAAGGGAAGGTGTAGGTGACAGTCAGGTGGGATGCAAAGGGAATGACTGGCATTGTGCTGCAGTCACACAGTACAACATTAAAATGTAGAATTGTTTAGTTCAACAGTCTTACCTGAGTGTCATTGGAAGTACTGGTGGCTCAAATGTGACCTGTTGTCTACATCCTCCTCCTTTTCCTCTTCCTCCCTGTCCTCAACATGCACTGGTGCTACAGCTGCATTGTCATCCCCTCCCTGCTGCAGATAGGGAACATGCCATCTGAATGCCAAATTGTGCAACATGCAGCACACAACAACATGCAGACCTTCTCAGGGGAGTAGCATAGGAATCCACCTGTCAGATGGAGGCACCTGAACCTTGTCTTCAGGAGCCCGAAGGTCCTTTCTACAATCCTCCTGGTACGCCCATGAGCATTATTGTACATATTTTCAGCCTCTGTTCCCGGATTCCTAATCAGGGGCGATGAACAATGACAGGTTCGTGTAGCCGGAATCACCTGCAAGAAGTAAGGGGCACACATTAGCCCTGCACAATGGCATGGTCTATAACTCCTGAAGGCATACACTCACATACATTGTGTGGGGACTCAGGCTCACCTATTAGCCACACTCTGGGGCATATTTATACTCCGTTTGCGCCGGAATTGCTTCATTTTTTTTTACGCAATTCCGACGCAAAACTAACTCCATATTTATACTTTGGCGTTAGACGCGTCTAGTGCCAAAGTCCATGGAGTTTGCGTCATTTTTTAGCGTGGACACCTACTTTGCGTTAATGATATGCAAGGTAGGCGTTCACGTCTAAAAAATTGACTTCGAGGCATGTGCGCCGTATTTACACTCCCGGGCAAAATTCACGCCCGGGAGTGGGCGGGTCAAAAAAAATGACGTACGGCCGCTTTTGCGCCGTTTTTTAGCACCTGGAAAAGGCAGGCGTTAAGGGACCTGTGGGCTCTGAAGGAGCCCAGAGGTGCCCTCCCATGCCCCCAGGGACACCCCCTGTCACCCTTGCCCACCCCAGGAGGACACCCAAGGCTGGAGGGACCCATCCCAGGGACATTAAGGTAAGTTCAGGTAAGTCCGTTTTTTTTTTTTTTTTGTGGCATAGGGGGGCCTGATTTGTGCCCCCCTACATGCCACTATGCCCAATGACCATGCCCAGGGGACAGAATTCCCCTAGGCATGGCCATTGGTCAAGGGGGCATGACTCCTGTCTTTGCTAAGACAGGAGTCATTTCTATGGGGGTTGGGAGTCGAAAAAAATGGCGCAAATCGGGTTGAGGCGAAAACATTTCCTCAACCTGACTTGCCCCATTTTTTGACGGCCAAGCCCCATATCCCCCTACGCCGGCGCTGCCTGGTGTACGTCCTTTTTTTCCACACACACCAGGCAGCGCCGGCGGCTAACGCCGGCTAACGTCATTGATTAAATACGGCGCCCGCATGGTGCTTCAGAATGGCGTTAGCCGGCGCTAATTTTTTTGACGCAAAACTGCGTTAGTGCAGTTTTGCATCAAAAAGTATAAATATGGCCCTCTGTACCTCTGTAGTTGTGCCATCAGCTAAGGGGCACTGCTATTCCTCAGGACAAAGGCATCATGCACCGACCCTGGATACTTGACAGTGACGTGGGAGATGTACTGGTCAGCAAGGCACACCATCTGGACATTGAGTGAGTTGAAACTCTTCCGATTCATGAACATTTGTTCATTGGCCCTGGAGGAGAACTATGGTAATATGGGTCCCGTCGATGGCCCCAATAACATGAGGTATATATCCCATTGCATAAAATCCAGCCTTAACAGTGGGTAAATCATCTACCAGAGGGAATGCAATGTAGCTGCACACGTGTTTGAGCAGGTCAGACAAAACGCTTGCAAGCACAATAGAGAATATTTGCTGTGCAATTCCTGCAGCCAAGCCCACTGTCACCTGGAAAGAGCCTGTTGCCAGGAAATGGAACACTGAGAGTACCTGCACAAGAGGGGGGATTGCTGTGGTGCTACGGATAGCAGGTAGCAGATCAGACTCCAATTGTTCACACAGCTCTGTGATTGTGACCCTGTCCACACGAAAGGTGAGTATGATGTGCCGGTCCTCCAGTGTAGCCAAGTCTACAAGGGGTCTGTACACCGGTGTGTGCCTCGTCCTATTCCTCCACAGTGGTTGGTACCTAAGGGACCCACATGTAAGAAAGGAGTGACAACAGGAACCATGAACACACTACAGCACTGTACACAGAACATGCTTGTATGTTGGACACTGGAATTGTGTAGGTGAGTACATTCGACTACAATGACACACTAATTAATCTGTACATGTGTACCAGCATTAGAAAATGGCATCCGCTGTCCTGTATTCATGGACAGGTGGAAGTGACCTCCTTCTGCTGGCGTTCGTGTCATGGCGGAAGGCGGTCTGTACCGCCGTGCAATTCCTCATTGGCTAACAAGGCCCTCTATGCAGAATGGGAACCAATGATGGTCAACACTGGCGATGACGGTGTTCACTGCTGTGGACGTGACCACCATTTCCCTTCTACCACTTCACTTGATTCCTGACTTTCCACAGGATGACATCTCCACTGTGTGTGCTGCCGTGTCCTGTGTCTGGAACCTGCCATGGCTCATGCAACAGTGGAAAAAAGCCCCAGCCTTCACGTTGAAGATGTTGGCGTGCCTCGTAACACAGGGTCCTACCCCAGTAAGGGCAGTTGTATGGGCCTCCAGACAGGTGAGTACACCATAGGTACGTTGCATGCGACATGGCTGCATAGAGATGTGTGTGTGTGTGTGTGTGTAAGTGCTGGCCGTGTGTCAGGTAGGGGGGTATGTCTAGTGGCAGAGTTAATGCAGGGATATGGGTCATGTGTGTGCCTGATGAGGTGAAATGCTTTTTGTGCCCATATCTGTGACAGGCTGGATTGTCGGGTTCATGGTGTCCCGTTTTCTGTAGTTCCTCAGCAGGTCAACGCCTATCAGAAGAAGGGGTTGTGGCGTGCCATCGCCAAGGATGTGTGGACCCTGGGGGTCTATAGCAGGCAGGGCTCCCACTGCAGGTAACGGTGGGAGGACCTGAGACGCTGGGCCCGGAACACCGCGGACACCCAGGTGTGGTGACCTCACAACGAGGGAGGGGTGCCTGTCAGAACCTGACCCCCCTGATGGCCTGCATACTGGCAGTGGCCTACCCAGAGCTGGATAGGCCCTTGAAGGCATCACAGCAGCCACAAGGGGGTGAGTACAGTGTGTTTGACAACCATCTCTAGTGCCTGGCATGGGGTTTCGGTGCAGGTTACTAGTCAGTGGATGCCCCTATATGCCAGTTCAGCCAGTGCTGCATGGTCCAGTTCTGGTTAATAGGGTGCAAAGCATGTATTAGATAGCTAGGAAGGTGGCTACCCATCTCAGACAGGACTTAGCTGGTACCAGTTGGTGTGTAGCTGGCAGTTTTTGGCTCCTACCTGTTGTGGTACTTAGCCAATGGTATGCCAGTGTGGTCCATACTGCCCATTCTCAGTGTTAGTGTTTCTCTCTCTCCACTCTCTCCTTTTGCAATCCTGTCCATGTGTGCATTATCATCATCTGGTGAAGGAGCAGGGACACCGCTGAGTGAGTGGGCTGCAGCCCATGGGACTCAGGACGCAGAGTCCACCGACACAGAGGGGACCAGTAGGACGGAGGGCGAGGGGAGTACCTCGTCAGGGACAGGAGGTAACACCACTGACTCTGATTTGTCCTCCGATGGAAGCAGCATGGTCGTGGCGGACCCCTTTGGGACCACCCCGGCTACAGGTTCTACCACCACCCCCGTACCAGCACCGCCATCCGAGTTGCCCCCCATCAAGTTGCCTGTGCCCGCTCACCCAGGAGGGTGGGCATCTCCTTCACCCCAGGCACCTCAGGCCCTGCCCCAGTCAGCCCTGCTGCCCTCAGTGAGGAGGCTATTGACCCCTGAGATCCATCTCTATAGGGCAGTCAACCATAGTGAATGCCATCCAGGGGCTGGCATCCCAGATGCAGCAATGCATTACCTTCCCGGAGGGCATCCAGGGTGGTCTGGTGGCCCTAAAATGATAGTTTCAGGCTATGGCCTCTTCACTGACGGCAGCCAGTGTGCCTGTTTCATCCATCCCCCCTCCAAGTACTACAACCCAGTCCCGTTCTCCTCACCCCCAACCCATCCCACAGACACATTCTGACAAGCATGCACCCAAAACAACACACAAGACTCACACAAACACAAGCAGCACAATTTAGTCCACAAGCACTCACACAGCCAACACACAGATGCACACACACATCCTCCACTGCCTCCACTGTCTCCCCTTCTCCTCCTCCCTCACAGTCACATCTGTACTCACATCTGCATGCACTGCATCAACAGTCCCTGACCCTGCCACCTGCACAGCCTTGCCCACAGACACAACAGCAGACCCGCAGACATGCACCCCACACACCACATGCACAGTCACCACCACCACCCCATGCAGCACACCCACCTCACTTGTAGACACCACCACAACATCCATCCACATGTCCTGTTTGTCCTCCCCCACCCTGTCTGCCCCCATCCAGTGACACACACATGCTCGCACTCAGAACCCCAACAGCCATCCACCTCACACATGCACACTGTCCATGCACCAGCACCCAAGTCAGCACACCTCCTCCTCCTACAACCACTCCCTCTACCTCCACTCCCATTCCTCCTCCCACATCCCACCCCATTGTCCCTAAGAAGCTTTTGCTTTTCTGCTTTGACCTCCTCCCCCCACATCCTGCCTGTAAGAGGAAGGCCCCACTACCCCAGCCCAGTACCTCAAGCACCCAGTCTGACAGAGTTCCACCTCCAAAGTCTCCACCTGCCACTAAGGGGCACATGAGTGTGAAGCCGGCCCCCCGCACCAAGGACACTCCTCTCCCCCAAAATGGAGGGCTGAAGTGCCACTCCTCCCAAACAGACTGGCAAGACTATGGGGCCACCTCCAAAACCTAGGGCCGAGGAGGGCCCACCAAAATACTAGGCCAAGGAGGCCCCAAAAATATCTAGGACCAAGAAGGCCCCACAAAAATCCAAAGCCAAGGAGGCCCCACAGAAATCCCTGTCCAAGGAGGCCCCACAAAAATCCAAGGCCAAAGAGGACCCAACAAAATCCCAGGCCAAGGAAGCCCCACAAACATCCAAGGCCAAGGAGGCCCCACATAAATCCCTGTCCAAGGAGGCCCCAAGAAAATCCAAAGCAAAGGAGGCCCCACTGAAATCCCTGGCCAAGGAGGCCCCAACAAAATCCCTGGACAAGGAGACCTCACTCGAAACCATGGCCAAGGAGCCCCCACTCAAAATGGTGCCCAGGGAGCCCCATCTCGAACCACAGGCCATGGAGCAGCATCCAGAACCAGAGGACCAGGAGCAACATTCAGAACAAGAGGCCGAGGAGCAGCATTTGCTACCAGAGGCATTGGAACAGCATTCAGAACCAGAGGCCAAAGAGTACCATTAATAACCAGTGGGCAGGCAGCCCCCTCTAGAACCAGTGGGCATGCAGCCCCCTCCAAAACCAGTGGACTGGAAGCCCCCTCCAGAACCAGTAGGCAGGCAGCCCCCTCCAGAACCAGTGGGCAGGAAGCCCCCTCCAGAACCAGTGGGCAGGAAGCCACCTCCCAATGGGTGCTCTCCCCAACCCCCCACCCCCTGAGGTGCATACCCATTTCCAATATGATGCCCCAGAACAGTGGTGTCCCGTTGTTGTCAGGAGTCAGGTTGGGGATTGGACTTTGCCCTGTGTGCACTTGTGGCTTTGGACTGGCCTTTGGGTCTGCATGTATTTATTTCTGCAGTTGTGCATGTTTTTGCATTTTACAAATTCATACAACAGGAATACAGTGGCTGATACTGTTTATGTGTCATGGGTTTCTTTACTCCGGGGTTCTGTTACTGGTATTTTCCTGTGCATCTGGTTCTGGGTGTGTGGTGTGTGGTGTGTGTGTCACTGTCCCCTCACTCCCTTGTGTGCTAGGCAGCTGTACTCACAGCGGTCGGCCGCGTTGGTGCTCCAGGATGGCCATGGCTTGGTACAGCATCGGCAGACTTGCAGTTCTGATTCCATGGCAGTCGCCTGTGTGTTCCTGGAGGTGAGTGTCTCCTATTAAATGATGTGTTTCTGTAAGGCTTTTGGTGTCGTTGCTACTGCCCCAGAAATCGTGGTGGTGTGCAATGTCATAATATGGTGGGCGGGTCCTTGTCTACCGCCTGTGCTCGATGTTCAGACCCCGCTGGCGGTTGGTGTGGTACATTGGCTGTCTAAGGGAGGGATCACTACCATGGTCATAATTTGACGGTCATTACCGCCAGCCTGGTGGCGGTGATACCGCCATGTTAACCGTGGCGGTCAGAAGACCGCCAGGGTCATAATAACCACCCAAGTCTTCCGGCTGGCTCTTCTAAATTGGAAATAAATAACACTTGCTAAACAAAGTCTCTATGTTGCTTTCATGGACCTTCACTCTGCTTTTGATTTGATTACCAGATGGAAACTATAGGAGGCTTTGGATAAAGTGGGTATACAGAGAAACTTAATTCACCTTCTAGTGAGGCTCCATGAAGATACATACGTCCAGGTGAGATGGGGGGAATCTGTGGTCCTGAAAGTTCAAACATGTTCCAACATCCCATTTGTCAGGGTTTCTACAGCAGCTTCTATGGGTAGGTAATTTCTAGGGCTCCCAGGATCTAAGTGACAGTACTTAGGGGGCAGGCCCCCCTCTATCAGGGGCCAGCAGACATGCTGAATCTGGGTCCAATTAAAACTGGTCAGCTAGTCCCTTCAGGAAAAATACCTTTTGGACTGGTTTGTGTTCTGTAGTCCCACAGGAGGTCAGACAGATGACCCACAGAGTCCGCTTTTTTCTCCTTGGTACAAGAGAGACCAGATCTAGTCCTTGAGAGCTGCTTTCTTTTCCAATCCTCTTCTAATCTTCTGCATGTTCAGAAAGCGTTCTAAAGATAATACTACAAGTAATTACATTTTAATCTAAGAGGGGATAACATTGGAACTGTACTTTTTCAACAAGCAGTTGCAAAGCCATTGTGTTTGGCTTTTTGGCAGTGGAAATGCTTGATAATAGTTTGGCAATTATCAGTGTATTTTTATAGCTGTCAAGGAAAGGAATGTCCATACTGAAACAACATCTTGGACTACAACAATATGATAGCTGGGAATTGAACCGATTTGTAGAGTTAACCTCTTGGGTGCCTTGGACGAGATGATCTCGTCCAAGGCTACAGTTCCCCTGTGCCTTGGACGAGATCATCTCGTCCATGGCACAGGGGAACTTGGGGGCGCGCTAGCGCGCCCCCCGTGCACCCCCCTTCCCCCCCCAAGTCGGGGATGGAAGGGGAAGACCTTCCCCTTCCACCCCCGACCCCCCACCCCCCCCCTGTGACGTCAGCGCGCGCGCGCGCGCGTAGATGTGTCACAGGGGCCTCCCTCGTCGAGCTGGAAGCTCTGCTTCCAGCGCGATTGAAAAAGACATGCAAAATAATTTCTTTTTCAATCACTTGGGAGGCCCGGAGGGGCTTCAAAGGGAAGGAAAAGTATTTCCTTCCCTTTGAAGTCCCTCCGAGGGTTTCAAAAGCCGGATTGCTTGCAATCCGGCTTTTGAAACCCCACTAGACACCAGGGATTTTTTTTTTTTCTTTTAAATTGACAAAAGGGAGCGACCCCTTGGGCAAGGGTCGCTCCCAGGGGGGGCATTTTTTTGAAAAGGCCTTTTCTGCCCCCCCTGGGGGCAGATCGGCCTTATTAGGCCGATCTGCCCCCAGGGGGGGCAGAAACCTCTAGGCACCAGGGACCATTTTATTTTATTTTTATTTTTATTTTTTTTTGTTTCATTTTTTTTTATTGAGGTGGGGAGCGACCCCTTAGGCCCCCTTATATTTTGGCATTTTTCTGCCCCCCTTGGGGGGTAGAAACCACTAGACACCAGGGATTTTTTTTTTTTTATTGTTATTGACAAAAGGGAGCGACCCCTTGGGCAAGGGTCGCTCCCAGGGGGGGCATATTTTCGGGAAGGCCTTTTCTGCCCCCCCTGGGGGCAGATCGGCCTACTATTAGGCCGATCTGCCCCCAGGGGGGGCAGAAACCTCTAGGCACCAGGGACCATTTTTTTTTTTTTTTTTCATTTTTTTTTTTTGGTGGGGAGAGACCCCTTAGGCAAGGGTCGCTCCCCTTGGGGGGAAATTATATTTTGGCCATTTCTGCCCCCCTTGGGGGCAGATTGGCCTATTTTGATGAGGCCAATCTGCCCCCAAGGGGGGTAGAAACCACTAGACACCAGGGATTTTTTTTTATTTTTATTGTTATTGACAAAAGGGAGCGACCCCTTGGGCAAGGGTCGCTCCCAGGGGGGGCATATTTTCGGGAAGGCCTTTTCTGCCCCCCCTGGGGGCAGATCGGCCTACTATTAGGCCGATCTGCCCCCAGGGGGGGCAGAAACCTCTAGGCACCAGGGACCATTATTTTTTTTTTTTTTCATTTTTTTTTTTTTGGTGGGGAGCGATCCCTTAGGCAAGGATCGCTCCCCTTGGGGGAAAATTATATTTTGCCCATTTCTGCCCCCCTTGGGGGCAGATTGGCCTATTTTGATGAGGCCAATCTGCCCCCAAGGGGGGTAGAAACCACTAGACACCAGGGAGTTTTTTCTTTGCGTGAATTTCACGCAAAGGGAGCGACCCCTTAGGCAAGGGTCGCTCCCTGGGGGGGAGGGCAATTTATTTTAGGCCATTTCTGCCCCCCCGGGGGACAGATCGGCCTATTATTAGGCCGAACTGCCCCCGGGGGGGGGGGCAGAACACTCTAGGCGCCAGGGCAATTTTTTTTTTGTGTTTTTTTTTTTTGTTGTTTCTTTTTTTAGAGATGGGGAGCGACCCATCAGGCAAGGGTCGCTCCCCTGGGGGGGCAAATTGTATTTAGACCATTTCTGCCCCCCTGGGGGCAGATTGGCCAATTTTAGGTCAATCTGCCCCCAAGGGGGCAGAAACCACTAGGCACCGGGGATTTGTTTTTTGGCGCCAATGTCACGCAGGGGGAGCGACCCCGTAGGCAAGGGTCGCTCCGGGGGGGGGTGGGGGTTGGGGGGGCAAATTTATTTTAGGGCATTTCTGCCCCCCCGGGGGACAGATCGGCCTATTATTAGGCCGAACTGCTCCCGGGGGGGGGGGCAGAACACTCTAGGCGCCAGGGCAATTTTTTTTTTGTGGTTTTTTTTGTGTTTTTTTTTCTTTTTTTAGAGATGGGGAGCGACCCATCAGGCAAGGGTCGCTCCCCTGGGGGGGCAAATTGTATTTAGACCATTTCTGCCCCCCTGGGGGCAGAAACCACTAGGCACCGGGGATTTGTTTTTTGGCGCCAATGTCACGCAGGGGAGCGACCCCGTAGGCAAGGGTCGCTCCCGGGGGGGGGTGGGTGTTGGGGGGGCAAATTTATTTTAGGCCATTTCTGCCCCCGGGGGGGGGGGGCAGAAACCTCTAGGCGCCAGGGGAATTTTTCTTTTTTTTTTTTTTTTTTTCTTTGTTTTTTTTTTTTAGAGATGGGGAGCGACCCATCAGGCAAAAGTCGCTCCCCTGGGGGACAAATTGTATTTAGGCCATTTCTGCCCCCCTTGGGGGCAGATTGGCTGAGTTTAGGTCAACCTGCCCCCAAGGGGGCAGAAACCACTAGGCACCGGGGATTTGTTTTTTGGTGCCAATGTCACGCAGGGGGAGCGACCCCGTAGGCAAGGGTCGCTCCCGGCGGGGAGGGTGGGGGTTGGGGGGCAAATTTATTTTAGGGCATTTCTGCCCCCCCCCTGGGGCCGGCTGAGCTACAGGCCAAACACCACAGGTAGGCACCTTGCAAAAAACACCTCTGTTTTCTGTGAAAAAATATGTTGTGTCCACGTTGTGTTTTGGGCCATTTCCTTTTGTGGGCGCTAGGCCTACCCACAGAAGTGATGTACCATTTGTATCGAGAGACTTAGGGGAACGCTGGGTGGAAGGAAATTTGTGGCTCCTCTCAGATTCCAGAACTTTCTGTCACCGAAATGAGAGGAAAAAGTGTTTTTTGGGCCAAATTTTGATGTTTGCAAAGGATTCTGGGTAACATAACCTGGTCAGAGCCCCGCAAGTCACCCCATCTTGGATTCCCCTGGGTTTCTAGTTTTCAAAAATGCACTGGTTTGCTAGGTTTCCTCAGGTGTCGGCTGAGCTACAGGCCAAAATCCACAGGTAGGCACTGCTTTTTATAAAAAAATGTGATGTGTCCACGTTGTGTTTTGGGCCCTTTCCTTTTGTGGGCGCTAGTCCTACCCACACAAGTGAGGTATCATTTTTATCGGGAGACTTGGGGGAACGCTGGGTAGAAGGAAATTTGTGGCTCCTCTCAGATTCCAGAACTTTCTGCCACAGAAATGTGAGTAACATGTGTATTTTTAGCCAAATTTTGAGGTTTGCAAAGGATTCTGGGTAACAGAACCTCGTCCGAGCCCCGCAAGTCACCCCTCCTTGGATTCCCCTAGGTCTCTAGTTTTCAGAAATGCACAGGTTTGGTAGGTTTCCCTAGGTGCCGGCTGAGCCAGAGGCCAAAATCTACAGGTAGGCACTTCGCAAAAAACACCTCTTTTTTTTTCCAAAATTTAGGATGTGTCCACGTTGCGCTTTGGGGTGTTTCCTGTCGCCGGCGCTAGGCCTACCCACGCAAGTGAGGTATCATTTTAATCGGGAGACTTGGGGGAACGCTGGGTGGAAGGAAATTTGTAGCTCCTCTCAGATTCCAGAACTTTCTGCCACAGAAATGTGAGGGACATGTGTTTTTTTAGCCAAATTTTGAGGTTTGCAAAGGATTCTGGGTAACAGAACCTGGTCCGAGCCCCGCAAGTCACCCCTCCTTGGATTCCCCTAGGTCTCTAGTTTTCAGAAATGCACAGGTTTGGTAGGTTTCCCTAGGTGCCGGCTGAGCTAGAGGCCAAAATCTACAGGTAGGCACTTCACAAAAAACACCTCTGTTTTTCCCCAAAATTTAGGATGTGTCCACGTTGCGCTTTGGGGTGTTTCCTGTCGCCGGCGCTAGGCCTACCCACGCAAGTGAGGTATCATTTATATCGGGAGACTTGGGGGAACGCTGGGTGGAAGGAAATTTGTAGCTCCTCTCAGATTCCAGAACTTTCTGCCACAGAAATGTGAGGGACATGTGTTTTTTTATCCAAATTTTGAGGTTTGCAAAGGATTCTGGGTAACAGAACCTGGTCCGAGCCCCGCAAGTCACCCCTCCTTGGATTCCCCTAGGGCTCTAGTTTTCAGAAATGCACAGGTTTGGTAGGTTTCCCTAGGTGCCGGCTGAGCTAGAGGCCAAAATCTACAGGTAGGCACTTCGCAAAAAACACCTCTGTTTTTTTCCAAAATTTAGGATGTGTCCACGTTGCGCTTTGGGGTGTTTCCTGTCGCCGGCGCTAGGCCTACCCACGCAAGTGAGGTATCATTTTTATCAGGAGACTTGGGGGAACGCTGGGTGGAAGGAAATTTGTAGCTCCTCTCAGATTCCAGAACTTTCTGCCACAGAAATGTGAGGGACATGTGTTTTTTTAGCCAAATTTTGAGGTTTGCAAAGGATTCTGGGTAACAGAACCTGGTCCGAGCCCCGCAAGTCACCCCTCCTTGGATTCCCCTAGGTCTCTAGTTTTCAGAAATGCACAGGTTTGGTAGGTTTCCCTAGGTGCCGGCTGAGCTAGAGGCCAAAATCTACAGGTAGGCACTTCGCAAAAAACACCTCTGTTTTTTTCCAAAATTTAGGATGTGTCCACGTTGCGCTTTGGGGTGTTTCCTGTCGCCGGCGCTAGGCCTACCCATGCAAGTGAGGTATCATTTTTATCGGGAGACTTGGGGGAACGCTGGGTGGAAGGAAATTTGTAGCTCCTCTCAGATTCCAGAACTTTCTGCCACAGAAATGTGAGGGACATGTGTTTTTTTAGCCAAATTTTGAGGTTTGCAAAGGATTCTGGGTAACAGAAACTGGTCCGAGCCCAGCAAGTCACCCCTCCTTGGATTTCCCTAGGTCTCTAGTTTTCAGAAATGCACAGGTTTGGTAGGTTTCCCTAGGTGCCGGCTGAGCTAGAGGCCAAAATCTACAGGTAGGCACTTCGCAAAAAACACCTCTGTTTTTTTCCAAAATTTAGGATGTGTCCACGTTGCGCTTTGGGATGTTTCCTGTCGCCGGCGCTAGGCCTACCCACGCAAGTGAGGTATCATTTTTATCGGGAGACTTGGGGGAACGCTGGGTGGAAGGAAATTTGTAGCTCCTCTCAGATTCCAGAACTTTCTGCCACAGAAATGTGAGGGACATGTTTTTTTTTAGCCAAATGTTGAGGTTTGCAAAGGATTCTGGGTAACATAACCTGGTCCGAGCCCCGCAAGTCACCCCTCCTTGGATTCCCGTAGGTCTCTAGTTTTCAGAAATGCACAGGTTTGGTAGGTTTCCCTAGGTGCCGGCTGAGCTAGAGGCCAAAATCTACAGGTAGGCACTTCGCAAAAAACACCTCTGTTTTTTTCCAAAATTTAGGATGTGTCCACGTTGCGCTTTGGGGTGTTTCCTGTCGCCGGCGCTAGGCCTACCCACGCAAGTGAGGTATCATTTTTATTGGGAGACTTGGGGGAACGCTGGGTGGAAGGAAATTTGTAGCTCCTCTCAGATTCCAGAACTTTCTGCCACAGAAATGTGAGGGACATGTGTTTTTTTAGCCAAATGTTGAGGTTTGCAAAGGATTCTGGGTAACAGAACCTGGTCCGAGCCCCGCAAGTCACCCCTCCTTGGATTCCCCTAGGTCTCTAGTTTTCAGAAACGCACAGGTTTGGTAGGTTTCCCTAGGTGCCGGCTGAGCTAGAGGCCAAAATCTACAGGTAGGCACTTCGCAAAAAACACCTCTGTTTTCTCCCAAAATTGTCGATGTGTCCACGTTGCGCTTTGGGGCGTTTCCTGTCGCGGGCGCTAGGCCTACCCACGCAAGTGAGGTATCATTTTTATCGGGAGACTTGGGGGAACATAGATTAGCAAAACAAGTGCTATTGCCCCTTGTCTTTCTCTACATTTTTTCCTTCCAAATATAGGAGAGTGTGTAAAAAAGACATCTATTTGAGAAATTCCCTATAATTCACATGCTTGTATGGTCACCCCGGAATTCAGAGATGTGCAAATAACCACTGCTCCTCAGCACCTTATCTTGTGCCCTTTTTGGAAATGCAAAGGTTTTCTTGATAGCAATTTTTTACTCTTTATATTTCAGCAAATGAATTGCTGTATACCCGGTATAGAATGAAAACGCACTGCAGGGTGCAGCTCATTTATTGGCTCTGGGTTCCTCGGGTTCTTGATGAACCTACAAGCCCTATATATCCCCGCAACCAGAGGAGGCCAGCAGACGTAACGGTATATTGCTTTCCATAATCTGACATTGCAGGGAAAAGTTACAGAGTAAAACATAGAGAAAAATGTATGTGTTTTTCACCTCAATTTCAATATTTTTCTTTTTCAGCTGTTATTTTCTGTAGGAAACCCTTGTAGGATCTACACAAATGACCCCTTGCTGAATTCAGAATTTTGTCTACTTTTCAGAAATGGTTAGGTTTCTGGGATCCAGTATTGGTTTCATGCCCATTCCTGTCACTGACTGGAAGGAGGCTGAAAGCACAAAAAATTGCAAAAATGGGGTATGCCCCAGTAAAATGCCAAAATTGTGTTGAAAAATTGGGTTTTCTGATTCAAGTCTGCCTGTTCCTGAAAGCTAGGAAGCTGCTGAGTTTAGCACTACAAACCCTTTGTTGATGCCATTTTCGGGGGGAAATCCACAAGCCTTCTTCTGCAGCCACTTTTTCCATTTTTTTAAAAAAAACGAAATTTTCACTGTATTTTGGCCAATTTCTTGGCCTCCTTCAAGGGAACCCACAAAGTCTGGGTACCTCTAGAATCCCTAGGATGTTGGAAAAAAAGGACGCAAATTTGGCTTGGTTAGCTTATGTGAACAAAAAGTTATGAGGGCCTAAGCGCGAACTGCCCCAAATAGGCAAAAAAAGGCCTGGCACAGGAGGGGGAAAAGGCCTGGCAGCGAAGGGGTTAAAATAGTACCACCAATGAACAGTGTTATGCAAAGGAGACACAAGAAGAACTTTGTATTGGATGTGGTAACTTAACCCTTTTTGTGCATTGGAAACCCCGAGCTGTCCGATTTCACAGTGCTCATGTGGGTGAGATGGCTCACGGCTATCGGCTCACATGGCCCTTGAAAACCCTTTGATGCGGGCACCAGAGAGATCTTATTTCGATATTTTTAACCTTGGTTGCTAGGGAACAGCTTTGCCAGCAACCAAGGCAAAAAATATCCCCACCCTGAAATGGCGATCGGTGTGCTGTGCATGCAGACGTTATTACAGAGAAAACAAAATTAAAATAAACTGATCAGCTCAATTGCTTTCATTTTTGTTTGGTGCACAGGGGTATATCCCAGCCCCCTCTGCACCAATTTCAATGGGAGAGGTACCATTGGAAGGGGGAGAATCTCCCCTTCTCCAAAGATACCTTTGCCTTATGGATCCCTGCTTGGTATCTCCTCAGGAGGGTGATCCCCAAGCAGGGATACACTCCACTAGGCCACCAGGGACCAGGGACAGGCAAGGACTTTTGCTCCCCATTAATGATTTTTTTATAATTCAGTCTTTCGACCCCCCGGGGTGGCAGATGGGGGCAATAGCTCCTAATATGCCCCATGGGGGGGGGGCAGAAATCCTACTAACCACCAGAGACTTTTTGTTTATTTAGAAAAGTGAGGGTGCTGCCCAGAATGGGCAAGACAATGCCCCACCCACTCCCCGAAATAGGAACCCTTCTGCCCCCCCAGGTGGCAGAAGGGGGTTATTACCCCCAATCTGAACCCCTCAGGGCAAAAAGGCCACTAGGAGCCAGGGATTGTTTTTTAGAAACATCGAAGGCAAGGGGCTATCCAGAACGGGCATGCCAATGCTCCTCCCTGAAAAATTGGCGCAGTCTCTCTGCCCCCCAGGTGAAAGAAAACCCACTAGACACCAGGATTCTATTTGATAAAAGTGGGTTGCAGACTGCCCACCATGGGCATGGCTATGCCCCCAGCCCATAAATGGATATCAAAGTCTGTCTGCCTCCCTCAGGGGCAGATAGGGTAATTACCCCTGATATGTCCCCCAGGGGGGAAGTCCACTAGATGCCAGGGAATATATATATATATTTTAAATATATGGGGTGGGTGTTGCCCACAATGGGCATGGCCATTCCCCCACCCCAAATAATTGGGGACACAGTCTTTCTGCCCCTTCCTTTTGGGGGGCAGATAGAGGTAATTACCCCGGATCCCCCTCCCGGGGGGATAACAGACACCCCTCTAGATGCCAGGGAATAAACAAAAATGGGGGTGGGGGCTGCCCACAACATGGGCATGGTGATGCCCTTACCCCAACTGAAGCAGGCAACAGTCTTTCTGCCTCCCTGCTCTGGACTATAGCATCTCATCCCATTGGCAAGCAAGAGGACATTTGACTCTTTTGTTTGTTGATTTTACATAAGATACAGGAGATCTTGGCTAACTCCCAATATTGTCCAACTTGAAATGGTGAGCGGTAACACTTTGTGGACTTGGATACTCTGCCTTCAGGAAGTAACTACTAGATTCAGACACTTTTAAAAACTGAACATCTGGGGCAGCCCAGAGTGGTGTGGTTCACATGCACCACACCATTTTCTTACCCGCAATGCCCTGCAAACCTCCAACTTTGCCTGAAAGCATGTATTTTCCCTACATTTCTGGGATGGGAACATACAAAATCTGTAAGAATCCACAAACTTCCTACCTACCTTCCAGCATTGCCCCATCTGTATCGCCTCAAAGTACATTAAAAAAAATCTGCCCTTTTTGACCCTCTATGGTTCCCACACAATTTCTCCATGTTTTCGTACTTTCCATGTTGCAGGCACTTGGCACACCCACACAACTGAGTTATCATTTTTATTGGGAGACCAAGGGGAAATGCTGGGTGGTGGGAAATGTGTGCTAGTGTGGTGATCCTAAAACTTTTCTGCACAGAAATATGAGGAAAGCATGACTTTGTAGCTAGCTTTAACCTCATGTTTAATAAGATATTGAGGTTAAGGCTGTGGTGAATATCTAATGGGTTTTACATGGTAGAGGGAATCTTTATCCCACCCTACCTGGTTGTGGTACAATGCAGGAGTCTGCACCAGAGCCCAGTCAGCAACATAGGCTTCCTTTATAACATCTGGCACCAGGACTGAGAAAGAAGGCAAATTACATCTTCCCCAAATGAGAGCTTGTGGACAAATTCAGATGGGCAGTTTTTTCTGCCAATAGAACCTTACAGTTTACGTTTTCCCATAATATTACTTCAATGGTGCACTCTATATCCCCTCAATTTGAATATTTGATTCATAGACCCTGTCAGGTGGGGAGACATGCATGTCTACTTTCTCAATTACAAGAAAGCCATTTGTTGCTGTCACATCCAGATAATCTATAAGATTCTGGCCGCACATTCTGACCTCTGCCACGCTGTGTAGCAGAGTCACTGCCCATGTCCTATTCTTTATCAATGTTTTCAGCGTGACTGTCATCTTTAATTGAAATTGCAGTCACATTTTTCTTTTTAAATTGGGGCTTTTGCTGAGGAGTTTTTAATGTAAGTTTTTGAGGAACCTCATGAGTCCTTCTTCGGGTTTGCGTAGTCACTTTGCATTTCTGATCATCCCACTCTCTCACTCCATTTGTCCAGTGTGTCCTGAAAGGAGCAGGAGGGACGTGTATCAGTGTACTGATATCTATCAGGAGTTTTTAAAGTTTGTCTGTTTGGAGATTCGATCTTTTCTCAGAGGCCTCTGGTTGTGGAGATTCTCTTCTCTGGCTTCTCCTGTCTTTATTTTGTTTTTGATTATCTCAGCATTTTTTCGAACCCTACAGTGCTTTTTTAGTACCTTCCTTGCCGGTGGTACTTTGAATTTGTGATTTAGTTGGTCTGGCCCAAAGACTATCCTGTCCTACAATAGTATAGGTTTCAGAGATAATGGGCCATATTTATACTTTTTGACGCAAAACTGCGCTAACGCAGTTTTGCGCCAAAAAAATTATCGCTGGCTAACGCCATTCTGAAGCACCATGCGGGCGCCGTATTTATTGAATGGCGTTAGCCGGCGTTAGCCGACCGGCGCTGCCAGGTGTGCGTGAAAAAAAACGACGTACACCAGGCAGCGCCGGCGTAGGGAAAAATGGCGTTTGGGCGTCCCAAAATGGGGCAAGTCAGGCTGAGGCAAAAAAATCGTCTTAACCCGATTTTAACCCGATTTGCGCCATTTTTTGGGGGCGCCCAGACGCCATTAACATGACCCCTGTCTTAGCAAAGACAGGAGTCATGCCCCCTTGCCCAATGGCCATGCCCAGGTGACTTATGTCCCCTGGGCATGGTCATTGGGCATAGTGGCATGTAGGGGGGCACAAATCAGGCCCCCCTATGCCACAATTTGTTTTTAAAAAAAATACTTACCACAACTTACCTTTTCTTCCCTGGGATGGGTCCCTCCATCCTTGGGTGTCCTCCTGGGGTGGGCAAGGGTGGCAGGGGGTGTCCCTGGGGGCAGGGGAGGGCACCTCTGGGCTCATTCTGAGCCCACAGGTCTCTTAACGCCTGCCCTGACCCAGGCGTTAAAAAGAGGCGCAAATGCAGGTTTTTTTGCCCCGCCCACTCCCGGGCGTCATTTTTGCCCGGGAGTATAAATACCACACACATGCCTGGGAGTCATTTTTTAAGACGGGAACGCCTACCTTGCATCTCATTAACGCAAGTAAGGTGTTCACGCAAAAAAATTACGCTAACTCCATGAACTTTGGCGCTAGACGCGTCTAACGCCAAAGTATAAATATGGAGTTAGTTTTGCGTCGAATTTGCGTAAAAAAAAACAACGCAAATTCGGGGCAAACGGAGTATAAATATGCCCCAATATTTGGCAGCTCAGGCTTCTGTTCTGCTTGAGGAATCTCCCAGAGCCATTTGGGAATGGCCAACACTGCTGCTTTCCCTTTAAGGTTACTTAAAATAATTGAACACACTGTGTGAAAATTGTGCATCAGTTTCATCCCCAGGTCCAGGGAGGTCTTTGTTCTTTTTGAATTTATTTTAACACTTCTGGGAAATTGGCAAGTGCCAGGGTACTGTGTGTGATATTGTAAATTATGGCGAAGACTGAACCCCAAGTGATACAGTCCTCTAGTGAGGGAACCCTACCACATGGCAAGCACATTGTGAGAATTCCATATTTGTCTTGGGGTCCCATATGGAGAAACACTGCTTCCAGCTGATTTGTTTTTTTGTACAATGCAGAATATAGGCCCTCATTATGAACTTGGTGGTAACCACCACCAACTGCTGTGCTGACGGTGAACAAAAGACCACCATGGGCGGTGGACTACACAGCGCCAAATAATGGTGTCACAAACACAGTCCGCCCAAAAATTGACAACCTCCACTCACTGCCAGGGCCAACAATGGCGGAAAGGCAGGACACAGCACCCTGCCACCACCATCCCTACAAACCCGCCGCCCACCAAATAATGATGCACAAATCAGCGGACAGTGGAACAGTCATTGGGCCTGATTCTGACTTTGGTGGGCGGCGGAGGCCGCCCGCCAAAGTCCCGCCGACAAATGACCGCACCGCGGTCAAAAGACCGCGGCGGCCATTCTTACATTTCCGCTGGGCCGGCGGGCGCTCTCCAAAAGAGCGCCCGCCGGCCCAGCGGAAATGCCCCTGCAACGAGGATGCCGGCTCCGAATGGAGCCGGCGGAGTTGCAGGGGTGCGACGGGTGCATTGGCACCCGTCGCGTATTTCAGTGTCTGCATTGCAGACACTGAAATACTTTGTGGGGCCCTCTTACGGGGGCCCCTGCAGTGCCCATGCCATTGGCATGGGCACTGCAGGGGTCCCCAGGGGCCCCGTGGCACCCCCTACCGCCATCCTGTTCCTGGCGGGAGACCCGCCAGGACCAGGATGGCGGTAGGGGGTGTCAGAATCCCCATGGCGGCGGAGCGCGCTCCGCCGCCATGGAGGATTCTCCCGAGCAGCGGAAAGTCGGCGGGAGACCGCCGACTTTCCGTTTCTGACCGCGGCTGAACCGCCGCGGTCAGAATGCTCGACGGAGCACCGCCAGCCTCTTGGCGGTGCTCCCGTGGTCGGTGACCCTGGCGGTCACCGACCGCCAGGGTCAGAATGACCCCCATTGTCAGTAATGACCACCGCACTCAGAAATGGGAAAGGCCAACAACAGAAGCACACATTGGCAAATTTGGAAACCACACAGCTTACACACATCCACACCACTATAAAACATACTCATACACAACCCACAATCCTTTGCAACACCAACAGCACCACAGAAAACCATAACCACAATACACATTCAAACAACCACCACACAAGTCACACACACAACACACCACCCACAACACATACCATGTCAGCCCCTAAGTACCCCGCTTCACCGACAGGAAACTGAGGATCATAGTGGATGAAATAATCAGGGTCAAGCCACAGCTATTTGGGGCACAGGTGAAGCAGACGCCCTCGGTCAAGAAGATAGAGCTATGGCAGAGGATTGTCAACAAGGTCAATGCAGTAGGAATCCATCCACGCACAAGGGAAGACTTCAGGAAGAGATTGAATGACCTGGGGGGCAATGTGCGTTCCATGGTATCACAACACAACATTGCCGTACAGAAGGCTTGCGGTGGTCCCCCACCTCCTCACCCCCGAATACACCTACTGGGAGGAAAGGGTCATGGCTATCCTTCACCCGGAGGGCCTCACTGGACTCCCTGGAGGACTGGACTTGGGTAAGTCAACTACACCTGCAATGCATGTATTACCCCATCCCTCACACTACTACCATGCCCCCATCCCCTACCTAGCCCACAACACCCACACACTCCTACCCATGTTCCCTGCATGCCCAAAACCCCCATACAAATCACTTTCCAGCCCCGTGCAAAGTCATCAACTCATACACGAAATGGCACGAGCACCACAACATCCAGAATGCACCACTCCCCCCTCACCAAATACATCCGAAACAACACCAAGCGACCCTGCATGCTACCACATGGGAATGGAACCACCAATAACCCATAAGCAGTGCTACAAGGGGCAAGAAAGTACAGAACACCCACATCTCTGTTCTCACACACACAGGCACCACCACACATGCCACCCGAATGGTGATGTCAAGGAATGCCAGTACTCCAACTGAAGATGAAGGCCCCACTCAGAAGTGTGCAGAAGGATGCCTGGACACAGAGGAGATCCCTGGCCCATCCGACCGCCCTGGACATATATCCTCCAGTAGCCTCACCCAGGATACCACTGACACCCCTACCACTCAGCCATCCCCATCAGCTCTGGCCCAACGCCTCCACACCAGTGTCTCTAGGCCACAGACTGGCTGCCCACAAGAACAGAGGCCCAAGTCTCCACCCACCACCAGGCAGGATGAAGGGTCCAGTGCAAGTGGGACTGCCAGACCTGTGCAGGGGACACAGGTACAGGGGCTAGGGCCATTAGAACGGGAGCAGTGGGTCAGGGGGATGGCCCATGTAGGGACGCTGCTGCCCCAGATGCCATTGCTGAGGTCCTGTACCCCAGGTGACACCAGCACCCCTTCCCCTGCAGCCCAGCTACCCACTTGCAAAAGTGCCCTCAGACCCAGATATCCTGGTGAAACACCAGCCAAGACCAAGACCACGGCCAGGAAGTGACTCTGCCCTGAACTGTCTCCCTTGTGTGCCACTGAACTACCTTGTTGACATGCCACTGCCATTTCACCATCTTCCAATAGCTCCATGGACTATGCCCCTGTACAACCAACAGCTGTGGAAAATTACCTCAGTATATTGTTCACCATGTGTCCAATGCCTTTAGCTGTCCCATCACTCATGGATGTTTTTGTTTAAATAAATACACCTGTGCACTCAAAATATCTTCTCTTCATTAATATGAGCAAACAAATGTAAATGTGAATATAGTAGCCAGTTTCCATCATAATGCTGTGTTATTGCATGAGGGGTCTAACAGATTGCAGTGCTCAAAGCATGTCACACTGTACATTCCTATGCTTTAACACGCATCTCCTTCTTCACACATGAGGTCTACACATCACTGGTAAGGGACACCACAGCACTTTGCATATGTCACCCTGTAAACCCATTGGTAACATAGACCACTACCTGAGAGTCACTGGAAGTATAGCCAGATTAGCTGGGTCCTGACATTTATGTCTTCCCCCTCCTCTTCCCCATCACTCTCATCCATAGTCTGAGGTGGCAGGGGTGGTTGGACAGCACCCACCTCATCCAGCAGTGGAATAGCTTTACTCAGAGTCAAGTTGTGCAGCATGCAGCAGGTCACCACTATCTGACACACCTTGTCAGGGACATAGCACAGGGACCCTCCAGAGAGATGGAGGCAGCGAACCTTGCCTTTAGCATTCCTATGGTCCTCTCAATAACCCCCCTAGTGCAACCATGTGCCTCATTATAATGGATTTCTGCATCTGTCCTGGGATTCCTCACAGGTGTCAGGAACCATTACATGTTTGGGTAGCCAGTCTCCCCTGCAAACATGGATGAAAGAGGGTTGAAACACACAAAACCTGTTTGCAGACAGCCTGCCTGTCAGCTTTGTAACTGATCCAGAGTCATAAACACTCACCTATGAGACAAGCTCTGTCCCCCTGTAGTTGTCCCATCATGTGTGGCACACTGCTGTTCCTCAGGACAAAGGAGTCATGCACCGATCCTTGGAACCTTGCATTGACATGAGTAATGGACTGATCAGCGGTACACTCCAATTGGACATTCATGGAGTGAAAGCTTTTATGATTTGTGGACACCTGTTCATTTACTGTTGGGGGTATGGGAGCTATGTGGGTACCATCAATAGCACCTATCATATGGGGAATAATTGTATAAGCATAAAATCCAGATTTGATGGAGGTGAGATCAGCCCTTTGGGGAAACCGGGCATAACTCTGCGGGTGTTGCATGAAGGAATCCAGAAATTTGGACAGGATGTGGCTGAACATTGGCTGAGATATATCAGCTGCCATGCCCACTGTCACTTAGAATGATCCTGTGGCCAGAAAATGTAGCACAGATAGTACCTGCACAGTTGTAGGGATGACATGGGGATTCCTATTAGCTGGCAACAGAACAGGCTCCATTTGTGCGCCAGTTCCAGGAAAGTGGCTTGATTCGCGCGGTAAGTGATGATGATGTGACTTCCTCTATGGTAGCCTGATCAACCAGGGGTCTGTAAACAGATGGGGACCTCCCTTGCCACATGGGTCTGCACCTATGGGGGGAAAAGAGACACTCTGAGTTGCCACAAACACTTCAATCACAATATCCCACAATTCAACTTCTACATGCAACACTATTGCCCCTCACACAGACGCAGAGCAATTGATAATCCTGTCAGGGTATTGTCTGGTGTGGTGTGTTTATTGCATTGCATCAAAGTGTAGGCACACTTCCCACTATGAGTCCATGAGGAGGATCACTGATCATACTATTACTCGACCAAGGGGAGAGGAAATGGAGCCATTGATTAGGACCCTAGACACACTATGAAGGTATGGTGTATGCAAAATGGCAGCCCCCTGCCCTACAGGTAGTGTAGTATAGGAAGTGACTTAATTCCACTGGCAGCAGTCGTCATGGCGGTAGGCGGTGTTCACCGCCGTGCACCTCTTCATTGGATAACATTGGCATCTATGGGGAAGCAGGGCCAATCACAGTCACTGCCAGCGGTGATGGTGCACACCCCCGTAGTAAATACCACCATTTTGCTATGCCCTTGCCACTTGACTCCTGCACCGCAAGAGGAACGGAACTCCACTGCGTGAGCTGCTGTGTCCAGACTCTGGTCCTTATAATGGCACACGGGCCCCGGCCTTCACCACGGAGGAGCTTGAGAAGCTGGTGGAATGGGTCCTACCCCTGTATGCAAAGCTGTATGGGTGACCAGAGGCTCAGGTAAGTTGCTATTATTCCTTCTTTAATGTGTGTGAATGTGGTGGATGCCTGTAGGCATTTTTGTTGGCTGTGTGGATGCTTACCTGTAATGTGCCTGGCAGTTGTCTTGGCTATTGTCAATATGTGTGTCTCCATGGGCCATGTGAGGTCGAACTGGCATGCCATTTGTGTATGGGACACCCTCACTGACATCTGTTTCTTTACTCTGTGTGTCCCATGCAGGACAGTGCCCATCAGAAGAAAGGAATGTGGCAAGCCATCATCAAGGCAGAGGGGACCCTGGGGGTTTACAACCGGCAGAGCACCCACTGCAGGAAGTGGAGGGAGGACCTGCGGCACTAGGCCAGGAAGACTGGAGAGGCCCAGCCTGAGAAGGCCTCCCAACAAGGGAGAGGTGCCCATCAGACCCTGACCTCCCTAATGGCCTGCATGCTGGCTGTGGCCTATCCCAATATGGATGGGCGCTTGAAGGCAGCACAGCAGCCACAAAGGGATGAGTACCTACACTAATGTGATGCTACTATGCTGAGTGTAGTTAGGTGTCATGGGGTTCATGCAGTGTAGTGGCAGGCTCATAGACAGGTGTGTCCCTGCAGTCCTTCCCCCCTCTATATCCGTGAGATAGTATCCTTAAGTAGATATGGCTAGGATTGTAGGCCTGTGAGGGGTCCCCTGTTTGGGCTATTGGTTTATTGTGTCCCATTGCAAAGTGTATCGGAGTAGAGGGCCAGGATGGTCATGTAGTGTTCTGTGGGATGTTTCCTAGAAGTCAGAGGCATATTCAGGTGAATTATTCTGTCTGCTGGGGGTTAGTCATGAGATGGGTGGAGGTGTATGTGTGCAAACAGGTATGTTTGATCTAGATCTGACCTACCTCTTTCTTGTTTCCCCCCCCCCCCCTTGTACTCTTGTGTCCTTGTGTGCTTTAGCATCATCTGGTTAGGGAGCTGAGGCACCAGTGAGTGGGGATGCTGCAGCCCACAGTTCCCAGGAGGCAGAGTCCACCTACGCCAAGTGGACCAGTGGGTTGGAGGGAGAGGGGAATACCACGGGAGAGGCAATTACCACTGGAGGTAGTGACTCAGATACCACCTCCAAAGGCAGCTCCCTGGTGGTGGCGGTGCATACTGGGCCCATCCATTCCTTGTCATTTTCTGCCACCCCCATTCCATCACCACCCTCCCAGTAGCTCCCTAGAGTGTAATCTGTGCCTACTCTCCCAGGAGGGTGGGTGTCTCCTTTACCCCAGGCACCTCATCTCCTGCCCCTGTTAGCCATGCTGCCCTCACTGAGGAGACTATTGACCACCTGAGAAGTATCTATGTTGGTCAGACAACCATTGTGAATGCCATCCAGGGGCTGGCATCCCAGATGCAGCAATGCGTTCCTGGAAGGCATTCACTGTGCCATGTCTGGCCTCCAGAGATCTTTTCAGGCTCTGGCCTCGTTTGATGGCAGCCAGTGTCCCTAGTCTTTCCGTCCCGCTCCCACTACCTCTACCCCTTCCAGCACCCCACTCCCTTCTCCCATCACAAGCACCCATCCAGATATCCATGCACCCAAATCAACACCCAAGAAGCATGCAGACAAACACAAGCACCACACGTCCCACCACATGAAGGCACACACCCAACATTCAAAGGCAGTTACAGCAACATCTACCCCCCGCTGTGTCCACCCCTCCTTCTCCCAGGATACAGAAACGATACCAGACATCCACTCCACACATATCCACCAAACATGGGCATACTGTACAGGCAACTGCATTGAAGAACAGCAGACCTATACCTCATACCTCCACTCTCTCATCCTCCACTCCCAAACCTGTTTCCAAAACCCATCCAGCTGCACCTCGTAAGCTTTCCCTCTCCCATGTTGACCTGTCCGAACCCACTAGCCCACCCGTCTTGTCCCTAAACATTCCCTTGGCCTTCAAAAACCCACTCCTTCCTCATCCAAATCCTCCACCGTCCGCCCTACCCATTCCTGTTCCTCTTCCCCAGAGAAAAAGACCTGTGTTGTCCCTGGTCCCTCTGCCAGGCCCACTCCTCCTACTCCCAAGGGCAAGCCCAAACCCTCTCCACCTCCAGAACCTGTGCCCAAGACCTCCCCTTCCAAACCTGAGTCCCGCCCCCGCCAGCCCCCGAGCCCTGAAGTGCCTCGCTGCCCCATTGATGCCCCTCCTCAGTGGAGTGATCCTTTACACTGTGGGAGTCAAGTGTTGGCTCTCTTTGCCCTACTGGGACTTTGTACTGGCCAATGGCCTTTTGTAAATAATTTTTATAAATAAAACTTGCTACTCAGCAAACCTGTTGGTGCTAAATTGAGCTGTTGTGCAGTGTTTCACTTTGGGGGTTGGTGTGCGCGGGTGTGTGCAGTGTTGCAGGTATTTGTTGGCTTGTGTCTGTGTTGGAAAATGGGTTATTGGTAAGGGCAGGTAGGTACCTACACCTAGCAACAAGCCACTAACCTCCACCTAGGTACAGTTAGGTCTCAGTAAATTAATCCCAGCTCAACCCTTGGTAGCTTGGCAATGAGCGTCAAGGCTTAACTTAGGAGACAAAGGTGGTCATTACGACCCTGGCGGATAACTTCCGCCAGGGACGCGGTGGCACCGCCGACAGGCCGGCGGTGCCCCGCGGGGCATTCTGACCGCGGCGGCTTAGCCGCGGTCAGAGAAGGGAAACCGGCGGTCTCCCGCCGGTTTCCCGCTGCCCCCAAGGAATCCTCCAAGCTGCGCCGGCTTGGGGATTCCGACTCCCCCTCCCGCCATCCAGTTCCTGGCGGTTTTCCCGCCGGGAACCGGATGGCGGGAGGGGGAGTCGCGGGCCCCCGTAAGAGGGCCCCAAAATGTATTTCACTGTCTGCCTTGCAGACAGTGAAATACGCGACGGGTGCAACAGCACCCGTCGCACCTTCCCACTCCGCCGGCTCTATTACGAGCCGGCATCCTCGTAGGAAGGGAGTTTTTCCCTGGGCTGGCGGGCGGTCTTTTGGAGACCGCCCGCCAGCCCAGGGAAAAACTCATAATACCCTCCGCGGTCTTCTGACCGCGGAGCGGTATTAAGGAGGGCGGAATTCTGGCGGGCGGCCTCCGCCGCCCGCCGGAATCGTAATGAGGGCCAAAGTGTAAAGCATTCAAATATCACAAAACAGTAATCAAATAAAACACAGGAAACAGTTTAAAAATCCAAAACCAATTTATAAAAATAGTTTATATTTTTATCTTTAAAATGACACAAAAACGATTAAAATCGGTTCAGGGGAACCGGAGATATGAATTTTTAAAGAATTATTACTTTTCTAGCGCTTAGAAACAAAAAGCGCCAATCGGGTCATCTGGTTGCACCTCGACCGGGGCAAAGTCAAACTTTTAGGCCGACCGCGATGGAGCCCTGCTCGGCTACAGGTCGCGGGAGGCCTCGGTTAAAAAGTTACCTTCTGACTTAGTCTTTATTTTGACGTTTTTCTTCACCGGGACGAACCTGCCAGTTGAATCCGACCTCCTGGAGCCCTTGTCCGGATACGCGATGTGGGTTTCCTCGGTGGAGACTTTTACCTTCGGACTTAGTCGTTTTTTCGAGATGAAAATCCTTCGACCGGGGTAAACCTGGATCTTGATCCGACGTCCATGGAGCCCTTCTCGGATACGATGGCTGGGAGGTCCCGGTCAACTTTTTACGTAGAACTTAGTCTCTTTTTTGGATGTTTTTCTTTACCGGGACGAACCACGAAGTCAGGCCGCGTCGCGGTTGAGGCAAGCCGGCTAGAATTTCCGCGGTGGGTCGGTCCCTCTCTGGAGCTTTTTTCCAAAAATTCTCAAATCTTTTCCAAACTTCTGGGGCTTCACCCAGATGTTCTTTTAAGGTTCTTTTGGGGTCCACAGCTCACCCCAAGGGTCCAGAAGTTCTGTGATGGTCCTTGGGGGGTGCGGACTTCAACTCCCAGAATGCACCTGGAGCAAACTCCTTTTTGGCCACTGGACAGTGGTCAGCTGGTCGCTTTCTTCAGGAGTTGGTGCAGGGGACTCTAGTTTAGCAATTTTTCACCTGTAGCAAACAGGGAGTCCCTCCTTGAACCAGTTGAAGCCAGGTAAAGTCCTTCTTGTGGTGAAGCCCAAGTGTGCAGCTGGTGCAGTCCTTCTGAGTGCAGGTTCCAGGTGCAGGCCAGGGGTCCAGCAGGGCAGTCCTTCTTCTTCTTTAGTTCCTTTCTTGTTGAATTCTGGAGGGGATCTCAGGTGTGGGTGCAGGTCTGCCAGTTTTATCCTTGCTCCTGGGTGAAAAGCAGGGGGGCCCTGGTTCTCCAATCAGGGACAGGGTCGTCCCCCTGTGATGACCACTTCCTGGGAAGTGTGGCAAAAATCCATCCCAGAAGGCAACAGTCTCTAAAAATCCAACATGGATGAATCTGATTTTTGGAGGTTACATCTGGCTGAACCCACCCACTGGTGTGGCTAAAAATCATAAACACACCCCTCTCCTGCCCTCTCCTAATCTAATCAAGGGGGCACCTAATTGTCTGGGGTTGCAGGATGTGGGGGTGTTGCTGGGTGCTCCAAATGTCCTTCTCTGCCTATGAAGACCAGTTTGGCAGCCCTCCCCCTTCCTGCCTCACCATCTGCTGAGGGGAGATTCTCTCCCCCAAGCACATTCCTTTGTGTGAAGCCTGGCCACTTCACACCTCATCAAGGCAGCCTGGCAGAAGCTGCTGCAGGCTGGCCAATCAGAGCACAGCAGCAAAAACAATGCAGAGCTGAAATTGGCAACTTTTTAGGTCTAAACTTTTTACCTGAACAAGTTGTATTAAATCCAACAACTGGAAGTTGTGGGATTTATTACAACAATTAATTTGATACCAAATTCTTGGTATGTAACATTTAAGGAGACTTTAAAATTTTAAATAAAGTCTGCCCATTCTAGCCTATGAAGGCCATTTACTTCAATGAGGGAAAAACGAATTTGGCTGTTTTTACCTCACCAGGGCTTATAAATCTATTTTTATAAAGTCCCTGCTTATAGTTACATGGCACCCAGCCCTAGGGGCACATAGGGCACACCTTAGGGGTGACTTATATGTAAAAATAAGGTAGTTTAAGACTTTGGAAGTACCTTTAATTCCAAAGTCGAATTTGCATATAACTTTAATTTAAAAGCAGCCAGCTAGGCAGGCTTGCTTTTAAAATGACACTGGGCACCTCAGCAGTGCAGCTAGGTGTGCACCACCTATGCTGTGGTCCCTAAACCTACATGCCCTACCATATACTAGGGACTTATAGGTAGGTTAACTTAGCCAATTATAATTAGCCTAATTTGCATATCCATTTTACACAGAGCACAGGCCCTGGGACTGGTTAGCAGTACCCAGGGCACCATCAAAGTCAGGAAAACACCAGCAAAAAGAGGAAAATGGGGGCAAAAAGTTATGGGGCCTCTGCAATCAGCCCTGTTTTCTCACAGTCTGGTAAATACATTTTGTGAAGGTGTGTATGGCTTGGGGTGGTGGGAGGGGTTGTGTGTGCGTTATGGTGTGGGAGGGTTGAGTGGGTGTGTAATTGTGCCCTTTCCTCCCTTGTGTGCTAGGCTGGGGGACTTACCATTGTGATCTTCATCAGCGCTCATGGTCCAGGAGGAATATGGCAAGGAGAAGCACTGGTATTACTTTCAACTCTCGCTCCATGTCGGCATCAGCGTGTTCTGTGTGCCTCCGGTGAGTGTTTTCCTTTATATGGGTTGTTTCCGCCAGGCTTTAAGTGGCAGTGGTTCCCACCCTGGAACTGATGACGGTGTGGTGTTCAGAATATGCTGGTCGGGTTGGCTCTTTCTGCCTGCCTGGAGAAGGCCTCTGGCGTCGTCCATGGTGCTTCCAAGATGGCGGTGGGTGAATGGGCCACTGGCTGTTTCTCCTATGCTTCATTATTTGGCTGTCTACATCGCTGGCCTGTTGGCGGTAGTTGCCGCCACCGCCGGCAGTGCGGTCATTACTGCCAGGTTCAAAATGACTGCCATAATCTTCTCCCTCTCAGTGGGTGCTTTTCCCATTATTGAATAGACAGTTTGTGGCTTAATTCCTGGAATGGTCAATCGATGAACAGCTGACAAAGCCTTAGCTGGCACGGTGTTCAAGGTCTGCATCCCGAATTGTACTACGTGTCTAAATATTGCTACTATCTCAATGTAAAGTGTGGGTACTTCAGCTACTGTCATAGCCTGCACATTGGAATGTGGTGTATATATGCCACGTTGGTCCATTATTATTTAAAGAACCTAATCTCATGTGTTGTATTACATGTGGAAGGGCGCCAAAGGACAGGTTTTGATGTAGTTGATAAGAGAGAGGTATCTTTAAGTATTGATAAGCTTGGTACTGCTGTGGTACATTTTCTATTCTGTATCTGTCTCCGGAAAGGTGACCCAGGAGTAGAATATTACTATTATATATGTGTCATGGGCTTCCATGACAAATGTAACATCCCCGGCCTCTTCTGCTAAGCCATGGACTAAAAGAAATTATGTGAGTGGATGTCTGCAGATCTCCCTAATTTTTATCACGTTTGTCATATTTGAAAATAGGTATTGGGATTGGGAACACCAACAGGAGAAATCCTTTTGAGGTTCAAGCTTGAACAACCTCCAGTCTAGATTGGTGCTCCCTATTCAGCTGAGGAGGACTGTCCCTAAGACCTGGATATCTCCGGATAATGGTCCTTAGGGTACCTTCAGTATGTGTGTGACAGAGATACTCAGCAGGCTCGTAATCTTAGTGCTTACACCATTGATGGTGTCATGTCATAGCTACTGGATTTAGGGCGGCAGCACCCCTGCTTTTAGGCAAATGAGTTACTCCCACACCAGTTGGCAGCTGTTGGACCAAACCTCCCAGTTATCTAGCAGAACTTCACCCAAATGGTAAAGGTGAGTTGTGGCAGCCTAATGCATGGGAACCCCTCAGGTTCATGGTGAACAAGCCTTACTCTTTTCTCTCCACATACATGCCTCTTACACACACAAGGTCAAGAAAAAGATATGCAGGATAGTTTTCAATACATTTATTGAAAAGACTGCAATCTATGATAAAATGCATGAACTGCAATGATTAGGATACTGAGGAATGACAAAATCAGGATTTTGAAAATCAGAGATATACATATAAACAACCCCAGCACATTGCAATAACATGAACATATAATTCCTACATAAAGCCTATTCTCTAGCCCATAGCGAAAGCATGGCAGAGTAAGCCTAATCTGTCCATGCAGTGTCCATGAGAAGCACACCCCACCTCCATTACCTTGGTATAAAGACAGGCCTCCAGTCACCAGATCAGGCTCCATAGAGACACAAAGGCTGAGGTCGGCCACAAACAACCATGAAGTATGGATGGGAAATCATTGCTGGAACACCCTCTAATGCCCTTTGTCCTACAAGTGGTTTACATAGAGGACATGTTTTGTTCTGACGTGGGTATTTACCTAAGCTCTAGGCTGTTTACTTAGCCTTGTGGCAGCTATACAAAATATTATCCTGTGTGCCTTGCATTCTGTTCCTGCTAACCCAGGGTAAAGGAACACAGTGAAATATATGTCATCCATAACACTAGTGATGATCTCGCTTAGCAACTGATTTGGAAAAAAAAAACTACTGCTAAAAATGCTGTGCTAAAATGAATAAAACTGAACAAATTAAAACAGAGCATATTATCTGGGTAAAAGGGTATAGGGCGCAAGCCTAAGCTAAGCCAAATATTGTTCCCAGGCAAGGAGCTAAAATTGACCCATGACAGCTGACTTGCCACCGATTCTACTAAGGATCTCTGGGACATCAAAGACCCTGAGCAGCTTTTGTTGCACTTTACCACCTGCTTTCCTCAAAAACCCAGAGTGGCTCCCTTGCAGTCCACCACCTGCTTGTCAAAAATTATGCAGCGGACCCACTGACTGCCGGCCCTCAATCCTTTAAGGCCTATGGCAGTGACTTTCCTTAGTGCAGTCGGCCCCTACCTCACAACTCCCATGCCGTCCCAGCAGCTTACTTGTGATCACGCAGAAGAAAGACCTTACCCCGAACCCTAATTCTCAGCCACTCTCCAAGAAGAGAGCACCCTGGATATTACTGCATTGTGTTGATAAAATGCACCCTCTGCTGCAGAGTTCCCAGCGTTACCTCTTTATCCCATAATCGTTTATCAGCATTGTTTTGTTCAACGTTAAAAAGTGAATATCTAATGGTTGATTAAATGGATTTTTGTTGTTTTGGTCTTGATCTATGCAGATACACAATCTTTATTTTGCTACATCAGTGTGGAGTCTTTTTGTGGTATACTTCTCATGATTACTGAGTGTGTTGCACAAATACTTTACACATTGTCTTCTAAGCCTGCCTGGTCTGCGCCAAACTGCAAGAAGGTGACCATAGGTTAATTTATGTTGTGTATTTTAGTATGCCCTGACTAGGATTGTGGTCCCTACTTGGACAGGGTGCATACCGCTCCCAAACAGAGACCCAATTTCTAACAGGATATGTAGCATTTTGATGCATTTCCAGGTCTACAGGTAATCGAAACCTTGGAATGTGCCGAAATCGATGGGTGGACGCACGGGACACCCATGTTCTGCCCACAGAAAGCCTTCATAGGCATTTCCAGCAACCCCAGATATTTTTGTTGTTCTTTGGTCTCTACTGATAAAGGGCACTAACCCAGAAACACGTGTCTAGAGATGAACAGTACTGTCTGCACTAACTTTAGTGAAATACTACAGATTTTTTCAAGGAAGCGTTAATTGTTCAAACTGCATGTACCAGGATGCAAGGGGCGAACTCGACTGGAATGTTAGGCAGTGTGCTCCCAATCGGGCTTCATGTTTAAAAGGCTCCCTCGAGCCATTGAGCTGATGAGCTCTGGAAACGCACCTGTGAGCCGGGGAGTGGTACTAAACCTGAGACGATATCGGCAGCATTTCCAGCAACCCCAGATATTTTTGTTGTTCTTTGGTCTCTACTGATGAAGGGCACTAACCCAGAAACACGTGTCTAGAGATGAACAGTACTGTCTGCACTAACTTTAGTGAAATACTACAGATTTTTTTCAAGGAAGCATTAATTGTTCAAACTGCATGTACCAGGATGCAAGGGGCGAACTCGACTGGAATGTTAGGCAGTGTGCTCCCAATCGGACTTCATGTTTAAAAGGCTCCCTCGAGCCATTGAGCTGACGAGCTCTGGAGACGCACCTGTGAGCCGGGGAGTGGTACTAAACCTGAGACGATATCGGCGGCATTTTCAGCAACCCCAGATATTTTTGTTGTTCTTTGTTCTCTACTGATGAAGGGCACCAACCCAGAAACACGTGTCTAGAGATGAACAGTACTGTCTGCACTAACTTTAGTGAAATACCACAGATTTTTTCAAGGAAGCATTAATTGTTCAAACTGCATGTACCAGGATGCAAGGGGCGAACTCGACTGGAATGTTAGGCAGTGTGCTCCCAATCGGACTTCACGTTTAAAAGGCTCCCTCGAGCCATTGAGCTGATGAGCTCTGGAGACGCACCTGTGAGCCGGGGAGTGGTACTAAACCTGAGAAGATATCGGCGGCATTTCCAGCAACCCCAGATATTTTTGTTGTTCTTTGGTCTCTACTGATGAAGGGCACTAACCCAGAAACACGTGTCTAGAGATGAACAGTACTGTCTGCACTAACTTTAGTGAAATACTACAGATTTTTTCAAGGAAACATTAATTGTTCAAACTGCATGTACCAGGATGCAAGGGGCGAACTCGACTGGATTGTTAGGCAGTGTGCTCCCAATCGGACTTCATGTTTAAAAGGCTCTCTCGAGCCATTGAGCTGACGAGCTCTGAAGACGCACCTGTGAGCCGGGGAGTGGTACTAAACCTGATACGATATCGGCGGCATTTCCAGCAACCCCAGATATTTTTGTTGTTCTTTGGTCTCTACTGATGAAGGGCACTAACCCAGAAACACGTGTCTAGAGATGAACAGTACTGTCTGCACTAACTTTAGTGAAATACTACAGATTTTTTCAAGGAAACATTAATTGTTCAAACTGCATGTACCAGGATGCAAGGGGCGAACTCGACTGGATTGTTAGGCAGTGTGCTCCCAATCGGACTTCATGTTTAAAAGGCTCTCTCGAGCCATTGAGCTGACGAGCTCTGAAGACGCACCTGTGAGCCGGGGAGTGGTACTAAACCTGATACGATATCGGCGGCATTTCCAGCAACCCCAGATATTTTTGTTGTTCTTTGGTCTCTACTGATGAAGGGCACTAACCCAGAAACACGTGTCTAGAGATGAACAGTACTGTCTGCACTAACTTTAGTGAAATACTACTGATTTTTTCAAGGAAGCTTTAATTGTTCAAACTGCATGTACCAGGATGCAAGGGGCGAACTCGACTTGAATGTTAGGCAGTGTGCTCCCAATCGGACTTCAGGTCATAGTAATGCAGCACAGTGATTTGTGGTGCTCTGTGTTTCTCTAGATTTATCAAGCCACCAAGGGCCACACAAGATGGCCATGCGTGGCCTGATACATCTTATGAGTTGCATCGCTTTTGCTTTCCATTTCATGGTACAAATGTGATGCAACTATTTAATACATATGCCACTTAGTCACCAAGAGCCAAAGCAATGCTGCAAAATGAGAGACATATTCTAAGTGTGAATACATTTCAGACTACTGATATCAAAGAACCCAATACCGTTATACTATCTGACAAATCCAAATGCACTCAAGTGCCTTGTAAAGACAATCAACATTGATAACCTGATGTTGTAGGTAAAGACCTAGATTTACATATGAACTGCATCATTCATTTGCAAACATGTAAGCCATGGACCTGTGGTTTCAACCAAAAAACAAGTGTGAGCTTTCCAGCTCTGTAGTTAGAAAGTGGAGAAAAGGCAAAAAGTAAAAAAAGTGGGAGACAGAAAAGAAAAATCAAAAAAATACAGAATTGAGGACCTCATTTACAAGCCCTTTGCGTCACTGCTGAATCAATTTTTTGACACAGCGGTGGCACTAGTAGTGCACTACTCTGCTCTCTCTATACCAACTGATGCACTAGGCCCAATGAGTCAGTTTATTTAGCCCTGCATCACATTTTACCTACATCAGGGTATGCAGGGTAGGTGTACCCACAGAAAAAGACATGTAGAACTGATGCAGTGAAATTTAAAACTTTTCACTGTCATTCTATGACTTCACTGCGTCAAAAGTTTCCCGCCTGCTCAGAGCAGGTGTAAAATTGATGCAGAGCTTTTTCCTATCGCACTCTCCTCCCATTGTTGGAGTTGCATCAATTTAACAATGCAGCTCCAGCAATTCATCAGTTTAATGCCAACACATGCGTCACAAGTACTGATGCGTTTGTGAAAATGGCATCTTTAGGGGATGTGCGACAGGTACAAGAAATCTGACGCATCCATGATGATGCATCAAATTCTTGTAAATAAGGCCCTGAGTTTAATCTGTGACATGTTAGCAATTGATGCTTACTCATACAACATTAAAAAACCACCAAGCTGTATTGCATGTTTATCTTCATTAAGTATGGTGCACAAGCTCACACTGTAACCCTGTTCTCTCAATGAACTTGAAATCAAAAGACCTCAGGTGAGAGTTTAAACTTGAGTTTATTTATAAGTGTTTTTAGCAAAAGAAGCTGACTTTCATGCTGAGTATATCACCTCACTCACCATTGAATCCAAACACTATGGCCCTCATTACAACATTGGCAGTAAAAGCCGCTTACCGCCGTGCAGAAGACTGCCAACACACCGCTGCGGCAGCGGAATTCCGCCATGGTCATTATGACCCACAGCTCGGAATCCGCCAAAATTGAGACACCCACACAAGTCTGCCACACCAAAGGTCAGTGATAAACTGGCGATAACAAAAGCTCCACCGTCACGCCAACAGAAATACGCCCACACTATCACGACCCACGAATCCACTCAGCGGTCTTTCAACCGTGGTATTCAATTGGCGGTACACACCGCCGCGCTCAAAATACACACACATTTACAAAACACTGCCACATTGGACAATTCAAAATACACATACCTGATACACATACACACACCACTCCCTCACACCCAATACAATATAAAACTCAGACCCACATGACCCACAAACCCCTACGACCACAATTGCGACAGAAGGCCAGAGAGAGACATTACAATCTACAACCAAGCATCCACAGGCACGCAATACCATCACCCACATAACATCCACGCACCTCACACAACACACCACTAAATATCACCCCACATATCACAACACACACCACCCCACACATCACCCACACCACCCCATGGCACGGCAAAGACACCCCAGGTTGTCTGAGGAGGAGCTCAGGGTCATGGTGGAGGAAATCATTCGGGTAGAGCCACAGCTATTCGGATCACAGGTGCAGCACACCTCCAAAGCTAGGAAGATGGAGCTATCGTGAAGAATAGTGGACAGGGTCAACGCAGTGGGACAGCACCCAAGAAATAGGGATGACATCAGGAAGACGTGGAATGACCTACGGGGGAAGGTGCGTTCCGTGGTCTCAAGACACCACCTTGCGGTTCAGAGGACTCGTGGCGGACCCCCACCTCCTCGCCCACAACTAACAACGTGGGAGGAGCATGTCTTGGCTATTCTGCATCCTGAGGGCCTCAAAGGATTAGCTGAAGGAATGGACTGTGGTAAGTCAAACCTTACCTACTATATCCCCACCCTACCTGCATGCCATCACATACCCCCACCCTCGCCCTCACCCCCATCACTCCTACTCCTCCCAAATGTCCCAATATCACAAACCACATATCCCAACACCAAGCCCTGCATGCAACAACAAAGCATGGACACCCATCACCAATACATGGCCACTGCACATACCCACACACCCCCCTAAACCATCATCACACAAGGTCCCACACAGGAATGCAAGCACTGGGGTACACGGTCACCCACCCATTGCACACCATAGTACACCCAGATGCAATAATCATGCTTTTACACCCCTGCAGGACCCCTACCCAACGTCACCGCACAGGAGGGTCCACACATGTCCACACACCAACATAAGAGGCCCACAGTGATGACAGCAGCTCTGTCCAACTGGATCTAGATGACCAGCCCGGCCCATCTGGGACCTCGGGACAGTCGGCTCCCCTCAAACTGGCACGGACCAATACAGAGTTTCCCCCCCTGGAAACACCAGCACAGCACCGACCCAGCGGGCCCATACCTCTGTCCCCAGGACACGTCAATCAGCAGTGTGTCCACCACTACAGGGAACCCAGGCTAACCCACCACCCCAACAACAACAGGGACCTGGGGGCAGTGGCAGTGGGCACACCATTCAGGGGACAGAGGCCCAGGGAAACAGGGGAACTGGGAGGGCTGCTGTGCGACAGGGGGAGGACAGGCCCAGGGAACCCACTCTCCACTAGGCCCTCTCCAACATCATGGGCGCGTACCATCATTCCCAGGAGACAATGGCAACGGTGCTGGCCAAGTTTCAGGAGACCCAGCGGCTGCAGGAGGAACAGTATTTAGGCTTCAGGGAGGAACTCAGATCCATCAATTCTACCCTGGGCACCATCGTAGGGGTTCTGAAGGAAGTCCTCAATACCAGGAGGGACACTGCGGCACGACAAGGGGCCCCTGACACTAGCCTGGATGATGAACTGCTCACCACCTCCGCCGGTGCTAGTGGACAGGAGGCACTGCCACAGGACCACCACACCAGCACCCCACCCCCTGCAGAGGGAGAACCACCGCGCAAACGGTCCCTGAGATCCAGGACAAAGAAAGAGAACAATGACAAGACCCCCGCCAAGAAATGAGACCGCCCTGAATGTCATCCTTTTGTCCCACCTTGTCACTCTGTCCATCCTCAAACTGCCCCAGCTCCACTTCCTATGCCCCTTTGGACAATGCACCTGTGAGACTAATAGACTGGACTCTGCCATGAACATTCCTCCACCTTCACCCCTCACCATTTTACAACCCCCTCCAATATTGAGCACTTAAATAAAGACCCTTAAAGCACAAAACAATCTGGAGTCTGTCTGTGATTTCGAAATAGTGTATTAGCAATTACAGTGACAAAAATGCTCTTTCAATTGTAATGTCAACATACCTATATCATACAGCTCTAGTCCATGAGAAAACAAAGCAGATGTCACACAGTGGGACCCACATCTGTGAAATCGTAAGGGAAAGTGACAGCTCAGTGACCATAAACTGGGTGAAAATGACAGACAGATGAGAGGTAGTAGAATTAAATCAGATGAAGCAGGCAGTGTTGTCTTCTTACCTGTGTCTCACTGGAAGTATTGCAGGATCACAGAGTTCCTGTTGTCGGTGTCCTCTTCTTCTGCTTCCTCGTCTTCTCGGTCCACAGGCTCCACAGCTACCACAACACCTCCATCTGGACCATCCTCCTACAGAAAAGTCACCTGTTGTCGCAAAGCTAAGTTGTGAAGCATACAGCAGGCCACGATGATCTGGCCCACCTTCTTTGGTGAGTAGAATAGGGAACCACCTGTCATATGGAGGCACCAGAACCTGGCCTTCAGGAGGCCAAAGGTCCGCTCTATAATCCTCCTAGTTCACCCATGTGCCACATTGTAGTGTTCCTCTGCCCTTGTCCTGGCATTCCTCACTGGGGTCAGTAGCCATGAGAGGTTGGGGTAGCCAGAGTCACCTGCAAATGGCGAGGGACAACTGTTAGACACACACTAACCTGTAGGGATATCCCCAGACCCAGACAACTATTCCCACTGATTTGGTTCCAGGTGCTCACCTAATAGCCACACACGGTGCTTCTGGAGTTGCCCCATCACATAAGGGATGCTGCTATTCCGCAGGATGTAAGCATCATGCACAGAGCCAGGGATTTTGGCATTAACATGGGAGATGTACTGGTCTGCCAAACACACCATCTGCATATTCATCGAATGGTAACTCTTCCGGTTTCTGTACACCTGTTCACTCCTGCAGGGGGGCAAGGCCATATTTGTCCCATCAATGGCACCTATAATGTTGGGGATATGTCCCAGGGCATAGAAGTCACCTTTCACTGTAGGCAAATCCTCCACCTGAGGGAAAACAATGTAGCTCTGCATGTGTTTCAGCAGGGCAGACAACACTCTGGACAACACGTTGGAAAACATAGGCTGGGACATCCCTGATGCTATGGCCACTGTAGATTGAAAGACCCACTTGCAAGGAAATGGGATACTGACAGCACCTGCACTTGAGGGGGGATTCCTGTGGGATGGCGGATAGCTGACATCAGGTTTGGCTCCAACTGGGCACACAGTTCCTGGATTGTGGCACGATCAAGCCTGTAGTGATGATTACATGTCTTTCCTCCATTGTCGACAGGTCCACCAGCGGTCTGTACACCGGAGGATGCCGCCATCCCTTCACATGTACACCGTCGCGGTAGGCGGTCGAAGACCACTGCGCAATTCTGCAATGGTTAACATTGGACCCTATGGGTCCCAGGAGCCAATGAAGATGTACACCGGCAGTGACGGTACGCACCGCCGCGGACGTGACCGCCATTTTATTTCTGTTCAATCACTCGATGCCTGATCTTCGACAGGAGAGGACTTACACTGCAAGTGCTGCTGTGACCTCAGTCTGGAAGAAAAAATGGCTCGTGCGTCTGGGGAAAGGGCCCCTGCCTTCAGCACGGAGGAGTTAGGGAAACTCGTGGATGGTGTCCTCCCCCAGTACACGCTACTCTTCGGTCCTCCAGGCAAACAGGTAAGTACACTGTGAGCATGCTGTATGGTCAATGCCTGTGTGGAGTGGTGTGGATGAAAGATAGGGGGGGGGGAATGATGCGTGCATGAAAAAACGGTGAGTGCATGTGCCACATGGCAAGGATAGGGATGCGGGCCAATGACTGTGACAGTGCAGTTCGTAATAACTTCTCTTTTTCCCCTGGACAATTCAGCGCCCACCAGAAGAAGGATATTTGGCGTGCCATCGGCAAGGACGATCGGACCCTGGTGGTCTATCACAGATGGAGCACCCGCTGCCGGAAAAGATAGGAGGACATTCGCCACTGGAGCAAGAAGACGGCAGAGGCCCAGCTGGGGATGGCCTCCCAACGTGGGAGGGGTGCCCATCACACCATGACCCCCCTGATGTTCAGGATCCTGGTGGTGGCGTAGCCGGAGTTGGATGGGCGCTTGAGGGCATCACAGCAGCAACAAGGGGGCGAGTACACTCTCATTCTGCTGATTCAGCACGCATTACGAGGTGTCTGGGTGGGGGAGGTGGGCTGTGGGTTTCCCTAGGCCAGGGCGAAAGTGCTAGTTAGGTCCCCTTTTTCAGGCAGACCCTGTGGCACCCCACCTGGGTATAGTGCCAACTACACCTAGTCAGGCTCCTGTGACATCCATGTGTGCAGATATCGGCCATAGCCTTGTAGGCCATGTCCCAGGGATTGAATAGTGGACCCCAAGTGCGCGGCATAGTGCAGGGGGCTTCTGTGTCTGTCATGTTGGCCAATGGTAGCGGTAATGCATGCACTCAACATGTCTTTCTTCTGTCTTTCCCCCCCCTTTTTGTGGTCTCCCTGTACATATGTGCATTAGCATCATCAGGCGGAGGAGCAGTGGCACCGGAGCAGGAGGGAGCTGCATCCCACATGGCCCTGGAGGGCGACACTACGGAGTCTGATTTCACCAGTGGGACAGAGGGCGAGGGGAGCTCCACGGCAGGGACAGGAGCTGACACCAGCGATACAGACTCGTCCTCTGATGGAGCTCCCTTGTGGTGGCGACCCCATCTCTGCCCCCCGCATCTACAAGTACAGCCGCCACCCCCCCTCCAGCACCGCCCTCCCAGCAGCCCCTCAGCTTTTGCCCCGTGCCCGCTCACCAAGGAGGGTGGGCATCTCCTTCGCCCCAGGCACCTCAGCCCCATCCCCAGTCACCCCTGATGCCCTCAGTGAGGAGGCCATTGACCTCCTCAGGTCCCTCACTGTTGGACAGTCTACCATTTTGAATGCCATCCAGGGTGTAGAGAGGCAGTTGCAACAAACCAATGCATTCCTGGAGGGCATTCATCCTGGTCAGACGGCCCTTCAGTGAGCTTTTCAGACTCTGGCCTCAGAACTGATGGCAGCCATTGTCCCTGTCTCTAGCCTCCCCCCTCCAACTTCCTCCACCCAGACCCAAACCCCTGTACCTCAGCCTATCCCAAGCACACCATCAGACCAGCATGCACACACCTCAACACACAAAGGAAGCTCAGGCAAACACAAGCACCACACATCCCACAGGCACTCACGCAAGAATCACACACAAGCAGACATAGCAACATCCACTGCCTCCACTGTGTCCCCCTCCTCCTCGTCTCCCCCCTCCCTCCCAGTCTCATCTCCACTCACACCTGCATGCACTACATCTACAGCCACTACTTCCATCACCAGCACATCCACCACCACACCCCGCTCACGTGCAGTCACCACCCCCACTACCATTCACCCATCCCCTGTGTCCTCTCCCAGTGTGTCTGTGACGCCACCCCCCAAGGTACACAAACGCAGACACAAACCCACCCAACAGCCATCCACCTCACGACAGCCTCCAGCGCATGCACCTTCATCCAAAGTCACCAAACGTACACCTCCTTCAACCACAACCTCTTCCTCCACTCCCAAACCCCCTCCAGCTACCCGTCCCAGTGTTCCTAAGAAACTTTTCCTGTCCACCCTTGACCTCTTTCCCTCACCTCCCCCACCCCGTCAGTCTCCTAGGGCCCGACTCTCCAGGTCCCAACCTAGCACCTCAGCCACAACATCGGCGGGACCAGTGGTGCCAGTGGTCACCGGATTCTGGAGTGCACCAGGCAGCAGGGCAGCCAGTGTGGCAAGGAGACACAGCACAGACAGTCCCCCACCTGTCAAGCATCAAAAGTTGGCCAGTGCCCAGCAGGAGAGGGGGAAGACAACAGCCACCAAAGCCGCTCCCAGGGGTACAGGCGGGAGTGTGGAGTCAGCTGCGACACCTTCCAAGGTGGGGAAGGGGCACAAGAAACCCGGCAAGTCTGGGAAGATCAGCACGGCGGAGAAGACTGCCATCAGCCCCGCTGCCCAGGAGCAGGCCAGCAGCAGCCCACTGCCCCAGACAGGACCACCAGCAGCAGCCCCGCTGGCCCAGACAGGACCGCCAGCATCAGCCCCGCTGCCCAGGAGGCGACCGCCAGCAGCAGCCCCGCTGGGCCAGACAGGACCGCCAGCAGCAGCCCCGCTGCCCAGGAGGCGACCGCCAGCAGCCCCGCTGCCCCAGAGTGGACCGCCAGCAGCAGCCCCGCTGCCCAGGAGGCGACCGCCAGCAGTCCCGCTGCCCCAGACAGGACCGCCAGCAGCTGAAGCGCTGCCAAGGACACCGCTGCCACAAGCACCGCCGCCAAAGACACCGCCGCCACAAGCACTGATGCAAAGGACACCGCCGCCACAAGCACCGCTGCCAAAGACACCGCCGCCATAAGCACCGCTGCCAAGGACACCGCCGCCACAAGCACCGCTGCCAAGGACATCGCCGCCACAAGCACCGCTGCCAAAGACACCACCGCCACAAGCACCGCAGGCCCATGAGCACTGACGCTACTGAGGCCGCCACGAGCTGGATGAAGCACTCTGGGCACCAAGCCCCCTCCAGAACCAGTGGAGTTTTACATCCACTACCTCTGTCCTGGGCAGGATGAAGCACTCTGGGCACCAAGCCCCCTCCAGACCCAGTGAAGATTTACATCTACTACCTCTGTCCTTGGCAGGATGAAGCACTCTGGGCACCAAGCCCCCTCCAGAAGCAGTGGAGATTTACATCTACTACCTCTGTCCTTGGCAGGATGAAGCACTCTGGGCACCAAGCACCCTCCAGAACCAATGGAGACTGTTATCCACTTGAGAGACTGTGGCTTTGCACTCCCCAGGATATAGCAGTGGGCAACCCACCCACTGTAGAGACTTGTGAGACTGTGGCTTTGCACTCCACAGGATTGAACAGTGGGCAAACCACCCACTGTAGAGACTTGAGAGACTGTAGTTTTGCACTCCCCCAGGATTGAACAGTGGGCAAACCACCCACTGTAGAGACTTGAGAGACTGTGGCTTTGCACTCCCCAGGATTGGACAGTGGGCAAACCACCCACTGTAGAGACTTGAGAGACTGTGGCTTTGCACTCCCCAGGATTGAACAGTGGGCATGGGGCCCCCTCTTGTATTTGGCGTTGTGCACTCAACCGGCTGAGGTGGCCACCCTTTCCCTTCCCCCTGAGGTACCTGTTTTATTTCTATCTGATGCCCTTGCAGTTTTCTCTCCGTCATGTTCGGGTATCTTGTGTGTGCCTCGCCCATGCAGTGTGGGCCCAGTGGTCCATGGACTTTAAGGGTGGAATACCTTGGACTAATATTCTTGATGTATATATTTGTAAACAGTGTATGTATATTATTTGACTACTGGATTTTAATATATTACAATCTTTCACCTCATTTCCTTTTGTCTTTGCATTCTTCCGTTGGGGCTGGGAGGGTGTAACTGTAATGTCACATGCTATATTAGTGTGTGTGTTGTCGTGGGTGATGGCGGGGTGGGGGTGTTGCGTGTTGCGTGTGTGTGTCACTGTTTTTTCCCTCCCCTGTGTCGTAGGTACAGTACTCACTGTGGTCTTCGCCACCGGCATTCGTGCTCCTGGTAGAGGAGCAAGAAGATAATGGCTGGTAAAATGTGTAGCTCTGGTTCCATGGTGTCCTGGTTCCTCGTGGGGTGTGCAGAGGTGACCGTTTTCCCTTCAAAGTCCTGTTCCCGCTGTGTTTTTGTTTGCGGTGAATCTGCCCCGGAAAAGGTGGCGAATTGGTAGGTTGTGATACTGTGGGCGGTACATTGTCTCCCACCTGTCTGTTGGGGGTGACCGCTGCGCTGTTTGTTTGTACCGCCGTGGCGGTCGGAGTGTTAAAGTGGCTGTCTTTGTTGGCGGTTTCCGCCATGGTTGTAATTCCATTTTTTATTCCGCCGGCCTGTTGGCAGTCTTACCGCCGCTTTAACACCGACCGCCAGGGTTACAATGACCACCTATGTCTTCCTAGGAGACTCAACTACCACCTGGACCACCCAACGAACTCCAACTCCACTGACCTACTGGAAAGACTGGATAACATCAACCTCAAACAGCTGGTCATGAGCCCCACGCACAAAGAAGCACACATGCTGGACTTCATCTTCAGAGCAACAGAATCAGCTACAGCCACACCACTTAACTCACCTGGTCAGATGACTACATTGTACACTTCACCCTTGCTGGATCCCCCCACACTGTGCCCACTCACCAGGGGGCTCCTCCCATGGCTGGAACAAAGTCACTCAACAGCATTGGACCAACACACTTAGGACCTCACAGTCCAACATTTCCACCAACTTTGATCAGGCAATAAAGAACTTTGACAACTGGATCATCAGTGCTGCCATCCTGATGGCCCCGACCAAACCAGCCAAGGCCCACAGAACCACCAAAAAAGTCAGCTGGTACACTCCGGAACTAGACAAATCAAAATACAGGTGCAAATGACTGGAATGAAGATGGCATAGCAGCAAAAACCACACCGACTGAGCCATCTTCAAAACGTCCGTCAAAGACTACCACCACCAGATCAAAGCCACAAAAAATATGCCCTGACTTGCCGTATCGAGAACAGCGCCAACCAAACCAAGGAACTCTTCACCATTGTCAGCGAGTTTGCCTGCCCATTAGCCCTCAAAGACTCCACCCCCTCACAAGAACTCTGCGAGGCCCTTGCCAACCACTTCCATAACAAGATAGAAACCATCTACAGTAACTTCAATCCCCAACCCACTGACCTCCCAAGCATCCTACCATCCCATCAACCTCCAATGCTGACCACCTGCTCACTGTATGGTTGGAACTCAGCACACTCATGAGCTCCATCCACTCAGGAGCACCCGCTGCACAAGATTTTCAACTTCGGAAAAAAACATGATCAGCCGCAAGCTCACCACCATCCTCAATGCCTTGTTAACCACAGTCACTTTTCTAAAAGCTTGGTAACACATAGAGATCAGACCTTTCCTCATTAAGCCCTCAGCAGAACCCAGCAAGCTACAGAATTACTGTCCGATCTCTCTGCTCCCGTTCCCCACCAAAGTTCTGGAGAAAGCCAACAACCTCCAACTCACCGAACACCTGAAGAGAAAAAACCTGCTAAACCCCTCCCAAACAGGCTTCATAGTCACTCTCATTGCTGAGACAGCCCTGATTGCCGCAACAGATGACATCTGTGTCCTGCTCGACAGAGGATAAGGAGCTGCCCTGATCCTGCTCAACCTCTCTGCCTCCATCGACACCGTCTCCCACCACACACTGATCAACCGACTATGTCAGATTGGGATTACAAACAAAGCGCTCAGATGGATAGCATCCTTCCTCATGGGAAACACCCAGAGAGTCCACCTCCCTGCCTTTATCTCACTGATCAAGCACACCATCTGAAGTGTCTCCTCAGGCTCCTCCATAAGCTCAAAACTCTTCAACGTCTACATGAAACCACTTGCAGACGTTATGAGATTGCATGACATCAACATCCTCTCTGATGAGATGTAGCTTGTCCTCAAACTCCCAACAGAACCCAACCAAGATGAAGACCAGCTGTTACAACTCTATGAAGAACATATGCGCCTGGATAAGAAAACTCCCTGAAGCCCAACACAAACAAAACAGAGGTTCTGATCCTTGGTAGACACTCAACACTATGGAACAACTCCTGGCAGCCAGCAGAGCTCAGACCCACCTCCAGACCAAAAGATCATGCCCAGAACAGCAAACTCTACATGAAACTCCAGGTCAACACCATTTCCCCATCCTGCTGGCACATGCTCCTCATGCTCTGCAAGATCTTTAAGTGGCTCCCCATCAGCAAAAGGAAGCGAGTGACACAGGCTCTTATCACCAGTCGACTGGACTATGGCAATGCACTCTATGCAGGCACCAAAATCAAAGTCATGCAAAAACTCCAGATGATCTATAATGAAGTTGCCAGACTGATCCTTTTCCTGCCTAAGAGAAGCCACATCACCCAGCACCTGAAGGACCTCTGTTGACTTCCAATCCAGAAGAGAAGCCCTTCATGTTCCTGACCCATTCCTTAAAAGCCCTCCATTACCAAGGACTCTCCTACCTGTAACACCGCCTTCATTCCACCAACCGACCAGGAACCTCCGCTCGGCACACATCGCCTTCGCAAAGATACCACACATATGCCGCTGCCGCACCAGAGGGTGCTTGTTCTCCCTCCTCACCTTCAAAGCCTGGAACGCTCTGCACCCCATCCTCGCTGACCCACTTAAGAAAGGGACTAAAGACCTAGCTTTTCAAATAAACACCTGCAGCAATCACCTGGGTACCAACTTGGATAATGAGCCGTGCTAAATAAGTAACACCTGATTGCTTGATTGATTGATTGATTGACATGCATGAAATGCCACAGTTAGCATGTAGTCAATGTCAATGATGATGGAGGTTCTTCAAGCAGGAGAGACACATATTTGTTTTTCAACCAGCCAATTACCTACTTGCACAATGGATCAGCATAATGCCAACAACATCCACATCCTAAACATAAATACCTGAACACGTAATTCTAAACAAATATATATATATTTATTTTAATTATTTTTTCATAACACACTATGGGGCTGATTCTAAGCTTGGCGGGCGGCGGGAGCCTCCCGCTAAGCGGGAACCTCCCGCTAAGCGGGAACCGCCAGAAGACCGTACCGCGGTCAAAAGGCCGCAGCGGTCATTCTGGGTTTCCCACTGGGCTGGCGGGCGACCGCCAAAAGGCCGCCCGCCAGCCCAGTGGGAAACACCCTTCCCACGATGAAGCCGGCTCCGAATGGAGCTGGCAGAGTGGGAAGGTGCGACGGGTGCAGTTGCACCCGTCGCGAATTTCAGTGTCTGCAAAGCAGACACTGAAATTCTTTGTGAGGCCCTCTTACGGGGGCCCCTGCAGTGCCCATGCTATTGGCATGGGCACTGCAGGGGCCCCCAGGGGCCCCACGACACCCCATACCGCCATCCTGTTCCTGGCGGGTGAACTGCCAGGAACAGGATGGCGGTATGGGGTGTCAGAATCCCCATGGCGGCGCAGCAAGCTGCGCCGCCATGGCGGATTCCCATGGGCAGCGGAAAGTCGGCGGTACACCGCCGGCTTTCCGCTTCTGGCCGCGGCTGTACCGCCGCAGTCAGAATGCCCGGCGGAGCACCGCCAGCCTGTTGGCAGGGCTACCGCCGACCCCGGCCCTGGCGGTATTTACCGCCAGGGTCGGAATGACCCCCTATACATTAGCCCCCAACCCAATTAAGAAAGTAATAATTTAAAAACACACTTAAACATAACTACCTAATAAAATATGAAAAAAACATAGCACTAAATTACCCTAACCTTTTATAAACCCAAATCAACACCATGCCTACATTAATACAACAAATAAAAACAGTTTAACAACAGGAAACAGGGATTGGGCAAGGGTAGATTTCAAGTGTGTGCACTTATGCGATCCACTAAATTATGGAGTTGCACCAGCATGGTACTCAGGCTTACCTGTTCATTTTCAATGGCCTGCATCAGTGTCTCAGGTTTGGTTAAGTCCTTCAGGACCTGGTTGTGGAACACTGCATCATCTGATGGCCTACAACATTAGAGCCACTAGATGTGCCTGGAACTGGTTGGGTATTGTCTACCTGCTTTCATGCTCCCGCCTGTTGTTTGGGACCACTGTATTATCCTGTGTGTGCCCCCCTTTCTGCATGGCAGGCACGTGTTGACTTTGCCTTCTCATATCGCACACCCATCTTGTGAAAAGCCTTGCCTACATGCCTGATGATGTGGAAGTATTCCATTCGCAAGCAGTACTGCTTGTCCTCCTCTGCTGTCGTGTTATCTAGGGAAGTAAAGAAATACCATATCAGCTCCAGTTGAAAATGTACATGATGTCTGCAATACAATGCTTACATTGTCATACATTTATATGTGGCAGCCCAGACCAACCACAAATATGGCAAAAGGGATGTGGAAAATGTACCTTCTGAACAAATGCATCTCAAAATCAAACAATGCAAACTGACGCAAGTGCCAGCAGTGTAGGTATGTGATACTGAAATGTAGTCTCACAATTGTTCAATTCCATATCATTCATGACAGTGATTTGCAATCATGATGATGTGTACATAAAGACTAGACATATGGTCCAGGTTTAGACATTTTGCTGTTAGTATTGCATAATGCAAGTGTGTATGCAATTTGCTCATGGTCATATGTGAGATGTGTGTTGTTATGCAGGTCCAGGTAGTGTGCTTCTGCATTGCATTACTTATCTAAAGTAAGAGAAGGTAACAGACATTACTGTCTTGATCTACTCAGTGCCAGATACCGTATACACAGATGGAGGGAGGTTGACTACCTCCTGCACGACATAACTGTAGTACATCATAACAAGTGAGCCTCAGGCTAATTCCAGGGAATCAAACAAATAGCTTCTGGTATACAGTTGTAGCAATACCATGGTGAGCTAAACCTGTACAAATGTTTGTACACACATTCTTCTAAGACTGGTATCTAACCTACACATTTTTAATTTGCCAAAGCATCACAGAAGTGTGTGTATGCATGCTGGTGTACCCATCTGTACAAGAACAATGTGGAGTATGATGCAGGGAACCATGCTTCATGAGGCAAGGCTGACTGCATTGGTGCTATGCAGAACAAATTACCCCACCAGTAGGTGAGCTGTTTAATGGTACGTATGCTGCTGACACAGCGCACCCCTGCATATGAATTTTTACACAGTGCATTATGATCACTGCATACATTGCATTTGATGAATGCCTCTGAGAAATGGGACATAGGGTATATAAGGCAATGATTTTGGCATTTCAATGTAAATTCATGTGAAGACCAGTCATCTTTGCCCACTGTGTCCTATATTATTCTGATAGCACTGAGATAGGAAATCTGACATCCTCACGTGACCTGCTATTGGAGGCTGGCCAGGTTTGTAGTGGGGACCTTAGATACTTACACCTTATACCAGGTCCAGTTATCCCTTATTAGTAAAATGTAAACAGTGTCTAGAAGCCAGGCTCTCTAGGGGTAGTGTGGATGAGTAGCCAAGGCCTAACTAGGAGACATGCAAAGCTCATGCAATACCAGGTTACTCACACCATACTCACACACGTGAAAGGAAATACTCAGGGGCATATTTATACTCTGTTTGCTTGAATGTGCATCAAACATTTTGACACACATTCGGCACAAACCGTGCACCATATTTATACAATGACGCCCAATCCCGCGAACATCAAAGTTCCTCTGTGTGCGTCATTTTATTGATGCAGGAAACCACCTTGCGTTAATGACATGCAAGGTTGGAGTTACTGCCCTAAAATGACTTTAAGGCCTGTGCGCTTTATTTATACTCCCGCGTCATTTTGACGCACAGGAGGGGGCGGGCCTTAAAAAAAATGCGCACAGCCTGATGCACGCTGTTTTTTAATGCCTGGGTGAGGCCAGGCGTTAAGGGGCCTGTGGGCTCACTTCCATGGTCTCTGACCATGGAAGCAGTCCAGGGGTGCCCTCCCCTGCCCCCAGGGACACCCCCTGCCACCGTTTCCCACCCCTGGAGGACACCCATGGATGGGGGACCCATCCCAGGTAAGTAGAGGTAAGTTGAGGTAAGTATACTTTTTAATTTTTTTTGAGTGGCATGGGGGCCTAACTTTGGCCTCCCTACATGCCACTATGCCCAATGACCATGCCCAGGAGACATAGGTCCCCAGTGCATGGCCATTGAGCAAGGGGGCATGACTCCTGTCTTTGCTAAGACAGGAGTCATTTCAATAGGGTTTGTGCGTCAAAAAATGGTGCAAGTCCGGTTAGAGCCATGATTTTTCACTCTAACCGGACTTGCACCATTTTTTGATGCACAACCCCCATTTTTCCCTACGCCGGCGCTGCCTGGTTAAAGTAATTTTTTTTACTCTGACCAGCCCGCAGTGCCGGCTAACGTCAATCCTTAAATAAGGCGCCCGCCTGATGCGTAGGAATGGCGTTAGCCGGCGGTACATTTTTGGACGCAAACCGACGCTGGCGCAGGTTTGCGTCAAAAAGTATAAATATGGGCCTCAGTGTTACAAAAATATAGGTACTCTGGTATTCTGCTAACAAGTCTTAGCACATGCAAAGCTTGTGGTTAGTGGAAATGGCACTGCACTGGACCAGGAGGGACCTGGTGGACTCTACCCATGAGGGGGCGACAGAGGGGGCTCTCAGCAACTTAAAGAGCCCTTCAGAAGGCCAGGCAGCATGCACAGGAGTGCCACAGCTTGGGGACAAAGAAGGTGCAAAAGGAGGCCCATGCAGCACTAACCACGCAGGAGTCTGTGCAGTGCAGGAAGGAATGCTGGGGGCTGGAGCTGCATGGTGCATGAAGAACTTTGTGGAAAGATGCTAACAAGCCTTGGCAACTGCAAAACATGTGGTGCAAGGTGAGGCAAGATCTTACCTCCACCAAAGCTGGACAGTTGGACCTCAGGACCATCGGGACCACTTCAGTCCACCACCTGTAGTACTGGATCCACGCACTTCATCAGGAGAGGGGACCCAAGCCATCGTTAGTCACTGCAGAGGGGTTCCTGATGAAGCAGGGAAGTGACTCCTTCACTTCAAGGGAGATTCCTTCATTCTTCTGGTGCAGGCTGAAGACTGGCTGTTCTCTGGGGATGCACGACTGGGAGATAGTTGCAGTTGCTGGCAGGAGGTGAAGATACAATGTTGTCGAAGTTGTCTTTGCTTCTTTGTTGCAGTTGTAGAATTCCTGGAGGGTCAAGATGCAGTTTCTTCGGTAAGAAGGTGAAGTAAAGGATGCAGAGGATTCCTGCTGGAGTCCTAAAATCCGAATTTGAAGAACCACCCAAGAGAGAGACTCTAAATAGACCCGAAAGAGGGATTGGTCAGCTAAACAGGTAAGCACCTATCAGGTGAGGGCTCTGAAGTCACCTGCTGGCACTGGCCACTCAGATGCTCCCAGAGTTCCCTGCCACCTTGGAATCCAAGACGTCAAAACCCAGGGACCCTCTGGTGGAGCTCTGGGCACCACCCCTGGGGTGGTGATGGACAGGGTAGTAGTGACTCCCCTTTCCTTTGTCCAGTTTCACAGCAGAGCAGGGACTGGGGTCCCTGAACTGGTGTAGACTGGTTTATGCAAGGAGGGCACCATCTGTGCCCTTCAAAGCATTTCCCGAGGCTCTGGGAGGCTACCTCTCCCATGCCTCTAATACCGATTTCTAAGAGGAGAGGGTGTAACATCCCTCTTCCAAAGGAAATCCTTTGTTCTGCTTTCCTGGGCTTGAGGTGCTCAAGCAACAGGAGGGCAGAAACTTGTCTGTGAGGTGGCAGCAGCTAGAGCTGCCTGGAAATCCTCAGAAGGCTGTAATGGTAGTACAGGGGGTCCTCTAAGGCGCCTCCAGAGTGCATGGAATCATACAACCATTGCTTGCAAAAGCCTTGGAGTATGATTCCAACATGTTTGATATCAAACATGGCCGTATTCTGAGTTATCATTGCTGTCCAGTGCATGAGTAAAATTGTGTCCCCGCACTCACGAAGTCTGGGAAAGTGGTCCTAGATATCGTGGGGGCACCTCTGCTACTGCAGGGGTGCCATCACACACAGGTACTCTGCATCCACCCTTCAGGGTTGTAAGGCCTGACATGTGGGTGACTTATAAGTGACCTGGTGCAGTGTAAATGCAGTCAATGGGTGGATGCACCATTTCACACAGGCTGCAATGGCAGTCCTGTAGAAGCCTTTGTATGGGCTCCCTATGGGTGGCAAAAGAAATGCTACAGCACCTAGGGATCCCCTGGAACCCCAATGCCCTTGGTACCTAGGTACCATGTACTAGGGACTTATAAGGGGGGACCAGTATGGCAATTTTAGGTGACATGCTGGGTTACCAGTATGCAGTGACAACATTTAGAGGAGATAGAGCATAATCACTGAGGTCCCTATTACAGGATCCCAGCAAGCACAGTCAAGCACACTGACATCAGGAAAAAATTGGGGGTAACATGTCAAAAGAGAGGGTACTTTCCTACACTTGCCAAGCCATATGTCCATAACCCAGCCATCTGTACATACACCCTCACAATGCAAATCAGTCAGGCAGTGTGGTAAGGATTTGTCCAACAACATGGTTAATAACAGTCACAGGCCTACATCCTTACAGCCTCCTGGACATCTATATTGATGTTCTTCTGTCACTCCTATTCACATAAAAATGACATGTATGCGTCAGGGATGCTCAAGTTCCCCTAAGGCTGGATTATAGCAGCAATTAGTCAGGTTAAGTTAAGTAAATGATGTGACCAATTTACTACTTATAATGTACTCACACCCTTACGAACACACATATTGAGATGCAGGAAAAACATTTGGCCTATCACAACAATATTTGCAAGATCACTCATAGAAGTCATGGTTTGTTTGTGATGGCTACTCTGCTGAGATGGCCATACAAGGATTAACAAATTGTAATTTTATTTCACACACACACACATGCACAAACAGTATGTGTTACCAGATATTTTCAGGGCTTTTCTGCATGAATGTCTGACCACAAACACATTCCTTCACAATGCAGGATAGATTTAATGTATTTAGCATGTATGTGCATAGAATGAAGGAAAATGATGCAATATATGTGGTATTTGGACACACACTGTAAATTATATACCTCGGGACGAGAATGTTTGCACTTGATGAGTAATGTATGGGTAATGTGTTAGACCCCAGCAGCACCAGAATCATACTTTAATATGGACGAAGGCTACCAAAGTGTGCTCGGGCACGTTAAGCCCAGCCCATTCCACTTTTATGCAGCACTTGTTTAACAATTGTATGTAATGTCTATGCCATGTGTTTGCTGTTAAATTTCGATTGTGCTGATCATCCACTAAGTAAGGGTCAGATGATGGGACGTGCCATAAGCATCAAAACAGTAATAGAGGAACCATCACCACAGTCGTTAAAGATTATGCTACCTGTGTGCCTAGATATATAGCCCTTACAAGCACACTGACATCTGTCCTTGGCCTTTTACCATTAATTAGGGTATAAGTTCAATTCTGTTGGTGCACAGACTGTAATTTCTTGGCAGGTGATTGATACATCCACATATACATCACAATCTTACCACTATCATGGATCACATATAAACATTACAGAGCTACAACCATGTACTTATTGCACTTACCAGTAGAGTTGGGATCCCAGAAGGTTTCTACCTCATCCCTGGGATATGGAGCACGGCCAACTACAAGACAAAAATGTGAATATTACATTGCAAATAGTGGCCAGGGTGTGCCCGGATGTGGTTCCCTAGCTCACTGTGCCACTGTATTCAAGCTAGCCAGCCTGACTGATGAGGGGTAATATCCCAAAACCATCCAAGGATGCTTGTTTCTGGTCCAGGGATGACCTGGTCTGGTAGTTCGGGCTAGACTGCCCCATAGGCAGCAGAGTGAAGATTGATTTGCATATGACTGGGTATGCCAGATGTGGGCTCCTTGCTCACTGTGCCACTGGATTCAAGCTATCCTGGCTGATGAGAGGTGATACCCTGAAACTAATCCCAGGATGCTTGTTTTCTGGTCCAGGGAGGATTTGGCCTGGCAGTTTGAGCTGGACTATTCCCATGGGAAGCAGAGTCTAGACAGATTTTCATACGGACGGGTCCAAATTGTGGTGGCATAGGGAGCAAAAGAACAATGGATTAAATCCAGATTTGTGCCTGGGGATGAGTGTTTGAAAGGTTTCAGCACTCTGTCCATCATCTTTTTGTGCTGCTAAAGTCACCCTAACTGGTCAGGGTGTGCTCAGACGTGGGCACCTTGCTCACTGTGTCACTCGATTCAAGCAAGTCTTTCTGCTGAGGGGTGATACCACAAAACCAGTCTCAGGATGCTTGTTTCCGGTCCAGGTAGGAACTGACTTGCTAGTTTGGGCTCGACTGTTCCCATGGGGAGCAAGTTCAAGACTGATTTGCATTTGGTTGGGTCCAAATTGGGTTGGCAAGGTAAGCAAAAGAACAATGGATTAAACAGAGATCTGTGACTGGGGGAGTGTTTGAAAAGTTTCAGCACTTCATCCATCATCTTTTTGCATTGTAATTTCAATATGGCAAATGTGATTGTCAGGCAGCCATGGATACAAAGCTCCACCATGTAAAGTGGTGGTATAGGCACGTCCGCACTTGGGGCTATATGTCTGAACCAATATGTGTGGGTCTTGCACTCTGCTTCATGATGAATATGCTTTGCGAATCTGTTTTCTATTGTTTGAGCCTAACAAGGCCAGCTTGAGTAGGCCAGACAAGTGTCAATAATCTCAAGTTACACAATATGTTGCAAATCACCCCATTTCATTACTCTGCACCAGAGAGAGTGTCCTTGACCATTGCACATGGGTAGCAATTTGCATCTGATGGTTATATATGCATCAACAAAGATATGGCACCAGCCAAACCAAGAAATGTGCCAATGAGCATTACCTTCCCTGGAGTTAGACCTGGAAATATCCTTGTTTCTTTATACTTCCATGTGCACTGTGTTCAGCAACACTCATAGTTGGTGGAATATGGCTCACAAGATATCTTGGTTAGCTGTAAGACTCACCTTTATGCTCACATACATTCCAGCATGCAATAGTTGCATCCTTGTCCAATTGGTGCAAGTGTGCCTGGGCTGGGCGTAGGCAGCAAGAAACATCACTGGTCAAGGAAAAAGGCATAATTTGTTAAAATTATGTTATATACAGAACATTACTTGCAACTAGCTTTCACATAGCTGTGCAGCGTGGATACTATCTGGCCATGCTCATTATATGCCCCTCTGTTTAAAGTCAGAGGACATTATAAAAACTATACTGTGATCCACAAATGTAGGACAGAAGCAAACATCATGATGTGCAGCACACACTTTCTGTCATCTCACGCTGTTTGGAACTACACTCCCTTTGGATTGTGCTAGAGGATCTGAAGGTGAACACACTCTCAGTATATGCACACTGTTCCATATTGCAACGTTTCTGATGTGTATGTCCTCTACATGTACATGTCCTTCACATGGTGTTTTTATGCACAAACATTTTCGAAAACATGACGTTGGTGAAGGGTGAGTGTGACACACAGCAATAGACACTTGGAATAGGTGCGTGAGCAATTAGACCTCACTGCAGTGAATCAGGGTCACATAGTCATTTTCACTACTGATGTTCAATTGACATAATACTGCCAAACACACATGATGTCTGTCTTACTCATATCAAAAGGAGTAGCAGTATATTTACTCTGAGGGCACATCTTTGTGTGGGCCTCCTGGACCAAGGAGGCTGCATTCCCTGACACAAGCACATTCTCAAATATAATTTCCCCATTGGGATGATGCACGATTTGTGTCTGGAATCCACTATGGCTCATGCTACAGGGGATAGGGCCTCAGCCTTTACATCCCAAGAACTGGAGAAGCTTGTGAATGGGGCCCTATCCCTGTATGGACAGTTGTACGGGCCTCCAGATCAACAGGTGAGCATCTTTTTTGTATTTTGGATACAACATGGCTGTATGTTGACGGATGTGTGTGCATGCAGTGTGCCCTTTAGGGAGTGTTGTTTGTGCAAAGCAGTACGGACACAGAGGTACTAGTGATGTGTAAGATGATTGTGAAATCAATGTAGTATGTAGTCCATTGCTAGAACTGTATGTAGTGTGTAGGCAATGTTGTCCTTCTGTCTGTGTTTTCTATGCAGGTCAGTGCTCATCAGAAAAAAGGGTTATGGCGTGCCATTGCCAAGGACGTGCGGACCCTGGGGGTCCATAGCTGGCAGAGCACCCACTGCAGAAAACAGTGGGAGGACCTGAAACTTTGGGCCGGGAAGACCACAGAGGCCCAGCTGGGGAAGTCCTCCCAACCCAGAGTTGGAAGGGCCTTTGAGGGCAGCTCAGCAGCCACAAGGGGGTGAGTACTCACTGTGTACATTTGTTTCCTAATGCCTGTAACGTTTTTTTGAGGTCAAGGTTATAGTCAGTGTATGCCTCAGTATGTCTTTGTAGGTATTTGTCTATTTGACTGTATTAATGTAATGAGTGTCATGTACATTTAGTGTCAGTCATTTGCTGGGATTTCTGCTTCAGCAAGGGCCTGCATCCTGACTCACCACTGTTGGAGTGATGCTCTGACATCCACTGCTTAAGTGGTGTGACCTGGCAATTGCAAGTTGTGTAGACACTATCACAGAGTAAGTGTAGCTGTGCCTTTGTCATCAGGCGGTCATGGATTGGTGAGTCACAGTTGGTGTGCAGATGGTAGTTTCTTCTGAGTTCTTTATAGCTGTTGATCCCAGGCAATGGTGTGGTTGTCACTACATAGTGTTATTTACCAGTGAGTCATTATCATGTGTATGCCTCATGTACTGTTATTAATGTAATTGACCCTATGCTCCCTTTCTTTCTCCTCCACCCTTCCTCCTTTTCTTCTTCTATCCTTGTGTGTATTAGCATCATCTGGTGAAGCAGCCGGGGCACCAGAGAGTGGCGGAGTTACAGCCCACGGGAGCCGGGAGGCAGTGACAACCGGCGCCGAGGGGAACACCCGCCAGTCCAGCACCGCCCTCCCAGTAACCTCCCATCCAGTTGCCCGCTCACCCAGGAGGGTGGGCATCTCCTTCGCCCCAGGCACCTCAGCCCCTGCCCCAGTCAGCCCTGCTGCCCTCACTGAGGAGGCTATTGACCTCCTGAGATCCATCTCTGTGGGGCAGTCAACCATAGTGAATGCTATCCAAGGGCTGGCATCCCAGATGCAGCAATGCATGCCTGGAGGGCATTCACGTTGGCTTGGCTGGCCTACAGAGATCGTTTCAGTTTCTGGCCTCCTCTTTGACGGCATCAAGTGTCCTTAGTTCTTCTGTCCCCCTTAAACTATTTGTGCTGAGTCCCAGAGCCCTTTCCCCCACCCATCCCAAGCACACATTCAGTTGAGCATGCACCCATGTCAACAGACAGGACTCGCAAATACAAGCACAGGCACCACAGATCAAACCACAAGCATACACACAGCCAACACACAGAAGCACAAACAGCAACAGCCACTGCCTCCACTGTCTCACCCTCTTGCTTCTCCCTCACAGTCACATAAGCACTCACACCTGCAAGCACTGCATCCTCAGTCCCAGATCCTGCCTCCTGTTCAGCCATGCCCACAGTCACCACAACAGCAGACACACAAACTAGCACCCCATTCACCACATGCACAGTCACCACCACCATCATCACAACCACATGCAGCACACCTACCTCACTTACAGACACTACCCCAACATACATGCACACAACCTGTTTGTCCTCTCCCTCTCTCTCTTCCCCACCTCCTCCAAAAACACATAAACGCTCCCACTCAGACACTCAGCAGTCATCAACCTCACACACGCACACTTTGTATGCACCTACAACCCATGCCAACCCATGCCAGCATACCTACGCTTCCTATGACTGCTCCCTCTACCTTCACTCTCAAACCGCCTTTCATAGTCCGCCCCACTGTACCTAGGAAACGTTTCCTTGCCCACCTTGACCTCTTCCTCCTCCTGAGCCACCCTGTGTTGCTCCTAAATGAAAGGTCCAGCTTCCCCAGTCCAGTCCCTCCAGCTAACAGCCCTTCCATGCCCCCCATAGTGTTTCCAATGTCCCACCCCCACTAAGAAGGCTTCCACTCTGGGACCCAAGGCAGCCAGTCCCACCCCCCCGCTCTGGACCAACTCCCCCCACCCCAAGTTTAACCCCCCACACAGTATTTGTCCTGACTTTCTTTTCTTAATGCTTATATGGATATTGTATTTTTCAGCGGCTTGTTCTCCGTATGTGGTATGTGTGTATGCTATGTGTTGTGGGTGTGTCACTCTCCCCTCCCTCCCTTGTGTGCTAGGTGGCTGTACTCACCGTCGTTGACTTCGTCAACGTCGCTACTCCCGGACTCCCATTGCGTGGTACAACATCGGCAGGACTTCCAGTTTGGGTTCCACGGCTGCCCCGGACTCCTCTGTGTCCCTGGAAGTGAGTGTCTCCTTTTACATAGGTCGTTTCTGCCAGGCTTTTTGTGGCACTGGTCCTACCAGGAAATTCTGCTATGTCATCATATGGTGGGCGGTGAATGGTGTTCCTCCGGGCTGGAGATGGCAACCGCCGTGGTCGTGGCCGGACCTCACTGGCAGTTCAAGCGGTCCATTGGCTGTATTTGAGAGGGATCACAAGTATGGTCATAATATGGCGGTCTTCACCGCCAGACTGGTGGCAGTAGTACCACCATCACTGGTGTGGTGGTCATCTGACCACCAAAGTCAGAATGAGGGCCACAGTGTTGTGTGCCTTTTGTCATGTAAACTTAACACTCTTGGCATTTCTGTATTCTTCAGGTGTTGTGATGTTTGCAAAAACCATCTCTATTGTCATATTTCTCAGGGAAATTACTCATATTGCAACATCATCTGCTAATATTGTTGTGGTATAGGAGTATGAGTTTCATCACATTGCAATGCAATGCCTGTGTAATATCTACTTTGCCAACTGTGGCCTGAAGTGGTATGTATGACAATGTGGCTAGAAATTGGCTCACATGTGTAGTTTTTTGAGGATCCACAGCCATTTATGCATGCATTCTGTACAAACAACATTTTACCTTGTACACATTATACTTGTCCTTTGTCCATGACAACTGATAATCATGACCTGTGGAGGTATGTGCTATAACATTTGTTCCAGCAAAGTGCAACTTTTCTTCATTCTACTACATTGGAGAGACAAACTACACTGAGTGGTTTGTCACAGTTATGGACATATTGGGACACTCACTGAGTATCATAAGAAACACACTGCTAGCTGAGCAGCACAACTCCGCTGAAGTGTGTAAGGATAGACATGGATGATTTTGATGTGGATATGTGGCAAGCCTGGCCTTTCACCTGCATACGGTATGCTGCATCAAATTGCACTGCTGCGTTGGTTGACAGACTATTTGGAGCCATGGCCCCATGTTGCTTAACAGGTCTGACAACGTGTTTGATACATGTTTAGGCCTACTTCTAGTTAGGAACAGATGGTTCACGATGGCCTGGAAATGGATGGATTACATATGTATTCTGTTACGGAACAGGTGTGCTGTTTCTGATGAGTGAACCAGTTGCACATGTGTGCAATCCATAACAGACGTGGAAACCCCGCAATGGCAGAAAAGCCTTGCTTGGTCTCCAGCTGTTGTTTGTGGGTCTTGGGGAAAAGGAGGTACTGGGGTGTGAGGTGCATTATGGCATCCAGGATAGTGGGCAAGAAGCCAGAAGAAAATGCTGCTGTTGGTGTTTTTATGACCTGGATTGACACAGAGTCCAGCATGTGAACCACAGCCATTAATTTCACCTGGGGAGGAATGTTGGTGGGCCTGGAAGTTGGTGGCAGCAGACTTGGCCCATTCTTCTGGAGCATCTCTACTATGGACTCCCTCCTGAGCCTATAGAGTATTATCACCTCATCCTCCCTGAGGTTGATGAGAGAGATGCGCTTCTGAAACAGTCACTCCCCTTTCCTTTGCTGCCTATGTGGTGGTGGTAGTCTTCTTAGCTGCAGGATCAAAACATCCTTAGTGTAGTTGAGATTGCCAAAGTTTATTGACATGTTCAGGTTTTTATATTGCAGCCGCTGCATCATTTCCTATGCCCGGGTTACCAATGCACACAAATGTTGGTGCTTTTCATAATTTGCATGCCACATCCATACAATGTGTCAAAGATAGCAAAACCTATAAAACTCACTACATTATTTTTATGTAATATTTTATGGTGGGACACCAACCTTGCATATTTTAATATCTGCATGGCGTTGCTGATTTAGGCACAGCTTTTGCCTGACACAAACCTTAAAAACCGATGAATTGAGACAAATGCGTCATCTCACAGATTTTGGCCCGGATTTATAAAAAAGTGCTGCAGTGGAGCACAGCAAGTCACCTTGCTGTAATGTACTGTGTCACTTGGAAAGGGCAGAAATTTGCTGTATTTAGGGAATACAGAACATTCCTGTTCTTTCCCACTGCACTGGGGCACAATGGAATGCCTAGCGCCAACGCAGGCTCCCTTAGGGTGTCTGTGTTGCATAGAAGATTGTTTTTGTGCAAGAAGGTGTCCGTCCTGCATAAAGATAATCCTAGGAGGCTTTTTCCTCCATATATGTGTGATTGCAGAATGCAGCACATAAAGAAAGAGGAAAAGACTTGGAGAAATACAATTATTTCTCTTCATTACGTCTTACCTTGGGAGGCGTAGAATTTTGGCATAGCCTCAGGTTTGCCATGGTCAGTAAATATGGGGATGCAACAAATCCATGGGTGTTGCATGGAAACACCCACTTCAATGCCCACGGAATGCCTCCCATGCAGAGTAAGGCAACACAGCATTTTGTGCTGCATTGTCATACCCCATATTCATGAGGTCATTCAAAGCCATGCAAAGTGGCTTTGCATGGACTAATAGATGTGGTTGCAAGGATTTGTGAGGGAACAGCGGCACAAGGGGCTCATAATTATGCCCCTTGGGGTAGTGATTGAGTTGCCGAGGCATCAAAAGGTTTGGCACAACAGCAGTGCAAGCCTCTCATAAATATGCCCCATAGCATTTTCCTACTGATTGCTTCTATAGTTAGACTCACTTAAGTCTCACTTTTTTACAAGCTATCTACCCATGTGCTTTGTCAATGCCCCTGAGAAGATGCTGAGCAGGAAGAAAATTATTTTTTCATCATCCTCCAGCTTTTCCTTCCCCAAGATATTCTTGATGTTCTCACATCTAATTTTCTTGTAAGTAAGGTGGTAAAACAAAAATTGGACCAAGTCCTCAATTGTGCCAGAAGGGCAGTTTCATCAAAGGTCCTAGTTTTCTGTTCTTTAGCAGGGTTCTCAGTGGAAGAGAGACACTTTTAGCTAAGGGAAACATCTCCTTTCCTTATGGTTTGTTAATTGTTCGAAATAGGGTTGAATTTTTGGAACAACATAAACATACCACCTTGGTGTATTGTGTGGATCTTCTCTAGAGTTTTACATTAAGGTGGTCATTCTGACCTCGGCGGTAAAAGGCGCCTACCGCCGGTCAGAAATCCTCCATAATCCCGCCGCGGTCGCGGAAACCCGCCACGGTCATTCTGACCCGCAGAAGGCAAACCTCCGAAAATCCGACCGCCACAACAGACCGCCAGACCAGCGGTCGGCGGAAAAGTGGAGGTGACAAAACCTCCACCGTCACGCCAACAGAAATACGCCCATGCCATTACGACCCACGAATCCACGCGGCGGTCATTCAAACGCGGTATTCCATTGGCGGGACACACCGCCGCGGTCAGAATACACACAAACGAACAAAACTCAGCCACATTGGACGATTTGAATCCCACACACCTGATACACATACACACACCACTCCCACACACACAATACAATATAAAACACCCACCCACATCACCCACAAACCCCTACGCTAAAAAATTCGTAAAGAAGGCAAGAGCGAGACACCAGCATCCAAAAAATAACAGCCACAGCCACTCAACACCATCACCCACACACTATCCACACACAAAACAACACACACCACCACACTCAACTCACTTAAATACACATACTCCACCCCACACATCATACACACCACCCCATGGCAACCCAAAGACAACCCCGCTTCACAGACGAAGAACTCAGGGTCATGGTGGAGGAAATCGTTCGGGTAGAGCCCCAGCTGTTCGGCACACAGATACAATACACCAGCATTGCCCGGAGGACGGAGCTATGGCAGAGGATTGTCGACAGGGTCAACGCAGTGGGACAGCACCCCAGAAATCGGGAAGACATCAGGAAGCGATGGAACGACCTACGGGGGAAGGTGCGTTCCATGGTATCCAGGCACAACATCGCCGTGCAGAAGACTGGCGGAGGACCCCCACCTCAACCCCCACAATTCACATCATGGGAGGAGGAAGTCTTGAACATCCTGCATCCTGACGGCCTCGCAGGAGTCGGCGGAGGAATGGATACTGGTAAGTTGAAGCTTCAATACTGCTTCCCCCCCACCTGCATGCCAAATCATACCCCAAACCTCACCCCCATCCTCGAACCCCACCCTCACCCCCATCCTCGAACCCCACCCTCACCCCCACCCCACCACCATCCTCACCCCCACCACCATCCTCACCCCCACCCCCAGCACACCTATTCCCCGCCAATGTCTCACCATCACAACCCACACATCCCAAAACCTAGGCCTGCATGCGTCCACTAAGCATGGACACCCATCACCAAAGCATGCCCAATGCATATACACATCCCCCCCACAAGCCACCCTCACCAAAGCCCCCACACACGAATGCCAGCACTTGGGGACACGAGAACCCACAGATACACCCATATGCCACACATTGAAACTATAACCATACCTCTATACCCCTGCAGGACCCGACCGTCAACACACCGCGGCGGAGGGGCCAGAATTCTCCTCACCCCCCACCCAAGAGGCCGTCAGCGATGACAGCAGCTCTGTCGACCTGGACACCGATGACCAGCCCGGACCATCGGGGACCTCTGGACAGTCGGTTCCCCTCACACAGGCCCAGGCCACTACAGACCCAAACCCCTCTGGGAACACCAGCACAGCTCCCACCCAGCGGGCCCATGCCTCTGTCTCCAGGGCGCGTCAATCTGCGGTGTGTCTACCACTACAGGGCACCCAGGATAACCCACCACCCCAACAACAACAGGGACCTGGGGGCAGTGGTAGTGGGCACACCGGCCAGGGGGCAGAGGCCCAGGGAAACAGGGGAACTCGGAGGGCAGCTGTGCGACAGGGGGGGGAGGAGAGGCCCAGGGAACCCACTCTCCACGAGGTCCTCACCACCATCATGGGAGCATACAACCGCTCCCAGGAGACGATGGCGACGGTACTGGCCCGGTTCCAGGAGATCCAGGTACTGCAGGAGGAACACTATCGGGGGTACAGGGAGGACATCAGAGCCATCAACACCACCCTGGTTACCATGGTAGGGCTGCTGCAGGACCTCGTCAACAACAGGGCGGACACTCAACAACACCCAAGGGCCCCTGCCACAAGCCTGGACCAAGAACAGCCAACCACCTCCGCCGGCGCTAGTGGACAGGAGGCCCCCGCCCAGCATCAGCCCACCAGACCCCCACCTCCTGCAGGAGAAGAACCACCCCGCAAGAGGGCCCTGAGATCTCGCAAGAAGACAGAGTAGGATGTTAAGACCCCCGCCAGCAATGGATACCACCTGATGTCATCCCACTGTCCCACATTGTCACCCTGTCCATCCTTGAACTGCCCATGCTCCATCTCTCCACAGGCCTCTGGACAATGCACCTGTGTGACTGTTACTCTGGACTCTGCCATGGACATTCCTTCACCATAGCCCCCACCCACTTGAAACCACCCATCCCATTTTGAGCACTTAAATAAACACCTATTTTGCACCAAAATATCTGGAGTCTGGCTGTGATTTCAATATATTGTAATTGACATGACAGTGCAAATATGACCTTGTACATGGTGAAGTCAACAAACAGCTGCCACAAAGCTGTAGTCCATGGGGAAACGAAGCACAGGACTCGTAGTGGGGACCCCAGATCTGAAATAGGGAGGGAAAAGCCAAAACTCAGTCGTCATACACTGGGGCAAATAGACAGGCAGCAGAGATGCAGGAGAGTAGTTAACATTTACTAAATTATCTTTGAAATGTTACCTGTGTCCTATTGGAAGTACTGTTCAATGATTCTGTCCCTGTTGTCTGTTTCAGCCCCGTCGTCTTCCTCCTCGTCACTCTCCTCAGGTTCCACCGCTGCCACAACACCACCGTCTCGACCATCCTCCTGCAGGAAAGGCACCTGGCGGCGCAAAGCCAGGTTGTGAAGCATGCAGCAGGCCACGATGATGTGACACACCTTCTTAGGTGAGTACATTAGGGATCCACCTGTCATATGCAGGCACCTAAACCTGGCCTTTAGGAGGCCAAAGGTGCGTTCGATCACCCTCCTAGTACGCCCATGGGCCTCATTGTACCGTTCCTCTGCCCTGGTCCGGGGATTCCTTACTGGGGTCAGTAGCCACGACAGGTTGGGTACCCAGAGTCCCCCACTAGCCATACACGGTGTCTCTGTAGCTGTTCCATCACGTAAGGGATGCTGCTATTCCTGAGGATGTAGGCGTCATGCACTGACCCTGGGAATTTGGCATTTACATGCGAGATGTACTGGTCAGCCAAACACACCACCTGGATGTTCATTGAATGGTAATTTTTTCTGTTCCTGTACACCTGCTCCCTGTCTCTTGGGGGAACCAAAGCCACATGGGTCCCATCAATGGCACCAATTACGTTGGGAATATGTCCAAGGGCGTAGAAATCACCCTTCACTGTAGCCAATTCGCCCACCTCAGGGAAAATGATGTAGCTCCTCACGGATTTCATCAGGGCAGACAACACTCTGGATAACACCTTCGAAAACATGGGCTGAGACATCCCAGAAGCAATTCCCACGGTTGTCTGAAATGACCCACTTGCCAAGAAATGGAGTACTGACATGACCTGCACCAGAGGGGGAATCCCTGTGGGTTGGCGGATGGGGGACATCAGGTCGGGCTCCAGCTGGGCACACAGTTCATGGATAGTGGCACGGTTAAGACGGTAGGTCAGGATAATGTGGCGTTCTTCCATTGTCGACAGGTCCACCAGCGGTCGGTACACGGGAGGATTCATCCATCTCCTCGCCCAACCCAGCGGACGGTGCCTAGGAAGGACAACATGGAGCACACAGTCAAGCAACCCACAGGTACGTACTCACAGCTAGCACAGTATACGATTCTCTATGCAGTGAATGGCGTGTCTGAGTGGCTATGCAAGGCCTAGGCCTGTGTGACGCAGTTGAAATTGAGCCATGTGGGCCCTGGAAATGGCGGCTGCCTGACCTGTGAAGTGTGACAATGGGATGTGAGGTCAATGCGCTGGCGCGGCACACCGCGGCGGGCGGCGGGCGAAGACCGCGGCGCAAAGCCGCATTGGTTAACATTGAAGCCTATGGGTTTCAGGAGCCAATGGCGAAGGGCGCCGGCGGTGGCGGGACGCACCGCCGCGGTACGCACCGCCGCGGACGTCACCGCCATTTTCTATCTACTTATCCACTTGCGACTTGAACCTTCACAGGAGAGGACCTATACTGCAAGTGTTGCTGTGACCTCGGTCTGGAAGGGACAATGGCTGCTGCGCCTGGGGAAAGGGCCCCTGCCTTCACTGGAGAGGAGTTGGAGAAACTTGTGGATGGGGTCCTCCCCCAGTATGCGCTACTCTACGGTCCTCCAGACCAACAAGTGAGTTTAATTCAATATGGATTTGGGGCCACTGGCTGGCTTGGGGGCATGGCGGGGGGCCTGGCGGGGATGGGGGGCATGTTGGGCCTGGCGGGGGGCATGGCGGGGGGCCTGGCGGGGATGGGGGGCATGTTGGGCCTGGCGGGGGGCATGGCGGGGGGCCTGGCGGGGATGGGGGGCATGTTGGGCCTGGCGGGGGGCATGGCGGGGGGCCTGGCGGGGATGGGGGGCATGTTGGGCCTGGCGGGGGGCATGGCGGGGGGCCTGGCGGGGATGGGGGGCATGTTGGGCCTGGCGGGGGGCATGGCGGGGGGCCTGGCGGGGATGGGGGGCATGTTGGGCCTGGCGGGGGGCCTGGCGGGGGGCCTGGCGGGGATGGGAGGCATGTTGGGCCTGGCGGGGGGCCTGGCGGGGATGGGGGGCATGTTGGGCCTGGCGGGGGGCATGGCGGGGGGCCTGGCGGGGATGGGGGGCATGTTGGGCCTGGCGGGGGGCCTGGCGGGGGGCCTGGCGGGGATGGGGGGCATGTTGGGCCTGGCGGGGGGCCTGGCGGGGGGCCTGGCGGGGATGGGGGGCATGTTGGGCCTGGCGGGGGCATGGCGGGGGGCCTGGCGGGGATGGGGGGCATGTTGGGCCTGGCGGGGGCATGGCGGGGGGCCTGGCGGGGATGGGGGGCATGTTGGGCCTGGCGGGGGGCCTGGCGGGGGGCCTGGCGGGGATGGGGGGCATGTTGGGCCTGGCGGGGGGCCTGGCGGGGGGCCTGGCGGGGATGGGGGGCATGTTGGGCCTGGCGGGGGGCATGGTGGGGGGCCTGGCGGGGATGGGGGGCATGTTGGGCCTGGCGGGGGGCATGGCGGGGGGCCTGGCGGGGATGGGGGGCGTTGGGCCACTGGAAAGGAAAATGCTGAGAAACTTGAACGTGGTATTTCTCCCTCCCTGTACGTGTCACATAGGTCCGCGCCCATGAGAAGATCGGGATTTGGCGTGCCATCGCCAAGGAAGTCCGGACCCTGGGGGTCCACCATCGACGGGGCACCCACTGCCGCAAGAGGTGGGAGGACATCCGCCGCGGGACCAAGAAGACCGCCGAGTCTCTGCTGGGGATGGCCTCCCAACGTAGGCGGGGTGCCTGCCGTCAACTGAGCCCCCTGATGTTCCGGATCCTGGCAGTGGCCTACCCTGAATTGGATGGGCGCGTGAGGGCAGCACAGCAGACACAAGGGGGTGAGTACAAGCATTATCTACTCTGTTGTCGCGCAGTGGAGGTGTCTGGGTGGGGGAGGAGGGCTGGGGGTCCCCCTAGGCCAGGGCGATATCTGTAGGCTGGGCACCCCCGTAAGCCCCTGTGTCCCCAGCCACCACCCTCAGTAGTTTGTCAGTACAGCCATCCCTGGGCCGTGTCATCCATGGGTGCAGTTGTCAACTCTAGGCGTGTAGGGCATGTTCCACGGAATGCGTAGCGGACCCCAAGTGCGCAACTTAGTGCAGGGGGCATCTGTGTCTGTCATGTCCGCTAACTGTACCGGAGATCCATGTACTCAATATCCCTTTATTTCTCTCTCCCCCCCCTTTTTGTTTGTCTTTCTGTGCTTGTGTGCATCAGCATCATCAGGCGGAGGAGAAGTGGCATCGGGGCAGGAGGGAGCTGCATCTCACATGGCCCAGGAGGGCCATGCCACAGAGTCAGACTGGACCAGTGAGACGGAGGGCGAGGGGAGCTCCACGACGGGGACGACTGGACCCTGCAGCGACACGGACACGTCCTCGGAAGGGGGCTCCCTTGCGGGGGTGGCACCATCCGTGCCCCCCGCCATTACAGGTACAGCCGCCACCCAGCGCACCATCTCCGCACTCCCAGCAGCCCCTCAGCGTTCGCCCCGTGCCCGCTCTGCCAGGAAGCCGGGCATCTCCTTCGCCCCAGGCACCTCAGGCCCTGCCCCTGTTACCCCCACTGCCCTCAGTGAGGAGGTCATTGACCTCCTCCGAACGCTCATTGTTGGGCAGACTACCCTTTTGAATGCCATCCAGGGGGTGGAGAGGGAGGTTCATCGCAGCAATGCGTACCTGGAGGGCATTCATTCGGGTCAGGCTGCCCATCAGCGATCGTTCCAGGCTCTGGCCTCAGCACTGACGGCAGCCATTGTCCCTGTCTCCTGCCTGCCTCTACTAACTCCCTCCTCCCAGTCTCCTGTTCCTCTGCCTGTCCCACCCACACCATCAGACCAGCCTGCACACACCTCAACACCAAAGAGAAGCTCATCCAAACATAAGCACCACAGATCACGCAGACATTCACACACGCAACATTCCGATGCAGACATGCCAACAGTCACTACCACCTCTGTGACCCCCACCTCCTCGTCTCCCTCCTCCCTCCCTGTGACGTCTACACTCACACCTCCATTCACCTCACCATCAGCCAGTGTTTCCATCACTAGCACACCCTCCACTCCAGTCCGCACACGTGCAGTCACCACCCCCACTGCCATTTACACGTCCCCTGTGTCCTCTCCCACTGTGTCTGTCACCCCCTCTTCCACACCACACAAACGCAAAACAGCCATCCACCTCACGACAGCCTATCCCTCCTGCACCTGCACCCAAAGACAGCAAACGTGACTCACCTACAACCACATCCTCTCCCTCCACTCCCATTCCCACTGTACCTACCACTCTCCATTGTCCCAAGAAGCTCTTCCTCGCCACTACTAACTTCTTTCCTGACCCTGAGCCCCCCCCTCCTTCTCGTCGGGGTAAGAAGAGCACCTCAGCCACCACCAGCCCTGCAGCCCCCTTGACAAGGGTGCAGGGGTATTGGAGCCCGCCAGCCCGCATGTCTGGATCTTCGCCCAGCAGCAAGGGGACAGCCAGCCCACCCCCTGGGAAGAGGAGCAGAAGGCGGAAGGGTCGCCGCAGGAGCCCGCCTTCTACATCCCCCCCGGACACCACCCAGAGACAGTCACCAGCCACAGCTCCAAAGGGAGGAAAGGGCCACAGGCCCACGACTAAGGAGGGCAAGGGCAGCAAGTCGGAGAGGTCAGGCAGCAGGCCTGCTGCCCAGGAGGAGCCCACAACCCCCATAGCCGCTGCCCCGGGAGGAACCGGCACAGCTGCCCCGGGAGAGCCCACCACCCCCATAGCCGCTGCCCAGGGAGGACCCAGCCCAGCTGGCCAGGAGGGCCCCACCACCCACAGCCCAGGTGGGCAGTGAAGGAGCACCATCCCCGCTGCCCAGGAGGGCACCACCAGGCAATTAGCAGTTGGCCATAGACCGGCCGCCGTCTCAAGAACCGCTGAACTGGGCCCTTCAAGGCAAGGACCGCTGAACTGGGCCCCGCCGTCTCAAGAACCGCTGAACTGGGCCCCGCCGTCTCAAGAACCGCTGAACTGGGCCCTTCAGGGCAAGGACCGCTGAACTGGGCCCCGCCGTCTCAAGAACCGCTGAACTGGGCCCTTCAGGGCAAGGACCGCTGAACTGGGCCCCGCAGTCTCAAGCACCGCTCCGCTGGGCCCCGCCGTCTCAAGAACCGCTCCGCTGGGCCCCGCCGTCTCACGCACCGCTCCACTGGGCCCCGCCGTCTCAAGAACCGCTGAACTGGGCCCCGCCGTCTCAAGAACCGCTGAACTGGGCCCTTCAGGGCAAGGACCGCTGAACTGGGCCCCGCAGTCTCAAGCACCGCTCCGCTGGGCCCCGCCGTCTCAAGAACCGCTCCGCTGGGCCCCGCCGTCTCACGCACCGCTCCGCTGGGCCCCGCCGTCTCAAGAACTGCTGAACTGGGCCCTTCAGGGCAAGGACCGCTGAACTGGGCCCCGCAGTCTCAAGAACCGCTCCGCTGGGCCCCACCGTCTCAAGAACCGCTCCGCTGGGCCCCGCCGTCTCACGCACCGCTCCGCTGGGCCCCGCCGTCTCAAGAACCGATGAACTGGGCCCCGCCGTCTCAGGATCCGCTGAACTGGGCCCTTCAAGGCAAGAACCGCTGGCCCTTTGGCAGACGTGGCAGGGCAGGATCTATCTCGGGCAGGGCTGCAGGATGTCCTCTGGCCAACTTGCTTCCTCCAGTGGCAGTGGGGTCTGTTATGGACTGTATGGACTGTGGCTTTGCTCTCCCCAGGATGGCCCAGTGGGCAGGCCACCCACTGTATGGACTGTATGGACTGTGGCTTTGCTCTCCCCAGGATGGCCCAGTGGGCAGGCCACCCACTGTATGGACTGTATGGACTGTGGCTTTGCTCTCCCCAGGATGGCCCAGTGGGCAGGCCACCCACTGTATGGACTGTATGGACTGTGGCTTTGCTCTCCCCAGGATGGCCCAGTGGGCAGGCCACCCACTGTATGGACTGTTTGGACTGTGGCTTTGCTCTCCCCAGGATGGCCCAGTGGGCAGGCCACCCACTGTATGGACTGTTTGGACTGTGGCTTTGCTCTCCCCAGGATGGGCCAGTGGTCATGGAGTCCCCTCGTGGATCTGGCGTCGTGTACTCAAGTGGCTGAGGTGCCCCCCCTTCCCTTCCCCCTGAGGTGCCTGTCCTATTTTCTTTCTGATGCCCCTGCAGTGTTCTCTCCGTGGAGTTCTTGTCGTGGGACTGGGCCTTGCCCCTTTGCACAGGACCCCTGTGATCCACGGACAGTGGTTGGACTACATTTAGTAGCTGTATATATTTTGTACATAGTTTATTTATTTATTGGGATTACTGGTGTACATATTTCAATATATCTGCCCGTTTATGATCTCTTCTTTTGGTCTTTGCATTATTTCGGAGGGGGGTGGTTTGTGGGTTGTGACAGTGATCTGTGGGAATGCATTGATGTGTGTGTTGTAGTGGGTGTGGGTGGGTGGGTGTGTGCCGGTAATCTTTTCCCTCCCCTGTGTCGTAGGTGCAGTACTCACCGATGTCTTCCACGCCGCCGGGCGTGCTCCTGGTATATGAGCAGGAATAGGAGTGCGGGGATGACCTGCAACTCTGGTTCCATACTGCCGGAATCTCGCGTGGAGTGCGTAGAGGTGAGCGTTTTCCCGTTCGTAGTCTGTTTCCGCCGTGTTCTTATCGGCGGTGCTCCCGCCCCGGAAAAGGTGGCAGATTGGTGGGTCATAATAGGGTGGGCGGTACATTGTCTGCCGCCTGGCTGTTGGCGGGAACCGCCGCGCTGTTTGTTTGTACCGCCGTGGCGGGCGGAGTGTTAAGTTGGCGGGCTGTGTTGGCGGTTCCCGCCAGGGTCAGAATTGCATATTTTAGACCGCCGGCCTGTTGGCGGCTTGGCCGCCGCTTTATCACCGACCGCCAGGGTCAGAATGAGGGCCTTAGTGTCCATTTGCACTTTAGGAAATATTAGTTTTTTTCTTTTCATTGGCATAATCCTCAGCCTAGGATTGTTGAAAGAGTACTTAGTGGTCTGAACTGAACCAAGGGGTTTGCCTCTTTTACTCAACTGATGGCAAACTCTGTTTTGATACACAAGCAAAAAATTTCTTTCTAGGTCATCTTGACCAAGTTTTCCCCCTGCACTTTCAGTCTTTTTCAGCCGTTCTTCGGTAAGTGATATTTTACTTTTGCAATTCTTACATAGCGTAGACATTGCCCAAAGGCATCAGAGAGCTTTACAACAGTAGCAGGATACATGGGTTACAGCGAGTTATAGTTGCAGTGATTAAACTCTGATGTTTACATCAGTTAATGTGTGCAGGAGTTACAACCTGAGACAATTACAGCAGTTGATCAGAAGTAGTACACAGTTAAAGCATTGATTAAGATGGTGAAGTCAAATAATGAAGGTAGTTCAGATACTGGTGGAGTGAGTTTTTAAGAATGGTCGAGGGTGATTAACCAGGGTGTCAGTCAAATAGGAGGAGCTTGAGATCCTTTTTGAAGGTGACTAGGTATGTGGTTAGGTGGCGAGGTAGAGAGTTCTAGATTGTTGCAGCACTGCCAGAGAATGACTGGCTCATGTATCATTCTCCACTGAAGGTGGGGGTTCCAGGAGTAGAAATTGGGCATTTCTGGAACATCTATATGTTCCAGTGATTTTCAGTTTTTCAGTTAGATAGAAGATAGGAGTGCAGTGCCCTTGGGTAATGCAGGCAGTTTGGAATTGGGCCTGCACTTCAATGGGAAGCCAGGAGTAATGTGGTTAAAGTATTAGAGACCTAAAATGAAGCAAACTGCTCCATAAAGTGTTGCTCATAGTCAGCTAAGCTGAACATTGGGAAAGCCAGGAAGAAGGACAATTCCTTAATCTAGGCAGGAGAGAATGAAAGTCTGCACTACTGCTTTGAAGCCTTGCTCTGCGGTCAACTGCATGATGCCTCAAAGCTGTCTATGTTGGTGGTGTGCACTTTTGACCATGGCTGCGATGTGGCAGTGAAGTTTGAGATGATTGTCAAAGGTGATACCAAGTGATATGGCACTCTTTACAATGGCAGGGTAGCCTTCCAGGGTGGTGAGGTTAGCCATTCATTCTGGTACTGGAGATTTTTCTTTCACATGTGAAATCAAAACAAAATTAGATTTTAGTTGGGTTGAGTTTTAAATGGTGGTTAGACATCCAGTTCATCATATCTGAAAGCTAGGCAACATCTGGGGATGAGATTTTCATGTATATTTAGGTGTTACCAGCGTAGAGGTGAAAGAGAATCCCAGACAATCTAGAGGATCACACATAATGGTTCTAGGTAGAGGTTAAAGAGGGTTGGGGAGAGGTTCGATCCTTGAGGGACCCCTTAATGTATCCTGCCTGGTCTCGAGAATGAGCTACCCATTTTTCCAATTTAGGAATTTTTGGTTAGGTATGAAGAGAACCATTTGAGGATTGTACCTTTTTATCCCAGGTGTTGTTCTAGAGTGTGAAATAGGTCCAGATGGTTGGCACTCTCAAATGCAGTGCATAAATCCAGGTCAAGGATTCTAAAGGAGTCATCAGCTATTTGGAGGATCACAGTTTCTGTACTGTGGCCCTGGGGGAAAATTGTTTGGAGAGTGTTTAGGAGATAGTTTGCTTGAATGTTTGAAGCAAGATGAGACGCTACACATCTTTTTATGCCTAAAAATGAGGGTGCAGAGACTATTCATGTTCTGTGGATCAATAGGTTGTTTTTTCAAGAAAGGAAACACTTGACCCACTTTTACTCATTCTAGAAATAGACCCTGTTTTAGTGAGGAGTTGACCATGGTGGTCCATATGGGGAGTAGGTATGTGGCAAGAGATTTGCTAATAGACCTGGAATGGTGCCCTGAAGGAGGTTTGAGGGATTTACTTTATATATTGTTTACTGTAGCTCCTGTTCGGAACTTGGGATTAAAGATAATCATGAATGCAGTGCCTTGCATGGTAGAAGCTGTACCGTTTCTAGGGAGTCACTGGTGGGTAGCGAGATATGGATGTCTCTAACTTTTTCATCAAAAGAATACTCTAAGTTGTTGCAGTGGGCAATTGATGACTTAGGAGCTGAAGTGGTGGAGGGGTTTGTAGTCTCTGCAATAACCTCAAAAAGGTGCTTCATTCTGTTCTTTACAGAATTTATGAGGGCCCAGATATAAGAGGATTTGGCTCTGAGGATTAGGTCTTTGTATTTTTTTTTTTTACTTTGTGAAGCTTAATTATATTCAGGTGAGAGGGTGCTAGTCTCCTTCTTTCTCACATCTTTGTAAAGTTCTTTTGGGCACCAAGGACTGGAGGGTTTGGGTCACGATAATTTGCACTTCAGGGGTGCACATTTGTCAGTAAGTGATTCTATGCAAGAGCTATACCTATTGGCCTTATTAATATCAAGCTGACGTGTAATCAAAATTAGGGTAGGAAGGGCCATGATGGCCATGATGCCCAAGGCTTCTGTGTCAAGGTTGGATGTGTTCCTGAACCATATGTTTTGATACAAGAGCCAGACAGGGAAAATGGGATCTTTATGTTGTCGGACCAGTTGACTGAAATGAGGTATTATGAGTGTAGTGTGAGGGAATAGGAGATTATTAGGTACAGAATAACACCCTTGTGGTGTATGGGTTTATGGCAGTGTTGTTGGAGATCATTGTCTTTGAGATAGGAGGCAAAAGTGGCCACATAGATGATACCTTTGTGTCCCCAGTGGATGTTGAAATCACCAAGGAAATTAATGTTGTCCAAGTTGGTAAACTGAGAGATGAAGAGAGCCATGCATTCCTCAATGAAGATGCTGTTTTGACCCGTTGCATGGTAAATCACATTCAATCTAATGCTGGAGGTAGTGGATGTAGACATTCTTACGGTACTGCATTCAGCATACAGAAAATGAGTAATTTGGAAGTTCCTGCATCTCAGGGAGTTTCTGAAAATGAAAGCAATACCTCCACCTTATCTATCTTCCCACTCGCAATAAAAATAAAAGGAGTAATTGTGAGGCAGTTGATGATCTAAAGTGTGGTTAGATGACTCATTGAGGCACGTTTCCATGAGGATCAGGATATTGTGATTATGAGCCAAGATTGAGTCCAATTTCTCTAGACAGTGTTTGACTGCAGACCAACAATTGTGTAGCATGCAGTTTAGGTAGAAGTTGTTGTCTTTCAGAATTGGCTGCTCAGGAAGGCCAGTTAGGATTTGTATCAAGTTAAGAAGAGGTGATTGTACACCAGGATAATGTGTGTGAGATTGATTGTGGTCGTAAATGATTGTGGTCTTAAATGGTTTTGGTTATTGGACATCCCACAGAGGGAAGGCAGGAGGGGGTTAGCGGAACTTGAAGCTGCATAATTTTCTAGGAGATAGAGTAGGTCTGAGTTGTCTATAGGAGATTGTGTCCATTTGGGTATGGGTAGATGGCTGTCTCTTCAAATGCTGGATGGTTGGACAGCCCACGGGGGTGGTGAGGGGTGCATCAACAAGAGGGGAGTCACTTAGATGGAATAGACCTGATGAGAGGATGCCAATTCTTTGAGAGAGGTGTGAGAACAAGGAGAAGAGCTTGTTGAGTCAGCAATGTTCAGCAATTATGCAGGATTGGGGTGATCTGTCAGTAATGGACTCAAAGGGATTGAGGCGCAGTTTGACGGAGCATGGGTTGTTGGTATCAGGTGTTGGGCAGGAGCAATAAAAGTGGGTGGGATAAGGGGAGGCTTATGGGCTTACTGTGGGATGGAGAAAAGGGTGGGGAAGACAACAAGATAATGGTCTGTGGGAGTTTGGAGAGGAACAGTATGGAGATGGTCTCTGGGGGAGTTCAAAGTCTATTGGCAGTAAGCTATGGGCTGTAGGGCGCGTAACAAACTACAGGAGAGTCCAGGGAGAGAGGGGTTGTCTGGGTAGACCAGAAGGGGAGGAGAATGCATGAGTGGTCTTAGGGATGAATGGAGAAAGTGAGCATGATGGATTGTCAAAATGCTTGAGTGTGAGATAAATAAAGTGGATTTATGGCCAGGATTGTGTAGTTGGCTTGAAACATGGTTTTCCCATTGTAGATGGAGATAGAAAGGAGAAAAGCTTTTGAGTCTGCAGAGAGAGAAGGATGGGAGAAAATTGGACCTAATCCATATGCCAGTGGTATGTGTGCAGATGAGGAGGTCCGTTTTGAGGGTGCCTTTGCATTTTCAATGGTATTAGTCTCCGAAGAGGGTTTCCAGGAAGACTCTTAATGTTCTGTGTTTCAGGTGTATCATTGAATATTTGGAAATATTTGGGGGGAATTTGATCTGAAAAGCAGGGGCACTGAAAAGGTGGGATGGGGGAGCTAGTGAGAAAGAGTGTTGCGTCATATTGATGGCTAATACAGGCCAGGGAATTATAGGTATGACCTACACAACCATTGTTAGGGTAGTGATGGGCATTGTACGGTTGTCCCCAGCCTTGCAAAGTGCACTGCATTCATTGGGTAAAAGGAGACCTCATTTAATAATCTTTGGTAGAGTGATAGATGAGACTAGGTTTAAGATCACAATGTCATCAATATGTTGAAATGGTGGGTTTGAACAATTTTTAAAGTTGTTAAGGTTTGTTTCATTGAGTAGGTGGGCCAGACCTGATGGCCCAAGCATATCAGCATCACCTCAAAATGGCCACCAATTTGGGGAGGAATGAAGTCCATTGTAGTGATTTTCAGAGGGGAGTTACTGATATGAAACAGACATTGCTAGAGGATGATTTTGCCCCATTAAAAATGGTTGCCATTTTGAGGGAGTTCATAGTCCTCTTTCTATTTCTGAAAAAGGAATGGAAAGGCTGTAATTTCAGTTCTGAGAATAGATCTATTGAGTTCTGCCATTTTAAGGTCATCCACACATGGAGGAGCATATAGCATTTGCACTAGGTAAATTAAGTTTTAAAGTGGGGGTACCTTGTGCCATGCAGATGTAGCCAGAATGGAAGCAGGCGCATTGATTTGGGCTGAGTAATAATTACCTCTCGCAGTCAAAATATCTCTGGTCAGGTAGCACTGTCTTCTTTCTCCCATCTGGAACCTTTTGTATCCCTGAGGCCCTGATCAGAAGACCAGCCAACTAGCCCATAGAGTCACTCTTTTGATTCCTGGTTCAAATGCGGGTCCAGTCTTTTTCACTCAGCCAGCACATGGTTTATACTGGATTGAGAACAGTAAATTTGACCTCTCCCTTTAAATGGCTTAGGCTAGAGTGGGAATAGTGAATGTTACACCTTTAGTATCAAACATCTTCCTCTAAGTAGCTTAGCTTAGACTGGAGTGGGAATAGTAAAAGTGACCACTTTAGTGTCCCGCACCTTCCCCTAAATGGCTGCAATCAGAGTGGGAATAGTAAATATCACAGCTTTAATGTCCAAAACCTACCCCTAAATGGCTTAAATTGGAATGGGGATAGTAAAGGTAACCCTTTTAGTGTCCAAAACGCCCCCTAAATGGCTTATTTTGGAGAGATAGTAAAAAATTTGACCACTTTAATGTCAACTACTACCCCCAAATGGTTCATACCTAGTGGGAACAGTAAATGTGACAACTTTAGTTTAAAACACCTTCCCTTTAATGGCTTAAAGTTGGAATAGTAAATGATACACATTTAGTATCCAAATGTTCAACTAAATGGTTTCAATTGCAATTGGAATATTAAAGGTTACCAATTTAGTGTCCCTGTGATTGGAGCAGGAATAGTACTCATAATCCCTACTATACAACATAACTCCTAAACTGGTTTCAATAGTAGTGGGAGTACTACATTTCAGTATTTTAGTGTGAAACATGTTTAATTAATAAGATATGTTACAGTGTTATTATTATGCATAATACTTTAAGTTTTGTATTTTCAACATGCATAGTTAGTATTAACTTTTTTTAAAACATACAGTAAATGTCAGTTTCTGAGGTTTATAATTTTTCTTTATTTATATATTTTTCTTTATTATTTAATGTATTTGTTTAGAAGATGTTAAACATATATATATGTTTTTGAAACATAAAGAGTTTTATTGTTAATTTTTTAACTACATGTTCTCTGAATTTCCAAATTACAAAACTCCTTATATAGTTTTTAACATTATTTGACATATTGATATTTTTCAATTTTGCAAATACAGTATATTTGTGTGTAATCATAAACATAAGTCACATTTTTTAAAGTTTGTTATAGGTTTTAAAGTATATTATACATAGTACTATGATATATTATTTGTTATTTTTATTGTACAATGTATTTTATAGAATACATTATTATCTATTTTTCACAGTACCTTGACAATGTTTATGTATTTTATAACATTGTTCCCTTTATTTTAAACATGTTTTATCAATTTTTAGTTTAAGTTCTATTGTTTTCTTTGAGGAGATAGTATTTTTTTCTTTTCAGTTAGGAACAATTTTTTACCTCAAAGCGTACTTTTGCAGCCTGTTCTTGGCATTGATCATCAGATTTGTTGGGGTCAAGTTGCAGTTACCTACTACTGATTCTTGGATAAGATAAGACCTTTTTTATATTTGTCTAGAGTGATTTGGGGGTAAATGGGTTGTGGGTAGTACCATTTAACACAACTACTTGAGAAGGGTGTATACCTCTGCCAACAAGAGACCCCATTTCTAATACTCAAACAGTTTAAACACACAAAGCCACACAGCACTACAACAAACACATATCATCACTAACACAACACACCACCATGACAACAGCATCTCAGCTGTATACACATACTCATCACACAAAATACACCCTATCCTTGGGGAATAAAAGCACTGCACACAACCTCACAGACTGCTCAGTCAATACTAAAGCAGCACACACACGCACATATACTAGAACATAAGCAATGACAGCCCAGGAACAACTCAAACCTACGAAAGGAAATGCAGGACAAAGATGTAAGCAAAAAAAACAAAAAACTTTTGGGTGAATTTTATGTAACTTATAGTGATTGAAATAAGTTTGTGCAAGGCCATTGGCCAGTCCATTGTCCATAACAACACAGCATCAACGGCACTAAATGTGCCCCTACTTCACTCCTGACTGCCAGTAATATCCACAGGTAGGGGCATCAAAGGGGCAATCAGGCACTTCAGGGATTCATGGGAGGTGGTGTGGAAGGGGGGGAGAGGAGGGCGCAGAGATTTAAGAGATGTCCCAGTGGAGGTCAAACTTGGAAAGGAATAACTTTTTAGATACACAGGGTCAGTAATTAGAAGGGGGTTTGGGTGTGGAGGGAGAGTGAGTGGTTGTTTGACATTTAGATGCAAATGTCTTGGGTGTGTGTTTGTGGGAGGCATGCTTGTGGGTGGCGGATGTTTGTTGGGTGGGTGAGTGAGGGTATTTATGTGTCTCGGGCTGAGGAGGTGGAGATGCTGGGGGAACCTGCTGTGAGTATATGGGTGTCTGTTGGGAGGTGACAGAAGGTATGGTGGATGTGCTGCATGTAAGCGTGTCATTGTGTGTGTTGTCTGTGGGCGTGGTGACTGGGGTGGATGTCTGAGGGTCTGCTGGGGTGCTGTCTGTGGGTAGGATCGGTGTAGTGGTTGTATCACTGAATGCTGGTGTGGTGTCTTCAGGTGTGTCAGGTGTTGTGTTTGTGATGCTGGGGGTAGTGGGGGTGTCAGGGTTGAGCGTGACTGTTACTGTGTCTGCGTTGCTTATGTATGTCTGCACTACCCTTGGATGTTGAGGTAGATGCATGCCTGTCCGTTTGTGTGCCCTGGGTCAGGGAAGGGGGGAATCAGACTAGGAAGAGGAAGGTGGAGGGAAGATTGTAGACAAGGGGTGACTGGCTGCCATCAGTGTGGAGGCCAGAGCCTAAAAAGATCTCTGCAGGACAGTCAGTGTACTGTGAATGCCCACCAGGAACGTATTGCTCTATTGTGTTTGAGTTGCCAGTCCCTGGGTGGTGTTCACAATGGTTGACTGACCCACAGGAATCAACTTCAGGAGATCAATGGCCTCCTCACTGAGGGCAGCAGTGCTAACAGGGTTGGGGGGCAGAGATATCTATGGCAAAGGTGATGCCCACCCTCTTCAGTGGGTGGGTACAGCCAACTGGGTGGGGAGCTGCAGGGAGGGCAGTGATAGAATGGTGGGTGGCGGACAGAGATGGTACTGGGCTGGTCCAGATGGGTCAGCCACCACTTGGGATTGGCTACCGGAGGAGGATTCCGAAGAAGATGTAGTTGATCCGGTCTCCCCTGTGGCACCCCCTCACCCTCTGGCCCACTGTGTCCCTTGGTGTCGGTGGTGTTGTGACCAGAGGTCCCATGGCCAGTAGCTTCCTCACTCGGTTGTGCTCTGCCTCCTTCACCTGTCGGTGCTAATGCTATAAAACAAGTCAGATATGGTCATCACATTCACAAGATAACACTTCCACTATACAGTAAACATAAGTCTCATTACATCCTGTTAACCAGCACCCCAAGATAGTGCCTATAGTCAAGCACCAATCAAACAACAGTTTAGAAATGTCAATTTGTTTACCACTAATGGAAAACACATACTCAACATATACAAATATTTTACTCTGATGTAAAATTCTAGGCTATGACATGTCTAGTGTAGTGTAGACAATCCATAACTTCTTAATTTCACATAGTCACAAACATACACCATGGACATATGGAAACCTGTAATTACTCAAATCCCCATTCATCCCAATTTTCAGTTAAGGAGTCAGAACACATAGCACAAACACATCCACCAATAGTGATATATCAAGGATTGAAATTACAATGTGGTTCATGTCATCTAGCTCATTGGTCTTCTGTAAACAAATTTTATCAGTCAAGTAAGGGCCAAGTAAGATCGGATCTATGTTCCACACACAACCACAAGATGTCAAAAAGACTGTACCTTACATATGGACTACTATACTGTACAGAAAGATGACATCAGACCTACCTAATCCCGCAATTAGTCAATCAATAGGCCACTGACTGAGTGGAAATATCACTACACACACATTAGAAATGGCAAGCCTTACGTCAGTTTGTGTAGGATTCTCAGAACATAAGCATATGTTGCTAACTTGAGAGGTACACATATCATGATGCAGGCCAAATTCCTAGGAACACTTACATTACAACTCACTTGTGTATGTGAACTTTCACACCTGCAACACATAGGTATCATTGCAAACAATAGGCTCCCAAACAGTCAGGACTCAATTGCCACATCCTTCATAGCAACAGCAACAGCAAGTAGACATTACTATTTCCAATGTTGATTAATGACTGAACCTTTCAATTGATACATAATGTCGACACATATCTGTCAAGAACTGAACTGTGAATAGGCTATCATTGCCTATGAATCATGCCTAGTACAGTAAGCCCAAAGACGAAGCAGGGTGGACACTTTCCACTAACAGAACATTAGCAAGGTCGTAACATTCCTAGCCTCTGTTACCAATGTATGTGTGCCTATTTTAATTTTGTATCCCCTCAGTGGTATCCAACATGTTGTCTACTCTGATGATGCTCCACATATGTCTACGTGGGTAACCTTGTAAAAGGTGTGGAGTTAACCTTGTATGTCATGTGACATGCCAGGTAGCCATCACAGCCTCCCATGCTGCTGTCAGTTATCAGAAAGCAATAGAAAACTAGAGATGTCTAGAGTATATTTGACTCTATCTTGCACATGGAGAGGAATCTTGAGACATTGCAGAGGACAGAAATCAAGGACCTGCACAACTTACCACCTTGATCTTGGGAGGATTGACCTGTTGGTGTTTATTTACAATCATCACTGTAGGAAATGAAGTAATATGGTACACATATGACACAGTCATATGTGTACCATAAATTGCTTTTGTAATGAGAGTGCTACATATTTGAGTAGCATGCCTCCAAACACATAGGTATGTGCACACCTGAGTGCTACAGATGGTTGCAGTACATCAACGTGTACAAAGGAGATCAGTGACACTTTGCACTTACCACATTGTCAAAGCTGACACATTGTTCCCTATCTCAATTACCTGATAAAAGGAAAAACATAAATCAGATTTATACTTAGCCCCTTGTGGCTGCTGTGCTGCCTTCAAAAGCCCATCTAACTCACGGTAGGCCACTGCCAAAATTCGGGCCATTAAAGGGGTCATGGTCCGAAGGGCACCCTATCCTCATTGGGAGGACATCCCCAGCTGGGTTTCTGCAGTCTTCTGGTCCCAGCGTCTCAGGTCCTCCCACCTCTTCCAAGAGTGGGCACTCGTGGTCTGCACTTTCTTGGTGATGGCACACCAGATCCTCTTCTTCTGATGGGCGCTGACCTGAGTGGATGACATAGAAACAAAAAGAAAGTCATGTCCACATGTTCCATACTAAAACACACAGGGTAACTAACTTGTTAGTACAACTAGCCAAACACTGACTGTCTTGAACATTCCCTCCACTGATGTATGAGCATATGCAGTCAGGCCAGATGTGAGGTGGACACAGGCAGATGAAATGCATCTCCATCACCAGCTATCATGTTATCACATATGACCAGACAGCAAACACATATACAAATATGGTATTTCAGGAGGATTATGGTACACCAACTCCACTAACTGTGGGAAACTGGCACTTTGTTGCAGTACCCCATTTTAAATGTATGTGCTGGACACTAGTCAGTATGAGTTTCACAGCTGCATGGTGGCTACTCTGAACCCTGGGTTGTTTGCTATCAAACAACTCAGAAAATTCAAACTGGTAGCAGTACTGGACTTACTATAAAATGTACCCAGGGGTCAGCTTAGAGGTGCCCACTGCAAAAGCTAACTACCCTGGCTTGGTTGCTGGCCAATCTCAACCAGCCTGCCACCTCCAGACACAAGTCTAAACCCCTGGGATGAGAGCTCCTTCTCTCTGGGATTCAGAACAATTCCCTTCCTTGGTGGAGGTGCAAACACACCCTCCCTCAGTAAGGTGCACTGCCCTGCTGGTGAGCTTCAAAGGGCTTACCACCCTTGAAACATGACCCCCAGGCATGCTGCTAGCAGCAGATGGCCTCCCCTGTTGCAAACCCCCACTTTTGGCATGAGCAACAGCAGGAAAACCCCTAAGGTGTTGCCTGCGAGGTGGACACTCCATTTCATTTCCCTCCATCTTGGATGAAAGGATTATAGCCAGGAAGAGGCCACTTAGTGGGTGTAGTCACCCTAAGGTAGTTGATCCATTGGTGTTGGAAAATGGGTTATTGGTAGGGCAGGTAGGTACCTACACCTAGCAACAAGCCACTAACCTCCACATAGGTACAGTTAGGTCTCAATAAATTAATCCCAGCTCAACCCTTGGTAGCTTGGCATCGAGCGTCAAGGCTTAACTTAGGAGACAAAGTGTAAAGCATTCAAATATCACAAAACAGTAATTAAATAAAACACAGGAAACAGTTTAAAAATCCAAAACCAATTTTTAAAAATAGCTTATATTTTTATCTTTAAAATGACACAAAAACGATTAAAATCGGTTCAGGGGAACCGGAGATATGAATTTTTAAAGTATTATTATTTTCTAGCGCTTAGAAACAAAAAGCGCCAATCGGGTCATCTGGTTGCACCAGGACCGGGGCAAAGTCAAACTTTCAGGCCGACCGCGATGGAGCCCTGCTCGGCTACAAGTCGCGGGAGGCCTCGGTTAAAAAGTTACCTTCTGACTTAGTCTCTTTTTTGATGTTTTTCTTCCCCGGGACAAACCTGCCAGTTGGATCCGACCTCCTGGAGCCCTTGTCCGGATACGCGAAGTCGGTTTCCTCAGTGGTGATTTTTACCTTCGGACTCAGTCGTTTTTTCGAGATGAAAATCCTTCGACCGGGGTAAACCTGGATCTTGATCCGACGTCCATGGAGCCCTTCTCGGATACGATGGCTGGGAGGTCCCGGTCAACTTTTTACGTTCGGACTTAGTCTCTTTTTTGGATGTTTTTCTTTACCGGGACGAACCACGAAGTCAGGCCGGGTCGCGGTTGAGGCAAGCCGACTAGAATTTCCGCGTTGGGTCGGTCACTTTATGGAGCTTTTTTAAAAAAATTCTCCAATCTTTTCCAAACTTCTGGGGCTTCACCCAGATGTTCTTTTAAGGTTCTTTTGGGGTCCACAGCTCACCCCAAGGGTCCAGAAGTTCTGTGATGGTCCTTGGGGGTGCGGACTTCAACTCCCAGAATGCACCTGGCGCAAACTCCTTCTTGGCCACTGGACAGTGGTCAGCTGGTCGCTTTCTTGAGGAGTTGGTGCAGGGGACTCTGGTTTAGCAATTTTTCACCTGTAGCAAACAGGGAGTCCCTCCTTGAACCAGTTGAAGCCAGGCAAAGTCCTTCTTGTGGTGAAGCCCAAGTGTGCAGCTGGTGCAGTCCTTCTGAGTGCAGGTTCCAGGTGCAGGCCAGGGGTCCAGTAGGGCAGTCCTTCTTCTTCTTTAGTTCCTTTCTTGTTGAATTCTGGAGGGGATCTGAGGCGTGGGTGCAGGTCTGCCAGTTTTATCCTTGCTCCTGGGTGAAAAGCAGGGGGGCCCTGGTTCTCCAATCAGGGACAGGGTCGTCCCCCTGTGATGACCACTTCCTGGGAAGTGTGGCAAAAATCCATCCCAGAAGGCAACAGTCTCTAAAAATCCAAAATGGATGAATCTGATTTTTGGAGGAGAGATCTGGCTGAGCCCACCCACTGGTGTGGCTAAAAATCATAAACACACCCCTCTCCTGCCCTCTCCTAATCTAATCAAGGGGGCACCTAGCTGTCTGGGGTTGCAGGATGTGGGGGTGTTGCTGGGTGCTGCAAATGTCCTTCTCTGCCTTTGAAGACCAGTTTGGCAGCCCTCCCCCTTCCTGCCTCACCATCTGCTGAGGGGAGATTCTCTCCCCCAAGCACATTCCTTTGTGTGAAGTCAGGCCACTTCACACCTCATCAAGGTAGCCTGGCAGAAGCTGCTGCAGGCTGGCCAATCAGAGCACAGCAGCAAAAACAATGCAGAGCTGAAATTGGCAACTTTTTAGGTAAAGTCTAAACTTTTTACCTGCACTAGTTATATTAAATCCAACAACTGGAAGTTGTGGGATTTATTACAACAATCAATTTGATACCAAATTCTTGGTATGCAACATTTAAGGAGACTTTAAAATTTAAAATAAAGTCTGCCCATTCTAGCCTATGAAGGCCATTTACTTCAATGAGGGAAAAACAAATTTGGCTGTTTTTACCTCACCAGGGCTTATAAATCTATTTTTATAAAGTCCCTGCTTATAGTTACATGGCACCCAGCCCTAGGGGCACATAGGGCACACCTTAGGGGTGACTTATATGTAAAAATAAAGTAGTTTAAGACTTTGGAAGTACCTTTAATTCCAAAGTCGAATTTGCATAAAACTTTAATTTAAAAGCAGCCAGCAAGGCAGGCTTGCTTTTAAAATGACACTGGGCACCTCAGCAATGCACCTAGGTGTGCACCACCTATGCTGTGGTCCCTAAACCTACATGCCCTACCATATACTAGGGACTTATAGGTAGGTTAACTTAGCCACTTATAATTAGCCTAATTTGCATATCCATTTTACACAGAGCACAGGCCCTGGGACTGGTTAGCAGTACCCAGGGCACCTTTAAAGTCAGGAAAACACCAGCAAAAAGTGGAAAATGGGGGCAAAAAGTTATGGGGCCTCTGCAATCAGCCCTGTTTTCTCACACAACCCCCCCCCCCAGCCCACACGCCCAGGAGACTCAGCCCAACCCTGGGAGAGTCTTCCTGGCTTGTTAGGCGAGGAAGACAGTGAAGAAAACTGGCTGTCCCTTTGCAGGGCCTACTCTGCCTTATATCCTCCTGTCAGGGTCACTCCCTATGGGTAGTGAAGCCATCCCAACAGTAAAAGGACCCAACTCAAACTGAAACTTCCCTCTAGGGGGGTCTTCCTCCTCTCTCTCTGCCAACTTGGGTAGGGAGGTGCCCACCTCCCCTACTCCTAACTTTGCTAGGGCAACACCTAGCTTACCCAAAGAGGTTACCCAACACTTGAGCAACCCCACCATGACCAATAGGGTCAGGGGGCCTACTTTGCTATTGGCCCTGGGGTCTGCCTCCCAGGCCGAGTACAGTGCTGCCAGGAAGGCTAGCACCCAGCAGAGGCTACTGACAGCTGTCAGTACCCAGAACCACACCCTAAGCTCTCCACTGACAGGTGGCTGAGCTGCTTTAAGGGCAACTTTGGGGTCCTGGTACCCCTCTTGCTGTCTAGAGTGGGGGGCTACCACCTCCTGTGGCAGACACCCTCCTTCCACTCTCCCTTCTGTCAGTGCAGGGGCAACACCTTGCATCTGGACAGCTGCCTGACTACTCAGGACTTCCTTGGGGTCAGGTGAGGCCTCACCAGTGCCAACTCTGGGCTTCCCCCCTACTGGGGCAGAAGGCCTTTGGCTCCCTGGAACTCTCTTTAAGAGTGGCCTACCCTTCCTTTTCTTCTTTCCTTTTCTTGGGGACCCCTGTCTCCTAACTGTAGGGACTGACTCCCCAGGACTTTGGTTTGGGGGGGCGCCCTGGGCGACCACCCCATCTGTGACCAGACTCACCTCTGGGAGGTCATTGCCCAGGATACAATCTAGGGGAAGGTCAGCACTGACTACCACCCTAATCCAGTCAAGGATACCCTCCCTCTCTAGGGGCACTATGGCTACAGGTTTAGAGGTGACCTCCCCTGTGGCTATCCTGACTTTCTTTGTCTTTCCTGGGACATACATGTCTGGGGTCACTAACCGGTCACTCACTATAGTGTGACTGGCACAGGTGTCTCTCAGGCCAGTGGTAGGGATCCCATTCACTTGAATGTGATGGAAGTGCCTACTCCCACCCTCAGGGATCACCGGCTTACCATCTGGTCCTGTCTCCCAGCACAATGCTAGGAGGACTTCATCATCTGAGGAATCCTCCTCTATGGCTACACTGGACAGCCCAGTGCTAACCACCTTCTTTGGACAGGCTGCATCTCCTCTGAAGTGACCTGTCTGCTGACAGTCAAAGCAAGCCCTACTGTCCAAGAGCTTTTTTAACCCTGGGTCTAACTGTCTCTGCTGGTCAGAGTGGGATTTACTCTCCTCCTTCTTAGGGTTCTGGGGTACAGAGGGAGTCTCTGTGGTGGGCTTACCACCTCCCTCCTTAGGTTTTTGGGGACCTGTCCCCCCCTTCTTGGAGTCTCCCCCCTGGGACTTGACAACCACCCTGGTTCTCAACCACTCATCAGCTGCCTCCCCTAGCTCTCTAGGGTTGGTCTGCTTAGAGTCCACTAGATGCTGGCGTAACCTTTCTTGGATACAATTGGTCAAGATGTGCTCTCTCATGATCAAATTGTATAACCCCTCATAAGTATTTACTTTGTTGCCAATAATCCAGCCCTCTAGTGCCTTTAGTGAAATGTCCACAAAGTCAACCCAAGACTGGGTACTGACCTTCTGGGTGTCCCTGAACTTCATTCTATATTGCTCTGGGGTCAGACCAAACTTCTTGGCTAAGCACCTCTTCATACTAGGGTATGAATCTGCCTCCTCCCCCCTTAAGGTCAGAAGCCTATCCCTCCCTGAGTTGGGGACCAACTCCCACAAAAGGGAACCCCAGTATTGAGGCCTAACCCTTCTCATTTGGAGTGCCCTCTCAAAGGCCCCTAGCCACTTATCTATGTCATCCCCCTCTACATAAGCAGGAACTACCCCCTTGGGTAATCTGGGGCAAACTCCCCCACCCATGGACACCTCAGCTTCTTTATCGCTGCTTCCATCTCTTTTTTCTTTGCATGCCCACTTTTTCTTTTCTAGGGCCAGCTTCTCTGCTTCCAAAGCTATGTATGCTAGCTGGGCCTCCAGCTCTCTTTCTCTGATGGATGGGTTCTCTCCTCCTGAAAGGACCCCCTTCCCACCACTAGCTTTGGGTCTGCCCCTAGTGACTGTATCTACTGAGGACCGTTCTTCCTCATCCTCACTTAGGCTCAGATGCCTTCCCTCCCCTGAGTGGTTAGAGCTTGCATCCTCCCTTCTTTCTCCCTCCTCTGGAGCTTCTTCTGACTCTACCTCTTGGGCCTCAGCCTATGCTGTCAGGGATGTGATCAGGATTTGCTTCCTGAGATCAGTGGTTGCAGGCAACCCTCTTTCAATACACAACCCCCTAAGCTGGACTACTGTCAGTGTGGGTAGGCTAGCCAGATCAAGCTCCATGGTTCCCTAGTTTTGTGTCAACAAAAACTTTTTGCAAAAATTGGAAACAAGAATTTAGAAAAATTACAAAAATTAAATAATTGAAATTAATCCAAATTAAAAATTAAAAACAATTTTTGCACTAGGACAATTTAAAGGATTTTTAATTTGTTTTACCTAAAACTGTAACGTGATATTGAACACAAGTACAGGATCCCGTCGCTGCTTCCAATTATGTTGGAAAATGGGTTATTGGTAGGGCAGGTAGGTACCTACACCTAGCAACAAGCCACTAACCTCCACATAGGTACAGTTAGGTCTCAATAAATTAATCCCAGCTCAACCCTTGGTAGCTTGGCATCGAGCGTCAAGGCTTAACTTAGGAGACAAAGTGTAAAGCATTCAAATATCACAAAACAGTAATTAAATAAAACACAGGAAACAGTTTAAAAATCCAAAACCAATTTATAAAAATAGCTTATATTTTTATCTTTAAAATGACACAAAAACGATTAAAATCGGTTCAGGGGAACCGGAGATATGAATTTTTAAAGTATTATTATTTTCTAGTGCTTTGAAACAAAAAACGCCAATCGGGTCATCTGGTTGCACCAGGACCGGGGCAAAGTCAAACTTTCAGGCCGACCGCGATGGAGCCCTGCTCGGCTACAAGTCGCGGGAGGCCTCGGTTAAAAAGTTACCTTCTGACTTAGTCTCTTTTTTGATGTTTTTCTTCCCCGGGACGAACCTGCCAGTTGGATCCGACCTCCTGGAGCCCTTGTCCGGATACGCGAAGTCGGTTTCCTCGGTGGTGATTTTTACCTTCGGACTTAGTCGTTTTTTCGAGATGAAAATCCTTCGACCGGGGTAAACCTGGATCTTGATCCGACGTCCATGGAGCCCTTCTCGGATACGATGGCTGTGAGGTCCCGGTCAACTTTTTACGTTCGGACTTAGTCTCTTTTTTGGATGTTTTTCTTTACCGGGACGAACCACGAAGTCAGGCCGGGTCGCGGTTGAGGCAAGCCGGCTAGAATTTCCGCGTCGGGTCGGTCACTTTATGGAGCTTTTTTTCAAAAATTCTCCAATCTTTTCCAAACTTCTGGGGCTTCACCCAGATGTTCTTTTAAGGTTCTTTTGGGGTCCACAGCTCACCCCAAGGGTCCAGAAGTTCTGTGATGGTCCTTGGGGGTGCGGACTTCAGCTCCCAGAATGCACCTGGCGCAAACTCCTTCTTGGCCACTGGACAGTGGTCAGCTGGTCGCTTTCTTCAGGAGTTGGTGCAGGGGACTCTGGTTTAGCAATTTTTCACCTGTAGCAAACAGGGAGTCCCTCCTTGAACCAGTTGAAGCCAGGCAAAGTCCTTCTTGTGGTGAAGCCCAAGTGTGCAGCTGGTGCAGTCCTTCTGAGTGCAGGTTCCAGGTGCAGGCCAGGGGTCCAGCAGGGCAGTCCTTCTTCTTCTTTAGTTCCTTTCTTGTTGAATTCTGGAGGGGATCTGAGGCGTGGGTGCAGGTCTGCCAGTTTTATCCTTGCTCCTGGGTGAAAAGCAGGGGGGCCCTGGTTCTCCAATCAGGGACAGGGTCGTCCCCCTGTGATGACCACTTCCTGGGAAGTGTGGCAAAAATCCATCCCAGAAGGCAACAGTCTCTAAAAATCCAAAATGGATGAATCTGATTTTTGGAGGAGAGATCTGGCTGAGCCCACCCACTGGTGTGGCTAAAAATCATAAACACACCCCTCTCCTGCCCTCTCCTAATCTAATCAAGGGGGCACCTAGCTGTCTGGGGTTGCAGGATGTGGGGGTGTTGCTGGGTGCTGCAAATGTCCTTCTCTGCCTTTGAAGACCAGTTTGGCAGCCCTCCCCCTTCCTGCCTCACCATCTGCTGAGGGGAGATTCTCTCCCCCAAGCACATTCCTTTGTGTGAAGTCAGGCCACTTCACACCTCATCAAGGTAGCCTGGCAGAAGCTGCTGCAGGCTGGCCAATCAGAGCACAGCAGCAAAAACAACGCAGAGCTGAAATTGGCAACTTTTTAGGTAAAGTCTAAACTTTTTACCTGCACTAGTTATATGAAATCCAACAACTGGAAGTTGTGGGATTTATTACAACAATCAATTTGATACCAAATTCTTGGTATGCAACATTTAAGGAGACTTTAAAATTTAAAATAAAGTCTGCCCATTCTAGCCTATGAAGGCCATTTACTTCAATGAGGGAAAAACGAATTTGGCTGTTTTTACCTCACCAGGGCTTATAAATCTATTTTTATAAAGTCCCTGCTTATAGTTACATGGCACCCAGCCCTAGGGGCACATAGGGCACACCTTAGGGGTGACTTATATGTAAAAATAAGGTAGTTTAAGAATTTGGAAGTACCTTTAATTCCAAAGTCGAATTTGCATATAACTTTAATTTAAAAGCAGCCAGCAAGGCAGGCTTGCTTTTAAAATGACACTGGGCACCTCAGCAATGCACCTAGGTGTGCACCACCTATGCTGTGGTCCCTAAACCTACATGCCCTACCATATACTAGGGACTTATAGGTAGGTTAACTTAGCCACTTATAATTAGCCTAATTTGCATATCCATTTTACACAGAGCACAGGCCCTGGGACTGGTTAGCAGTACCCAGGGCACCTTTAAAGTCAGGAAAACACCAGCAAAAAGTGGAAAATGGGGGCAAAAAGTTATGGGGCCTCTGCAATCAGCCCTGTTTTCTCACAATTGGTCACTACAAGTTCCCCCTAAAACACCCACAAAATTTAGTATTTAGTGGGTGTTCCTATAACAGAACAACAGATTTGATGGATGAAAGAAGACCAGCACAAAAAAGATTCAAGGCATGAGAATTGTGGACTTGCTGCAACCAGGAAAATGTGCCAAACCTTGCCTGCTGCACCTATGACCCGACATACACCACTGAGTAGCTGCTGGACAGTTGGAAAACTCTAAAGAACCCCAGAGTTCCTCTGGGCATCAGAAATTACCATAGAACTCCCTCCACAGTGGAGGTACCACTCTGCAACAACAAGAAACCGTAAAACCATTGATAGTCAATTCACTAACCAGCTGCTAAATCCTGAACCGGAAGATGGAGCTGGATCCAATGACACACCAATGACAGTGAAGACAGACCCTGAAAGTGTGCCACATTTTATGGCACTGCACCCATCAGTGTTCAAACCATACTAATATACTGGGTATTGATCAGATAACATTGGACATCAAGAAAAACCAGGCCGTCTGGGGTGGAAAAGGACTAGGAGGAAGCTCCGGTCAAGGGATTTCAAGAACACCATGGACCTCCTGCCATTGTGCCCCTGTTGTCCTGCAAACAACCCTTGAACTGACTTTCCTCCAGCTCCAAAGGGTATACGTGTTCCCAGCTTCTGGCTCACCGCTCAGCACCTGGCCGCCCTGTGCTCTGCAATGAAGAACCTGCTCTGCCTTATGTGTCCCCTACCCCTTGCAACCTCGACACACCTAGGCAACTCCAATGAACCATCTTTAAATGTACCTGTGCAGTGCTTTTCCATGTGGTCCCTCGCAGTGGCCCTGCACCAGCTCCAGGGACTTTTCATTGGTACTCCCACCAGAACCAGGAGCATCCAAACTTCTTCAGCTGGCACAGTCTTCCCTCCGATGACCTTGACCAACCTGCATACTGCCAACTGTACGATTTTATATGGATTTTTAAAGGTGACTTTCCATTGATTCCTATGGTGCGTAGTTATGCATAAATACTTTTTTTTTAAACTTCAAAAATGTATATCTCAAAAAGTGCTTAATCAATTTTGATAATCTTGGTCTTAAAAGTTACATAAAAATCTGAAGCATTTTTATAAATTGGTATAGAGTTATTCCTTTGAGTGTGTGAGTTGCATGATTGATACTGTGAGTACAACAAATGCTTTGCACTTCTGGCCTAACTGCGTGACTAAGCTCCCTTAAAAATTAAAGCATTAGGTGATCTAGTTTTACCCCTGTAAACCACTTTGTGGTTGCCAGGACCCCCTGCTCAGTGGGCCCAACTTTGCACACTACATAGAGGGCCAGCCTCCTACACTAACCTTCTGCAACTATCACAAGGTGGGTAGGGGAAAATACATCAAATACTCTCCACAATGTCTCAGGACTCAATCTCTGTCCCCAAACATAAGTACATGACTGGGAACTCATCACATTTGATCACAACCTTGGAACCCTACAGACTCATTAGGACACAATTGGTAACATTGCCCATCAGCCTTTGCTTAGTATTACAAGGTATAGTTGGGCTAAAGAAATGTTTGTGCACATGGTGCACATACCTGCTCCTCTGGTGCACCATAGAGCTTTTCATACAGCTTCTCCAGCTCCTTGGGTGAGAAGGCAGGGTCCCTATAACCTGTAGGACAAGACATGATTGTTCTGAGAGGCAGTGCAAAGAAGCTCAAGTCATGGTGGTCTTGCTGGCAACAGTATCTGGAGTCAAGTGAGAGATGAAGTTTGAAATGGTAGTCACGTCCGCCACTTAAGACACCGTCAGTGCCGGCGGACATCGAAATTGGGCCAAGACCACCAACGGTCCAGTGGCAATTACCACCACTGTAGTATTCACCTACTGCCATAACAACTTCTGCTGGCAGACTTAGGTAATTTCCTAATGTCCAGTACAGTAGATCAGCTGCCATTTTAAGGTCCTTAGATGCTCGGAACAGTAAAAATAAAATGTGTCACGAGGTCACAAGCATACCTATGTCATCATTTTTGGTACTGGCTTTGTGAAAACATGTATTTAAAATCCAATTTAATAGACATGTTGCAATATTCATAATATGAAAGCAATATATCATTAGAGGCATAGTCTGCACCCTCATGGCAATTGGATTGATGGTAAAAGTGTCTATCACATGTGAAACATGGCAAGAATGTTATTATCATTTAGAATTTCAGTGATATGCGTATCCATTTCCTAGTCACAATCAAGGTAAGGGGATGACATTGCAGCAATAAGCCATTATTTCCCTAGTTATGTCCTGTGTACCCTGTTTATTTTTTTCATATGGCATGTTTAAGCATCATCTGTGACAAATGTAGTTTGCCACTTACAATGGATACAATGACTGATAGACATACCTTCTTATATTCCATCATCTACTTACCCTGCAATGAGAAGGGTCAAACAGCCTCCAATGTACTGTCCACTAGCAGACCTGCAGACCATGGAGGATCAACGTGTCATCTAGATCTACCCCCTAGATAGGCAGACAATCATGGATCTCTGACATCAGTTGGAGTCAGATCTGATGCCTGCTATTCATCATACCATTAGCATTCCACTCATTGTACAAGTTATGTAAGTGCTGTACTTCCTGGCCAAAATACTGTGGCCCTAACTGCAGGGATGCCACAGCCAATATTCTGTTTGGCCTTGAAGGATGTCCTCTCAAAACTGTTAAAACACCTGGGCAGCTACATCCGATTTCCACAATGTGAAGATTTGGCCCATGTGAAGGCTGGTTGTTATGTGTTGGCACACATCCCACATGGGTTGGGAGCCATTAATGGTACACATGTAGCCTTATTTCCCCCTAATGCCAATGAACAGGTGTATTGGAACAGGAAGAACTTCCACTCCATAAATGTCCAAGTAGTCTGTTTGGTGGACCTCTACATTTCCTAAGTATGTGCAAAGTACCCATGTTCTTTTCATGATTCTGTCATCATGCGGAACAGCAATATTACACTGCTGATGGCACATCAGTACACCTAGAGGGCCTGGCTGGTTGATAAGTGATATATGTGATGTCTCTCAGTAACTTGTGTCTGCTGCCAAATGTAATGATGTCAAAGAGTCATGTATGCACAAATGTAATGATGCCTTACAGGGGATTCTAGCTACCCAAACAGTCCTTGGTTGTTGATACCAGTGAGGTACCCAACTTCTCCAGGAGATGTCTGCTTCAATGAGGTCCACAGAATGAGTAGGCGTGTTGTGGAGTGGACAGCTAGGCTCCTAAAGGCTAAATCCTGTTGCATTGATAAGTCTGAGGGAGCCCTCCTCTACTCACCTGCCAAAGTGTGTCAAATCATTGTGGCTTGCTGCATGCTCCACAACCTTGCCTTGAGATATCAAATACCATACATACCAGATGAAGATGAGAATGCATCATGCCAACTGAGGATGACAGTGATGAGGATGAAGGAGGAGACAGCTGGGCAGATCTCATAAATCAATACTTCAACTGACTGCAGGTATCTGTTGTTCTGTTAAATACCTGACTCAGTGGGTTATTGGGGTGTTTGGAGATGTTTGAGAATGGTCTTTGTATGACCATCAGTCATCTCACTAGTTGCTTATCAGTATATTGCTCAGGTGTGCATGCAGATTTGTACTTAGAGTTGTGCTTATCGTGATGACCTCCTTAATTAATGTTTGTTACACTGCAGAATTAGTGTTACCATTGTATTTGGGACATGTATTTATTGGTCTTCATTACCATTACTTGCCTACATCTTTGTAATACGTTTCTACTTTGCAGATTTCTTCACAAGGTCATCCTCATGTGGTCAGTTCTGAATTGTGTCACAGGCAGATGGGATTTGCAGATCTGACATATGAAGCAAACATAGATATATCCAGGTACTGTATGGCATCATGTTGGTGGTGTGTGAGTTCCATGCCCAGACAGTGGGATGGAAGTGTACTGTTCCACACATTAGAACGGTGTGCCATGTTATCCAGGTCCAAGAGTGTCATATGTGTGTTCGTGTGTCTCTGACACATGTCATCCTGTGTAATCCGTAACTTCAACTTTCTCATTAGTTAGATAATGCTGTTATTCAACTTGTATGTAGATGTCACTGTGTTTCCTCATTGCAGGCCACTGTGCATGTGGGTCATTAATGACATAGGTGAGTAGCATGCCTACAGATGCCTGACCATCGTAAGTGGAAGGTACAATACAGTTGTACTGACCTCTGTCTGTATTATGGGGTATGGTCATTTGGGAGGTATGTTATGGATATGTGAAAAGGCTTTAGTCAACGACTAATTGAGCCAATCTGTTTGCCTATTTGTATGGAAAAAGACTGACATGTCCCTAACTTCATTAGTCTGTGGGGTGCTTGTTATTCATACCTATGCTGAAGCATTAAATTGTTAAGCTCTACTGCACTGTGTGATATTTGGCATGTTGTCAACCTATGTGCAGGAAAGTGAATAAATGGGGTTAGGAGTGTGTCCATTTGTAAAATTGTACATATGCATGACCCAAATTAAACAGTACACGTGAGATGTGCTTTAAACGATTTTGGGCCAGATGTATCAAAAAGTTTTGCACTCGCAAACGGTGCGAATCGGTAAATTTGACCGTTTGCGAGTGCAAAACAGTGGTCTGCGATGCATGAAATGCATTCCCAGACCACAAATAAGAAATCGCGAAATTTGCGATTTCTTGCGTTGCGACCTGGAAATTGCGAGTCGCAATTTGCGATTCGCAATTTCCAGGTCTCAAGGCTATGCTGGAAAAAATCGCAAATTGCGATTTTTCCAAAAATGGAATTTTGCACTTGCAAAATACCATGAAGTGCAACCAGGTGGTAACCTGGTGCAAAATTTACAAATGCAGTAAAACTGCATTTTTAAATTTAACATGTAAAGCACACATGCCCTTTTGGCATGTGTGTACCTTACATGTTTAAAAAAAAAAAATGGGGTGCAGGAGTGGGGGCCTTAGGCCCCCAGCACCCTGGCCTTTTGCATTTCCAAAATTGCGATTTCTGGTTCAGAAATTGCAATTTTGGAAATGCAAAACATGTGCAGCTATGGGCCGTATCTCAGATGGCCGTGAGTTGTCCTCATTGTCCTCACATCCAGGGGTGTTCTCCTCACTGAGGGCTTTATCCAGGGGGGGAATGGCTGTCTCAGGTACCCTCACCGTGGTCACAATGGGTAGGTGATGTGTTGAAGAAGTGAAACAAATAGTTACAGAATGTAATGGAACATGTGGTATCAAACTTTGACAGGTAGATGTGCTTTGGGCCATGTACAGAAAAACTTAGCTTGATTCCCTGATATGACAATGACACCTGCTTTCAAATCTGTGGTACTGCTTTATATGTAGGATACAGGAATTCCTATAACATACACCTTGCTACAGGATACCAGATTAGCTTGACGGTTGGCTGTCTGCTGATTGCCTTATATCTTGTCTGCTGTGTAGCTTTATATTGTCCATGTTGTCTCCCAGTTAGCAGATGTTCAGTATTGAATCACCAGAGAGCTGCAGAATGTGAAGTGGGAGCTGACCTGTACATCAGCTTAAGGGTAAACATTCTACCTGGCCATAAATATCAGGTTACACCTAGTACAGCAAACTGCAGATATGTGTTTTCCTCCTACGTGAGTAGCTTTCAATTGGTGATGGGAGGTAAAAGGGCCATTTTAGCATAGGACACAGCAGTTGCTGTGTGTTGGTGGTATTGTAATGGCAGATGCCCATGGCATTGCTGACATTGCCCTAGACTGTAAAATTGTGAATCATTTAGGTGGGTTTAGCCAATTGTGTAGTTGAAATGAAAGGCTTTTTTAATTATGGTACATAATTCTGGTTTTCTTAATGCTATGACAGCTCCTGCTGGGAGTTATAGTAATGTCAGTTCCTGTACTACCCACCCCATACATAGTCACTGTGCCGCCGGTGAGTTTAGTTGACATGTGGTATGCCAGAGAGGGATATTTGGACAGTTGGACATGGGTGATGAATGTGTTGGCAGCTAAGATGTCAATAGGTGATCAGTGAGCATGCAAGACATAACGTTATGGTCACATTTTCAGTGTTGTGACTTACCGGACTCTACTCCTCCAAGTATTCCTGTCAAGCCCTCAAGATGCAGGATGTCCAAGACCTTCTCCTCCCATGATGTCAACTTTGAGGGGGAGGTGGGGGCTCATCACCAGTCTTGAGGACCGGCAGCTGGTACCTGGTGCACATGGAACGTACCTTACCCATGAGGTCATTCCACCTCTTCCTGGTGTCCTCCCGTGTGCGTGGATAGAGGCCTACAGCCTTTACCCTATTGACTATATTTTGCTACATCTGCATTCTCCTGACAATAGAGGTTTGTGGGACTTATGCTTCAAATAGGTGTGGCTCTACCATGATGATTTCCTCCACCATGACCCTCAACTCATCTTCCTGTTTTTGAGGGGACATGGTAGTGGTGGACAACTCAATAAGGAAAGAAAAAAGGGTGATGAGGTGTGGGTGCTGTGTTGTATACTAGACATACCCTGTTAAGCATAAGTTGTCAATCTAGCTGTTTAAAAATCAAAAGTAGAAAACACTTTTGAGGTTGCAAACCCTGCAACTCAAAAAATCAGAAACTGATTAACACAAAAGCACTTTCACAATATACAAAACCCCTCTTACAAGTCAGAAATGTTGTTCGTACATGTAAAAGGGCTTTGTGATCCTTTCAGAATTACAAATGTTATGCAGATTCGTATAGCACACTATCAGCTTGGAGGATATCATGGAACTAGGCAGGTGTGAGTCTGGGCACACCTAGGGTGTAGTGGGAATACTTAAAAAGTAAGAACTTTAGCTTTCTGCAGAACTTAAGAAATGAGGAGAAGGCTCGTGCTATAGGAGCAATGTAGGAGTCCAGACGATCAGAAGTGTCTGGAAGGTTTGTTAAAGCAGATGTTGTTGCTGAGATGTGATAGGCCACTGTTATGTAGTGCTTTAAAATGTGGGTGAGGAGTTTGAATTGTGCTCGTTTATGAATGAGGAGCCAATCGTGCTCCTTCAGGTGAGGCATGCTGTGAGTGCAGCAAGAGAGGTTCAGACTGATTCTGGCTATCAAGTTCTGAATGGTCTCCAGCCTTCTGGTGAGCTCTTGTTGGTCCAGCATGATGGGCGTTCCCATATTCCAGTTGCTTGTGACATGCATGGTGGCTTTCTGTGTGCTGATTGGGAGCCAATTGACAATCTTTCTCAGCATGTTCAGCGTGATTCGGTGACAGCATTGACTAGTGGAGTAATGTCAAATGTGCTGTTGATGGTTATTCTTGGCATGGGTGGTGGTTTGTGTCGGTCCTAGCTCTGTTGGCCATCAGGTGCAGTCCCAAAGTGATGGACTCTTCCTGAGAAATAGGATTTCAGTCTTGTTGATGTTCAGCTTTAGAAAGTTGGTCTTCAACCAGTGAGCAGTTTTAGTCATACAGACAGCAAAGTTGATCCTTGATCTGGGTACTGGGTATGTGTTTCTGTGAGGGAGGGATGGAGTTGCATGTCATCGGCATAGGAGAGGATGTTGATATAATGAGAGTGAATGATGGTGGCCAGATGGACATATATGCATTAGAGAGTGTCTGGCTCAAGAAGAATCCTTGTCAAACTCCACAGATGCCAGGCTGTCTTACTGGGACCTTCCAGTCAGGACCAGATCCATCTGAGTGCTTGTCATTTGATTTCTATGTCCATTTCCATGCCATATTGGACTAGGATGGGGTAGGAGACTGTGTCAAATGCTTCAGAGAGGTCCAGGAAGATGAGGACCACTGTGTCTCCTCTGTCCAGAGTTATGCGGATGTCATCTTTGGCAGCAATGGGAGCACGTTCTGTGCTCTGATTGAGTCTCAAACAATACTGGGTGGTTTCAACTCATTGGTGGTAATTGAGGTATTCAGTGAGCTGTCTGTTGATGAATTTCTCAAGGACCTTGGCCAGAAATGGTAGAAAGAGGATCGGTCCGTATTTGGAGAGTGATGAATTGTCTGCAAAAGGTGTCTTCAACAAAGGGAGGAATGTTTCATGTTTCCAAGCATCTGGAAAGGTAATTAAAGTGTGGAGACATTGAGAATGGGTGTGAGCATGGCCCTGATGGGTTGCAGTTTTCAGGAGTAGATGTGGTAAGAGCAGGGGTCCAATGCGACCCCTGAATGCATGGACTTCAAGGTGGCAGTTGTTTCCTATGAGGTGATGATGGGCCAAAAGTTTAGCATTGGTTCTTTGGATAAAATCAGAGTTTTGGTGAGATCTGTTGGGTTTGGTTGCAGACTGAATGTGCTGTAAATGCCAATGAATTTGTTGCTGAACAATTGAAATATATTGTTGTAGAGGACCTGAAAGGAAGTGATCAAGCTGGAGGCAGCTGATGGTGAAATGAAATTGTTCACAATGCAAATATTTGATGCAGGCATTGATGCAGTCTGCCAGAGTGATGTGTTTTATGGTCCAGATCAAATGGGGGTAGTGCATTTGAGCTGATTTGATTAGGCACTTGTCTGTCTTACCCTGGCACACTTTCCATTTACACTTCAACTGTTTGCAGTGGCATTTTTCCAGTTATCAGTCAATAGGAGAGGACCTAAAATTGGGGTATTCATTCTATTTATGAGGTAGACAGGTAAGCTTTTATGCTTTGTGGGTGCAAATGTGATAATGAATCTCTAATTAGTTACCACCCTTGAATTTGGGGTGAAAGCTGATTCACAAAGCAAAATCTGTTCCCATTGGACAGCTTCCCCTTTGCGAAGGGCTGCCTCAGGGAGAGCAGGACTTTCAAGTTTTTCAGTTTCCTATTTGCATAGGCTCTGCAATCCAGTTATTTGTCTTTGCATTCTGGGATTTGTAGTGCTATCTCCAATCCAGTTATTTGTATTTGCATTCCGGGATTTGTAGTGCTATTGACCTCATTATACATTTATTTTTACAAGTCCTAAAGTGCAAAGAAAAAAAAATAGTTATGGTTGAGCTACTCACACCTTGACTTAACAAATGTAATAGCTCTGCTTGCAGGCAGTTTCAAAATCATGCTTCTAGTGTGATCTCAAGAACTACAAGTCTGGAATTCAAAGTGGTGTTGTCTGAAATCTCAAAAGCAATGCTTGTGTTTTGCTAGTTGATTTTTTGTAGACATTAAGCCTTTGTGGTGTGGTCGTAGCACCAAAGTTTGAATGTTAACAAACTGAGAGGGTAGATAGTATATAAGCTGTTTTTTTTTTTCTGAATGGAATAGCAATTGCTTCTGATCACATTAGTGCCTTTTGAACTCAGAACTTCAGAACCTTAGGGTCATATTTAAGAAAAATGCCCCTGCACACAGTGCAGCGCCACTTTTTTTGTGCCCCTTAGCGCCTCCCTAACGCCACCATGTGTGCGCCGTATTTCAAATATGGTGCACCATGACTGTAGTTAGGGGTCCAGTGTCAGAACTTTTGAGGCTAGTCTGGTGCTTTGCAGGATTAGCATCAAAATTTCTGAAGCTAACCCTGCAAAGCACCCAGAGGCCCATTGTAACAAATGGAAGCCTCCTTTTAAGACCTTGTTCTGAGCAGGCATTACAAGTGCCCATAAAAAAAGGCACAAGGAAATCTCTTAGATCTCCTTGCGCCATTTTCTGGCCCCCACTAATGGGGGAACGCCCCCTTTGCATACATTATGCCTAGTGCAGACAAAATGAAATGCAAAGGGTTACAGAGTGGCACAATGAATGCATCGGGCCACTGCAGAAATATGGTGTGGCGTTCTTGGCTTTCTAATGTCAAATTAGCTTAAAACAAATTATGCTAATGTTGCGTTGGACTGGTGCTAGGGGCTCTTAAATATAATCCTTAGTATTTTGTAGATCTGTATAACTGTCATCTTAACTCTGACTGGTCAACTCTACAGAGGTTTTTAATATGTATTCTAGGAGTTGTAGCTATGCTTCTCAAATGCTATAAGAACTGTTGGTTTGGGGGTAGAGTCAGACCTTTCCCCGCTCCTCTTGAAGGCAGGCTCCATGTCTGTCTTCTTATTAAATCTGTACTCAAAGTTATTTCATTATTCAACTCTTACATTTAAACTGAGTAGTCCCTATGACAGTTTGCCTTTTGATTCATTATGTGCCTTGTTGGACCTATTTTGGGTCTGTCTTTTAATTAGGATAGGGCTCAGCTTCACCCACTCATGTTAATTCACATTTTTCTTAAACTGCATCTTGAACTGACTAACTGACTATTTTTGCCTTCTGTAATGTTTTGAAAATGTAAATAAGTCTTCAAGGTGTGTAGTTGAATCTTATCTCATGTGGATTTTCCAGTGTGGAATTTCTGAGTGTATTTTCCAATGTGGGGTTCCGAGTTTTATTATAATTTTATACCTAAGGCTCTCATCACTTGAGACTAACAATCTTTCCAAACTGTTCATTCAGTGGTATAAAGCTCCAACAGTTTTTCATAGCAAACAACTATTTTAGGCAAATACGATGGTTATAGCCAAACCGGATGATACATTTCAGTGCAAATCTTTAATTTAAATTGGTATCTCCCTATATTGTAGAATTAGAATCCCCTTAATCTCATGTCCTCTAATTGCATGGATGCACCAGTCCTTTTGAAGTTGACAGATATTGCATTATAGTGAGTATGAATAGAACATGTATCACTTGTTGGGTATGGTTTGTTATGCGGCTCATGATGGTATGGACTACACTCATACATCTGTCATGCGATGCGTGATTTGAATGGAGTATTTCCTCTGCAAAGTGGTACAGTGGTCTCAACATTAATTGTGTTTTGTGTTTCATGTTGCATGACAGAGGTATCATGGTTAAGATCTGCTTTGCATTGTAATTGCTGAAATTCCTTTAAGTTATGTTTGATGAAAATATTGTCACTTAATGTGTTTTTTGGTTTTATTTTGCTGGTTAGCGGATTCAAAGAAATCTAAGATTTTGAGATAAATATTTAAGTTGTCTGCTGAAGGCATCCTGTTACATTTATTGGTTTAAGTCCTAAACGTTTTTAATGGTCTCGTTGTAGGCATATCTAATAAACATTTAATGAATAATTAATGTCCCTGGAAAAGTGGTTCAATTGAGAAAGACCCTCAATTCATAATATGTGACTCAAGTCATGTCAATTTTTTGCGTCATGATTTGTTGTGCCGATTGAGCTGTGTAATATATTGCACACAGGATGGTATTTCAATTCAAACAGTTTTGATTTCAAATTAGGAAACTTTTTACTGCTTCTCACAAAAGAGTCTTAACTCCAGATATACTGCACAAAGTGAAAAGGGCAGTCTAAGAATTTACTGGAAAATAAATTGGATTAATAAAACTTGAAAGAGGCAGTTGATATTTAAGTGATGCTAAATGTGGTGTATCCCTATGCTCCTCAGTACGAGATTACTCGCGGAGGGACTGGCACCTGTCAATGAGAAAATTATTTTGGAAGACATTTTAATTTTAATGAAACTGCTCGGAAGTCTGTGTCTCTCTCTGATCATGGGTATGCATTGACTAAATGGGAAATGGCGCATAGTACAAGACCTACGCAAAATTAATAATATTATAGACCGTGGTTGTTGCCATGTGATACTGAATCCTGCAGTTATTTTGTTCCACCTTCTTGCAGATGCAAAGTGGTTTACTCTAATTAATTTGTGCCAAGCATTTTTATTTATTTTTATTTTTATTGCAAACAGAGCTCAGCATACAAGTGGAACCCGTATCAATTACATAGAATAGTAGCTCAGACAAGGTAGACATTATTACCCGGCAATCAATCAACACTACACAAGCACTGTACCTAGACCATCTATTATTCCCTGGCCTACCCTCTGTGCCTTCCCTCCCGGGGGCCCAGTCGATAACCTCTCCCTCCAGTTTATTCCACTGCGTCTCTATATGCATCCCATTTTGACCATATTTTTCCATATTCCTTCTCGCATCCCCTGCTTTTGTATATTACCCTTTGGCACCAATCCAAGTCTCTCTCCCAGTCCTCCGGCCACGGAGGGTCCCTCGCCGCCCTTCCCCATGTAATGTTTTGCTTAGTCACGCCAGCTGCCAATTGTAACCGAATGTTCAAATGCCTGGGCCACCTCTCATCCCCCTCAATGCCCAGTATTGGCCATTTTGCCTCCAGTGGTATGTTCAGCCCAGTTACTCTACTCATTTTCTGTACCACCCTTTGCCAGTACTCCTGGATCACTGGGCAGCCCGACAGTATGTGGAAAAAGGATCTCTGCATGGTAACAGAGCTCCGACATCTTCACAATCTTAACCCCGACATCCGATAAAAATGCGACAACATCGGTGCATGAGAAGTGGCTAAATTAAGTAAGAAATGACACCTGGTTGCCCTGTAATCCGAAGACCGGCTAAGACAAAGGAGTGAGCCGTAAGAGGTGCCAGAGAGGTTGCAGGTGACTGAGGGAGAAGAGTGTTGGTGTGCTGACCGCACCGTAAGTCGCATCCACTGGCACACAAGTCGGAGTCAGTACGTCCCATCCTATGCAATAGTGTTCTGGAGAAATATACTCTGTGGAGAACCCTCAACTGTTTGAGGCGGAAGCGGGCCCATATAGGTATCTCCCTGGGGCACTACACCGCCTTCATCCAATCCTCATCCTCGAGCATTCCTAGATCATTTTCCCAGGCTGCCTGTAAAGATTTCAGAGGGTCTGGGGAGTTGTTAATAATTTTCCCGTAGAGCAGGGAGATCGCCCCGCTAGATAAAGGCTCTTTCAGAATTCTCTCTTCCTGAGGGGATGACTCTGACAGCTGCTCTCGCTCCACCATGTGCCTATGTAATGTGTGTCCCAGCTGCAACAGCCTAAATTGCTCAGACTTACCCATTTCTCCATTTCGATTCATGATGACAGCTAGTATCAATGTACATTAAGGTGGTCATTACAACCCTGGCGGACGGTGTTAAAGCGGCGGTAAGACCGCCAACAGGCCGGCGGTAAAAATTTTGCAATTACGACCATGGCGGAAACCGCCAACATAGACAGCCACTTTAACACTCCGACCGCCACGGCGGTACAAACAAACAGCGCGGCGGTCACCGCCAACAGACAGGCGGGAGACAATGTACCGCCCACACTATTATGACAGGCCAATCCGCCACCTTTTCCGGGGCGGATTCACCGCGGATAAAAACACAGCAGAAACAGGAATTTCAAAGGGAAAACACTCACCTCTACACACCCCACGAGGAACGAGGACACCATGGACCCGGAACTCCAAATTCTACCTGCGATAGTCTTCCTGCTCCTCTACCAGGAGCACGAGCGCCGGCGGCGAAGACCACGGTGAGTACTGCACCTACAACACAGGGGAGGGGGGAGGGAAAAAACAGGGACATACACACGCAACACGCAACACCCCCACCCACTACAACACACACACTAATGCATATTAATATATCACAGTTACACCCCCAACCGTCCCTAAAGAATGCAAAGACAATAGAAAATGAGTGTAACCATTGTAATATATTAAAATCAAGTAGGCAAAAAGATATATATATATATATATATATATATATATATATATATATATATATATATATATATATGTATATATATATATACACCATTTTCAGAATATATATCAAGCATAGTAGTCCAGGTAGTGCTCCAATTAAGTCAGTGGAACACTTGCCCCACACGGTATGGGCGAGGCCCACACAAGATCCCCGACCATGACGGAGAGAACACTGCAGGGGCCCACTGTTACATCCTGGGGAGTGCAAAGCCACAGTCTCTCAAGTCTATACAGTGGGTGGCTTGCCCACTGTTCAATCCTGGGGAGTGCAAAGCCAAAGTCTCTCAAGTCTCTACAGTGGGTGGCTTGCCCAATGTTTAATCCTGGGGAGTTCAAAGCCACAGTCTCTCAAGTCTCTACAGTGGGTGACTTGCCCACTGTTCAATCCTGGGGAGTGCAAAGCCACAGTCTCTCAAGTCTCTACAGTGGGTGGGTTGCCCACTGTTCAATCCTGGGGAGTGCAAAGCCACAGTCTCTCAAGTCTCTACAGTGGGTGGGTTGCCCACTGCTATATCCTGGGGAGTGCAAAGCCACAGTCTCTCAAGTCTCTACAGTGGGTGGGTTGCCCACTGTTCAGTCCTGAGGAGTGCAAAGCCACAGTCTCTCAAGTGGATAACAGTCTCCACTGGTTCTGGAGGGGGCCTTGTGCCCAGAGTGCTTCATCCTGCTAAGGACAGAGGTAGTGGATGTATCTCTCCACTGGTTCTGGAGCAGGCCTTGTGCTCAGAGTGCTTCATTCTGCCCGTGTCAGACTCAGTAGCGTCAGTGCCCTTGGCGCTCATGGGCCAGCGGTGCTTGAGGCGGCGGTGCGCTGTTCAGCGGTGCTTGAGACGGTGGTGCCCTGTTCAGCGGTGCTTAAGGCGGTGGTGCCCTGTTCAGCGGTGATTGAGACGGCGGTGCCCGGTTCAGTGGTGTCTGAGGCGGCGGTGCCCTGTTCAGCGGTGCTTGAGGCGGCGGTGCCCTGTTCAGCGGTGCTTGAGGCAGCGGTGCCCTGTTCAGCGGTGCTTGAGATGGCGGTCTCCTTTGCAGGGACTCAGCTGCTGGCGGTCCTTCATGGCCCAGCGGGGCTTTTGCTGGTGGTCCTTCATGGCCCAGCGGGGCTTTTGCTGGCGGTCCTTCATGGCCCAGCAGGGCTTGTGCTGGCGGTGGCCTCCTGGGCAACTGGGCTGGTGCTGGTGGTGGCCTCCTGGGCAGCTGGGCTGGTGCTGGCGGTGGCCGCCTGGGCAGCTGGGCTGGTGCTGGCGGTGGCCTCCTGGGCAGCTGGGCTTGTGCTGGCGGTGGCCTCCTGGGCAGCTGGGCTTGTGCTGGATGTGGCCCCATCGGCAGCTGGGCTGGTGCTGGCGGTGGCTTCCTGGGCAGCTGGGCTGGTGCTGGCGGTGGCCTCCTGGGCAGCTGGGCTGGTGCTGGCGTTGGCCTCCTGGGCAGCGGGGATGATGGCGGTCTTCTCCGCCGTGCTGCTCTTCCCAGACTTTCCTGCTTTCTTGTGGCCCTTCCCCACCTTGGAAGGAGTCACAGCTGACTCCACACTCCCACCGGGACCCCTGGGAGTGGCTTTGGTGGCTAGAGTCTTCCCCCTCTCCTGCCGGGCACTGGCCAACTTCTGATACTTCACAGGTGGGGGACTGTCTGTGCTGTGGCTCCGTGCCACACTGGCTGCCCTGGTGGCCGGTGCACTCCAGATTCCGGTGACTACAGGCACCACTGGTCCTGGAGATGTTGTGGCTGAGGTGCTAGTTCGGGACCTATGAGACGGACGGGGTGGGGGAGGTGTGGAAAAGAGGTCAAGGTTGGACAGGAAACGTTTTTTTGACACACTGGGACGGGTAGCTGGAGGGGGTTTGGGAGTGGAGGAAGAGGTTGTGATTGTAGGAGGTGTTTGTTTGCTGACTTTTGGTGAAGGTGCATGCGCTGGAGGCTGTTGTGAGGTGGATGGCTGTTGGGTGGGTGTGTGCCTGCGTTTGTGTATCTTCGGAGGGGGCGTCACAGACACACTGGGAGAGGACACAGGGGACGTGTGAATGGTAGTGGGGTTGGTGACTGCACATGAGCAAGTTGTGGTGGTGGGTGTGCTGGATAGGGACGTAGTGGCTGTAGAGGTAGTGCATGCAGGTGTGAGTGTAGACGAGACTGGGAGGGAGGAGGGAGATGAGGAGGAGGGGACACAGTGGAGGCAGTGGATGTTGGTGTGTCTGCATGTGTGTGATGCTTGCGTGAGTGCCTATGGGATGTGTGGTGCTTATGTTTTCCTGAGATTCCCTTGTGTGTTGACGTGTGTGCATGCTGGTCTGTAGGTGTGCTTGGGATAGGCTGAGGTACAGGGGATTGGGTTGGGGTGCAGGAACTTGGAGGGGGGAGGCTAGACACAGGGACAATGGCTGCCATCATTGCTGAGGCCAGAGTCTGAAAAGCTCGCTGAAGGGCCGTCTGACCAGAATGAATGCCCTCCAGGAATGCATTTGTTTGTTGCAACTGCCTTTCCACACCCTGGATGGAATTCAAAATGGTAGACTGCCCAACAGTGAGGGACCTGAGGAGGTCAATGGCCTCCTCACTGAGGGCAGCGGGGGTGCCTAGGGCAGGGCCTGATGTACCTGGGACGAAGGTGATGCCCACCCTCCCGGGTGAGCGGGCACGGGGCGAAGGCTGAGGGGCTGCTGGGAGGGCGGTACTAGAAGGGGGGTTGGCGGCTGTACCTGTAGATGGGGGGGTACAGGTGTTGCCGCCACCACAAGGGAGCTCCCATCAGAGGACGAGTCCGTGTCACTGGTCTCAGCTCCTGTCCTCGCCATGGAGCTCCCTCGCCCTCCGTCCCACTGGTGAACTCCGAGTCCGTAGTGTGGCCCTCCATGGCCATGTTGGATGCAGCTCCCTCGTGCTCCGGTGCCACTGCTCCTCTGCCTGGTGATGCTAATGCACACAAGAACAGGGAGACCACAGAAAGGGGGGGACAGAAGAAAGACATGTTGAGTGCATGCATTACCTCTACCGTTGGCGGACACGACAGACACAGAAGCCCCCTGCACTACGCCGCGCTCCACTGTTCAATTTCTGGGAAATGGCCTACAAGGCTATGTACGACATCTGCACACATACATGACACAGGGGCATGACTAGGTGTACTTGGCACTCTACAGAGGTGGGCTGGGGTGCCACATGGCCTATCTTACGGAGGGACCTTGCCTACGGAACTCGCCCTGGCCTATGGAAACCCACAGCCCACCTCCCCCACCCAGACCCCTCCACTGCGCGCAAAGTAAGCAGAATGCAAGTGTACTCACACCCTTGTGGCTGCTGTGATGCCCTCAAACACCCATCCAACTCCGGGTACGCCACCGCCCAGATCCTGAACATCAGGGGGGTCATGGTGCGACCGGCACCCCTCCTCGCTGAGCCTCTGCCGTCTTCTTGCTCCAGCGGCGAATGTCCTCCCATCTTTTCCGGCAGTTGGTGCTCCGTCTGTGGTAGACCCCCAGGGTCCGGACGTCCTTGGCGATGGCACGCCAAATATGTTTTTTCTGGTGGGCGCTGACCTACATGATTTGTACAGGGGGAAGAGAAAGTTATTACCAACTGCACCGTCAAAGTGATTGCCCCCCATCCCTACCCTTGCCATGTGGCACATGCACTCACCGTCGTTTCATGCACTCCGCACTCTCCCCCCTTCCTTCTTACATCCACTCCTCTCCACACAGGCATAACCCATACATCATGCTCCCAGTGTACTTACCTGTTTGTCTGGAGGACCGTAGAGTACCGTGTACTGGGGGAGGACCCCACCAATGAGTTTCACCAACTCCTCCGATGTGAAGGCAGGGGCCCTTTCCCCAGACACTCGAGCCATTGTCTCTTCCAGACGGAGATCACAGCAGCACTTGCAGTGTAGGTCCTCTCCTGTCGAAGATCAGGTATCGAGTGATTGAACAGATAGAAAATGGCAGTCACATCCGCGGCGGTGCGTACCGTCACCGCCGGCGTACATTGTCATTGGCTCCTGGGACCCATAGGGTCCAATGTTAACCAATGCAGCATTGCGCTGCGATCTTCGACCGCCTACCGCGACGGTGTACAACGCCAGCGCAGTTACCTCACATCCCATTGTCCCACTTTAGAGGTCAGGCAGCCACCACTTCAGGGGCCCACATGGCTTCATTTTCAACTGTGTCACACATACCTAGGCCTAGACTCAATACACATACAGGCCACTTTTTGAGTATGAATGGTATTCTGTGTAAGCTGTGGGTACGTACCTCTGAGTTGTTTGACTCTGTGCTCACTGTTGTCCTTCATAGGCACCGTCCGCTGGGACATGTGAGGAGATGGCGGCATCCTCCGGTGTACCGACCGTTGGTGGACCTGTCGACAATGGAGGAAAGACACTTGATAATCACATACAGGCTTGACCGTGCCACAATCCAGGAACTGTGTACCCAGCTGGAGCCAGACCTGATGTCAGCTATCCGCCATCCCACAGGAATCCCCCCTCAAGTGCTGTCAGTGCTCCATTTCCTTGCAAGTGGGTCATTTCAAACTACAGTGGCCATAGCATCAGGAATGTCCCAGCCTATGTTTTGCAACGTGTTGTCCAGAGTGTTGTCTGCCATGCTGAAACACATGCGGAGCTACATCGTTTTCCCTCAGGTTGAGGATTTGCCTACAGTGAAAGGTGATTTCTATGCCCTGGGACATATCCCCAACATCATAGGTGCCATTGATGGGACACAGGTGGCTTTGGTCCCCCCCACAGGAGTGAACAGGTGTACAGATACCGGAAGAGTTATCATTCGATGAATGTACAGATGGTATGTTTGGTAGACCAGTACATCTCCCATGTGAATGCCATGTTCCCTGGCTCAGTGCATGAAGCTTACATCCTACGGAATAGCAGCATCCCTTATGTGATGGGTCAACTCCAGAGGCACCGTGTGTGGCTATTAGGTGAGCACCTGGAAGCTAGTCAGTGGGAATGATTGTCTGGGTCTGGGGATACACCTCCAGGTTAGTGTGTGTCTAGCAGTTGTCCCTAGCCATTTGCAGGTGACTGGTTACCCCAACCTGTCAAGGCTATTGACCCCAGTAAGGGATCCCAGGACAAGGGCAGAGGAACGCTACAATGAGGCTCATGGGCAACCTAGGAGGGTGATCGAACGCACCTTCGGCCTCCTGAAGGCGAGGTTCAGGTGCCTCCATATGACAGGTGGATCCCTATTCTACTCACCAAAGAAGGTGTGCCAGATCATCGTGGCCTGCTGTATGCTTCACAACTTGGCTTTGCGAGGACAGGTGCCCTTTCTGCAGGAGGACGGTCCAGATGGCGGTGTTGTTGCAGCTGTGGAGCCTGTGGACAGTGAAGACGAGGAAGCAGAGGAAGAAGACATAGATAACAGGGACTCAGTGATCCAGCAATATTTCCAGTGAAACACAGGTAAGAATACAAACCTGCCTACTACATGCACTCATACACTCATACACTACTACCTCTCTACTGTCTGTCTTTTTCACCCAGTGTATGGTGACTGAGTTGTCACTTTCCCTTATGATTTCACAGATCTGGGTCCCACAGTGTGACATCTGCTTTAATTCCTCATGGACTAGAGCTGTGTGACATAGGTATGTTGACATTACAAATGAAAGAGCTTTTTGCCACAGTTATTGCCAATACAGTATTCCAAAATCACAGACAGACTCCAGATTGTTTTGTGCTTTAAGGGTGTTTATTTTAGTGCTCAAAATTGGAGGGGGTAGCAAAATGGTGAGGGGTGATGGCGGAGGAATGTCCATGGCAGAGTACAGTCTATTAGTCTCACAGGTGCATTGCCCAAATGGGCATAGGAAGTGGAGCTGGGGCAGTTTAAGGATGGACAGGGTGACAAAGTGGGACAGTAGGATGAAAATCAGGGTGCTCTCATTTCTTGGCGGGGTCTTGGCATCGTTCTCTATCTTGTTCCTGGATCTCAGGGACCGTTTGCGAGGTGGTTCTCCCTCTGCAGGGGGTGGGGTGCTGGTGTGGCGGTCCTGTGGCGGTGCCTCCTGTCCACTAGTGCCGGCGGAGGTAGTGGGCAGTTCAGCATCCAGGCTACTGTCAGGGGCCCCTTGTAGTGCCACAGTGTCCCTCCTGGTGTTGAGTACTTCCTTCAGCACCCCTACGATGGTGCCCAGGGTGGAATTTATGGTTCTGAGTTCCTCCCTGAAGCCCATATACTATTCCTCCTGCAGGCGCTGGGTCTCCTGCAACTTGGCCAGTACCGTTGCCATCGTCTCCTGGGAGTGGTGGTAGGCTCCCATGATGGAGGAGAGGGCCTCGTGGAGAGTGGGTTCCCTGGGCCTGTCCGCCCCGTATCGCACAGCAGCCCTCCCAGTTCCCCTGTGTTCCTGGGCCTCCGTCCCCTGGACCGTGTGCCCACTACCACTGCCCCCAGGTCCCTGTTGTTGTTGGGGTGGTGGGTTAGCCTGGGTTCCCTGTAGTGGTGGACACACTGCTGATTGATGTGTCCTGGGGACGGAGGTATGGGCCCGCTGGGTGGGTGCTGTGCTGGTGTTTCCAGGGGGGGAAAGCTCTGTAGTGGCCTGTGACTGGTTGTGGGGAACCAACTGTCCCGAGGATCCCAATGGGCCGGGCTGGTCATCTAGATCCAGTTGGACAGAGGTGCTGTCATCACTGTGGGCCTCTTCTGTTGGTGGTGTGGACATGTGTGGACCCTCCTGTCCGGTGACGTTGGGTAGGGGTCCTGCAGGGGTATAAAGCCATGATTATTGCATCTGTGTGTGTCAAGGTGTGCAATGGGTGGATGACCGTGCACCCCAGTGCTAGCATTCCTGTGTGGGACCTTGTGTGATGATGGTTTAGGGGGGTGTATGGGTATCTGTAGTGGACATGCTTTAGTGATGGGTGTCCATGCTTTGGTGTTGCATGCAGGGCCTGGTGTTGGGATGTGTGGTTTGTGATAGTGGGACATTTGTGAGGAGTAGGAGTGATGGGGGTGAGGGCGAGGGTGGGGGTAGGTGATAGCATGCAGGTGGGTGGGGGATGAAGTAGTTAAAGGTTTGACTTACCAGAGTCCATTCCTCCACCTACTCCTGTGAGGCCCTCAGGATGCAGAATCGCCAAGACCTGCTCCTCCCATGTTGTTAGTTGTGGGGGAGGAGGTGGGGGTCCGCCGTCAGTCCGCTGAACTGCCAAGTGGTGTCTGCAACCACGGAACACACCTTCCCCTGTAGGTCGTTCCACCTCTTCCTGATGTCCTCCTGATTTCTTGGGTGCTGTCCCACTGCGTTGACCCTGTCCACTATTGTTCGCCATAGCTCCATCTTCCTTGCAATGGAGGTGTGCTGCACCTGTGATCCGAATAGCTGTGGTTCTACCCAGTCGATTTCCTCCACCATGACCCTGAGCTCCACCTCCTAGAACCTGGGGTGTCTTTGCCGCGCCATGGGGTGGTGTAGGTGATGTGTGGGGTGGTGTGTGGGGTGATAAGGGTGCTGATATGTAGTGGGGTGTTGTGTGAGGTGCGTGGAAGTTATGTGGCTGATGGTGTTGTGAGCCTGTGGATGCTAGTGTTGTTGATGGTGGTGTCTCTCTCTGGCTTTCGTTCGTGATTTGTTATTGTAAGGGTTTGTGGGTGATGTGGGTGTGTGTTTTATAGTGTATTGGGTGTGTGGGAGTGGTGTGTGTATGTGTATCAGGTGTGTGTATTTGGAATTGTCCAATGTGGCTGTGTTTTGTAAGAGTGTGTGCATTTTGAGCGTGGCGGTGTGTACCGCAAATGGAATACCGCGGTTGAAAGACCGCTGCTTGGATTCGTGTAGTGTGGGGTTATTTCTGTTGGCGTGATGGTGGAGGTTTTGTTCCCGCCAGTTTATCACTGACCTTTGGTGCGGCGGACTTGTGTGGGTGTCTGAATTTTGGCTGATTCTGAACTGTGGGTCATAGAGCTGTGTTGGAATTCCGCTGCCACGGCGGTGTGGTGGCGGTCTTCTGCACGGCGGTAAGCGGCTTTTACCGCCAATGTCATAGTGAGGGCCTAAATGTTTTAAATAGAGTTATTGTCTGGTGTTGAATACCAGAGGTGCATATAGAGAGTCCATCAATCTTCTCCTAAACTTCAAAGAAGGATTTAGAGAATTAGCATCTATCCTGTAATTTAGTCCTGGTTCAATACATTAATGAACTCATGGTTGCAGCCAAAACCCCCAAAAACATATAAGATTGACACAATGACATTGCCAAATCAACTTGCAGAAAATTGTCATAAATTGTCCCCAAGTGTGTGAGACACCTGAAATATTGTCAGAAAGAGGTTAGTTACTTTGGTCATAGAACCAAAAAAATTGAGAAGGGTGCCTTTTAGGCAAGTCAGCCTTAGGGTGGTCTTCCCTAAAACGTTTTGCCATTTTCCCTTTTGGTGAAATTCATTGAACCTGTACCTGAACCTAGCCTGAGTGAGTTCCGAACATCCAAGTTGTACCCCTCTAGCCCTGGACACTTGGTTGTGGTGTTAAAAGTGCTCAGATAGCCAAAATCCAAAACTAACCTGAGACTGCTTTGAGAACCAAGGGAAGACTGGGACCAAGCTACTCATCTATCCACCCAACGTGCATAGCAGGTTGGCCTGACTTGAAGTAAGTCCCGCTACTTTCTTCTCTACAATGGAAGCCCTATTCAGTGGTCCCTCTGTGAACAGGTATCAGCCTCCTGGAACTCATGTCAGCCACATCTTCCAGCTCTGTCCTGCTGAATATTTACAACTCCCTAAAACAGACTAAGGCCCATATTTATACTTTTTGACGCAAAACTGCGCTAACGCAGTTTTGCGTCAAAAAAATTAGCACCGGCTAACACCATTCTGAAGCGCCATGCGGGCGCCGTATTTAATCAATGACGTTAGCCGGCGTTATCCGCCGGCGCTGCATGGTGTGCGTGGAAAAAAACGACGTACACCAGGCAGCGCCGGCATAGGGGGATATGGGGCTTGGGCGTCAAGAAATGGGGCAAGTCAGGTTGAGGCAATTTTTTCGCCTCAACCCGATTTGCGCCATTTTTTTTCACTCCCAACCCCCATAGAAATGACTCCTGTCTTAGCAAAGACAGGAGTCATGCCCCCTTGCCCAATGGCCATGCCCAGGGGACTTTTGTCCCCTGGGCATGGTCATTGGGCATAGTGGCATGTAGGGAGGCACAAATCAGGCCCCCCTATGCCACAAAAAAAAAAAAAAAACACTTACCTGAACTTACCTTAATGTCCCTGGGATGGGTCCCTCCAGCCTTGGGTGTCCTCCTGGGGTGGGCAAGGGTGACAGGGGGTGTCCATGGGGGCATGGGAGGGCACCTCTGGGCTCCTTCAGAGCCCACAGGTCCCTTAACGCCTGCCTTTTGCAGGCGCTAAAAAACGGCGCAAAAGCGGCCGTACGTCATTTTTTTGGACCCGCCCACTCCCGGACGTGAATTTTGCCCGGGAGTATAAATCCGACGCACATGCCTCAGAGTCGATTTTTTAGACGTGAACACCTACCTTGCATCTCATTAACGCAAAGTAGGTGTCCACGCTAAAAAATGGCGCAAACTCCATGGACTTTGGCGCTAGACGCGTCTAACGCCAAAGTATAAATATGGAGTTAGTTTTGCGTCGAAAAACGACGCAATTCCGGCGCAAACGGAGTATAAATATGCCCCTAAGGGCCTGATTTAGAACTCAGCGAACTATATCACAACGGTGACAGATATCCCACCACCAAAATCTAAATTCCATTATCTTCTATGGGATTTAGATTTGGGTGGATGGGATATCCATCAACATTTTTTGGAGTAACCCATACAAGTTCTAAATCAGGGCCTAAGTCTGAATGTATAAATCTTCACTGCTACTTCATCCAGTAGCTCCCTGACAATGCTGCCTCCTCCTTAGACAACTGCAGCAGCTTTGCTCCACTGAACTGTTCCTTCTCAGAACCTTTTCTGCAAAATTTCTTCCAAGTCTGAAGGCAAACAGTGACCAAGCCCAATCAACTTTGTGTATCCAAATCTCTCTCCATCACAGTCTGCCATATTTTTTTACTTTGAACTGGTCTTACGCATCTACATGACCCCATTCACTTTGATCTTTGAGGCATTAGTTTATCCTAAACACTTTTAAAATTCATAATCCAGTTCTACTGATTCCATTTTTGTCATTTTGGCATCAAATGATTTAATAAACTATATTCAATTTTTTTTAATTGGTGTGGGATTTTTCTTGTGTTGTGCCTCACTTTATGACTGTGTGTGTGTGCTGTAGAAATACTTTACACATTGCCTCTAACTTACAACTGACTCTTCTTTTGTGCCAACCTACCAGAGTGTTAAACACAGGTTAATTTAAATAATTTTGTACTCCTTCCTGACAAGGATTGTGGCTGCTGTTTGAATAGGGGTCATCTCTACTTCAACCAACAACCCAATTTCTCACAATGTCTACGAACATCTCTATGAGAATGTACCCAACAATGGTTCAGAAAAAAAGTGAGAATGTTTTTGCAAAGCCTTTACAGAGGCATACTGAGAGTGATGTGAGTGATCCAGTGTCTTAGGAAAATAAATGCATGAATACCTTGCTGGAGCTCAGACATAGGCCCTCATTATGACTTTGGCGGTCTTTTGCAAGCCACGGACGCCAGAAGACCGCCAGTGCTGGCAGTCTCCCACCCACCATATCATGAGTACTGAAGGATTTCCGCCACATTTTGGGAGCAGTTGTGCTGGCAGAGGCATATGAGCAGTTCCACCACTGGCCCCACCCCACCAAAAGGACTCCACCAGCCGTATTATGAGCAGTAATAAGGCCTGGTTGTGTCCTGATGGAGGGACGCAGCTGGCGGTGGAAGCTCCCATCCCTGCTGGACGACCTTCTCGCCGGAGAAGGTAAGTCGATCGTCTGACAGGGAAGGGGTGGGAGGGTAGGGTATTGTGTGTACGTGTGTGAGTAGTTGTTGTCAGCATGTGTGCATGTATATGTGTATGCATGTGTGTATGGGGGTGTAAATGTATGTGTATGCATGGTTGAATGCTTATATGGATGTAGAAGTGCGTACGTGTATGGATGTTGAAGTGAGTGCATATATGAATGTTGAGGTGTGTGTGTGTATGTATGCTTGTGAGTGAATGCTTGTATGTTAGTGTTGGTGTATGAGTGTAGGTGGGGTGCGTGAATGAGTGTATGCGAGGTGCGTGAATGAGTGTATATGAGGTGCATCAATAAGTGTCTGCAGGGTACGTGTGGGTATCTGTGTGCGTACATGCGGGGATGGGAGTGGGGGGAGGTTAGGGGAGGGGGCACTGTACTAGAAGGGGGTTGGGGAAGGGGGTTCTGTACTAGAAGGGGGTGGAGGGAGGGGGCGCTGTTCTGGTACGGGGGTTGGGGGAAGTATGCTGTTCTGGTAGGGGGTGTGGGTTGGGAGAGGGGACTTCTGTTCTGGTAGGGGTGAGCATTCTGATATGGAGGGGGATATTGGGCTCACAGTGGGGGTGAGGGAGTCGTCTGCCGGAAACTGGAAAGAAATTTCCTGTCACCAGTAAAATTTCCACTAGGGTTTTTGTGGCAGTGCTACCGCCACGGAAATCCTGGGGGAAAGCCTGCTCCTAAAACTGCTGTCATTGGACCGCCGGGTTGGAGATGTTAATCTCCGGCCTGGAGCGCACAACCGCCCTGGCAGTACAGGTGGGGATGTGGCAGGTTGGTAGAGGCCAACCTGCCACACTCATTATGTGGCAGTCTTCAAAGTCAGTCCACCGGCGGTGAAACTGCCACCGTGGCCCAGGCGGTAAGAAGACCGCCAGGGTCACAATGAGGGCTATAGTCTCTGAAATGCAACGCTCTAGAAATGGCAATTACAAAAATTATTTATATTTAAATCTTCATGAGAGAGGGAGGTGCTCACTTTCAGTACTCACCCAGCAACACAGCAGGGAAAAGGGGGCAGAAACCAACTTTTCTGCTCAATTAAATCCAGTAACAGCCATACTTCTGAGCTGTGTGAGGAACATTGCTTCAGCCTGTCTTGTCATTCAGAAGACTGAAGGTAGTGTTATGAATTATGCACTTACTTTCTAAGTCCCACATTTATTTGAAAGTTTGTTAACTCATACTCAGCATGTGACAAACAGCCTCTTGGCCAAGTATGAGGAGGTTATACTTGCGGCTCAGAACATTTCAATCAAATGCTGCAGTACACTGAATCCCACCGCACATCAATGTTTGATGGGGAAGGTACAGATTGGTGGAGAGCATAATTGTGTTACAATTACTTCCTCTGGCACACCTATTAAGAATCGGCCAAGAATTTTGGATCTTGTTAATACTACACAATCACTATAAAAATGTGGGGTTGGGAAATGTGGTGAGGAGTGAATTTTACATGGTCACAGTTGGCAACCCAATAGGTATATGAAGCTTCAGACTATTCTGCTCTGTTGTCCAGTATATTAAAATCAAATGGAGTTTGTAATTCTGGAATTCAAATTGTTTCTTGTCTACGTCAATTGAAACTGACCTGAACAATTTGAAAAACAATCTGCCTGAGGATGAAACAAGAAACTTTGATTTCAGCAGGTTGTACCAAAGACGAAGAAGAACTATGGAAATCAGTTGATGGGAAATATGCTTTGACAAACTGGATTGGGAGTCAGATAATGAAATATATGATTTGAGCATATTATTTTGAAATATTTTGAATGTGATTGAATGATAAAAAGGTTTAAACAGTTCAAGTTTAATCCTAATTTTAAAGCTGTTACTGGAACTTTGTGTCAGTGGTGTGTTACTTGTCAGCAGTGAAGGGTAGCAAAAAGCTGCTGTGAGTTTGAGTTACAGTGGTCAATCTAAGGCTCCTTTTTCTAGGTTATCTAGGTTTGTCCCTTTTCTAGATGTTCTAGTTTAAAGCCTTTCTTAGGCCTTCTCATGATCTAAAATATATTTTAACCAATGATTGTCTGTTTTCCTGGTGGGTGGAAGCCAATTCAACAGGAAAGTATGACAGATTACCTGCAGCCAAGCTCTTGTTGAGTGAGAGGATCCCTAGCTTCTGATTGCCGACTCTGTGGGACTGAGATAGGGGCAGTCACTTTAAAAGTGAACTAATTAAAACTTTGGGCCTCATTGCGAGTTTGGTGGTAGGACCACTAGACCGAGATATTGGTGGTCCAAAAAAGGCTGCTATGATGGCAGTCTTTTCGACCCAGTGTTATCAGTTATAATGGCAGGACCGCCGACCCCCAAGCAAAAATGGGAGACAGCCAGCAGCGCAGTGGCCTAGAATTAGATGGTCCAACTTCCAGCACCGAAAGCACAGTGACCACACACCGAGCATAATACAAGCACATAGTCACTGTAGTGGTCCCCGATGGTGGTCAGCCCAAGGCAGTCTTAACCAAGGCGGTTCGCAGTCAGCAAGGCAATGGACAACTTGTATACATTTGAAAACAACACAGTTGATACACATTGCCACAGTGGACACACCCGGAAATTACACTATAAAACACACCCCTTCACAGACCACAATCCTTTGCATTTACATCCCATTTAAAATGCCAAACACAGAAGTCAGAGCGACTTTTTTCAGCAACATTCCATAGATTAGACACACCTTTTTCACCATCCCATAGAACACTCTGAACACACATTTGTTGATTCACACCCTTTTACACTTCCCCTTTTTACTGAGTCACTGTCACCCATAGCTTTTTACCACCATGTTGCATTTAAAAAAATAATCCCCGTTTTTCAGAAGATGAATAAGAGTCATGAAAGATTAAACCTTACAAGTAGAACCATAATTGTTTGGAGCCCAAGTCCAACCCACTCCTCTCATTAGGAAACTCAAAATGTGGGACAGGATAGTCGACAGAGTCAATGCTGTAGGCGCCACCCTGCGCACAAAGGAAGGCGTCAGGAAGAGTTCAAATGACCTCAGGTGCAAGGTCAGTTCCCTGATCTCCATGCCCCTGCTGCAGGCCAAGAAGACTGGTGGCGGCATTTCCAGTGCCCCATTATAGCTATTTCCCTGGGAGATGGTCTTGTCTCTCCTAAATCCTGAGGGCTTAACAGGAATACCTGGGGGAGTGGAGTCTGGTAAGTCACAACATAAAAAATGCCACCAAAATGCTATCTCATGCATGCTCACATCTCACTTTTTGCCACTGTCTTGTTCATGTACCCCACCAACATTCAATACCCAGAATATCCCAAGTGTAAGCACTGTCAATCTGCATTGTTGGACCCAACAGCACAACTACTGAGGTCCATCACGTGCCATTGGCCCAAATGGGGCCTGCATATCTTTCCATACACAATAATATTTCCAGAACTCATGTTATGTCTCAAGAGGTAAATGTATCCCCAAACCTAAATGCAGTCTGCATACAGATATATAATACTCGACATTCCTATCATGTGTGGTACGGAGAGTTACCTGACTGCAAGTCATAGGAGGTACTATTTCTATTACTCCAAACACCAGACCAGTGTTCACTTGTCCACATACCGCTGTTCCTAAACTTTCAATTGAAGTGTACTCACCTGGGAGGTTATCATTTGTCAAGTGTGGGAAGTAGAGGGAGTGACAGGACTGCGAAGGCCAGGAGGCCCTATGTCTCTAATTCCAACCACAAAACCAGTGAAGACTTGCCCAAATACCCCTGTTTGATTACTCCCAATTGAAGTGTACTCACCTAGGAGGATACAATTTTTATAGTGTGCCAGTACCTGACTGCAACTCCCAGGAGACACTGTTTCTCTGACTCCAAACACCAGACCAATACCCCTGTTTAGTAACTCACAAATGAAGTGTACTCGCCTAGGGAGATAACATTTGCACAGTGTGTGCAGTACAAGGATTGACATGACTGCTAAGATCACTATTACTGTTACTTTACTCACCAGCCCTGTGCTCTCTTCTCCAAATACCATTGTTTTGTAACCCACAAATGTTGTGTTGTCACCTGCGGGATAACATTTGTGTAGTGTGTGCAGTACAGGGACTAACTTGACTGCTAATGCTAAGAGGCCTTGTGTCTGTAACTCCAAACACCAGACCAGGGTTCACTTGTCCAAATCTGTCTGTTAGTGAACTCTCAATTGAAGTTTACTCACCTGGGAGAATACAAATTTTCAAGTGTTGGGAAGTAGAGGGAATGACCTAACTTCAACTCCCAGGAGGCCCTGCTTCTATCACTCCAACCACCAGCCCAGAGTTCACTTGCCCAAATATATCTATATGTGAAATTTCAATTGAAGTTTACTCACCTGGGACGATAACATTTGTCAAGTGTTGGCAAGTAGAGGGAGCGATCTGACTGCAACTCTCAGGAGGCGTTCTGTAACTCCAACTACCAGCCTAGTGGTCACTTGCCTAAATACACCTGTTTGGTAACTTTCAAATGAAGTTTATTTACCTGGGAGGACAACATTTGTCAAGTGTGTGTGGTATAGAGAGTGACATGAATGGAAGTCCCAGGAGGCCCTGTTTCTCTAACTCCAAACAGTAGCACAGTAGTCAATTGCCTAAATACAACTTTTTCTTAACTCTCAGATGAAATTTACTCACCTGAGAGGATAACATTTGTCAAATGTGTATAGTATAGCGAGTGACATGACTGCAACTCCCCGGAGGTACGCCTTCTCCAACTCCAAGTACCAGCACAGTGGTCACATGCTACAAACCATCTGTTTGTCAACTCTAAAAAGAAGTATCCTTTCCTTGGTGTGATCAATCACAGATTATGCCAAATCATAGACGTATTTGTCAGCATAGATCCTTTGTGACACGCTAACCCAAGATGAAATATTTGAGGATAGAAATGATACCTTAACCAGTGTGGAGAACAATGACCCATAAGGTCTTAAGATACATACCCAGAATAGTATTTGCAGCAGATACATTCAAACTGCACTGATCACATGATGATTCAAGTTACATATACAACAAACTCCTGCATCTGCCTGCATCACAATCAACTAGACCTCAAAATGGTCAACAACATATTTTACCTAGCCATTTGTTTGGCCTACACCTGTGGCAAGATGGCATTTTCAGGCCATCCTCCCAAGTGCTAATGATCTGCACATTTCAGCAGCTGCTTGACTTAAAAAGAATTGGTATGCTTCACAAATGTCCTGCCAATACAACGAATACCATGGGTACTTGCCACAATAGGATTCACTGCAAATTAACTTTGTACAAGGTCACTGCTTAATGTAACACTAACTTTTTGGAGTTAGATGTTGCAATACAGCCAGTAACATAGTATGTTTTACATCAACAGGTTGAGCTGCCACTGGGCACACAGAGACCACAGAAGAGACTGCCACTACCCCTCTCGATGATGACCTCATTGAAGAAGCACTCCTGGGTTTCTGGACGTGGAGGATGGTTCTGGACCATCTGGGCAACCTAATCAAACACCAACAGTGAGTCTCACTGTGGTCACATAAACCCCTACCAGCCTGTTGCTTCAACATCACCCAACCTGTATCCTTAGCACAATGTTTACCCTATCATGCCCCCAGTCGAGATTCTAAGCTGCAGTACAACACTTCCATCATGGAGGGTTCAGAAACAAGTTGGAGAGGGTACCCTGTGGCAAAGGCACAGGCCAGTGGGAGTAGGGTGCATGGGATTAATGTTGTGGGCCAGCAGGGTGAGGCCACTGGGGCTGTTCCTGGCCAGGACACCAACAGCCACATCTTGGGGGCCTATCAGGAGTCCCAAAGCATGATGGGGAAGTTGCTGACCAAACTCCGGGAAATCAAGCAGCTAAAGAGTGACATGCACACAGACATGCAAGAAAAGATGGAAGCCCACAATACCAACATTACAAAAATACAAGAGCAAACCAGAATGTTCATGTGAACCTGGGTAGAATTATCACAAAACACATATCCACATGAAACTAATTTTCAATCAATATAAATATTATATCAGAAAAAATATTGCTACTGATTAACTCATGCACATTTTTTTTAATTAAGATGAAAATCATCTATCTAGAATCTTTAAAAAAACTCCACTGAATCCAGTACCAATAAATATGTGAAAAACATGTTGTTAATGCTTTGTAAGGTGCATCAGCATATAATGGTGAATCATTTTTATAATCATACTTTAGGAAAATAAACAAAGATTGATAGTTGAAACAAGTGATCCCCAAGTGAGAAAAAAGACACCACACCATAAAGCAATAAAGAAATCGCTTATAGGTTTGTGATCTTTGGTGTATCTCACAAAGACAGCCTCTTATTAAGTTATGAAGTATGCTTGTCAATACATTGATTGATAATTCAAAACATAATCAAAGAAGTCTTGTCTGAATAATGTGTCAATGGCGTTTTGATCCTCATGTTGGATTCTAGGGTCTCATCAGGACAAAAAATTACCTGGGGAATGGTGAAAGGTTAGAATTATTAAAGCCTCAGCAGGATGTTGAATATTGGTATCTGGAAAAAAGGTGGCTCAATTCAGTGAATACGCTTATATTAAAATTAGTATTTGAGGGAGCAAGTTATATTAAGGAATAACTCACCACTGTCTGGCCCAGATTGGTGCTTTTGTCACCTTTTATCACCTTGAAATATCACCTTAATAGAAGAGCTGGGTAGACTGGCAGCATCTTCCCACAGTGAGAAACATAGTATTTTCTTAATTCTGAAGTCTAGATACATGGGTGGTGAGGGACATTCACACCACCCTGAGCATGGCTTTTCAACATCAGTTTACCCCTTCCTTTGGGTCATCAACACCAGGCACATCTACATCAGTGTCAGCCACTGGAAGAAAGGCCCTGCCAGAGGAGGAACCCAGACACCTCTGATTCTGTAGAAGCTGATCACCCCAAACACAATTGGTGACATCCAGCTAAGAATCCTGGAGGTGTGAATGACAAGACACCCATCACTGCCAGCAAGTGACCTCTTCCTAAGGGATCTCCTTTGTGTGCCACACATTCACTCTGTTGACTGATCCTGAACCACCAACAAGTTCCAATGGGGGAGTGCTTTGAACTTTTGACTCCCAATGGTGTGGCATCTATTCCAATGATTTCATTCCCCATGGCTGACCCCTTCACATTACGTTTTTGTTTCTTCATGTCCCATATGTATTTTCTGCATTAGCATTGTAATAAATTCACCCATCACAAGTTCATTGTCTGCTTGCTTAATTTTTAACTTTTTGTTATATTGAGATGTGTGACCATGTGAACCACATGATGAAGGCACAAGCTACTGGTGCAAGGAGGGATATGTTACAGGTACAAGTGTCCAGCTCAGGGTCACAATCATCACTCATCAACACATTACTAAAAGTGTCTGGTCAAATTAAAAATGTAATTCTAATGTACAGCACATAGGCTGCCAATATGTCAGAACTTTTAGGAACAAGAATGTGTAACCCATAATGAGTAAAAGTACACATTTCAAGGTACAGACCCCCTAGACAACAAAAAGGAAGGGACTTGTGAGACATTGTCCTTTAGAATAGGAAAACATTTAAGAGTTTGATGCCACCAGCTTGAGCCTTTCGCACACCACACCAAAGTAATCCAATGTCACATTATCCACGATACAGACAGATGGCAGTACAACAGTCTGTGCTCACAGACCTATCATAATCTAATGCTCAGGCATCTGGTGGCATGGCACAAACATGTCAGGGTTGTGGCACAAACAATGTGCCCTGCAATGTTGACACATTTCTACATCTATATACAGGTTATAAAAGAAAAGTCTTTGCCAATGTGACGGTAAAATGACTTGATCAAAAAATAGGACTACATATCTTATGATGACACTAATGATGCATACGGCCCACCACAAGACACCACAAGACACAAAACAAGTCTAATATGCACTTTTGTACCTCCAACCAAACACTGCAAACTCTCTTGGTACAAATCCCATACATCCAAACTCTGGGCACTACATTACCTGGAACAATCCATGACCACTTTCTATGTAAGAACAGCATGAAATACCTGCCAATGTCACAACTATGAAATGCCCACATGAAAATTACATAGAGAAGGTAACTGTAAAAGTAGTAAAACAAGGAGTATAGGCTTGAAACCACACCTATGCCACTCGTCACATAGCAAGCAAACAGTACATTGTAAGGAAACTGACACAAATAAAGCAACATCGTCAAAGCGAGGATGTGCCAAAGGCAGCATTTAGGTGAATATTGCAGAATATCAGCTCCCTAGCTGTTTTCAAAACACTCAACTCCACACATTCTCACAACTACAGTTCATTGTACATTCACAGTCATGGAATCACATGACATACTTACACTCATGAAAAGTAGCTGTTGATGAGTTGTTCCCAATAGTCAGCTCCTTCCTCTTCACCACTGTCATCCTCACTTGGCATTTCAGGAGTCTCACCAGGTGGCACTGTGTGCTCCCCTTCCTTTGTAGATGTATGTAAAATTCCTCCACATGGTGATTTTGTGGAGTGTGTCGCATGCCCCAGTGATCAGAAACACTTTCCGGGGCGAGTGGAAGAGGGCTCCAGCAAACCGGTCAAGACAGCAAAATCTGGCCTATAGGAGCCCAAGAGCCTGCTCCATTGGCCACCATGGTCTTCCATGGGCCTAATGAGGCAGACATCCCCTGGTGTAGTTGGATTCCTCAGTGGAATGGAAATTCTTTCTGTTGTGATAGACTTGTTCAGTGGCCTGCGGTGACACCAATCCAACGTGTTTGCCATCAATGGCCTACACCACATGTGGGAGCCAGCGAAACATAGAAGTCAACCTTCACATTGACTAAATCCTCACATCGGGGGGAACCTGATGAAGCTGTCAATGTGTTTCAACTTTGCTGAGAGGAATTGCTTCAATACTAGACTAAAGACAGGTAGGGATACACCAACAGGGCCACTGTATGCTGGAAGGGCCCTGTGGCCAGGAAGTGCAATACTGACATGACTCGTACGATGGGTGGTATGCAGGTTTGATAACTAATAGCTGGCATCAGATCTGCCTCCAAATGAGAGCATAAGCCCTCTATTAATTGCCTATCCAGGCAGTAGTACATTTTGATTTGGCATTCTTCCATGATTTGAAGGTCTGGTAGTGGGTCTCCAATGGTACCTATGCGTGGCAAGACATACGTAGTGACATTAGTCAGTGTGTCCACAGCAACATACATGATGCATGCCAATGATATCATGTGACAAATCATTTCTGACTGGATAGACATCATACCCAGTGCACACAAGCAGCAAACTACACAAGGGTCACATGTGACCCCCCATGGTTTTCAACACACGTCCAAAATGTGGATTTCAACAAAACTCATAGATGTGTAACACAATTGCCTCGCCAAATGTGACTGTATATTCCGACTGCCAAAATGACAGATGGAGGTGGTGGTCCGTGCACCGCTGTAAAATGCCATCCGTGTACTGCAACATACTATAATGGTGGTTGAGTAGAAGGATCTACCCAACAAGACATGATAAGGATGCTTGTGATTGAACAAAACAAGTATGGTAGATGTGACACAGTTTAGACATTCCAATACAGCATTTCAGGCCACCAAAATTGCGGATTCCTGAACTGCTCCACTGGACACTTGGAACTGCCCGCAACCTCTGGCAGAAGTTATCATGGTAGTTGCAACTGTGGAAGACACAGCCATAGGGTAACATTGTTACCAGTGGAGGTTGCCACCCAATGGCTGTGTCTACTAGCGTTGACAACAACGTACATGGTGGACGTCACAACCAGCTTGTGCAGATTCACTCACTTGACTCCTGACACTGCGGCCAGCAACACCTCCACTATCTGAGCTGCTGTGTGCCATATATGGGAGCAATAATGCTACAACCAGTAGGTGATACGGCCCCTGCCTTCTCTCCAGAGGAGCTCAAGAAGCTTGTAAATGAGCTCTATAACCCACCAGAGAAGCAGCTAAGTACCTCATGTGTACACTTTTATCTGTACTTCACCATCCTTTTCCTCCTCACAGGTTACAGTGTGCCCCTGCATGCCAGTTAGACTTATTTTGTGTGCCTTTTGTTGCAGTCTATGTGGCATCAATGGGATGTAGAATGTGCAGCTATTGATGGTTGGTACTATATGTTAAGTTCAGTCACATTGTATTGTGTGAGGTTTTGGGGATCCTAGATCCCCCTTGTTTTGGATGCACATAAGTAGGTAGGGAGACTTTATTGCCATCCAATGATATCTCTTTCTTCATGATTGTTGTAAATGTTGGACACCATGTATGTGCATGACAGCATGAGCTGTGTATGCACCTTGTATGAATCATTTGAGAATCTAGTGACAATGTTTATAGTATCACAGTTCTTTCAACCCACATGTGGCCTTGCCAAACTGTAGTCTGAAAGGCACATCTTAACTCACTTTGCCCTTCAGGTTGCACACACCGCATGCCAAATTGCTGATGCCCACATGATGTACTATCATGGATGGAAGTGAAGGGAATGGAATGTCATGTCGGTTCGGTATGCTCAGCCTGCAGACACCAAGGCCTCTCAAATGTATTTCCCAGTATGGGACCTAGTCTAGGCTGTGGGAGAGTCACTGTGGCTATGCAAGTTTAGCGCTGTGCCCACTCCCTGTACACAAGCAGAACCTGACATGTGAACTATACAATGTTCTAGTGGAAAAACTTGCCCTGAATGCCTTACTCCATTGATTATATTAGGAATGGATACTGAGGCAAATCATTACACTAGTCCATATGTGGATTTGAAATCATTGTCAATGAGTGTGTTTAACTCATGACAGATCCCTTAATTCCACAGCTCTGTTGTCACCTTCACACAGGTCATATTTATCCTATGCTGTGTTATTGCACAAATGGCAGTCCTACAATGCAGACAGTGTGTTGATTCATGAAAGTCCATGCCATGTGAGTCAGTAGCTTGATCACATAGCAGTAATTGTACAATGCATGCCTTTCTATGATGGATGCCATCTCTGTAGGATGGACAAATATGTCAAAAGGCGTGTTCTGTGGTAGAGGTGCATGCCACAGAACCCACCACCTGAAGTGGCATGAGTCTGAATTTGTTAGGCCGCAACTCCACAAATGGATAAGGAAGACACTTTCTGTACCCACCATGCCAGCCCCTTCGTTGTCACTCATATTGTAGCCACAATGTACATTTCCATGCCATTGATGTGGCATCATATAGCAAAGTGACCTGCAGATGTGTAATAGGGAAGGTTTGTTACCTGACTGTTGGCATGCATCAAAAGTGACTTGCAGTTATGTTGAAATCACATGTGGTTGAGTACAGCCATTCATCCACAGACATCTAGATTTGCATGACCAAAATGGAGACAGTGATGTAGCTTCCCATTGGGCAACATGTTGAGGGCCTTCTAGAAGCACTTGCAAATCTCTGAGCCTCTCCAAAATCTAACAGACTAATGGCGTCTACTGATGCAACCAGGGTTTGTCATTGAAAGGAGTGCCAGATATTAGTGGTGATTTGCCTGGGACTTGCTGATTAATTGTGAGGTAGATTTTAAGAAAATATCTCCCTGACATTTTGCACATGATGTCTATAGTGTACATTTCCATGCCAAATATGTGGCATATTTGAGCATTGGTACTACCTCCATGACTCCTTTGGGACAAATTTCACTAGGTGAAATGTGCATTGTTGATATGTTGCCAGTGTGACATGAGTATTTCCACGTCACTTTGCATAGGCTATTGTACTGTTGTCAGAACCATGGCATGTTCTGGGAGCATCATTTCACATAGATGTGTTATTGTGTGTGTGACAAATGTATGTCTGCATGACCTTGTGTGGGACCCGTGAGAATGCAGTTGGTATTGGCCTACAAGTGTATGACAACAGGTAAATGATGTATGCTCCATGAGGCAAATCATTGAAGGTGATGTGGTCTCCTACCTGTTCAATGGTTACTGGGATTGCACAACTTCAGCCATGTGATTATAGTTGTCTGAGATCCTGATTTTCATGTGGGCCACTGTTGACAGTTCAGATGGCGTGCATGAATATAGTATGGTAAATGTACAGGCCTCTTAGCTGGAGTTTGTTGATTGGGCTACTTGACATCATGGTAATGTTTGCTGATCACAGATGTTGTTCAAGTGTGATCATGAATATGTGATTACCCTATTTCTCTTTGGTTTTGCAGCATCAGGAGGCAAAGTAGACAAGGCACAGCTGAGTGGGGAAGCATCGGGCCACGGTACCTCGGGTCAAGACACCACCAACACAGAGGGACCCAGTTGCTTGAAAGGGGGGGTGCATGCCATGAATGAGAAGGGATCTACATCCTCATCATTGGATTCTTCCTCCCTGGTTGTGGTGGACCCAATGGGGCATATTCCACTACCATCCTTGTTTCTCACCCCAGTTTTATCACCACTCTCCCTGTGGCTCCCCACCCAGTTGGCTATGACAGTTCACCCAAGAGGGTACTCGTCTCCTTTGTCACAAGCACATTCGCCCCAGTGCCTGTTACCCCTGCTTCCCTGAGTGAGAAGGCTATTGACCTGAGAAGTATCTCTGTGGGTCAGACTGGCATTGTAAATGCAGAGATTGGCCTACCAAGTTTAGCAGACCAAAGTTTTCCTGGAAGGCATTCATTAAGCCATGTCTGTCGTACAAAGTTCTTTTCAGGTTCTGGCCTCCTCAATGATGGCAGCCAGTCACACCCCACCTTCCGCCCCCCCTCCAGCTCCCTCTTCCTAATCCAAATTCCTGTTCCCCTACCTATCCCAATCACACTGACGGATCCGCACATACCCAACTCAACATACAAAAGTAGCACACATAAACACAAATGCCACAAAAGACACCACCACACAAGCCCTCAACAGATACCCACACACATATCAGACACCACTTCCACAGGCACCCCCATCGGCCCACGCACCACTCCAGCATACCCACAGGTACCACCACAACAGGCACACAGGAATGCACCACACCCACCATACCCACAGACACTACCCCAACAGACACACGCACATCCATCACATCCACTATGCCTGCAGACACCACCCAAAAAACACACACACACATCCACCACTATAAGCATACCTACAGACACTAACCCAACAGGCACACACACATCTACCACTCTCACATCATCTAGCACCCCGACTTGCTAGCCCACAAGACACACAAATGCCCACACTCACACATGCAAAGAGAAACATACCTCACACATGCATACAACCAAGACATCAAAACCGACACACCAGATACCCACTCCCTCAACCTCCAAATCCCAACCCCCTTCTGATGACCACACCCATGCTCCTAAGGAAAGTTTTTTTTTTAGCTTGCCCTTTCCCCTGTTCCCTCAATCCCGTCCCAAACCCAAGAGGCCCCAACCCACATCCCAACCCATCACTTCCACCTCCATGTTCTTCCCTTCCGGACCTGCCCCACCTGCAAATCCATACCACTCCCCCAAGAAGAAGCCCACCCCTCCTAAGAAAGAATCCTCCTCTCACAAACCCAAACCAACCATCCCAAATCCAACCACCCCCAAGTATGATCCTTGAGGTGCCTGCCTGCCCACTTGATGCCCTTTCCTGTGGAGTTTCCTTTGCAGTAACAACAGTCAAGTGTTGGCACAGTACTATGCAATGATGGACTAATGGGCTGGCCAATGCCCTTGGACATTTTCCATACTTATTTAAAAAACCAAGCAGTTATTGTGTCAGGCACACATTTGTCCTGCAATTCCTTTTCAACCTCTATTTTGTTTCTGAGTAACTTGTGTTGTATGTCTACAGTTGTGTGTGTTCTAGCCTGCTTGCTGATCCATTTGCTGTTGTTTGCAAAATCTGACTTTGTGGGCAGTGCTGGTGTCACCCAAGACAAAGGTGTATGTTGACTGTATAGATATGTTGATGTAAGTGCAATTACGGTGTCATTGCATTGTGTTCTATTTGCTATGGTTAGTATTTCATCATGTGTTGTCCAATGTGAGCATGTATGGTGTTAGACTTTAGGATTGTACATTTGTCTCTTGTGTGGGAGCTCGTGTTTTGTTTGTGCAGACATTGAGGGTGTTCAATTGTGCTAGCTTCCTTAGCATTTGGCTGTGCATGTGTCCATTTAGCTGTGTGTACCTTGCAGCCACTTCAGCTAGATGTCTGGCCCATGCAGTTGCAGTTGAATTTTCTTTCTTGACGTGCACTTCAACTTTGTGCAGATTGGCATTTCACTTGTCTCTACTATTGTTCGTCCCAGAGATACCTAAAGGGTCGGTTCCTGGGCAAATGTTGTTTTACGAGCATGTGCAAAGTGAAATGTGTCTCAGTCTTGTATCCTTCCCTGAGTGGTCCTGATGCCCCCATCCCTATTGTGCAGGTATTGTTTGCATAGTGAAATTTGTATATTTGTCTCTTTGTCTACTGTGCATCCCATTATCCTTCCATTGTGTTGCAATGGGGGTGATGTGTGGGTCCATTGCAGGGCAGTTTAATATTAATCGGAGTGGTGTTTGTGTTCTATGAAACAACTATACAATTGTGTTAAATGTGATCTCAGTCCATGGCATGTGTGCAATGTGAGGTTGTCAGTTGCATTTGTAAATGTGATGTTGGTGTGTTGTTGGTGTTGTGTGACACAAAGCTCTGTATATTTCACTGCCCCTGTGCCTGAGATGGTCAGATGTGTGTTCTTGTGTAGTGCTGCGGTGCAGCATGAGTGCATGATTCTCTGCTGCTGAAATGCTATAAGAACAATTGCTTTTGGGATGTGAGTCAGGTCTTTCCCTTGCACCCCTTGAAGGCAGTCTCCATGTCAGTCTTCGTATTGAATCTGTACTTAGATTGTTCATAACTCACACTTGCCTTTTAACTGTGCAGCTGCTATGACTATTTACTCTTTGAACCATCATTTACTTATGCTAGACTGTATTTGGGTCTGGCAGTTAACTAGATTAGAGCTGGGATTCCATTGCTAATGCTAATTCAATTGGGACACAGAATTTTTTTATATTGAGTCTCATACAGTTGAATCACAATTATGGGAAGCACTCCCTTACGAAAAGTTAAATGTTGGAGATCTCATAAAGGCAATAGAATGCATTAAATTCATAATTACTTTCCATCCTTAAAGATGTACAGACAATTCCTTGTCAGTGTTCAGTCCATGTGGGATTTTGATTCTCAATCCTATGAATTTTGATTCCAGGTGGTGGAGGTCCAATTTTCTATGACTGCCTTATTCATTTTTCTTGCTTGCTGCTGTTCATAATATCTCATAGTTTTCTACTTATTCTTGTCACATGGAGTGTTCCACAATGGCATAGCTGCGATCTCTGTTCTGTACTGCCCTTATGTGTTCAATAATTTCTTGATTTTAAGAAATAGATAGTTCTTCCCACATATTTTAGACCAGATTCACATTCAATCACATTCACTACACATTGAGATTCACATTTTATTTTCTGCTTTGTGATTATTGTCTGATTGTTATAGTCAGTAACATATTTCATGTTCATGCCAATTTGGTAGGCTTTGCACTTTTTGTATTTGGTGAATCCCGTCTTTTCATTATCCAACCAAGTGCTTGATGGTTTCTTGAAAAAATGAATTCTGATCAATTATTCTCCTAGTGATGGAATTTTTCTGTATGTAACCTTGGATCTTTCACCCATTTTATTTCCTATTTCAGCATCTTGGCTGATAAGATTCCAAAGTCTTACATATTTCTTGCCTCACTTTACTGTATGCAAGTATCAACCTTATACTCTTGGCCTCCTTTTTATTTTCCTCTGATTCCTTTTTGGTAATAAGAGTTTGCATGCTGGTTTTTAATTTTGCTCTTTCAAGTTCTTGTTTGATTTCCTTCCATTGGTACCCTCTCTTCCGGAATGTCTGTGCTACACCTTTTAAATTAATTTTCATATCTTGCCATTTCAACAGGTCTTTCTCACCCATAGAAATTCTCTATATGGTATGCTTTTTATGAGGCCTTTTTGTATGCAAACTTGTTCCATGCAATAACATATTAGTGGCGGTTGGTTCTTTAAATAGTGTTGTCTCCATAAGAATGTATCAAATGTAGACCCTGACATTCAGGAAGTCTAATTTGTTTCTGCTGGTGGCACATGTAAACTTTTGTCAGCATTCAATGTTGTTCAGTTTGTTGAAGGATGTAATAAACGTTTGTCTTTCATTCCAACTATGAAACAAGTCATCTATATACAATAGCGGTAGAATACATTTGTCCAGATGTGAGTCATTCTCTTGAGTCCAGTTATTTCCTTTTCCCACCAGCCCATAGTGATATTGGTATAATTTGGGGAAAAGGAAATTCCAATGACATCCAGCATTGTTGTTGGAATGTTGGATGGTTGAACATGAATAAATTGTTGGTCAAGCAGATCTCAACCATATTGAGTAACATCTTTGATTGCTGTAGTTCTCCTCCATTCCTTTGATTGAGAATAAGTTCACAACTTTCCAATCCACTTCTTGCTTAATTGATGTATACAAGGAAACCGCATAATGGTGACCAATAAATAAAGATCTTGCAAGGTCATGTTGGCCAGTATTCTGAAGAGGTTTCTGATGTCTCTGATATAGGAACTGAGGGTGGTAACTATAGGTTCCAAGTAATGATAAAAGTATATAGACATTTTTTTATATAGTGATCTACATCCAGACACTATTGGTATTCCTGCTGAGTTTTTCAGTGCTTTGTGAATTTTAAGAAGAAAGCATATGGTTGTAATAACTAGGTTGTTAGCCTGTAAGTACTGGTATTCATAATCATTGGTCGGAAGTTCCCTATTACATTGTTTCAGGTTTTCATTGAATGCTTCCGAATGTAATAGTTATTCTAATAATGGGATTTTCCATTCATTTTTTGTAGCTTTCTTCATCAAGCAGTTGATGATGGGCTTCATTAACAATCTTGTTCATCCATTATTTCTATATTACTTCCTTTATTGGCTGGTTAGATAACCACAGAATCATTGTTGATACGATTTTTCAATGCCTTATGTTCTTAATTAGAAGGATTTTAATTTTTGCTTTGTTGCTGGTCTGAGAAATTGGGATTTTGGTTGACTGGGGTGTGAGCTCTGGTCAAGCAGCAGCCATAATCCCTTCCAGGATGAACCACAAAAAGTCTTAAAATTAACCTGTGCTTAAGCCTTGGTAGCTTGACACAAAAAGCAGTGATGCTTAACTTAGAGGCAATGTGTAAAGTATTTAAGCAGCAACATCATTATATTTCTCTAGGAGAATGATTTCACAATTCTGTTTTTGTGCAACCATTAAAATTGGTTAAACATGTGTTTGGGTGTTAGTTTTGTGTTAGCATGCCACAGATTGCTTTTAGATATTTATACCATATTTTATTTATAATAAATACATCTTTCACTAGCTGTAATAGGGGGGTCAAGTGCTATGGGGCAGTACGACGATTCATCTGAATCTTATGTGAGGTTAGGTGCTCTTCCATTTTGTTCAGATTTCGGCACACATTTATACTTTTTTTGAGCCACATTTGCGTCACTTTTTGACGCCAAAGTGGTGCAAACTTACAAAATACAATTATATTTTGTAAGTTTGTGCCGCTTTTGCGTCAAAAAATGATGCAAATGCAGTGCAAAAACAGTATAAATATGGGCCTCAGTTTTTAAGTGACCAGAAATCCACTAATGTGTGGTAAACACCCTTCCACAAAGTTGGATAGGCAAACACTTTCATTGTTTTAACAGTAACCAATCTTGAAAAATAATAGCAAATCCCCCATGCTTACCCTCCCAATTTGCTTGAGCAATTTTGTGACCTCTGAGTACCAGTTCTTCTTGAGCAGGGTTACTACCTTCTTAAACAGGGTTACTGTGGCAGCTAGTGCAGGTTTTCACCAGCAATAAAGGTTGCAATGTATACTCTTCAAAAACAGGGGGTCATTTACAAACCCCTGGCACTGTCCCCATTGTTTGTGGCTTAACACAGCCTTGTTAATATGGCCCCTTTTCACGCATCACTTTGCGTGGAAGGGGCATGCAATGGGTGTTGCTGTGGGCGTTCCACTACAACACCCATTGCATTTTGACACTGCCCCCAGTTTTATAAGACATCGTAAAGCTGAGGCAGTGCCAGAAACTAATGCCACCCCAGGAGACATGTTAGAGTGGTGCAATGAGGAAAAATACTTTTATTTCTCCTCATTTTTGACTTTCTATGTGTGCTGCATTGTGCAGCATGCATAGAAAGAGCAAAACACCATTATTGATTGCTTACGTGCAAGAAGGGACACCTTCCTGCGCATAAACACTAATTCCCCGCAATGCAGGCACCCTTGAACTATGGTGTAAGGGTACCTTGTAGGAGGCTGGCCTGGCTTGTAGTGGGTACCAAGGGGTACTTACACTCTGTACCAGGTCCAGTTATCCCTTATTAGTGTAGAAGAGGTGTTTCTTGCAGCTTAGGATGATAGAAGGTAGCTGTAGCAGAGCAGCTTGGGCTGAACTAGGAGACATGCAAAGCTCCTAATATACCACTGGTGTCATATGCACAATATCATAAGAAAACACAATACACAGATATACCAAAAATAAAGGTACTTTATTTTTATGACAATATGCCAAAAGTATCTCAGTGAGTACCCTCATTATGAGGATGCCAAATATACACAAGATATATGTACACAATACCAAAAATATGCAGTAATAGCAAAAGGAAGTAATGCAAGCAATGTAAAGTTACAGTAGATTGCAATAGGAGCACATAGGCATAGGGGCAACACAAACCATATACTCCAAAAGTGGAATGCGAACCACAAATGGACCCCAAACCTATGTGAGATTGTAGAGGGTCGCTGGGGCTGTAAGAAAACGGTGAGGGTTAGAAAAATAGCCCACCCTAAGACCCTGAAAAGTAGGTGTAAAGTGCACCTATATTCCCCAGAGAGTACAGAAGTCGTGATAGGGGAATTCTGCAAAGAAGACCAACACCAGCAAAGCAACCAAATTGGATTTCCGGACGAGAGTACCTGTGGAACAAGGGGACCAAGTCCAAGAGTCACGACAAAGTCGAGAGTGGGCAGATGCCCAGAAAATGCCAGCTGAGGGTGCAAAGAAGCTGCCACTGGATGGTAGAAGCTGTGGATTCTGCAAGAACGAAGAGGGCTAGAAACTTCCCCTTTGGAGGATGGATGTCCCACGTCGTGAAGAAGCTTGCAGAGGTGTTCCCACGCAGAAAGACCGCAAACAATCCTTGCTAGCTGCAAAGGTCACGGTTAGGGTTCTTGGATGCTGCTGTGGCCCAGGAGGTACCAGGATGTTGCCACGTGGATGAGAAGACAGAGGGGGTGCCCAGCAAGTCAGGGAACCCTCACAGAAGCAGGCAGCACCCACAGACGTACCGGAACAGGCACTTGGAAGAGGAGTGAACTGGAGCTCACCCAAAGACACAAAAGGGAGTCCCACGACGCCAGAGGACAACTCAGGAGGTTGTGCACTGCAGGTTAGAGTTTCGGGGACCCAGGCTTGGCTGTGCATGAAGGAAATGCTGGAAGAGTGCACAGGAGCCGGAGCAGCTGCAAATCACGCAGTACCCAGCAATGCAGTCTAGCGTGGGGAGGCAAGGACTTACCTCCACCAAACTTGGACTGAAGAGTCACTGGTCTGTGGGAGTCACTTGGACAGAGTTGCTGAGTTCCAGGGACCACGCTCGTCGTGCTGAGAGGGGACCCAGAGGACCGGTGATGCAGTTCTTTTGTTGCCTGCGGCTGCAGGGGGAAGATTCCGTCGTCCCACGGGAGATTTCTTCAGAGCTCCTGGTGCAGAAAGGAGGCAGGCTACCCCCAGAGCATGCACCACCAGGAAACAGGCGGGAAAGCGGCAGGATCAGCGATACAAGGTTGCAGTAGTCGTCTTTGCTACTTTGATGCGGTTTTGCAGGCGTCCTGAGCAGTCAGCGGTCGATCCTTTGGCAGAAGGTGAAGAGAGAGATGCAGAGGAACTCTGATGAGCTCTTGCATTCGTTATCTAAAGAATTCCCCAAAGCAGAGACCCTAAATAGCCATAAAAGGAGGTTTGGCTACCTAGGAAGGAGGATAGGCTTGCAACACAGGTAAGAGCCTATCAGAAGGAGTCTCTGACGTCACCTGCTGGCACTGGCCACTCAGAGCAGTCCAGTGTGCCAGCAGCACCTCTGTTTCCAAGATGGCAGAGGTCTGGAGCACACTGGAGGAGCTCTGGGCACCTACCCTGGGAGGTGCAGGTCAAGGGGGTGGTCACTCCCCTTTCCTTTGTCCAGTTTCGCGCCAGAGCAGGGCTGGGGGATCCCTGAACCGGTGTAGACTGGCTTATGCAGAGATGGGCACCATCTGTGCCCATCAAAGCATTTCCAGAGGCTGGGGGAGGCTACTCCTCCCCAGCCCTGACACCTTTTTCCAAAGGGAGAGGGTGTAACACCCTCTCTCTGAGGAAGTCATTTGTTCTGCCTTCCTGGGCCAAGCCTGGCTGGACCCCGGGAGGGCAGAAACCTGTCTGAGGGGTTGGAAGCAGCAGCAGCTGCAGTGAAACCCAGGAAAAGGCAGTTTGGCAGTACCCGGGTCTGTGCTAGAGACTCGGGGGATCATGGAATTGTCTCCCCAATGCCATGATCTTAGACATGTTACATGGCCATGTTCGGAGTTACCATTGTGACGCTATACATAGGTAGTGACCTATGTATAGTGCACGCGTGAAATGGTGTCCCCGCACTCACAAAGTCCGGGGAATTTGCCCTGAACGATGTGGGGGCACCTTGGCTAGTGCCAGGGTGCCCACACACTAAGTAACTTAGCACCCAACCTTCACCAGGTGAAGGTTAGACATATAGGTGACTTATAAGTTACTTAAGTGCAGTGGTAGATGGCTGTGAAATAACGTGGACGTTATTTCACTCAGGCTGCAGTGGCAGGCCTGTGTAAGAATTGTCAGAGCTCTCTATGGGTGGCAAAAGAAATGCTGCAGCCCATAGGGATCTCCCTATACCCTGGGTACCTCAGTACCATATACTAGGGAATTATAAGGGTGTTCCAGTATGCCAATGTGAATTGGTGAAATTGGTCACTAGCCTGTTTAGTGACAATTTAGAAAGCAGAGAGAGCATAACCACTGAGGTTCTGGTTAGCAGAGCCTCAGTGAGACAGTTAATCATCACACAGGGAACACATACAGGGCACACTTATGAGCACTGGGGCCCTGGCTGGAAGGGTCCCAGAGACACCTACACTAAAACAACATATATACAGTGAAATATGGGGGTAACATGCCAGGCAAGATGGTACTTTCCTACATACCTGCATTGGCACTAGGCAGCTAATTTAACAGCAGCGCAGTGGAGAACACAGATGCGCAGTGTTCTTGTAAATACAGTGCATCCCTGTGTTCTGAAAATGATGCAGCTCGGTGCAGCAAAATTGCTTACGGCAACAAGCTGCATCATTTCCTAGTAAATGAGACTCGCAGTGTATATTTCGGGTGTATTTGGAACCGCAGAGTGTATGTTGCATATTAAATCATTTAACTTCAATGGATTCAAACAGTTCTATTTCAATTGATCTTCCCTGTCCAAATTTTATTTTGTAGAAGTACTTAACCTGCAACACTGATGTTAATCAGACAGTCAGTTCTAGCACTTCTCTTCTGCAGTGTAAATGATGTGAACGTCTCAACCAAGGAACAAGGCAGGGGACATGCACAAATCTTATATCATTTATATGGCCACAATTTTCATCTGTTCCTGTTGCAGTTCGAGACTCAGCCACACAAATGTGGTACTGTTTTTATCAAGCGATATAGAGGAATGCTGGGTTATATATAGTTTGTTGTTCCCCACAGATCTTGGAAATTTTGATCACAGAAACATTTGAGGGTTGTGAGTCTTCTAAGTAAGAAACAGTATTGAAATTCACATAAGTCATACCACCCTGGCCACCGTGGGTGTCGAATGTTCAGAAACTGCTGAGCCCAGGATCAAAAGGTTCTGCTACTCACACCACCAAAATGTGTTGATTCTGAAGGCAAAAATGAGATGTCGCCATGTTGCATTTTTGGACCTTTCCTTTGGCATGTAAAAGACCCATCCACACAAGTGAGATACCATTTCCATTAAGATAAGTGTGGGAATAAGGAATATTGGAAATTTTGTTACTATCCATTGAATATTTTGTAAATTTTATTTTCCAAATTTAAACTAGTTAGTGAGAAAAAACATATTTTGTAAGTGACTTCTGAAGCTCATGATAGTATGGGTGACCCCAAATTCAGATTTGTATACATTAACACCATTTGTAAACTCAGTATTGTATGCACATTTAAGAAATGTATGTTTCCTTTATATCTATTTTTTATTTATTACATTTTTCCATATGAATTGAAGCAGTCAGTATAAAATGAAAAATCATTATAAACAACAGCTTAGTTGTTGACTCTGGATATCACATGTTTCAGACAAACACTATAATCCCTGCAGAAGCTAATTGATGTTTCATTACCTTTGTAAATCAACCATCAGGGTAAAAAATATATAGATGAAAACTTTGTCAGCTATTTCTATTTGTCCTAATTTTCAGCATTATTTTTTTGATTTCTTGTAAATTCAAAATGTTTTCTAGTTTTCATAAATGTATAGCTTTTTGGCTTCACCCATTTGCTTTACACCAGGTTCCACTACAAACCGTAAATTGGTTGAGAATTAGACTACCAGGTAGGAATAAAGCAAAACTGTGGTTAAAAAATAATTATGATGTACAAATCTGCTTTTTCCTGAATGCTGGGAGGATGGATATTGTATCATAGTTAACCTTTTGTTGACGCTATGGTTAGGCTAAAGATATATCTACACTTTCGTGAGCAGCACTTTTTTCCAAATAGCGAGTCTTGCTAATTGACTCTAACCTACTGCGAGCTTGCGGTAAAATGGTTTAGGGTGATAACTTAAAAAAAAATGCTGATGGCTCTGCAGTTAGGCTGAGAGAATACTGTGCTGCGTATGCTAAGACCCAACTAGATGCGTGCATGCATATGTGTGCAGACTAAACGAGGAAGACTATGGGGCAGATTTAAGAAGGGTGGCCCTGCACCATGTGCAGGGCCAATTTCCTTGTACCCCTCATCGCCCCCTATCACACCTCGCGTGTGCCATATTTAAAATACGGCACACCATGGGGCAGAGTATGGGGCAATAGCATCATTTTTATTGATGCTATTGATGTACTCTCAAGGGTAGCACCAAAAATGTGGCTCTAATCCTGCACAGTACATAGGGGCCCATTATAAATGATGGAAACCCCCTTTTAACGTCTTCTCTGCGCAGGCGTTAAAAGTGCCAAAAAGAATGGCACAAGGAAATCTTTTAGATAGCCTTGTGCCATTTTTTAGCCCCCCTAATGGGGGAAATCCCCTTCTTACATACCTTATGCCTGGTGCAGGCATAATGTGGTGCACGGGTTTACAAAGTGGCTCAATGCGTGCATTGCGCCACTTTGTAAATATGGTGTTCGGAAAAGGCCACTGTAGCACTGCCTTAGCGTTAATTTTTTTTTGCTATGGTGGCACTAAGGTGGGGCTAGGGGCTCTTAAACCGTCCCATATGTTTTGACTGGTCTGGTATCACCACAGGGGCAGCTTGTCACAGAAGGGACCCCAAAAAAATAGGTTATAACCTGTCAATGCTTAAAAATTTAATTGGACATCTAAAGTGAAGGTGCCCTTTCATTTTAAATGATATATTTACTGTGCTTTATTGTGTTTACATCAGAGGTGAGGAGTGCAGAAAATATAATTTTGGAGTGGATCAACCTAAATTAATGATTAACGTAATTTTGTCTATTTTCAAAGAGGTGCTGAATGCAAATAAAAATGAATGTGTGTTCCTTCATGCTTTTTAACCTGTTTCAACATTTCCGTGAGCCAACTGTAATGAGAGTCTGGTTTTGAACTACCCTTCTGGACCAAAGTAAATTCTCTTGCTGCCCAAGGCAATTCAAAGCCACACTGATACAATAAGTACATTTGTGGAGTAAGCCCTCTCTTGATACATGAATAGGGTGGAGGGTGAAGAGGGTGGAAGAGAAATCTTCATAAGAAAATTAGCTGACACTAACTAACAAATCTGGATATGCATTCCTTGCATGGGCTAAGGAGAAACATGAAAATTCTGGAACCAAGTCTTGGAGGAAAACAACTAGTTTTGCAGTGTTAGTTAGGGGAGAAGTTAAGGCATGGGAAAACCTCTTGCAGACCGCAGCTTAACTCTGTCATTTTGAAAATAGCGAAGATGGTGCACATGGAGGTATCCACTGCTGCTGATGTTACACCAAGTTTAATTTTGCATAAAATGTGATATTGCTCGTATGAGATACCATGGTCCTGCTTAATTTGCACCAACAGTGTTTTGCAGCTAAAGTGAGTTTTCCACCTACATTTTTTTGCACTTAAATGTGGGTTGTACTCCTCAATATGGCTTGACCTGGTCGCTACTGTTAAAGTGACCTAGTGAAAGTACTCCTCATAGTGAACTATTGATTGTTTTTAATTTCCCAGTTGAATTTAAATTTTTGCTCCCTAAGCGAAGGGAGGTCAGACATTTGAGCGAGCGATTGTAGAGTACTGCAGAATGGCTCCAGATACCCTGTCTAAGGGAGGTTAGATAGGTGCCATTTATAGTCTCAGCTTCTGGCAGAAAGGCAATGTTTGGCAAGGGAATGTTGTGCCATTGTCCATGATTTGGATGGGAGCTTATAAGGTGGCTGCCATTAGTTCCAGATACCCTGTAAAAGGAATATTTGATGGGCCCTAATTAGTGTCACGGTCACTGGTGGGAAGGCACTTTCATGTAGTTCACCAATTCCCTCAGGTGTTAGGTGCTATTGGATGCAATCATGTGGCACTTCAGCCTCTTAGACACAAGGAAAACAATTACTGCAAAAGGCACAGATGGCACCATCAATATGTATGCTGTCTGCAACGCCAGTGGCTGCTTTACTGATGTCTTGGGTGTGACAGCCGTTTCTTTCAACAGTCACCTACTGCATGTTAGTTGGTTGCTTGTAATTTCTGTGATATGTAGGTTGAAGTAAGTTTTATTAAATGCATGCTTTCCTAGGGTTTGCATCACAAAGACAGTCATTCGTAACTTTTCCCTTTCACAATACACACCTCAACATTAACACTGTATGCATGCATATGTAGAATGTCTTTATCTTTGACAATGTACCTATGTTAAAAAAAATTACCATATGTCTTTGTTGTTAGTTCTATCACCCTCTTTGGTCTGTCCAACCACAAAACCTCAACAGAGGTAACCAAAGGCATACACATGTATGTGAACCATCCCTGTGAGCACATTTCTCACCTGAGTTGTTACCTTGATTGATGCATCGCAGTTGTGGACAATGTTTAGTCACTGATGAATGGTGGACTAAGACCCTGCATACTATAAATATATGGACATGCTGAGACATCATTGCTGCAAAACCAGGCTGCCATAATCACATCCAAATAATGTGCATCCACTAATGCTTCACTCATTCATTATTTTTAAATTACGTCATGACTATAGTCATCATTCATATTTAATGTCATTTTCATGTCATATTCCATTTCCCACATGTAATGTGTATATATTTAAATGTAATTAAAGCATCCTCACCTGTATGAGGGAGAAAATAACAGCTGAGAAATGCAACATGAAGCAAAACATGTCAAGACATTGCCACAAGCTGAAGATCAGTTGATATCCACACCTACAAACTCATCATAAGTTCACACTTTTACTGTTAAACACAGTTTCATTTAGTAAAATCGGTGGTTCACCCTCACAATGTTTATGATTGTTACCTGAGTGGGGATCCCTCCTTCAACCAATTTTCCACTATTGTGTTTTCTAAATTCATGCTACCTGTATTATATGTTGTGTTGTAAAATGAGTTGTTCAAAAAACGTCTCTTTGTTATATTATTTCCCAAAGCAATGATGTTACTATTGATAAATGTGCTGGCATACGGGCACCGAGAGGGGAGTCCCAAGAAAAGCACTGGGACACTGTTGTGCTTACTGAACTGCCCAACACCTGAAGTGGCACACCATCAAATCAGAACGACTCAGAGATCTTCGTGAGTGGCAGGGCTCCGATGGAGACCAAAAAGAAGGTCAAAACTTCAAAGGCTGTCCCAAAAGGCTGATGACCCAAAGGATGACCCAAAGGCCCAAACCTCATCTGGCCTCAGTAATAATGCAGATTCCCAGGTACAGTTGACAACATCTGCCAGACCTCCACCTCAGTGTAAGCCACTCCCAGGATCATTTACAATGATGCCACCTTCCTGAAACCATCACCACCTTTTGATACCGCCAAAAATCAAAATATTGGCGATAGAGGGACTGCTTTCATAGGGACATTTCAAGATTTGATTGATGCACTTGAAGAGGCTGAGAACAGGAAGATTATCAAATACCTTACAAATCTTGCTGATGGTGGTGTGAAAGAAGTCACAAAGAAAATGCATAGAACTGACAAATAACTCATGTGCCGTCAGATCAAAAATGCATTGAATCTCAAGTTCAATTTAGTTCCAAACATTGATTGTGAACGATGCATTTACAGTCAAAGAGTTGGTGCAACAATTGATGAACTTATGGAAAGACTTGATGCAATCATACAAACACTGTCCAAACATAAACATTGACAATAAATGGTTGTTCAATGCCTTTCATTATTAACAGTGGTGCTTCGATAAACATAATTCCTAAAGAGAAATATAATGAACTGCCTTCATTACCGTGGCTTATCGAGTCAAAAGTCAAAGTGTATACTTGGGCTGCATCGAAGCTCATAAAGAGTTAAGGTTCATTTGTAATGACAGTGAAACATAACAAAACAAAGGTACAAGCACTGATCTACGTGCTTCGAGGTACAGCGTCAAGTGTCTGTTTGCTCAATTTCAACACGGCGGCTGATATGGGACTGACATCTGTGAATTACAACATCAATGCTCATCACAAAATAGTAATTCAGTTCCTTTCATTGTATCATGGTTTAGGAAAGCGTAAGACTTTAAAAAGAAAATTGCACATTATTGAGGATGTCTGTCCTGTTGCTCAGAGGCATGGCTGAATTGTCTTTCGTTGATAAAAAACTGTTGAAAAAGAACTTGAATAGTTACTTAAGCATGACAGTATTGAGCTTGCCACTGATCCAACACCATGGATTTCTCCCATTGTAGTAGTGCCTAAAGAGGACAGTGAAGGAGCTGTGCACATATGCGAAGACATCTGTCAGGCAAAAAAAAAAAACCAATGGAATGAGAACGACAACTAGGCCATACTTTGCTCACATGGTAATGCAATTAAATGGTCTAAAGGTTTTTTTCTCGACTTGATTTGAATAAAGGTTATCATCAGTTGGAACTTAAAGAAAGCTGCAGGTACACAACAACCTTTTCTACACATTTTGGTTTGTTTAGATACAAGTAACTTAGTTTTACTGTGTCATTGTCTGCAGAGCTTTTCCAATGTGTCATTCAGCGTATCATGCAGCCTGTTGTGAATACATTCAACATTAGCGATGACATGTTCATTTTCAGGGCTACAGTGAAGGTGCATGATAAAGCTCACACACAAGTATGTCAATTATTCAATGAAACAGGTTTGATTTTGAATGCAGACAAGTGTGAGCTCAACAATACCAAAACTGAAATTCTTTGGCCATATCTTTTCTTTGTGGAGTTTGACACCTGATTCTGCAAAAGTGCAAGCTCTGTAAAATGCAGATCCACCACTTTTGAAAAACTAGATGGCATATTTGTGACACAGGGCATCCCAGTCATTGTGAAGTCTGATAATGCCCCAGCCTTTAATAGTAAAGAATACAAAGAGTTTCTAAAGCATCTGAACATCAAGCATCAAAAGAGCACACCTTTGTGGCTCCAGGCCAAAGGACTTTTTGAGCATTTATGAGCTCACTAAAGAAAGCAGTACAGAGTGCAACTCTTGAGAAGCTCAATTTAAAAACAGTCTTGAATTCTACTTTACAAACTTATCGTTTGACACCTCAGTTGACCACAGGTGAAAGTCTAGTGACTTTGATGTTTGGGAGAAAAATGACAGCCAAGTAACCACCAAAAGAGACAGAAGTGAAAACATGATTCTTCCTAGGGACTTGGTTAACAAGCAGAAAATGAGAGCCCATGCAGACAAGAGGGGACATGCAAAAGACATCTCATTTAGAACAGGAGATTTGGTGATTGCCCAACAGATGTGTAAAAGAAAATCTGATGCTCCCTATGATGCTGAACCCCCACCAATTGACACATGGTAACTGCCCAGCACCCTGAGAAGTCTGCTTATACATATATAAATATATATTCACTTTAAAAAGCAAAGATCACAGTGATGTTATATTTAGGTACACATTTTAAACATACAAAATCATACAAATTCACAAGTTATAGTTAGAGTTATCTTAAGTAACTATAACTCGTGCCCTAAGGTAACTATAACTTGTGCACCGCCGTGCACAGTTTTTTCATCAAAGATTTTATTGCAAATGTTATATTGATATTATCAATGATGTTATCAAAGGTATCATAAGTGCTGACATTTCTGGGGTAATTAGCAGTGTATGTTGAGGATTGGTTTTTTAAGTGAATTTCTATGTTTATTTTTAATGTGAAGTATTTTTCATTAGTGTACGTAAATCCAACCACCGCTGTGCATGGCCTTCAACTGTATGTGGAGGTGGTTGGCAGCAGGGCCTATGGGCAACCTCTATAACCACCCAACTCCATGCTGTGCATGACCTTCAGCTGTGCACAGCGGGGGTTGGCCGCATGGCCAACAGCTGCTTTAAATAGCACCTCCCTGCTTGCAGGAGCAATATTTTCCTCTATTTCCTGTACACATATTTGCCTACAGGTAAACAGAGGAAACTCTGCTTTCTTGTAGCGGGAGCTATTTGACAACTCCCAGTGTCAAAAAGCAGACTTTGTTTGCTTTTGCTTTGTGGGAGGTGTCAAACGTGTAACCAAGCAGAAGCAAAAAGCTCACCCCTGGGACATAGCAGGAGCCGGCCCTGGGGCATGATGATCCCCTGGGCCATTATTGGCTCCACGAGGGGGCCATGTGACCCCCCTCCAACGTAATCTAGCCCAATGGAGTTGACAGTCCCTGGAGATGCGGGGGGCACACGCCCTCATGTGTTGTATTTATTTAAAGCTCCAGGGAGGTAGCATGCCCCAGGGCTAAGGAGGGACAGAGCCCCTCCGCATTCGATTAGTACAGGAGAGGTGGCAGGTCCCGGGAGCTGCGAGGAAACCCAGCCCCCGCAGTTTATTAAAAAATGTGCCCAGGGCAGGTTGCAGTCCCTGGTGCATGCTGGAGGGGGTGCTGAGCAGGCCCCCACATTTGATTTCTTATTTGCCCCAGGGAGGTTGCAGTCCCTACGGTTATGGAGGGCCAGGCAGCCCCCTCGCATTAAAAATGTCAGTGTCCTCAGGACCTTACCCATCCAGGGGCTTCTTAAAAACAAGCACCGTAGCCCAAGCATGTTTTTTTTTTTAAACATTTTTCACAGAAATTTGCGATGTCAGTCACAGCAATGTCTTTTTTTTTTAAGTGTTTATTAGTTCTGGACCCCAGCACCAGAGATAAAGGGTCAGGGTGATTGTACTCTGGCCCCTCATCTTAGTTTTTAATCTTTATTTGGTGGAAATTGGCTGAAGCCGAGTCCCAAGGTGGCTGCCAACACTTCCTGTTTAAAGTGTTGGCAGCCAATCAGAGCTCACCATTTCCCTGCATGAGCTTGTCATTATTCGCTACGTCGTCACAGCCAAAGATATACAAATTTGGATTACCTTTATTATCTCAAAAACTACTTAACAAATTTAAACCAAGTAACTGAAAGCACAATCTGTGTACTGACAGCAACCTTTTTGCCACATTTTGTGTAATTCTGTCCAGTGGTTCGAGTAGTAGTCATATTCAATGCTCCTCTGGGAATTTTACATGGGAAAAGCATGTTTTGTAACCCCTCCCGTTTTGTCTGCCACAGCTGGACGGATCATCCCTAACTTCCTGTGTGCAACAAGAATCACTGGGGCATTTTTTGCAAAATTTTGTGAAGCTTCGTCAAACGGTGATGAAGGTTTAGGCATGTCAAAAAATGCTTTTTCTATGGAACCATGGTCCTAACTATAACTACCTAGTGGCTAGATGAAGGCTTCAGTTGAAACGCGTTGCCATATTGGGTTTCCAACACCCACACAATGCCCTGGCACTTTGCATTTTGAGAACCATTAAAAGAAAACATAATGGATTAATAAATGCACACCAGGCTAAATAGTTAAGTACCTGTGTGTGCTGTCTGTTTTCTTCATAGAACCATATGTCAAAGAAGTTTTAATATATATATATATATATATATATATATATATATATATATATATATATATATAGATAGATAGTTTCATTTAACAGAGAGGGAAATGTAGTGTCTTCAGTGTTTTGGTACGGAACCTTTCCGTCTCCTAAGGGACTCCATATCAGTGTGATGTAATCACTAGAATAGAAAGCTTGGTTTAGAATGTGGTTGTTTACAGGTACACGCAGAGGAATAGAGACCTGTGATTTACAGCTCCATATGTGGCGCAATATTTGGCGGTTACCCTGGCTGTGGAGGATGCTACACTGCCAACCTTGGATCATCTAAGGGACAGTAGAGGGATGGGCTTGCTGGGGAGACCGGGGGGGGGAACAGTTCCCCTGGAACTTCTGATGAATGAACCTTCAGAGAGTATCAGAGTGCCAATACCTGACTTCAGGTCTCACATATGGATCCTTCAAGTGCCCTTGGAGTCAATGGGACCTTAAGAGGTGAAGCACAGAGGGTAGTCTGACTTGTGGGCTGTGAAACGCAAGGCTAAAGAGAACACCAGAAGATGGACAGAGGACAGGTCCTTAGTAGGGAGAGCATGATCAAAAAGTCACACAGTTCCCTAGGATTTTACACACTATAGAGGCCAGGAGGCCTGAATTAAACTCCTGGTGCCTAGGAAATGTATCTTGGAACAAAATGACATGCACCTCTGGCAACTAGCCCTAGGGATTTGACAAAACAAAGTAGAAAGTGTGACTTCCCAGCCCAGTGTTTACAAGAATACCCACAGAAGTGTCTATGGGCCCCAGAGGTCGGGCAAATAATTACAAATGGGAGGGAAATGTGTGGACCCCATCCAGTGGTGTTGTTGTGTCCTAGAACCAAGTGAATCGCTGCTCAGAACCCCATAAAAAAGGAACAACATAGTGCTGCTGTTGAAGATGGCCCTTCTTAGGGTATTTCTCTGAAATGTTTGGTGTTTTCCTTCTGGTCTTTGGCTGGCTCTCTTTGCTTGGCCTCAGGACTCACTGTACTGAAGTTGGAAAGTATGCGTGCCCTGCCTACACATGCTAGGAGGGGCTCTTATGTGCTTGGTTTAGGCGGTGTACCCCGGAATGCACTGTAAAATGGTACACCACATACCCAGGGTGGGTACAGCCAGTGGGACATTGTACTGAGTGTGCCACCCATTAAAATTACCTGTGAAGCATGATTCAGGCCAGCCAATCCAGGACTGTGGACGCACAGTTGTGCTTGGGCTTAGGCTGGCACTCCTAACTTCATAGCCAATCTTGAGGGGACCCTCTGCTACCACTAGATCACCCCCTGAAGGGCGGGCTGGGTGGTAGATGGAAGGCTGCACAGGTACACTTGGGTGTCCCGTGCCAGTTAGGGAAGAACCACCACTTGGGTTCCCTACCTAGGGGGTTAAGCTCTTCCTATAGGTTATTGCTAATTCCCTACCTGGTAGCCTTAGGGACCTGAGCACTTTCCCACTGTAATCTACTTTACATCACCTGGTAGCAGCAGTGTGAGTGTAGAACTAAGTATTGCACCTACCTGGAGACCTGATTTAGCTTTTTCTCAAGAAACCAAAGACGGACCCCAAGGACCTGAAAAACTTCCGGCCCATCTCTCTGCTCCCTTTCCCGGCAAAGGTCATCGAGAAAATCGTCAACACTCAGCTCACCCGGTACCTCGACAACAACATCCTCGACCCCTCCCAGTCCGGCTTCAGACGCAACCACAGCACCGAAACCGCCCTCCTAGCCGCCACAGACGACATCCGAAGCCGCCTCGACAATGGAGAAACATCAGCCCTCATCCTCCTAGACCTATCAGCCGCCTTTGACACCGTCTGTCCCCACACCCTTAAATCCCGCCTCCATGCAGCAGGAATCCAGGACCAGGCCCTCAAATGGACCGCATCCTTCCTCGCCGGCAGAACCCAAAGAGTCTGCCTCCCCCGTACCAATCCAAAGCCTTCAACATCATCTGCGGCGTACCCCGGGGCTCATCCCTCAGCCCGACGCTGTTCAACATCTACATGGCCCCCCTCGCACAAGTGGCCAGTCAACACAACCTCAACATCATCTCCTACGCCGACAACACCCAACTCATCCTCTCCCTCACCAACGACCTGCACACCGCCAAAACCAACCTCCACGAGGGACTAAAAGCCATCGCTGCCTGGATGAGAGACAGCCGGCTGAAACTGAACTCGGACAAAACAGAGGTCCTCATCTTTGGGCGCACCCCCTCTGCCTGGGACAACTCGTGGTGGCTGACCACACTGGGTCCCCCACTGACTCCCACAGACAGCGCACGAAACCTCGGCTTCACCCTCGACTCCTTGCTCTCCATGGTAAAGCAGGTCAGCGCCATCTCCTCCTCCTGCTACAACACCCTCTGCATGCTCCGCAGAGTTTACAAATGGATCCCAACAGAAACAAGAAAAACAGTAACCCAGGCCCTCGTCAGCAGCAGACTCGACTACGGCAACGCCCTCTACACCGGTATCTCATCCAAACTCCCACAACACATCCAAAACGCCTCCGCCCGACTCATCCTCAACATCCCTCGCCACTGCCAAATCACCCCCCACCTAAGAGACCTGCACTGGCTCCCCATCAACGAGAGGATCACCTTCAAGCTCCTCACCTACGCACACAAGGCACTCCACAACACCGGACCAACATACCTGAACAACAGACTCAGCTTCTACACCCCTCCACCCGGCAACTCAGCTCCGCCAACCTCGCCCTCGCCTCCATCCCCTGCATCCGGCACAAATCTTCCGGTGGCAGATCATTCTCGTACCTCGCCGCCAAGACCTGGAACACCCTCCCGTCAGATCTACAACAGACCCAGGACCTTCTTTCCTTCAGAATACTCCTCAAGACTTGGCTCTTCGAGCAGTAGCAGCACCCTTCCCCCCCTAGCGCCTTGAAACCCTCACGTATGTAGCACACTTTACAAATTGATTGATTGATTGATGCAATGCCATAAACGTACTGCCCACATTCAAGGAGTGTGGCTGTTAATCATGGGGCCACAGCACACATAACCACCTTGTTGGTAGTGAGCAGATTCATCAGTGGTAGGACCCTGCATGGCCAGCTTTTATCAAGCGTACCACAATTCCCTTATGAGACACCCACTGCATGTTCACTGAGTGCGGTATCCAATTCACTGTTTGTGACCCTTGGAGGTGGGGGGTACCCAGAGCAGTGTCACATTCTACCTCATGTGGCAGCCCTGAACTTGCGTCTGTGTGCGTGTGAGAGACTGGATTTGTCTGGTGTAACTCAAATCATTACGCACCAGAAGTTGTGCCTCATTCCAGGGAGGTACAGCATTGATAGCTCTTTTTGTGCAATCAGAATTATCTGGTGTGACTCAATTCATCATGCACCAGATGTTGTGTCTCCTTCCAGGGAGGCGTGGATTTGGTAACTCTGTGCACAACTCAGGCTACACAGGGCGACTCAAGTCATTGCACCCTAGACATTGTACCCCCTACCGGGGAGGTGCAAAATTGGTAACTATTTGTGTATTGGCTTGGCTGGGCACGACTGTGAACAGCGTGCGTCTCAAAGTGATCCCACCCCTCATGCTTGGCACACCGGGGCCCTTGCCAGAAGGCACAGTGTAGAGACTCCTGAGTGAACTTCCCGAGTGGTGGCCAAACCTCCATTTGTTGACTGCTGGATCCGGGGAAAGGGTGCTCTCATCTCCAACTCGTAGGGGGCGGGGTAGTAGGAACTTGTTGGAGGGTGGAGGAAGGTTTGGACCCAAAGAGGTGTACGAGTACAGTGATCGCTAACCTGCCAGGTATCAGTGCACTGCATTAGGGTGCTGGGAGCGAGTGTGTGAGAGTGCGTGTTATAGCCACCTGCCTGATATCTGTGGCACCGCGTAGCGGTGCAGAGTGAGTGAATGGGAATGATAACTGGTGATTGACTACACTACTCTGTGGTGTTACAGTATACAGTACACGTTGTTTCCTTGTCAGAGGACTATCACGGTTGATGTCAGGTGCTACCTTTGCAGCGCAAGATCTATTTAAAAGTGCTGAAATTCTCTGTATGTACACATTGCTGTTATTGTTGTGAACTGCAGTAGACCCTATAAATGTGTGCTATTAAATTTGGGTAATTGTTAGGGTAGGGCTCATGCTGACAATGTATTGGCATTGCATGAGGGTAGCTGAGAGGCTATTATTTTTCTCACATGTACACACTGCTAATGTCATTTTAACACAATTGGGCTTAGTACTGTTAGGGATATCTCTAAATGTGATTTATGCCCAGATTTACATGGTGCTCATGTTGTGTTAACTAATGTGTGTTTTGAATACAATTGTTTTTTACATACACCTCGTGTGAAATCTCTTTTGTGATACTCAGTGTATTTGTTGTGTGGAAGTGCTGTGCAAATGCTTTACACATTACACATATGACGAGCCTAACTGCTGTGTGCCAAGCTACCCAAGGATGAGCGTAGGTTATACAGTGAGTGTAATCACCCAACCCTGACAGGAGTGGTAGGTTCTGCCTGGCTAGTGCCTCTCCTCAGCCAACCAGAATGTGTCACTTTCAACAGCTGCATAGCTCTTAACTCCAAAGGCTGCTATGAAGGACTACAACTATGAGAGTCCGAGGGCAAAGTGGAGATTGCCTATGAGGCACAGTGGCTCCCCTGAGCTGGCATCACCACTGTGTGCTCTCCCACATCAGAGCAAGGGAGCAAGGCAGCTGAAAAAGATGAATGAATTTGACTTCTGCACCAGCTACTAACAACTGAGCCAAAGGGATAGAGTTTAATTAATGGGCAGGCACGGACATGTGGATTGGTTCCTTGTATGGCCCAGTGATGGTTCCAAAAAGGGGGTAGGGGCATCAGCGTGAAAGAAAATAAAAATGTAAGAAAAAGACACTGTGCAAGGCTAAATCGAAAAAGAAAAAAAAAAGAAAAGTAAACAATTTCTGGAGAAAAAGGCTGCTTATTATGCATTGCCTCAAGCTAAAGGAACACCCAAAAATCTGGGGGGCCTAAAAAATGTAGATATTTTCATTTGTGGGACCAGAGGGGCAGGGCATCACCAACATGTTGTGATATGTTTCTGGTAGCTGCCAGGAGCACTGCAGCCCCCAGAGTCATGCCCCCCCAGAAAGTGAGCATATGTCTCCCAAAGGATCAAATTAGTGACCTTGGGATAGGTATGTTCAATTGGCAAGCACTCCTGGAGTTTGCATTTTTGCAAAAGGCTCTTGAGCGCAGGGTACCCCTATTGGTGCATCATAAGGTTGTAATGCATCATGTTTAAAGTAGAGGAGAGGCTCATGCATACAGTGTACTGCAATTTGAAAAGATCTACTGGCAAGTGACAAGCTATTATTGAGTCATTATATAATAATGAGGGTCGCCAAAATTATGTATTGACAATTAAATGTTTACAATTAATCATTATTTCTATTAATGAAAGTCACTTAAATGCTTTATTGGCAATCACAGAGCTAACAATGATTCATTACATGCCCTAAAGAATGTCATCGTGAGATGATACCACCCTTAGTCATTTTAAATGGCTCTCCATTGGTTGATTTTTACGTATTTGTTCTGTTACTAATCTGGTGACACTTTGATGAAGTCACTAGGCTTGCTTTTTGATAATGGCCCCCCATTGAAATATGTGTAGTACATGTGGGGTTTAGGCAGGGCTCACAAGGGCTGTAAAGCATTAGGACAGTGTCATTCAAGGTGTTTCTACTTGTCATCACGTATATATTTGTAAATGAGTAATGTGCCTATAACAAAGGTATTTTCCCTTTAAAAACTAAAAGCAATGTCTTTTTGAGGACTGAGGTACTAGCCCACACCACATGTCCTATGAGGGCCCTGGAATTTTCTACCTTGCTATGCTGAGAGAGTCAACTGCTACAATGGGCAATTGGTTCGCAGTAGATGGAAAGTTGCAGACATTATTTGAGAAGGACCCCATATCCTTTGCAATTAACAACCCACTTTCGTACATGAAATAGACAACCGCTGTTAAAAGTGGAATGTGGAAATAACAAACAAGCATTGGAAAGGTGGGTGTAGTGACTAATATCATTCTTTGTCACATTTACTATTGTTTTGAAGTGAAACATATTTCAGTGTACATGAAGAGGTGAACATTTGCACTAATCATTTCTTTCTTTTGTCACCAGTGCGTTTTAGCGAGCAATGCAGGCAAAACAATGGAAGAGTAATGCCAGGGAGGAAGACACTGAGGCCCGTATTTATACTTTTTTAGCGCCGCATTTCCGCCGCTTTTTGACGCAAAAGCGGCGCAAACTTACAAAATCCAATTGTATCCGGCGCTAAAAAAGTATAAATACGGGCCTGAGGATCCTAGATACTAGGCAGACACTGGAATGCTCCACAGCAACACTCACGAGATGGGAAAATCCACCAGCAGGGAGAATGATTCCACCCGGAGAGTCACTTTCTCTCGATCCAAAAAATTCCAGGACAGAAGCTGTCGAACCAACGGTGGCTGGTACAGCAGAAAACTAAGTGCCTGATTTATGAAAAGTTAGTGCCGCCTTTGCATCATTTTCTTACCCAAAAGCAGTGCAAACTTACATAAGTTTGCATTGCTTTTGCGTCAAAAAATGACGTAAAGGTGACACTAACTTTTCATAAATCAGGCCCTGACTGCCAGTGGGCAGATGGGGTTCTTTGTGGCTCAGAATATGAAACATTACCTCCCGTCCCTCCCTCGCCTTCCTTTTAACCAATGAGGCCTCCCGCCTCCCCTCTAGACCCTCCCTTCCCCTTTCAAAAACCCCCCCCACCCTTATCCCCTCGTGTTCTTTTGTCTAGCCCACGCTAGACGGTTTTCTTTCCCTTTCTTACCTGCACGGCGGGGCCTGGAGGTCGTCGATGAGGCACTCCTCGGGACGCGGAGCTCCGCGAGGAGTGCTACGGCTGGGGCGCGTCTTGAACGAGCAGCATGGTTGCTCGAGAGGCGTGTCCTGGAGGCCGGCTGACGGGGTCAGCCGGCCCTCTGTGGCTGGGACGTTGATTTCCGGGTTTCAGCGCCGCGGAGCCGCGGGAAACCGAGGGACTTCAATTCTGAGATGCTCTCAGGTAGGACGGGCGTTCGGCCCGTGGTTTTTATGTATTTGAGTGACCTCTTTAGGGATTGGTGGAGCCCTGATTGGGGGGAGGACCAGGTGCCTATATAAAGGGTAGTTTTTTGGGGTTCAAGTCAGTGATTATTTGTTTACCATGCCTAAAGTTCCAGCAAAGAGACGTAGGATTGTCTCTTCTTCCTCGGAGGAGGAGGGGGGTGAGGCTAGCATTACTACTCCTGAGAACTCACAGGTACCTGGCAGGGGTACTCCCCTCATGTCCAGAGAGGAGGTACAGGATATGATTGAGGTGGCGGTGACCAGGGCACTACAAGCAGGCGTGGCCAGGACTGGTCAGTCTAAATGTGCGCACTCATCGGTAGCAGCTAGGAAATCCTCATCGGAGAGTGAGGATGAGGCCCCATCGACGTCATCTGGGGGGAAATATGTTTCCAGAGAAGATATGTGGGAAGTGATGGCACATGTTCGGGACAATTTGGGTTTCCCAGTGTTTCAACCTGCAAACTCGGATTCTCATTTATTTCCTCAATATAAGACACCTTCAAAGTTTGCCATGCCTTTTCAGGGACCTGTGAGGGATATGGTGTTTCGTGAGTGGAAGGATGTGGATAAGGCTCAGGTTCCACGATTCCTTCAGAAACTTTACTTACTTGAGGGTGAGGAGGTTTTGCCTCCTTCAGTATGCCTGGACTCTATTTTGGCTACTCTGATTGGCAAAACGGCAGTCAATCCGGAGGATTGTGTGCCTACGGATGCCACTGACCGTAAAGTGGATTCGGGTCTTAAGAGGGCTTTTGCTGCGGAGAATCTGGCGCTGAGGGCAGGGATTTATTCTGCTTATGCGTCACAGTCATTGGTTCAAGACTTTGATAATCTGGCGGTGGCTGTACAGGAAGGGGCGGAATGTTCGGAGCTCCTGGCTGGTATGGAGCAGCAGGCCAGATTGTTGGCTGATGTGTCTTCGGATGTGGTCCGTACTTCGGCTCTGGCATCTGGGTCTTTGATTGGGGCTCGTAGGTCCCTCTGGTTGCGTTCCTGGAAGGCTGATCCAGGGGAAAAGGCGGCCTTGTTGAGACTGCCGTTTGAAGGTCGTACCTTGTTTGGAGAACAATTGCCATCCATGCTTTCCAAGGCTTTTAAGGAACGGAAGCATGCCTTACCTTATAAAGGGGGTTCTTCTTCGGGTAAAGGGTGGAAGAAACATTCCAGATCTTCTCCTACTAGGGATGCTAAATCCTTTTCATTTAGGAAACGGCGTTTTCAGCCGCGTTTTTCACCTAAGAAGTCTGCTCCTGCGACCCGGGGTGGTTTCAAGAAGGGGTCCTGACAATCACTGTGGGCCTGGCAGAGGGCCGGTTGGGGGAAGACTGAGTCACTTTCTTTCGGCTTGGAAGGACAGTGTAAACGATCATTGGGTACTAGACATTGTGGCCAATGGTTATGTCATAGATTTTGTGGTGGTTCCTCCAGATTCAGGGGTACGTCCCACACCTCTGCCTTCAGAGGGGTCACGGAGAAGAGCATTATTGGACGGAGTGCGGGACTTACTGGTCAAGGGGGCCATTTCCCACGTTCCGCTAGACGAACGGGGTCAGGGCACTTATTCGGTCTTGTTTCTTGTGCAGAAAGTTTCAGGGGGATTTCGGCCGGTGCTCAATCTAAAGGAGGTGAATACCTGGATCAGGACAGTGCATTTCCGCATGCTGTCCATTCAGACTATTTTTCCATTTGTCAGACACGGGGACTTTCTGGTGTCACTGGATCTGCAGGACGCTTACCTACACGTACCGATGGCAAGATCCTCTCAAAAGTTCCTGAGGTTTGCTGTGGGTCAGGACCATTATCAGTTTTGCGTTCTGCCTTTCGGTCTAAAATCTTCTCCTCGAATTTTCACAAAGGTGCTGGCTCCTCTAGTGGCTTTGCTTCATTCAGAAGGGGTATTTCTGCATCCTTATCTAGACGACATTTTGATTCATGCCCAATCACGAGACCTTTTGCAGAAGCAGGTGGTCCATGTTCTGGGGGTCCTGCAAAACCACGGGTTTTTAATCAATTGGGAGTAGTCAGACTTAGTGCCGTCCCAGGATCTGGTTTTTCTGGGAGCTCGGTTTCAGACTCTTCTTGGGTTGGTGACTGTGTCAGAAAAACGGTTGGGTGTCCTACAGGCTTTGGTAAAGAAGGTATTGTTGCGGTCTGCTCCCCGAGCTCTTCTATGGTTGCGTCTGCAGGGTCATTTGGCGTCGGTGATATTTCTGGTTCCTTGGGCACGTTTCCATCTCCTGTGCTTGATGACATGGTTCTTGAGAAGGTGGACACCAGGGTCCGGTTCTCTGAAGGACAGGGTTCCAGGGTCCGGATTGATTCACAGAGAGTTGCAATGGTGGTTGGATGCAGACCACCTGAGGATAGGGGTTTCTTTATCGCCTCTGAGACCCGTGGTGGTGACGACGGATGCCAGCCTCACCGGTTGGGGGGCATGGATGGGGTCGGCTCAGATTCAGGGGTTTTGGTCCCCTCGGGAGGCGAGTCGGTCGTCGAATTGGCGCGAATTGCGGGCAGTATTCCTGGCTCTGGTCCATTTTCAGGATTCCCTGAGGGGTTCGGCGGTTCTGGTTCGCACAGACAACTTAGTGGCCAAGGCTTATGTCAATCGGCAAGGAGGGACCAGGTCAAGGGCTCTGTTCAATCTAGTCAGGGAGATTTTTGTGTGGGCTCAGGAGTGGGTTCCTTCTCTCAGGGCTACGTACATTCGGGGGGTGGTGAATGTTCGGGCGGATCTGCTGAGCAGAGTGATTCCTTCCTCTCAACTTTTCTCTCTCCGGAAGTCTCTGTTTCAGCATCTGGTTCGGCTTTGGGGTCTTCCAGTGCTGGATGTGTTTGCGTCAGTAGGGAATGCGAAAGTGGATCGCTTCTGCTCCCGGTTTCGATGTCCCCAAGCATGGGAGGTGGACGGGATGTCATGTCCTTGGCCGCAGGGCCTTTTGTATGCGTTCCCTCCTTTTCAACTACTCAGGGCGTTTCTGTTACGTGTGAGGGATCTGGGGTCCAGGGTTGTCCTAATTGCGCCACTTTGGCCGAGGGCGAATTGGTTCCCCTTGTTGAGGCTGATGGCGGACGGGAGGATGTGGCCTCTGCCTCTTTGTCCGTCTCCCCTGGAGTTTCCCTGCCTCCCATTGGGGTCATTGAGAAGGTTACACTTGACGGCCTGGAAGTTGAACGACGGGGATTGACAGGTCTGGGGGTGCCGGTAGCTTTGAGTTCTACATTGCTGGCTTCGAGGAGACGTTCCACTTTGCTTTCTTATGGTAGACAGTGGAAGGTGTTTTCGTCATGGTGCTTAAGTCGTGAGTTAGATCCTACCTGCGCTTCTATCTTTGAGGTGATGCAGTTCCTGCAGGACGGTGCTCATTTAGGGTTGTCAGTGGCATCTCTTCGGGTGCAGTGGGCGGCTATTCAGGCATTCAGAGGACCATGGCGTAATCTTCAGGATGAAGGGCGCTTGATGCCGAGATTTTTTCAAGGGCTTGTTAATTTATTTCCTCGCCCGGTACGTTCTTTTCCTTCATGGGATCTGTCCTTGGTTTTGGATGTGTTGACGGAGCCCCCTTTTGAACCTTTGGGGGACTGTGATTTGCGCCATCTATCTTTGAAGACATTCTTTTTGGTAGCCATTACTTCGGCTCGTCGGTTGGGGGAATTGGGGGCATTGACTTGTTCCTTTCCTTTTTGTAAGATTTTTCACGATCGGGTGGTTCTGGTTCCGGTACCTTCCTTTATTCCAAAAGTCAATTCTTCGTTCCATTCCCGGCAGGAGGTCATCCTTCCTTCATTTTGTCCGAATCCCTCCTCAAGGGAGGAGGTCCGTTTGCATTCGTTGGATGTACGCAGGGTTTTGTTGGAGTATCTGCGGGTGGTGGCTCCTTTTCGTAAAGGGGATTCACTGTTTGTTAATGTTGGTCCGGCTCGCAAAGGTGAAAAGCCTTCCACGGCTTCCTTGAGTCGGTGGGTTCGATCTTTAATTCTGTTGGCCTATTCCTTGAAAGAGGTGGTTCCTCCTCAAGGGATTCAGGGGAGATCTACCAGAGGCATGGCGGCTACGGTGGCGGAGCTTCAGGGGACTTCCGTGGTGGAAATTTGCAGGGCCGCCACTTGGGCTTCTCCTTCGACGTTTGTGCGTCATTATAGGCTGTCGGACTTGGGTAGTTTGGAGTCGGTGTTAGGTCACCGGGTCTTATCCTCTATGAGATAATGTTTGGGATGTTCTTGGTGCAGGATATTAAATAAAGGTCTTGCAACTCGATGTCCGTCTCCTGTGTGTTTTCTTGCTATGTCTCATTGGTTAAAAGGAAGGCGAGGGAGGGACGGGAGGTAATGCTTCCATTTTCTTACGATAATGGCATTACTCCTAGTCCTACTCCCTCGCCTTCCTTTTCCGTTCCCTCCCACCCTCCCGGTACGGACTGTCCGAGTTGCAGCTTGGGCTTGGTTTTTGTACAGGAGGGGATAAGGGTGGGGGGGGTTTTTGAAAGGGGAAGGGAGGGTCTAGAGGGGAGGCGGGAGGCCTCATTGGTTAAAAGGAAGGCGAGGGAGTAGGACTAGGAGTAATGCCATTATCGTAAGAAAATGGAAGCATCAGTGATGTTACATGAGCATTTACGTCTTTATCCTGCAAGTTCCCATCCAGAAAATCATCAAGCGTGGCATTAGTCTTGGCATTGCTCAATTTTTTCCCTCCCAGCACCAGACAATGCTACCTCAGCTGTATTGCAGGAGTTTATGAGGTGACTGATTGCTGGTCAAGAGGTGGTCTATTAAAATCCCAAACAGATTATTACAGAATTAAGGTTCAACAAAGCTGACTAGCATTACAGACCTTGTAACCTTCTGTCCTCCTGACCTGCAAGCATATTTTCTGGACTAGCTAGGCAATGCTCCCCACCTGCTGCTGTTGTGCCTACCAGTACAGCTGCCCGTCCTGTTTCCAGATGTAGCCTAAAGTATCCATTCACTCAGCAAGTGTCCGGTCCTGCACTGGAAGCCTATTTGATTGAGTATGGCCAGGCACTTTGGTCCCCAATCCAGAGCATCATTCCCGGTTTGAGAGACATACAATGCACATCTGTTGGACTTTGGACTTTTAAGTTTTACTTTGACAATTATTATTGAGATATTTGGGTATGATTTGTGCTATTTTTGTTAGACATTTTGTAATGTTTTGTATGTAAATGCCACTTTCAAAAATGTGTTTTTTTTGGTCCAAACCCCTGCCTACTATTGTTAATAGATAGGGCTTTGTGTCAAAATCCGATAGTGGTTGTGTGGAAACACCAATATACCAACCATGAAACACCCCCTTATGTAAGGTAATGCAAAGTGGAGCAAAGCACGGCTTTGTGTTTCTTTCAGTCAAATTTCAAGCGCAAAACAAATTTTGCATTGGAAAGTAAATTGAAATTAAACTTTTTCCACTAATTGAGTTGCTTTTTCGCCAAACGCACATGGCAACATAGTAATACATCTGCCCCTGTATCTATTGCTTTGTTATCCAGCATAAGCTTTTTATTTTCCTATTATTCAATTAGTATATTGACCCTCCTGTGTTTCAATATTATTTTCATAGCTCCTTTATCTCTGTGTGTAATCAAACTATTTACCTTTTATTTTACGTTTTCTTTTATTATAATGGTGCTCTCCTCTGCCCCTTGTTAAAGCCTGCTTCCATTGTTTTATGCTGTTTCGTTGCAGTTCTCAAAAAGGGCCAGTGCATAATGCTTAAATTAATAATTCGAGATGAGTGTGTGTAACTATAGGGCTATCTGAGTAGTCATTGTTGTTTTGTCTAGTTAATTAGCTATCTTGCAGCATGGCCAGGGGCGGCTCCTCCATTAGGGCGAAGGAGTGTTGCCCCCATGTCAGCAGCAGCAGCTACAAAACATTTACAAGACAACTATAATAAACTGTGTTTATTATTGTTTTCTTACAAAGGGGCGGGCCAAGGGGTTGATGAGCAGTAAAGGGGAGTACACAGCACTCCCCTTCAGTGCGCATGTATGTTTGGCCGGCCGTCTCAGGCACTGTGTTGCCAAGCTGGAGAGCGCATGCACAGGCTCAGAGCCTATCCTGACGTTGGTCTGAGCAGCGCCAGGATTGGCCTCAGGGCAGGCTGGGAGCCTGTGCCTGCAGCAGTGGAGCAGCACGGTGGTGTCAGTGGCTGCAATCAAGGTATTTTTTTTCAATTATTTTTATGTTTATTCCCACCTCCCCACACACCGCCCGCCCTTTCCTCACACCGAGCCACAACTGAGCATGGCGTACACTTTGTAGGTGGGTTTGCATTGGTGTCTCTATTCCCATTCATCATATTAATCTTACCTTAACAATTTTGAAGGAGATAGTCTCAGTTGTGACACCCATTCTTTTGGTTATGCCAAAGCACATGGCCCGTGTACTATTCCACTGATAAGGTAGATAAGTATGCAGTGCAGCATTATTCTGGCTGTAACTGGCCATCTGTTCCAATTGGGGTTTTGTGAGTTGCAAATATTTTCTATTTGCATTTGCCATACTTGTATGCATAAACTGTTCTAGATTGCCGCAAACCAGCTTGTGAATTTTGTTTTCTTAATTTGTTTTAATGTTGTTATGACAAAAATGCAATAGCAGGGGATCTTGCTTGGGTCACTCTTGCAACTTAGAGGCAAAGCCGTTTGCACCAGTGCAGACCCATATCTGAGAGGTCATGCAAAGCCACTTTGCGTGGCTTTTCATGGCCTTGTAGATATGGTGTAAGGCAATGCAACACAAGTCACTGCATTGCATTGCATCAGGGGGACATTGCAGAGTGGTTTCCCACACAACACCTGTACATTTTGACACATTCTCAGATTTACAGGGCTCTGTAAACTCGGGAATGCATCAAAACTGTACACCTCACAAAGGGAGGCATAACAAGGAGAAATATTTTTATTTCTCCTCGTTTTTCACTCTTTCAATGTATGCTGCATTCTGCAGAACATAGAAAGAGGAAAAAATCTCCATGGATTGTTTCTGTGTAGGAAGATGCACCTTCCTGCACAAAAACAATCCTGCCCACAATGCAGACACCCTTACACAATGGTGCAAGGGTGCAGGGCCAGATTGACTACAAAGTGGTGCAGCACAGTGCTGCATTGGATGCAGCGCCACTTTTCTTGCACCCCGTAGCGATCCCCTAAAGCCACCATGTGTGCACTGCATTTAAGATACGGTGCACCATGGCGAAAGTTAGGGAACTAGCGTCAAACGTTTTTTACGCTAGTTTGGCACTTTGCAGGATTAGCTTCAAAGTTTTTTGATGCAAATCCTGCAAAGCACATTGAGGCCCATTACAAATAATGGTGTGCCTCCTTTTAATGCCTACTTTGTGCAGGCATTAAAAATAACCCCAAAAAATGCAAGAAATATTTCAGATTTCTCTGCACCATTTTCCCCCCCCCCCCCGCAAGCCCCCCATTGGCGCAGGCATAATGTGGTGCAAGGGGTTACAAGGTGGCGCAATGCATGCATTGTGCCACTTTGAAGATCTGGTGCAGCAATTTTGGCCTTGTTGGCCCACATTAGCATAAAGCAAAATGATGCTAATGTCGCGCAAGGAGGCACGAGGCCCTCTTAAATCTGGGCCTTATGTTTTGCAAATCCTTTCGTTGACGTAGCACAGCGCACGGATCACATTTGCGTAACGTTTGACTGAACATCTTCGAAAAGGGGGAGCCCACGAATGGTCTTTGAGCAAATACGAAGTGATCTCACTTATTTGAAAGCCATAGGCAGTAGGTCAAGATGGACAATGCATAGTAGTTTCCATGATCGGTATGTTTTGCAGGTAAATGTTAACCACATTTCAAAAGAGCAACATCTTCTTTCAAAGATTTCTGATAGATTAAGAAAGCTATTTAGTTATCTTTCAGATTTGATGGCTGGGTGTATATGCTCATGCACATGCTCACACAACTGATTTTCCGGAACCAAACAGAAAAAATTTGTCAGCAACTATGTGAAAATCGCATTGAATTTTCTTGAGAGCACTGTGACTTGCAATTTTATATAGAAAATCGTCTCCTACTTGATTGGCAACTGTTTAAAATTGGAAGACTTCTTTACTAGAAAAGCCGCAATAGGCTTCACTAACATTACATATCGACTGAGGTTTTTAGAGTTTCAGTGTTAGACCTCCTTTGCTGTATCTTATTTGACATATAAATATTTCAAAACGCCTTTGCACTCCACTGATCCATAGCGAAATATAAACCTTCACCAAATATAAGATAATAAAAAGTAAATTATTCAATTTTTGCTATCTTTGAACTGATGGTTCTATTCCTCATTTTAAATCATTGAAGTGAATAAACCTTTTTGGGCCATTTAGGTTTGCTATTTTTTCTCCCCCTCCACTAATCCAAACATATTCCTTCACATATCAACATCTCAAATAGTCTAATATTTCACCAAGAAAAGTATGTCACCTCCTAAAGATTAATCCAATAAAATCATGGGTGATCATCTTGTATGCAAAAATAGATCTACGTTTTTAGTAACTGTCTATTGGAATGTTCACAAGGACACCAGATAAAGGAAAGTTCACCCCATGTTGTTACATTCTGAAAGTCGGTCAAGATTAAATTATTTATGCACTTTCATGTTTTCATTATATGCTATTTTCAAAGTCAATATTAAGAATGAGCAGAGCAAGAATGTAGACATTTTTAAATGCTGACACTTGTTACCATAGTTAATTTCCTTAGATCTAAAACATTTTGGGTGAATCTATAAAGCTCTGCGTAACAAGGTTCGTAATGTGCTTTAAGTGGTGCATTCTCTGTTTGTATAACTTTCAACCACTTCAGACAAACCTGAGGGAGGATATTGTCGGAGTTACTCCATCACAACTGTGATGATATCCCGTCCTGCGAAATATAAAATCCATTGGAAATAATGGAATTTATATTTCGGCAGACAGGATATCCATCACAGTTGTAAAAAGTAGACCCTAAGACGTGTTTGGGCAGATCTAAGCCATTTTGTAATAATGTGGCAGACCAACCCAAGAACAGTTTTAGGGCTCATCTAGAGCAGGCACATACTTGCTAACCCTTCTGCTTCAGGTTGGAGACTAATGATGTAAAGGCTAGTCTCCTGCCCCTCGAGCATTACATGCAGAAACCCGATTGGAATTGCTGAATCATGATCTGCTGGTAATAAAGCAAAAGTGCAATGTTGACGCCTGTCACACATGCTCCCATCTCTCCATCCAAGAACTTCCTCTGACATCAAAGGTTAAGGCTTAGTCCTTAATTCTTGTAGGGCACAATATTTTCTATTTGGCAGTATTATATGCAAATACAGATTTAAGAACTGTTTTGGTATGCGCTAAGTTACTAAACAGGCACAAATATTATGCTGATTGTCTGTCACCAAACATGCCAATAGACCCAATTCAGGAAGATTGCCTCTGCTTCAACATAAGTTGATAAGGAAACTACATCCTCAGACTATTTTTTTTTTAAATCTCCCACTTGCCTGCCCTGAAACATTGGCATGTATGCATTGCACTTTACAGGATTTTTGTCATGTTGTCCTGTCCGCTCAGCTCTTGAATGGCCCATAAAAGAGGGCAGAAATCCCAGACCCATTGTTACAGATAATGGCTTATTACTTACCGGTAATCTTCATTACTCCTGGTCCTGTAGTCCTTGTCCCATTCACTACATATGGAGAGAGACCTCTCTCCATGACAGAAAAAATAACACAAGGAATGTACTATCCCCACCCCCTATCCTGGTAAGTAAAAAGATATTACCCCCAAGTCCACCAGTTCTCATCCCATTAATTACATATGGAGAATACCCAAGCTGAAACCAGACCGGCCTGAGAAAATCCCACACAGAGGCTCACCAGAACATGAGCAATGCCCAGATAGTGATTTATTGAAGAACATAAACAGAAACAAAAATGAGGAGCAAACTGCATGTAATACCATAACCACAAATTCAACTCTTCCCGACACATTTTGAAGTCTGTAATGATGGACAAAAGTATTGGAAAATGCCCATGTAGCTGCTCAACAGGTTTCAGCAATGGACATCCCCTTCAATTCTGCCCAAGAAGCTGGCATGCCCCTGGTAGAGAGTCCCTGTAATCCAGCCGGAGAAGGAACACCCAACAAAGTATATGTCAATTCAATAACCTGCTTCAGCCATCTATCGATAGATAGAGAGGAAGCCTTCTCACCCTTGGAAGAAGAACCAAAAAAAAGAAACAAGGAGTCAGACAGCCTGAATGACCTGGTTTGATCTAAATAAGCCAACAAAGATCACTTGCCGTCCAGTAAGGATCAGTCCAAATCACAGTCCCCTGTCGCAACCACACCCAAGGAAGGTAGCACAAACTCCTGACAATGATTAAACTGGGAAGCCACCTCGGGACAAAAGAGGAAATCAAAATCAACACCATCCGCAGAAAAAGATAAAAAAATGTTCTCTAGCCATCAAGGCTCCTAGCTCACCAATGCACCTGGTGGAGGTAATGGCAATCAAAAAAGCACCTTGAAATTCCAAAACGTAAGATCAGCAGTCTCCAAAAGGTCAAAAGGGCTGACACCAAAGATTTCAACACAAGAGGCAAATCCCAAAAAGGAAACAGAGGTTTCACCAAAGGACGGAACAGAAAAAACCCGTGCAATAGACAGGACACCAAATCATCCACATCAGATAGATTACCCCATGAAGCACGAAAGGCCTTCATAGTCACCTACTGTGCCCTGAAGGTGGAAACAGACAAATGCTTCTAAAAGCCTTTCCACAAAAACTAATGCATCGTAGGTAATGAACAATCCAAAGGAGACAACTGGAGAGGAACACACCAATGCAGAAAATCACCCCCAATGCCCGGCATAAGACTTCAAGGTGGAAGGCTTACAAGACTGCTGAATTGCGACAGCTAAATGCCTGGGAATACCCCTGAGTTGAAAACTCTGCCTCTCAACTTCCAGACCGGCAAACGAAGCTTCTGGAGAGTCAGCGGCAGGACTGACCAAAGAGGGGAGGGAAAGAAAGAAAGAAACCAGGGACCCTGAACAGCCAGCAACCTGACAATCAGGAACCAGGACCTCCTGGGCCAAAAAGGGACCACCAGAATTGCCCATCTGTCTCTTTCAGCAACCATGCCAGGAACTTGGAAATTAGGGGAATCGGAGGAAAAGCATAGAACAGATGTTCCAGCCAGGGAACCCACAGAGCTGGGAAGCAAAGAGGTTGAGGAATGGTACACCAGACATCTTGCACACCCTGAGAAACACCTCCCATGGAAGAGAGAGCTCCTGTAATGGAGGGAAACACCTGCGGAGAGCATCCACCACCCCATTGTCCACACCCTCACATGAAGAGCAACCAGAGACTGAAGGTGTTGTTCGCCCCATTAAAATAACAACTGAGCTACCCCTTGAGGGACTTGGTCTGAATCTCCCTCGGTTGTTGAGGTAGGCCACAGTGACTAGATTATCTGAGCTAACTACTAAGGTGTGTCCCATCAGCACATGGAGAAACCCGATGAATGTCCTGACCACTGCCATGATTTCCCTCCAATTGGAAGACAACCTCCCCTTTTTAAGAGACCATCGAGCCAGCATGAAATTGTTGCCCAAGGTTGGCCCCCATCGCAAGGCACTGGCATCCGTAGTCAATACCAAAGGAGGATCTGGCTGAAACTGAACCCCCCAGGCCAGGTTGGCTTCCAAAGTCCACTACAGTAGCTCCTGAAGAACCTCTAACGAGAGAGGCATCAACTGGTCGTAATTCCACAACTGAGGATCCCAACAAGAGTGCAGATGAACCCACAAACATCTGAGATTAAACCATGCCGAAGGAATAGTAAATACTGCATCAGTCATGAATCCCATCAATCAAAGCCACCTGAGACCTGGGGCAGACAACAGGGAACTTATTTCCAGGGCCAGAGATTGCAATTCCCAATTCCTGTCCTCCAGTAGAAAGACCCTGTTGAGATCTGTGTGAAACCTTGCCCCAATACATTTCAGATCCTGAGAGGGAATCAGCTGGCACTTTTCCCAATTCAGAAGAAATCCATGCTGCTCAAGGGCAGAACAGAACAACCGACGACCCAGAACAAGCCCGACCTCTAAGGGAACATGAATCAACCAGCTCTCCAGATAAGGGTAAAGTTGAACACCCCTCAGATGAAGAGAGGTGACTAGAGGAGCCACCACTTTGGTAAATACCCTTGAGGCTTGAAGAACGCCAAACGAAAGAACCCTGTACTGATAATGAGTCCCCTGTACACAAAACCTGATAAACTGTTGACACATAGTATGAATAGGAACATGGTAGTATGAATCCTGTATATCCAAGGTGCATAGAAAATGACCCTGAATCACCAATGGAATGATCCATTGCAATGTCTCCATCTTGAGAGGGGTGAGAAGAACATATCCGCTCAGGATCTTCAAATCCAAAACCAACCGGAAGCCTCTTGTATGTTTTGGCACCAAAAGAATGATGGAGTAGAAGCCCATGCCCCTTTCCAGAAGCTGAACCTCTGCAACTGCCTTTTTCAGCACCAGAAAGCAAATACCCAACAACAAGACCTCCCTTTTACTGGAGCTGGAAGGTCACGAAGTGAGACGTACTCCTGAAGAAGGCGGAATTACCCCAAATTCTATCCAGTAGCCATGCCAAATGATGTCCAGAACCGAGGTGTCTGAAGTGGAGACCAGCTATGCCTGAAAAAAATGCTGCAACCGATCCCCCACCTCCAGATCCTGAACTGCCATATAATCAGAAACGGGACGTAGGAGGGGATCTTTGCCCCTGACAACAGGAAAGAGACCCTGGGAATGGACAAACTACCTTTGCAGAGGAGGACAGAAGGGAGTCCTCTTCCAGAAAAGACACCTGTCCCCCAAGACGGACCGAAGAGAAGAAGAATATTTCTTTTTTTTTTAAAGTCTATGCAGTTCCTCTTCTAGCTCAGCCCCAAACAACACATTGCCTTGGAGTGGCAAATGTAAAGCTGATGATTTTTGAGCTGCATCTGTCTTTCAGTCTCTAAGAACCAAATTCCTGCGAGCCAAAACACAAGGACCCCCAGCCAGTGCTGAAGCCTGCACAACATCAAAAGAGACAGGAACACTACTTGTCTCTCAATACGTACCAGCAAGCCTGTACAGTCTGAACACTCATCCAATACACAACCCAAAGACTTGAGATCAGAAAGCAGCGATTGGGCCATATATGTGCCATAGATACCAGCCCTCAATGCCAAATTATTCCCAGAGTAGGCCTTCTGAAGGGAACCATCCACTTTCTAACCACGGCATCTTCAGCCAACGAAGTCTGCCCTACTAAGCTGGCCACAAATAGAGTCAATAGAGAAAATAATCTTGTCAGGATCACACTGTCGCGTAGGTTCTCATTGAGCTAATGAGGCTACTGGATTTGGGCGGCAGAAGTGCATAGACTGTGGGATACTAAGTAAAATTCCACACCATGTGGTGCCTTTTGGCCTAATCTAGGTTTTCCGGCTAACTAGCATCTCCACCCGAGAGCTGCGATGATTGTGGCAACCTGGCGCATGACAAGAAAGGCTCCTTTGGGGAATTATGGTCAATCAGATCCCATCCCTTTCTCTCAGTTACATTAGTCTCACACAGGCAAAGACAACAGGAGCAGGATATAGTTCAATAAGGGTTTATTGAAGTAACTGCATCTTAAACAAAATGGCACTTATTGCAATTACTAGGATGATAAAACACAATAAAAGCAATAAGATGACGAGGAGAGTGAAACACAAAAATAGTTTCACCATATGGTCACTAGCACTAAGATATAGTTAGATAAAGTTCTCCAAGGCAAGGCAATCAGCATGCAGTCGTGGTCATCTGGCTAGAACCTCCCTCTAACATGCATGGGACAAAGGAGTGCTTTATAATAAAACAGTTGACATTCTGTGAATGTTGGAGACACAGCGTAGTGCTTTTGTCGGCAACCTATCTGACTGTAGCCTTGAAGAAAGCACAAAGTGAAATGAATGTCCTACTGAGAACATATTGCTTTCCTAGAAAAAAGAACAAGTAGATAGAGACAAATAAAATGACACCGCAAGTGTGGATCTTGCTACAAAAATAAAGCGATGCTTGAATAAAATATAACTGGCTAAAGTGCAAAATGGCAGGCCTAGTTTGCTAAAATAACCTGTCTAAGATATTTCTAAAATAGCTATACAACAACGTCATTCACACTTATTCACCTCCTGAATGCAAGGATGAATGGGAACATCAACAGGTACAGTACACTGAAACTGACGAAGTAAGGAACCTGAAGACGTGTCAGGAGCCTCACCATCAGGAAACTCCATATTGACCTTGACATGTTTCACCAACTTAGGCAGTACATCCCAAGAAATATACCTTCCTTTCTGTTCACCTGGGCTAGGACCCTCCACTTCCAAACCAGAAGAATCAGAACAGTCCTCAGGAAGGGCCATAGACTTAGGAAAGTCCCTCAATTCCCACAAAGTCTCCCTAATCAGTTTCCAAATATGCTCATCATCATGCCTCCTGCGCCACTTAGATCTCCCAGGAGAGGAAGAAGAAACTGAAGGAAAAGCAGAAGTAGAGGAAGACTCCTCCGCATGCCTCCTCTTAGGTGTGTGCTTTCCCACCTGCCACCACAACACAAGCACCAATAATAATCCAAGTACAGAAGCAGCCGCACGTTATCTCCACAGCCGCTATGTGTTACCAGGGCTTTCTCTGTTTAAATAATACAAAAAACGATTTCCCCTCAATAGAAACATGGGAGAAACGGCCAGCCACCCCTCCCCCATGTGTCACCCCTGCACCTGTGCACATTGGTGAATCAACAAAGCCTGCAACAGGTGAGGGGCTTGTCAACAGGCACTCCTGTAACAGAATCCTTGTCTCCTAGAATGAGGATCTGTGACCACATACACAATCACCGAGAATCACCACGACACCCACCTCCTGCAGCAAAGGAGGTGAAAGTCAACATATAGATCAGTAAAAGAATCCTTACCTTTCTGCATGTGAATTTTTTACACTGACCACAGGTTTCCATGCATCCAAAGGAGGAAGCGCTCAGTCGGCAAGGCACGGCAGCATACAGCAGCAGAAACTGTGCTGCCTCAGATGACCCCCAAAGCAAATGGAGCCAGAAGAAATGGCTCGCCCAGCGGCCAGCCGGCTCCCCGGAACAACAACTCTCAACCCGGCAGCCACAGAGCCGAGCTGGAAACTGTATGACTCACTGTCCAGCTGGAGGATAAAAAAACAATGGAGCACGGACAGTTATGTTATGTACTTCCCATGGGGGTGGGGTGGTGATGTAGTGCATTTCTTGTGTTCTTTTTCTGTCATGTAGAGAGGTCTTTCTCCATATGTAATAAAAGGGACGAGGTCCGGTGGACCTGGGGGTAATGCAGGTTTTATTACCCTTTAAAAGTCGTGCGCTTGTAATAGGGAATAACATGCGGAGCCTCAAATTTACCTTTTTGCCATGGTATTCTGATTTCCGGGCCTTTCGCCATTGCTATTACCTACCTGATTTAACAGGTGTTTCATAAATATGTGATATTTGGTAACAAGCATAGTGCGTGCAGGAGATGGGACATTAGTTTAAATTGACACGCTGGGTACAGAACATTATCTCTGGTGCATAAACCCTCACTTGTACCATTTTGACTTTGTGATTAGGAAATGGAAAAAGTAATATATGCACAAGGGCAAACATGACACAGATTAATTTTGCATTATTTCTGTTAAATGTATATAAAGAGGTGAAATTGAATTATTTTATTTTGTAGAAATGATTGATGGAAAATCAATGACAAAACTGTTGATTTTCATGTTTACAAAAATTACTGAAAAATTGCAGACTATGTTGATATTTACATTACATAATTAGTACTTGCTTTTTTTTGTTACATAGAAACCCGAAATTGTGCAATTCTATTTTTATCTATTAATGCTGGCTAGGGACTAGTGTTTCTCAGTTTCAAACCTCAGTGCCACAAATACAATGATTTATGGGCAAACATATGTCTAGCAAAGGTTGCATATTCCAGTTTTGCATTTGTGTCCTGGTGTAAACATCTTTCTGCAGTACTGTCTAATAATGCCACTGTTACTCACCGGTAATATTCATTACTCTGAGTCAAAGTCTTTCTCCCCACAGTCATTACAGAATGAGCTTCAGAACCTCCTCCAGAACCTTCCAAATTGCAAAAAATACTAGCTACTCCTGCATTACTGAATTCCAGTTGGTGCAGTGGGGAATAGCGAGTTGTGTTTTTGAGGGTTCAAAGTCCCATCGCACATATGTGCATCATCATTTTAAACTTGCATTACACATAACATAGGCTGTCCCAAACTGCACAAAAAGATTTAGTTTAAGATAAAAAAGAGTGCTTCCAAACTATAGATCTGAGTAATGTGCAGGCTATACCTAGAGCAAACGTTTTGTGTAATTGTCCATTAAAAGCACACACTGCACAGCTCATCTGGTAACCTTACTATACCTCTAAAAAAAAAACACACTTAACGTAATTCCAACAATAAAAGCCAATACCAGCAAGCAGTCTTTATATTTGCAGGGGAGACTCGCAGCTGCCAGAGTTCAAGTGCAAAAGTAGATTAGCTGGATGGCTTTTATGTCCTTGAGACCCCAGATCAGGAGAACAGTCAGCTGCCTATTGGAGTCTTTCTGGGATTGGAATTAGAGAGATGCAGGCACAGTCCTTCTCACTCCCAGGCAAGAGGGCAGAAGCAGCAAGTCAGCACAGAAAAGCATGCGCCTCCAGAGTAACAGTCCAGCAGAGTGGCAGTCTTTATAGCATAACAGCAGTACTTCTTCCTGGCATGGCATCCACAGGTCTAGATGTGTGCTGAAGCAGTAGGGACAGAGGTCCAGTTGTTTTACCAGGTGGTGCCTTTGAAGTGGGGGGACTTCAAGTAAGGGTCTTTGAAGTTCTCAAAGGCCTTACCTTCCTGCCCTGGCTCCACTCTCACTGCAAGGGGGTATGCAGCACTCTGTGTGTGGACAGGGCATGGCTTCTTCAGGTGTAAGTATGAAGCTGGGCCCAGCTCCTTCCTCCCATACTCCTAGGATGGCCCATCACGTCACACCTAAGCTCCCATTGTGTGTGGGTGTCTAGAGGGAATACACAAAGCCCAGCTGTCACCCAACCCAGAAGTGTAAATCTAAGGTTGCAGGCACACAGGACTAAGAGCAGAAAAATACCAACCTCTAAAAGTGGCATTTTCAAAATTGCAACAATAAATCTGGCATTGCCATTAAAGAAGATTTTTCATTAGAATTCCATAGGTAGAAAACATGATAGATCTACTGCCTTTCAATTAGGAATTGCAGGTTATTATTTGTAACAAGGAATCTCCAATGTTATCCTATGAGTGGGGTAAGCCACACTGTAGTAAAAAACAAATGTGGGAGTTTTTCACTACCATGACATGCAAAACTACATAGCACCCTGCCCAATGGACTACTTACAGCCTATCTGAGGGGTGGCATAGGTAATAAAAGGAGACGTTAAGGCTTGGCAATGGGTTGTAAGTGCCAAGTGTAACTCTGCATTCAGGCTGCAATGGCAGGCCTAGGACTTGTTTAGGAGGACTGCTTCAGTGGGTGGCACAATAAGTGCAGTAGACCACTTATAGCATTTCAATTATAGGCACTGGTTATATATTATACCACTCCACAAGGGACATACAAGTAAATCAAACATGCTAATTGGGAATATACTAATCAATCCATATTTAGGGAGAGTGCAAAGACTTAAGAACCAATTAGCAGTGGTAAAGTGCACAGAGTCCTAAGGCCAGCAAAGACAAATCAAGCAAAATTGGAGACAAGCAGGCAAAACATTTGGGGGAAGACCTCCCTAAGGCTGAGAGGTCTAACACAGCCATACTGGGGGACATGTGTAGCCATGTGGTACTGAAGGAAGCAAAAATACAGACCTTGGGCTGTGGTGTTGGCATACAACTAGCTGGCTGAAATCTTCAGAGTTTTCCCTTTCCAAATGTAGCATCGGATCTGGGGGTCATGTTGTCATATTGGTGAAATAGAGGCTGGTATCTCTAACATGCCAAAAATGTAGTTGGAACAAGGTATCACCACCATCTTAATTGTTTGGTCTCTGCCCCACAGTGAGATTTGTGAGTGCTGCCATTTCAGAAAGTCTCTTTGAATTCATTTGTTGAGAACTTTAATATTATCAGTCACCATATGATGAGGGTTAGTATTCAGCATAACACGTAAGTATTTCATGTTCACAGACATCCATTTAAACTAAAAGCCATTTAGCCAGATTATCTTTGTAACTGTTGTGATGGGTAATTCTTCACCTTTTTCCAAGATAATCCGACATCCACTGCAGGCCCAAAACTTTCCTTTAGTTAGAGCCCGGGCAGAGGCAGCAGGATATGCTATGGTTAGCAGCATGTAATCTACATTCAGCATCATCTTCAAACCTCCAGCCAACGTGTGCATACCTTCTACACCAGGCACCCTTCCAGATGCTTTCCAGATACCTATGGCCAGAGGTCACAGGGTTATTATAAAGAGCGGGATGGAGTGGATAACCCTGCCTGATTCCTCTATAGATGTTTGCTTAGGGTGGAGTGAAAGCTGTTGCAGTTAATTAGTACTGTTGGAGTATGGTATCGCAAGTGGGCCTATATGAGGTAGATCAGAACAACGCCCATTCTTTCTAAAGTCCTATGAAGATAGTCCAACCCCACCTGGTCAAAGGCCCTCTCTACATCAAGCAAGAGAGCTATCTGCTTGGTGTCTGTCAATTTGGCATCCCAGAAAAGGTGGGACAGTTATAGAGAGTTAACATCTCTATAACCTCAGTTATAGAGAGGTTGGCTGGGGACAAACCCCACTTGATTGTTGTGAACTAAAGATTATATATATTTTTTAATATGTTCACCAAAACATGTGCAGGGATCTTCACATCTTAGTTAATCTGGGAGATAGAATAATATTTGTTGCATTTCAAATGGTCTCTCCCTGAATTTGAAATTAAGGAATTGAATCCTTTATAAATTCTGGCAGTGGAAGCCCCTGGGTGGCGGCATCTCAGAAGAGTTTCCTCAAGGGTGGATTGGAGTGTTTTTTAATAATCTTGTAAAAAGCCATCTGGAGTTCACCTCCAGTGCAGTAATCTTATTAAATGTTATTTGGAGTCCTTCTACATTGTATGTTCAGTTTTAAACTTCCTTTTAGCCTGGTAAAATAAACCCATTCCAAGCCTAAATCTTCCTTTTAAATACATAGAAGTCATGCCTTAGGTAAGCCCTAAACACCCCTAAAGGCACAATGCACTGTATTTAAAAAGCTGGACATTTACTCTCATGTTTTACATGTCCTGGTTTGTTTTTCACTAGTGCAAGGCCTAACTCTCCCATGGGATAACGTTTGGTTACCCTATTACATTTAAGAAGTAATAATACTTGTGCGGAAGCAATTAAGAATGCTATGTTTTGTATCTGAGGAATTCTATATCCTATAAGATCCCCTTTAATATTAAAGCTGGATTTTAAGTAGCAATTCTGAAAATGTCACTTTTAGAAAGTTGGTATTTTCATGTCCTAGCCATTAGGCACCTGCAGCCTGTTCCTGGGTCTCATGACTGGATGAAGTTGGCCTTTGTGTATTCCACCTAGACAACATCACAATAAAAGGTCTGGGTGTTGGTAAGATGGGTCATCCTTGCTACATGTGGGGCAAACTGTCGCCTATCGCACATCCAGTTTATACATAAAATACTTCATACTAGCCTATTTTGCTGCTGGACTGACTGGGACCAAGGCAGAGAGGCATGAATTCCAGACGTCTCTATAGGAAGAAACTTCAGAAGCTTCTCTCTCTTTAATGTGGATATCAGGTATAAAAAGGGAACCCTCAGACCCACTCTTGGGGAATTGGTATTTGCAGGTCTGGGAGAACATGCTTTAGTTGGCAGTCAAATTGCCACTGAGAAATTTGGACTGTAAGAATGTGGATTGCTAATTGGGGGGATATGACTCCCCTATAAGGAATAAGGCCACATGTTTTCAGGGTAAAAACAAGTTTGAATACCTGTCTATCAACATATACTTCATTCGTTTTATGCAAACCAAAAAAGCTGTGAATAAATAATCACAGCATCTTAAAAGCAACCAGTGGTCCCTAAAAACAAGTAAGCTTCAATAAAATTACATATATTGAAAATTGTTGAAACACATCACATTATTTTAGTTGCATGACTCCGAAAAAGTTATTCATCTATGCATTTTGTTCTGAATTTTAAGTGTGTTCTGGATAAAATTAATCAAAGCTAACTGATCATATCAGAAAAAAGCTGTTCTAAAAGAATAAGTGCAGGTCTACAGTAGTTTAGTTCACATTAAATTGTGCAACATTGTTAATATATGCTGTTTCGTAGGGCCCGCTTAAAAATTTAACACAGTGCAATGTATTCTGATAAATCTGGTTGTCTCTTGGGCATCTTTGAGGCTTTAAAACCTATGAGACATACTTTTGCAAAAAAACTAAGAAGTGCGCTACATTTAGCTTGAATCGAGTAAGACCCTGTGTGTCAAAAAATTAGTCATAAGGCCAGATGAGGTTCAAACAGCACAGGTGGTCAAAAAATAGAATGGGCTCTTATCTGTGGTTTATAGAGTTCTTGGGATGTTCTAACATTCTCAAAATATTTGAAAAATCGGTGCTTAATAGATTCTTCAGTATAAGCATGATATGTGTGAGAGTCATTCAGTATTTCTGGGATACCCCACATGAAGCATGTTGTTTTGATATATTGTATCCAAGGAATCGGAGCCACATTATGCAATGACAAGCGGTCTGGTATGATGCATCTTGTAAGGCATACATTCCTCTGACCTGGGATAGAATCAAACAGCGGACACATTTTGATTAAATCATCTGTATTAGGAACCCCAACTTCAAAATGGGAAATGAATGTTGAACAACTGTGTGGCACCTCCAGGAGTTTTCAAAGGAAATATGTTTCAGCTTTTTGTAGAATGCGTGTGTTCGAGTACTGCCACAACCTGACAGGGTATGTTGCCACTGATAGTCACTTACTATTGGAAAACTACTCTTTCAAACCTCGATCAGCTCCCTGATTAGCTCCAGATGAGTGCTGGCCGCACATCTGAAAATGCCATAATTGCCCTGAAAAACTTTTGAAACTTTTGAAAACTAACCATTAGCAAATACCCCCAATTGTGTGCAGAATCCAGTGGTATCCCCAAATATGTAAAGGTGTGGACTTGACTCACCGGAGTGTCCTAAATAGCATGATGTTACTTTTTCACAGATTTAGGTCTGCAAACAATGGAGTTGCATTTCATCAGGTTAGGAATTTCCTGGACTGACTGAGCTACTCATGCAAGCATCTGGGCAACTTAAGCTCTGATATGCTTTGTTATATATGTTGAACAACAGCAACATATGCTCCTGTTTCTCTTATGGGTTCATGTTACCTTTACCTAAAAAATTATGAAACCTTTCATATCACTGGCACCATTATTAACATAACAATAAGAAAAGATAGATGGGTCGAGTTAGGAAGACACAAGAGACATCCTTACTGTGTGTGTGGTTCCAGTGAACTTCAAGGTCCATAAGTCTTGCTGCCTGAGAGAGGTATGACTAATGGAGAAGGCTACCTAAGCACTTAATAGCTTGTTTCCTACTCCTGTAGTGAGGGCATAAGAGAGATACTTGCTGTGTGTGGGCTAGTGGACTACAAGGCCTATAATTCCTACTGCCTAAGAGAGGGATGACTAAAAGAGGAGGTGGAGAGGCTCAAAGTGCAGTGCTTTATAGCATGTTTACTAACCCTGCAGAGTGAGACACAAGAGAGATTATTTTGGGTGTAATGGGCCGGAAGGCTTCAAGACCCATAGTTCCTGCTGCCAGTGGCAGCTGCCACCAAGAATGGTTGGAGGGGCAGAAAGTGGAAAGGGAGGGATAATGATAATAATAATAAAGAAAAAAACACTTACCTGTTGTTGATGGACACCACCTCAGTGTTTCTGGTGATTTCAGTTCTTCATTTTTTGCTTCCCTCCTCACCTAATCCACATGATTCTCTCAAGCTGTTAGCCAGCATGAGAGAAGTGCTAGAACTGGACTGAGCAGGCTGACGTGCTGCTCAGTTATAGAGTAGGAGTCTGCACTTAGTCTCCACCCGGCTGTGAAACACAGCTATGGTGGCGAGTTCTGAGTGTGCATGTCAATCTGGTTGGCCTAAAATGGCTGGCTCAACTGACATGCACACTCAGAGTACACCTAGCAATCTTCTTCTCTACTGACGCAGAGGATACTGTCCGTGCCCTGCACTCCAGTCTGCGGAAAAATAAAATGATAAACAAAAACTTTTATTATCAATTTATTTTTCTGCTTTTTGCTGTCTTTAAGCAGTGGGGCTACACTTCTTTGTCACAGCGGAGGAGCCACTCCTGCTGCTAACTGAGAGCGGGCTGACTAAATAAGGCAGAGGAAGGCCCGAATCACCATATAGCCTGTTTCCTACTCCTGCAGCACAGGATGCACACAGGACTCATCTGCTGCAAGACTAGGCCATTATCTGGCCAGGATAGGCCTAGTCCAGCCCGTCAGATCCCAGAGGAGGCTGGTCTGGGCCACCCCTCATGGTATTGCACTCCTTATTCCAAACAGTATCTTATAATTTATAGTAGGAGTGCCAACAGCATAGGCAGCTATGTAAGAGAAAATCAGATAATATGCCAGGGAGGTGAGATTGTCTAGCTGCTCTGACGGGGTCAATCTCCAGCTTTTTTTAAAGTGAAATAGGTGCAATATATAACGAAATTGAGTCTGGGGAGGCTGGGGGCAATCCACCACACTGTACATCAACTCCCATTCAACAATAATGTACCAACAACTGCACCAATACTAATGCCTATAAGTTTAGAAGTTGAAAATGAATGTAATAAACATTTGGCATTTGCTGGAAGCCCTTGTATACTTGCAGAGCCCCTTTAAATAATATGAGACAATGTAATTTTATCAGTTAGCCCTGTATCCGGAAAAAAAGAAAGAGGCAGTCTGCAAAACAAATGTAGAACAAAGGGCCTCATTTATGAGGTCTGTGGCGCAGGGTGGCACAGCATGCACTACTTGGAAAGGGCAAAAATGTGCTGTGTCTACAAGATATGACACATTACTGTCCTTTCTCCCTGAGCTGGAGCACAAATTGCTGCCTAGTACCACCGCAGGCACCCTTACACCATGGTGCAAAGGTGTCCTGGTTGGGGGGATGATTGTTTTTGTGCTGAAAGGGAGACTTTCGCCAAAAAAACTCACAAGAGTTGTTTTTCTCTTTCGATGTGTGCTGCAGAATGCAGCACACATGGAAAGAAGAAGAATCAGGGAGAAGTAAAGATATTTCTCCCCTTAGTGTCATTCTTGCGCCACCCCTGAGGTGGTGTAGGTATCTGACGCATTTCCATACTTATAACCCTGGAAATGCTTCAGATTCCTTCCAATTACATGGGTGTTGCATGAGAACACCTCAAGCAACACCCATAAAACATCCCTTTCATGCAGAGTTATACGTGAAAGGAGTCCATATTTACAAGGCCATGTAAAGCCACACAAGTTGGCTTTGAGTGACCGTGTAAATATGGGCCAGCACACTGCTTCATCAAAGCATCAAAAAATTACTCTTCAATGGTGCAGTGTGCCACTAGGGCCATGAGGCCCAAAGAGTCTAATGGCTTTTGCCCCACAGCGCCCAAATCCAACCAAGGGCTCTGTGGGGCTTTTAAGTAGAGAGAAAGTATAGCCATTGAACTGCAGCTGTGACCAAATCAATACCTGCATTACTTTGCTTCACTGGCAGTATATGTTAAAAGCCTATGTGGACTCTCTTTGGGATAAATTAAGTCACATCACTGAAATGAAAGACCCAACTTCAATAGATGTAAGATTATCATCATATTTTGCTCTACCACTTCAAAGTTGCATAGCTCTCTCACCAGTTATGTTCAGCACAATTAGGGACTCATTTGAAAGCCCCTAGAGGCACACTGCACCGCTGGAGCATCCTTTTTTTGATGCTCCAGTAGCACAGGGTGCCGGCCTATATTTACAAGGCTACACAAAGCCGCCTTGAGAGGCTTTTCATGGTCTTGAAAATATGGCTCTCTTTCATGCATAATTCTGTGTGAAAGGGGCATTCAATGAGTGTTGCTGTGGGTGTTCCCATGCAACACCAATGGAATCTGATGCATTCCCAGATATACAAGACTGGGAATGCATCAGATTCCCATGCCACATTAGGGGTGGTGTTAAAGTAGAGCAACTGGATAAATACAACTATATTTCCCCATTTTTACCTCTTTCTATGTGTGCTGCATTCTGCAGCGCACATAGAAAGAGAAAAATACCATTAATCATTGTTTATATGCAGGAAAGTGCCCCTTCTGGCACATAAACAATCATCTTGGCAACACAGATACCCTTGCACCGTGGTGCAAAGGTGCCTGCATTGGCTCCAGGCAGTGGTTTGTCCACCATCGGAGAAGAAATTACAGTGATGCGTCATATTTCTGTGAACACAACACATCCCTGCACTTTCAAAATGATGCAACGTGGCAGAACAAGCTGTCTTGCAGCACCATGCTGCATCATTTCTTTGTAAATTAGCCCCTTAGAATGATTTCAAATGAATTATCTTTTTGTAAATTCTTAAACCAGTTCTTTTCACTTCATGATACTGGTAAATAGATGAGGACTACTTAGTTATCACTCATTATTAAGATGGGCTAGCACCAAGAGTCTCTTTGCAATGACGGTGTACTTTATATAAATGTACTGAGATAGCATACAATTCCATTCTGATAACATTACATGAAATAGCATTGCTTTGCGCACCATAATTTGCATTCATATTATCCATACCTTTCCACATAATGACATAACATAACACTCTTCAAGTCAAAGTGATATCCCTTTATATGTACTTCAACCCAGCGATCTGTCACATCCCTTGGAAGATACCTCTTCACTATCAAGACTTAATGACATCCATATTTCTTGACTCTGTGCCTGACATAATGATATACTAGTTAATTGTATCTGAGCAAATCCTGATTCTAAGAGATTCTTGGCTTGACATGCCTGACTCCTCCCTTAACATGCCAACTCAGCTATAGCCGTCATGTTGTCCATCCTCTCCAGTGGCCACCGACCCACGCCCCCACCATTACCTTAACCTCAGAGCCAATCAATTCAGCTCAGAACTCACCAGCATCCTCAACACCTCCATCACCACAGCATCCTTCCCAGACAGTAGAACTCAGAGATCAGACCCCTCTTAAAGAAACCCTTCTCCAATCCTAGCAAACTAAAGAATTATCGACCAATCTCTCTGCTCCCCTACCCTACCAAAATACACAAGAAAGCCATCATTGAACAATTTGCCGACTATCTGGCACAAAACAACCTGCTCGACGTCTCTAAATCAGGATTCTGAGTCAGCTACAGCACATAAACTGCTCTGATCACAGGCACAGATGATATGAGAACCCTCCTGCACAGAGGGGAGGCTGTAGCCCTGATCCTCCTTGGCCTCTTAACTGTTTTCAACACCATGTCACACAACACCATCATTAACAGACTGCACAGCATCGGCCTACAGGAGAACGCCCTCAAGTAGATTGCCTCCTTCCGCACTGTAAACATGCAGAGAATCCATCTGCCCTCTGTTGGAAAATGGGTTATTGGTAAGGGCAGGTTATACCTACACTTAACAATAGGCCACTAACCTCCACTTAGGTCGGCAATGAGCGACAAGGCTTAACTTAGGAGACAAAGCGTAAACCATTCACACATCACAAAACAGTAATTAAATAAAACACAGTAAACAGTTTAAAAATCCAAAATCAATTTATAAAAATAGTAAATATATTTAGCTTTAAAATGACACCAAAACAAATAAAATCGGATAAAGGGAACGAGAGATATTAATTTTTAAAGAATTAATGCTTACTAGTGCATAGAAACAAAAAGCGCCAATCTGGTCATCTGGTCGCACCTCAACAGGGGCAAAGTCAAAGTTTAAGGCCAACCGCGATGGAGCCCAGCTCTGCTACAGCCCGTGGGAGGCCTCTGTCAAAAGTTTACCTTAGGACTTAGTCGTTTTTCTGGAGATTTTCTTCAGCGGGATGAACCTGGCAGTCCAATCTAACTTCCTGGAACTCTTCCTCGGATATGCGTTGCGGGAGCCCTTGGTGGAGATTTTTACCTGCAGACTTGTTTTTTTTTTTTAGGTGAAAATCCTTCGACCGGGGCAAACCTGAATCTTGATCCGACGTCCCTGGAGCCCTCTTCGGATACACTGCCTGGGAGGTCCCGGTCAAATACTAAAGTTCAGACTTAGTCACTTTTTTTGAGATTTTCTTCACCAGGATGAACCTGCAAGCCAGGCCGGGTCGCGGTTGAGGCAAGGCGGCTAGAGTTGCCGCCACGGGTCGGACCCTCTAAGGAGCTTTTTTTCAAACAATTATTCAAACTTCTGGATCTTCTTCCAGATGTTCTTTTAAGGTTCTTTTGAGGTCCACAGTTCACCCGAAGGTTCTAGAAGCTCTGATATGCTCCTTGAGGGTGTGGACTACAACTCCCAGAATGCACCTGGTGCAAACTCCTTTTTGGCCACTGGAGAGTGGTCAGCTGGTTGGTTTCTTCAGGAGTTGGTGCAGGGGACTCTGGTTAGCAAGTTTTCACCCATAGCAAACAGGGAGTCCCTCCTTGAACAAGTTGAAGCCAGGCAAAGTCCTTCTTGTGGTAAAGCCCAAGTGTGCAGCTGGTGCAGTCCTCCAGAGTGCAGTGTCCAGGTGCAGGCCAGGGGTCCAGCAGGGCAGTCCTTCTTCTTCTGTATTTCTTCCTTGTTGGAATCTTATAGGGATCTGGTAGGGAACTGAGGTGTGGGTGCAGGTCTGCCAGTTCTATCCTTGCTCCTGGGTGAAAAACAGGGGGGTCCTGGTTCTCTAATCAGGGGCAGGGTCCTTCCCCCTGTGATGATCACTTCCTGGGAAGTGTGGCACAAATCAATCCCAGGGAGCAACGTTCCTCAAAAATCGATCATGGCTGAATGTGATTTTTGGAGGTTACATCTGACTGAGCCCACCCACTGGTGTGGCTAAAAATCCTAAACACACCCCTCTCCTGCCCTCTCCTAATCTAATCAAGGGGGCACCTAATTGTCTGGGTTTGCAGGATGTGAGGGTGTTGCTGGGTTGCTCCAAATATCCTTCCCTGCCTTTGAAGACCAGTTTGGCAACCCTCCCCCCTTCCTGCTTCCCCATCTGCTGAGGGGAGATCTCCTCCCCCAGGCACATCTCTTTGTGTTGAGCCAGGCCACTTCATACCTCATCAAAGCAGCCTGGCCCGGCTGCCAGAGGCTGGCCAATCAGAGCAAAGTAGCAAAAACACCACAGGGCTGAAATTGGCAACTTTTCAGGTGAATTAAAAACTCTTTACCTGAACAAGTTATTTTAAATCCCACAATTGCAAGTTGTGGGATTTATTATAACAATTAATTTGATACCAAACTTGTGGTATCTGTTACTTTAGGGGACTTTTAAAATTAAAATAAAGTCTCCCCATTCTAGCCTATGGAGGCCATTCACTACAAAGAGGGAAAAATGAATTTGGCTGCTTTACCTCACCAGGGCTTATAAAACTATCTTTATAAGGTCCCTGCTTATAGTTACATGGCACCCAGCCCTAGGGGTACATAGGGCACACCTAAGGGGTGACCTATATGTAAAAGTAAGGTAGTTTAAGACTTTGGAACTACTTTTAATTCCAAAGTCAAGTTTGCATGTAACTCTAATTTAAAAGCAGCTAGCAAGGCAGGCCTGCCTTTAAAATGACATGTGCACTACTTATGCTAGGGTCCCTAAACCTACATGTCCTACCATATAGTAGGGACTTATAGGTAGGTTGACTTAGCCAATTATAATTAGCCTAATCTGCGTACTGATTTTACACAGAGCACAGGCCCTGGGACTGGTTAGCAGTACGCAGGGCACCATCAGAGTCAGGAAAACACCAGCAAAAAGTGAAAAACGGGGGCAAAAAGTTAGCAATCAGCCCTGTTCTCTCAACCCCCTTTCTCCTCTTTACCCAAAAACATTATGGGGGTCATTCCGACCCTGGCGGTAAAAACTGCCAGGGTCGGGGTCCGCAGAAGCACCGCCAACAGGCTGGCGGTGCTCCTTTGGGCATTCTGACCGCGGCGGTACAGCCGCGGCCAGAAAGGGAAAGTCGGCGGTGTACCGCCGACTTTCCGCTGCCCATGGGAATCCAAGCTGCGCCGCCATGGGGATTCCGACCCCCATACCGCCATCCTGTTCCTGGCGGTTTCGGCCGCCAGGAACAGGATGGCGGTATGGGGTGTCGTGGGGCCCCTGGGGGCCCCTGCAGTGCCCATGCCAATGGCATGGGCACTGCAGGGGCCCCCGTAAGAGGGCCCCACTTTGAATTTCAGTGTCTGCTTAGCAGACACTGAAATTCGCGAAGGGTGCTACTGCACCCGTCGCACACCAACCACTCCGCCGGCTCCATTCGGAGCCGGCTTCATCGTGGAAGGGTGTTTCCCACTGGGCTGGTGGGCAGCCTTTTGGCGGTCGCCCGCCAGCCCAGTGGGAAACCCAGAATGACCGCCGCGGTCTTTTGACCGCGGTACGGTCTTCTGGCGGTTCCCGCCAAGGCTGGAATGACCCCCTATCTGTGGTGTACTCCAAAGATCATACCTTAGCCCCATGGTGTTCAACACTTACATGATCCCCATCGTGGACATCATCAGTTCGCACAGTCTCAACATCATATCCTATGCAACTGTCACACAACTTATCCTCAAGACCCTCCCGCCACCAGAAAAGACATCTGTGTCTCCATGACAAATGTAGCTAACTAAATTGCCTTAAACCCAACCCCGACAAGACGGAAGTACCGATTTTTTAGATAAACACATCTATATGAGATTTGAGCTGGTGGACTGCCGAACTTAGAGCCAGATCTGTGCTGAGAGACCACGCATGCAACGTCAGCATCATCCTTAACAGCAAACTGACTATGAAATGACAGTTCCACGGAGTCACCTCCTCCTGCTTCCACACCCTCTGTATGCTCTGCAGAATCTTCAGATGCGTGCCAGTCAGCACCAGGAATACAATCACCCAAGCCCTAATCACTAGCCGACTTGCCTACGGCAATGCACTCTACTCCGACATCTCCACTCAACTTCCTAAAAGACTCCAGACCATACAGAACTCTGCAGCCAGACTCACCCTGGACCTCCCCAAATGGACATATCATCCCCACCTCAGAAACCTCCACTGGCTACCCATTCAGAAGAGATGCCAGCTCAAGATCCTTGTGCATGCCTACAAGGCCTTACACAATTAAGGACCAGCTTGCATAAACCACAGAATGAACTTCCATCACCCCAACAGACACCTGCCCTCCTCCTCACTATCCCTCGCCCACAACCCTTGCATCCATTGAGGCCGCAGTGGCGCCTGTGCCTTCTCCTACATGACTGGCAAGGCCTGGTATGATCTTCTTCTCCACCTTCAAACAGCCCCCTCCCTTGTGGATTTTAGAAAGAAACTTGAGAACTGTTTTTTCAACAGAGACATTGCACCCCAACACACAAATACCCCCAGGGTGACAGTACTGCGCACTACACCTACTGATTGATTCATTAATTGAATTGCCCTCTTACTTGATGAATTTCCCTTGCATATCTAATGTAATTACCTGTGACCTATCTTTTTCAGAAACACAAATATTGACATGTTCAACTTCTATCAAATGTTTAGAACTAGTCTTCTGCTTGCTCACTTTGAATGAATGTGAACCTAATATGAATCGTGAATGTCTGAGAAAGCTAACACAAACAATGCAGAAATATCCTCTCTGGCTGCCTGAAGGTGAGCACAGATTGAGGAGGATAGCTAGCTATGGCTCAACAGTGCAAAACTGAAATACTAAAGAGGTGCACTGATGGAGGAGGAGCACGTCCTATACCTTCACAGTGCAAAAACTGAAATACTGAGCAATAAAGATCTTTCTGAAAATTACATTCTATTGACTAGCAATAGAAAATGGGGTCGATTCTGGCACTAGTTATTTGATTGAAAGATCTTGGATTATGGTTTGACTAGAACACCTCTTGTGGTCATCATTCCACAATAACGGTGATTATAAAATATGGGTAATGGAGAGTGACTCCACTGCCAGATCCTATGCTCACAAATCAAATGTGGTAAGTTGCTGTTCCGATATTCAAATAAATGATGATAAAGACCAATTTTATAAAGTCTACTGATAGGAATATATTTTGGTTTTAGGGCTGCTCAGAGTGTTTTGACTGAATAGCATTATGAGAATTAACACAGTGGAACAGAGGCAAGTGAAATTTTGTGTTACAATCTCTGGATTCAGTATATACGTTTGTGGGGACATAGACTGCTCTCTTTTTTCTTACATTTTTGTCCAGGTAAATAATTCCCTCAATAAAAATGTTCCAAATGTTCCTGATGGGCTTCTAGTATGCTCAATGAGTCTTTATTCCCCTTTTATGTAATCAATGGAGCACTCCTATGTTATGTGTATTTGTAGAACACACAATTCACTTGGTATCTTATCCTGGCACTGATGATGAAGCAGTCTAGGCCTAGCCATGACCTGGCTTGGGTAAAGATCCACATCTTTAGTCTCTTGTAAACCACAAGACCAAAAGAGGCAGCCCTAATGAGCACATAAAGACTGTTTCAGGTTTCAGGAGTAGGGGGAAGGTAGGTTCTGTGTAGGTGAAGGATGTGTACAAGTAGTAGTTTGGTTCAGTTGAGGTGTCTGGAAGGCTTACAGAAACTGATGCTATTGTTGAGGTATGCAGGGCTCTTGCTGTATAAGGCTTTAAATGTGTACATTAGGGGTTTGAGGATAGCTTGTTTATGGATGGGGAGCCAGTGGAGTTCCTTGGGGTGCAGGGTGAAGTATATGTGGGGGGAGACAGTGAGGGCATGTGTGTATGTATGTACATGGCATGTCTATGACACAAATCTATCCAAATAGCAGCAGTGCAATGTAAATGGTCAAAGGCAAGCTTACTTATTGTGAGCGATTGGAGAGGAAGCTGACTTGTGGACAGTTAAAGCCTTGTAATGTAGTATGATTTAAAGAGGTGAGTCTTCAACTCTTTCTTAAACTGGATCAGAGTTGGGAAGGTCCTGATGGATATTGGGATGTCATTCTGTATCCTAGGTGCATAGATGGAAAAGGCTTGTCTTGTTTTAATTTTTTACACTTCTTAGTCTACAGTCTCATTGTGCCCTGGTTGTAGGTGTGCCAAGATACAGCACAAATGGTGAGGTGCCTGTAAGATAAATGGGGATGCTGGGAGTGATAGCTGTGTAAATGATGCATTTAGTTTTGAAGGTGGTGCAGGTTGGCAAGGAGAGCCACTGTAGTTTAACCAGTGTGGGCAGGATGAATCATATTCTTTTAGGCCCTGGATGAGATATACTGTGGAGTGTAGGATTCCCTTAAGGGATATCAGTGTGAAGCTGGGAGGCCGTAGAGCTGGCCGTAGAGTCAAGAGAACAAAGTCATTGAACAACAGTTCTGAAACTATTATTTTTGCTTTTTGTTAGACACAAGAGGTGGTGCTAGGTAGTCTTTGTGTTTTAGGTCATGTGTTATTTGAGGTGTCTGTTAGACCAGTAGCCTAAGGATGGTCTTCCCCCAAACCTTTTGCCTTCTTGCCTCATATTTGTGCTGTATATTTTAGTTGTCCTTAGGACGCCAAGCACTTTACCCTGCTGGACAGTGATAATGTGTATGTGCTTCTCCCCTAAACACTGTAACGCTGGTTTGAACACAAATGGCACACTTAATGTATTTGTAAGTCCCTTGTAAAGTTGTATACCATGTACCCAGGGCCTGTACGTTAAGTGCTACTAGTGTGCTGTCATCACTGATGGTGCCACCCACTTAAGTAGCCCTTTAAAAATGTCTCAGGCCTGCCACTGCAGATCCTGTGTGTGAAGTTTGACTGCCACTTTGACTTGGCATTTAAAATCCTTTGTCAAGCCTTAAGATTCCCTTTTATTACATATGTTAGCCCTAAGGTAGGCCCTATGTAGCCCATTGAGCAGGGTGCTATGTAACTAAAAGGTAGGACATGTACTTTTAAGTTTCACATGTCCTTGTAGAGAAATACTTCCAAAGTCATTTTTCGCTACTCTAAGACCTACTCCTTTCAAAGGGCAGCATTGAAAATTCCTTAATATACTTTTATGCTGTAATTCCTGATTAGAAAGGATTAGCTGCATCATGTTTCATATAATTAGAATAGTAATGAAACATCCTCTTTACTAGTGAAGTCAGATTGAACATTATCATTTTGTAAAGCGGATATTTCTCTGCTCTTACAGCTTTGTGGGCCTGCAGCCAATACACTTATGCGGTGGGTGACATCTACACTCTGTGCATTCCCTTTAGACAGCCACAAACACAGGAATGTTAGGTGTGTCTGAGTACTCATCTACATTCATATGCATTCTGATGGCTGTTCCTGGGCAGGAAGGGAGGAGGGGAAGCTGACATGTATACCTAAATAAGGAGGGCCAGCCCCCACACAAATGGCTGGCTACCCTCAACTGATAGTCTGCTGCTAGGGCTAGTAAAAAAGGACCTCTGTGCACTTCAAGACCTTTCTTGGAAGACACTGCCACTTCAAAGGCACACTTGTGTATAATAACTGAGTATTTGACCCTTCCAAATCAGTACACTACTAGACCTGTGAAGACCTCTGCCAAAATTAAGGACTTCAAGGAGGTTCTTTTTCACATCTCATTGCAGTCCAATTTTGGTCCTGAGGAGAGCCCTGAACTACGAGGTCGAAATGCATCGACCTGGATGCACTAGAGAGTTGTGGGACACAGGACCCACATCAGGGCAACCTGAACAGTCAAGATAGGTGCCTTGAAATGAAAAATAATTAGTAGTTACACTCCCTTTGGACACTAGAAATTAAGAATACCGAAAAGTTGGATACAGCAGTAGACTCTTATTGTGGAAAACGTAAGACTGGTTCAATTGGTATAAATTAAATATAGATATAGATGTAGTCTAGGAGTATTCTAAATGCACCTGGATGTTTAAGTTGATTTTAGGTAAAACTCGCACTAGTGGAATATTTTGGTGAATAATAAATGATCTTATGTGTGATGTCTATATTATGTTTATTGTAAATAGTCCCTAGAGATTGAGCTAAATAACCTATGCAACGTTTGGTACTGTTAATCCAATGTCTGTGATGCAAGCAAGGTGTGTGAATTCATGCAATCATGCTCTTTAAGCTGTTTGGCTTATAAACAACTGTGGTCAAGGTAATTAAGTGTTTTGACCTATGCCAAATTAATTTACAAAGTTATTTATCAACTAGGTATTTATGATATCTGTGTAGTTATCTAAAAAAGAGCTCTGAGTGGCTCCATATAAAGGTTAAAGATGACACTAGACAGCATGATACTGTGGAGTACTCCACTTTTGTGATCTGGAAGCAATCATGTGAACAAGCTGGGGTTGGTGGGAAAGGTAGGAGGAGAACCAGTGAAGAACATTGCTGGTGAATTCCACTGGTGAGTCAAGCGTGCATATGAGGATGGGATGATGGACTGTGTCAAAGGAAGCTCACGGTCTGAGTGTGGCTGCTGAGTTCAGTATAATCTAGAGCTACCTTGTCAGTTGACTGTTGATTCTGGCATGAAGAGTGCCTCTGTAGTTTAGTTTGCTACTGAAGAGGGCTTACGTAATGATTCAGTGGTTGTTGGTGAGGAGACATTCGAAGATCTGCTTTAGCATCTGTTGAAGCAGGAGGCAGAGGCCATGTTCACTTGGCTACTCATGGTGATTTTATTGTCAATGACTATCCTGAGGTTCTTGGGGTGCATTGTCAGGAGGGGGTGAGTCTAGTGCTGCATGTCACCAGTTGGATTCCACTGTGATGTGTTTCTGCTGAAGATCATAAATTCTGATTTATCAATGTTTATCACAAGGCAGTTGATTTTCATCCATATGGTGACTTTGTTCATGCAAGAAGAAAAATTGATCTGAGCATTCAGAGCTTTGTTGGAAAGGAAAAGCATGAGCTGGGTGTTGTAGAGGTTGGATAAGATGTTGATACCATGGGTGCAGATGAGGCCAGTGAGAGGGGTCATGCAGTTGTTGAAAAAGGTGGGGCTGAATGTAATTTTAGTAATAATAATTTTATCAGTGTGGTGTCTCCACAGTCATAAAATTAGCAGTAGTAAATGTTCTTTTGTAGTTTGTTAATACCAAAACAGTAGTAAACTCACTACAGAGTGTAAGTTTACTGTCTGTGAATCAGGCCTCTTTAAGCTAGACTCACAGAGGCAAAATTATATTATATTGATTTAAATGGAATTTATTAACGTGCGATACATGTGTGCAGAAAAATAGATGCATGTTTAAATTGTGTTTTAATATGTCATGAATAAAGGTTGCAAAAATAATTTTGCTTTGCATATTTCATTTTAATTGTAAGGTGTGTAATAGGATTTATAAGTGTATTAATTGTATTATTGTGAAAATATGGTCCAAATGCAAGAGGGGCCTAGTGCCACCTAGCACCACATTAGCATCATTTTTTGACATTAGGGGGCATATTTATACTCTGTTTGCGGCGAATGTGCGTCAAACATTTTGACGCACATTCGGAGCAAACCGTGCACCATATTTAAACTTTGACGCCCGAGCCCGCGGACGTCTAAATTCCTCCGTATGAGTCATTTTTTTGATGTGGGAAACTGCCTTGCGTTAATGTCATGCAAGGTAGGCGTTCCCGCCCAAAAAATGACTTTAAGGCCTGTGCGCCTTATTTATACTTCTGCGTCATTTTGGCGCACAGGAGGGGGCGGGCCTTAAAAAACGGCGCACAGCCTGATATGTGACGTTTTTTAACGCCTGGGTCAGGGCAGACGTTAAGGGACCTGTAGGCTCACTTTTATGGTCTCTGACCATGGAAGGAGTCCAGAGGTGCCCTTCCCTGCCCCCAGGGACATCCCCTGCCACCCTCGCCCACCCCTGGAGGACACCCATCCTAGGTAAGTACAGGTAAGTTGAGGTAAGTATTTTTTAAATTTATTTAAAGTGTTGGGTGCCTAATTTGGACCCCCCTACATGCCACTATGCCCAATGGCAATGCCCAGGGGACAGAAGTCCCCTGGGCATGGCCATTGAGCAAGGGGGCATGACTCCTGTCTTTGGTGATGATTTTTGCCTCAAACCTGACTTGCACTATTTTTTGACGCACAACCCCCATTTTCTACGCCGGCGCTGCCTGGTTTGAGTAATTTTTTTTTTTTACTCTGACCAGTCCGCAGCGCCGGCTAACGCCATTCCTTAAATAAGACGCCCACATGGCGTGTAGGAATGGCGTTAGCCAGCGGTAAAAAGTTTTACTCAAAAAGTATAAATATGGGCCTAGATTGGCAAAAATCTGGCGCTAAATATGAAAACTGGTGCAATGCACATATTGTGCCACTTTGTAAACCCTTGCACCACATTATGCCTGTGCCAGGCATAATGCATGCAAGGGAGGAATTCTTCCGTATCTATAATATTCCACTGCACCATTTTTCATTTAATTTTTAATGAATGCTCAGTGCAGGTATTATATTGAAGCACACCATTTTTTATAATAGGCCACTACGTACTTTGCAGGATTAGGGCCAACATTGTTTATGCCAATCCTGCAAAGCACCACAATAGCATCAGAAATGATGACGCTATTGATCCTAACATGTGCAATGGTGCACCATATCATTAATACAGCACACACATGGTGGTGTTAGGGAGGCGCAATGGGGCCCTAGAAAAGTGGCACCTCTTATAATGAACACCACTTTTCTTAAATATAGGCCTAGGTTTCTTAGCTAGACTAGCCCTGAAGATTCATTTTTGCAGCAGTAGAGGAAAATTACTCATTTATTCTGTTCCCTCTGACCTGAATGTATTCCTACATTGCTGGTGTGATGCTGAATGTCCTATTGTATTGAAGATGGAGAACATGTTTCATTATTAACAAAGTAACAATATTCGTTCTAGCTGTCTAACTAGGCCTTATTAACTTCAAGTTAGAATTGTTCAGCTCATCCTGTGTATCATGTGAAAGGATTCCAACAGTAACAATCAGCTATAAAATGTAATATTTGGAAGAAATGTATAAATTAATTGAAGTGACTAAATAATTTGTCTGAGAAAATCCACATTAGTTGCAAACTTGATGGTGTAAGCAGAAACCATTCAATGCTGAATCTTGTGCATGAGATGAGCCCACGTGGAAGACCAATCGAAAAACCAGTGGATATTTTTAATTAGTGAGAGATTTTTGTGAGTTGAGTATGTCTACTCCTGCTTTGAGTCGGCTGCAGTCTGCTGATGCCTTAGAACTCCTCTTGGGTTTTCATACTGTCATCACCTGTCCCTCTCCAAGTCTTCTGACATATTTAGGGGCATATTTATTCTCTGTTTGCCCAAAATTCATGTCATTTATTTTTACGGAAATTCAGCGCAAACTTAACTCCAGATTTACGTTTTGACGCTAAACCCATCTAGCATCACAATATTGGAGTTTGTACCATTTTTTGGATGTGTGAACCCACCTTGCGTCAATGAGATGCAAGGTAGGCGTTCTCATCCAAAAAATGACGCTATCCCGATAGCGCCATATTTATCCTACGTGATAACATGACACATGGGTGGGAGGTGGATCCAAATAATGGCTTTAAGCTTGCTTAGCGTCAATATTTAATGCATGGGTCAGGCCAGGTGTTAAGGGACCAGTGGACCCATTTCCATGGTTAAAAACCATGGAATGGGTCCCCAGGTGCCCGCCCCAAGCACCAGGAAGACCTTCACCCACACCAAAGGGACACCAGAGGATGAGGGACCCCATCCCAGGTAAGTAGGGTAAATATGGGTATTATTGATATTTTTTTAAAGTGCCATTGGGGGCCAAACTAGGGACTCCTTGCATGGCACTGGGTACAATGGCCATGCCCAGGGGACACTGGTCCCTTGTGGTGGCCATTGGGGTGGTGGCCATGACTCATGTCTTTTCTAAGACAGGAGTCATATATTAGGACTTGTGCGCCTGGAAATGACGCAAGACTAGTTAGCAGCATTTTTTTTGCCATTACCAGCACAAACCGGTGGTCAACTTTTTGGTGCAAAATTGCGTTAGCGCAGTTTTGCACCAAAAAGTTTAAATGTACCCCTTAGTCTTTATGTTATGAGGTTCCTTTTAGTCCTAATTGCCACACTTGTTTATGCTGTTCAATACTAATATGCCCAACTCAATTCTGAGCTGCTGAACTGTCCCTTTCACAGCCTATATTCTGCACTGTCCTGATCCTGCTGTCTACAAATGTAGCGAGAAGATGAACGCTCTACTTGATGAAACTTTCCTGTCTGTTGTCTCATCAGGAGAGGTGTAAATTAAATATGGTTTCTTGTTTCCTTTTCAGCTTAGATAATTACACCAGCATATTTTTGTAGAGAATAACCCTAATTAGATGATTTTTCCAAATGATTCTTTGTCTTTTTTTTTGTTTTTTCCCACATGTGTTAGCCCATTCCCACACATGAAAGTCTGAATTCGTGTTGGAGTTAAGGATGGCCCAGCACTAAAAATTGATTGTTAAACTTGAATTTTGATGATTTACTATTGTCACCATTATCTGTTTTGAAACCTGAAATGAATGTGCATATTGTAGTTTTGCTAATGTATGTCATTCTTTTGGGGTATTTGACACTATTAATGTTTAGTAGACTTAGACTCTCGTTATGACATTGGCGGTAAATTCTGCTTACCGCCATGGTGACGGCTGCCAACATACCTCTTTAGTGCCGAATATCCGTTTGTCAAATTATGACACGCACACATCAATCCGACAGAATACAGCCACATATACAAATCCGTCAGCCCAAAGGCCAGTGCTATAGTGGCAGTACGAACACCCATTCCGTTACTCCAACAAAACAACGCCCAACATATCATGACCCATGAATCACCACGACGGACATCCAACAGTAGTAAACCATTGGCGGTACACACCGGCACGCTCAGAATGGACACCCAAATACAAAACTACACAACATAGGCCAATACCAAATACACACACCACACCTACCCACCCACAGCACTATTAAACACACACCCACATCACTCACAACCCTTTATGAATACAAATTATTGCCACCAGACTGACACCAAGACCACTGTGACAACTAAACACACACACCACATACACCCATACATCCCTCATGCACCCCATTACGCACACCCAACCACAGTACCTAACACCCACACACTTACACACACAACACCCATTTCCCCACAAAGGCACCCAAGTTTCACAGATGAGGAATTGAGGGTCTTAGTGGAGGAAATAGTCAGGGTAGAGCCACAGCTGTTTGGGGCACAGGTACAGCAAATATCCATTGCCAGGAAGATGGAGCTATGGAGGAGAATCGTGGACAGGGTGAATGCCGTGGAATAGCATCCAAAGAACAAGGGACGACATCAGGAAGAGGTGGAATGACCTATGAGAGAAGGTACGTTCTATAGCAGCAAGGCAACAGCTCGCCATACAGAGGACTGGCGGTGGACCCCCACCTCCTCCTCCACAGCTCACAGCATGGGAGAAGCAAGTCTTGGCATTACTGCATCCTGAGGGACTCACTGGAGTTGCTGGAGGACTGGACACCGGTGAGTCAACATTTACTACTTATAACCCCCCATACCTACATGCCATCTCACACCCTCACCCTCACTCCCATCACTCCACTCCATCCCACACAATGCACCTACACATATGACTAACCACAATGCCCAGCCCTGCATGCAATACCAATGAATGGACAGCCATTCCAGCCCTGTATGGACACCCATCAGTAAAGCATGCAAAGCATAGAGAATTAACAATCCCACAATACATCAACATGCACAAACCAAGGCGGTGGGGCAACAGCAATGATAGAGGGGAAGCTATGGATGTACAATATGTCACAGGCATGAAGCATAATACATCACTTACATCCCCGCAGGTGCTCCAGCCAATCTTAGCCGAGAGGAGGTGCCACGACAAACCATTCCCCCAAAAGAAGAAGCCCCCAGTGATGACAGTAACTCTGGATTTCAGGATCTGGATCAACAACCTGTCCCATCAGGGACCACTAGACAGTCGGTCACCCCAGACCACTCACAGCCCACCACAGAGCTACCCCATCAGTATCCACGTCAATCAGCAGTGTGCCCACCTGTACAGGGACCCCAGTCCACACTTCAGCCCCAAGACAATCAGGGACCAGGGGTCAGTGGTAGTGGGCACACAGTTCAGGGGACAGGGGCACAAGGGAACAGGGACACTGGGGGAACTTCTGTGCACCAGGGGGAGGACAGGCTCAGGGAACTGACTCTCCAGGAGACACTCACCAAGATCCTGGGTACCTACCAGCAATACCAGGACATGATGGGCCAGATCCTTGACAACATTCAGGAGAACAAGCGGCTGCAGGAGGAACAGAATCAGGAGATCAGGGAGGACTTGCAGGCCCTCAACACCACAAGGATCGCCATAGCAGGGGTGCTGGCAGACATGGCCAACATCATGAGGGAATGGACAGCACACCAGCGGGCCCCTACCACTAGCCAGTCTATTGACCCACCCACCACTTCCACTGAAGCTAGTGGGCAGGAGGCCCCACCACAGGACCCACAGGCCACCAGCAGCCCTCCCCCTGCAGAAGGTAAACCACCCAGTAAACATTAACTGCAACACAGACAGAAGCCAAAGACGCTTGCCAAGACCAAGACCACTGCCAGGAAATGAGACTCTCCTGATTGTCCCCCTTGTGTCCCACCCTGTCCACTTCGAACTGCCTTTGCTCCCCTTCCTATGGACCCTTGGACACTGCACCTGTGCTACAAACAGACTGGAACAATACCCTGGACTTTCCACTACCATCACCCCATTCCATTGCACTTTACCCTCATTTTTATAGCACTACAAAAAACACCCTTGAACACAACTTGACTGATAGTATTTTATGTGTTGAGAATGTGCATTCAGGGAAACAGTCACATCCGGTGCTAACGATATGAACACTGTGATAGCATACAATTACTGACCTGTAACTGTGTGTAGTAATCACATCATAACACTGTTGTCATATCACCAACATCTGCAAAATGACAAGCCATAGGTGACAGTAAGTTGAGATGCAAAGGAAGTGAATGCCATTCTGCTACAGTCACACAGATAAAATCAATAGTCAGAGCAATGATCAGGTCCACTGACTGAACTGTGTGTCATTGGAAGTATTGATGTATAAGTGATTCACTGTTGTCCACATCCTCATCCTCTGCCTCTTCATTCTCATTGTCCTCAGGGTCCACTGCTGCCACAGGGGCATCTCCAGTCTCCTCCTCCTGCAGAAAAGGTACATGTCATCTGAGGGCCAGGTTGTGCTACATGCATCATGCCACTACTATCTGGCAGACCTTCCCAGGTGAGTAGTACAGGGATCCACCGGTCAGATGGAAGCACCTGAACCTGGCCTTCAGGAGGCCGAAGGTCCTTTCAATTATTCTTCTGGTTCACCCATGTGCCTCATTATAATGGTTCTCAGCCCCTGTCCTTGCATTCCTCACAGGGGTCAGGAGCCACAATAGGTTTGGGTAGCCAGAGCCACCTGCAAATATTGAGGGACAAACATTAGCCTTACACAATGCTATGGGGATAACACCCGAAGGCATACACTGACATACAGTGGCTGGGGACTCTGGCTCACCTATTAGCCACACCCTGTGCCTTTGTAGTTGGGCCATGGATACTTGACAGTGACATGAGAAATGTACTGGTCTGCCAGGCACACCATTTGCACATTCATTGAGTAGAAACTCTTCCTATTCCTGAACACCTGCTCATTTCTGGGGTGGGTGGGGGTGAACACAATATGTGTTCAGTCAATCACCCCAATAATATTGGGGATATGCCCCATTGCATAGACTCCTGCCTTCACAGTGGCCACATCTTCCACCTGGAGGAAAACAATGTAGCTGCACATGTGTTTCACAGTGCAGACAAAACCCTTGCCAGCTTGATTGAGAACATTAGCTGTGACATTCCTGCTGCCAAGCCCACTGTCACTTGGAAAGAACCAGTTGCCAGGAAATGGAGCACTGATAGCACTTGCACAAGAGGGTGGATCTCAGTGGGATGACGGATGTGTCAGAGTCACCAGATCCTCGGGGTCTGCGCACGTTCCCAACACGTTTACCACAAGACAGCTCCAATACTCTGATTAGAATGTCACAGAGTCTAAGAGAGTACAAGTGGGGAGAAGGGGATTAGGTAGGGAACAGCTGGGAAGGAGACCTGTAGGAAGCAAAAGGTTAAAACACACATTATCAAGATTATATCATATTAATCATTACTAGACTATGATTCTAAGCATTGTCATACTGTAACCATGGATAACTTAAGCATGGACTAAAATAACTAGGCCTCAAGACGCCTGGTTACCTGTGAAGGAATCAAGAAGGATTAATACAACTTTTCAATAAACCTCTCAATGAAATGTTACACATGGACTAGAAACATAAGAACCTTCTAGAATTATGTTTTCAAAATCAAGCATAGTCTTTTGCATGAGGACAAGGAAATAATCTGAATGTTTTCTGTAACACTATAGGAGTTGTATTTCAGGGACTTATTATGCACATATAATGTAACATCTAGAATTCTAGCACTTAGCTTGTAAAATGCAGAAACATGAATTGCGCACATTGCGGATTTCCACAAGAGCATGTAAATGCCATGAAATGGTTGTGCACAAGGAACATCATGAGTTAAACACAAGAAATGAATGCGCGTCTTGCCAATTCGAATGCCACCATGTGAATGCCATGAAATGGTAGCGCACAGTGAACATCATGAGTTAAGCACAAGAAATGAATCGCGCGTCTTGCCGATTCGAATGCCACCATGTGAATGCCATGAAATGGTAGCGCACAATGAATAACATGAGTTAAGCACAAGAAATGAATCGCGCGTCTTGCCGATTCGAATGCCACCATGTGAATGCCATGAAATGGTAGCTAAGAATGAATAACATGAATTAAGCACTAGAAATGAATCGCATGTCTTGCCGATTTGAATGCTACCTTGTAAATGCCATGAAATGGTAGCGCACAATGAATAACATGAATTAAACACAATAAATTAATCGCGCGTCTTGCCGATTCGAATGCTACCTTGTAAATGCCATGAAATGGTAGCGCACAATGAATAGCAAGAGTTGCACACAAACAAAGAATTGCTCATCTTGCCGATTCGAGTATCAGCATGTAAATGCCATGAAAAACCAAGTGCATATTCACACGCACAAGAGTAAAATTGTTTATAATGCAAAATTAGGCTCAAGAACTCGAAAGCTTTTGAGAGTAGGATCGGGGACCCAGCCCGACTTCCGTCTTACCGCCCTGATCAAGGATCACCAACAAAGTGCAGGGCCTTGAAGATCAAAGTAGGCCTCAGGAAGTTGCTGCTGCTCTGCACCGGGACCTCTGAATGGTGAGCATGTTGAGCTGAGCTGGCTCCCTCACATAGAGTCTTGGCCCAGCCCACAACCACACCCAGTCGTGCTGCAGGGGAAGCTTCTAGAGGCCCTGGAAAGGGACCACACCCTGACACACTCTGAAAGCCTGCAGCAATACATTGCAAATGAACAGTATTTATAAGCACCTTGAATATAAGTCTTAAGGATTAAACTCTGCAATGCAAAAAGTTAAATAACAGCACATCAGCATAATGCATGAATTACGTTATCTTGGAAGTGCTTTGCATCCAAGTCGCCCGTAGAGCGCGCACTCCCCTGATGTTGACAGGATGGCTAATATCAGGTCAGGCTCCAATTGGGCACACAGCTCTGTGATTGTGGCCCTGCCCAGTCTATAGGTGAGTGGAATGTGCCTGTCCTCCAATGTAGCCAACTCCACAAGGGGTCTGTGAAAGGGGGTTTGTCTCCTCCTCCTATTCATCCGCAGCGGTAGGTATCTAAGGTATCTAAGGGATACAAGAGTGAGTAGAACCACAACCTCACTATACATACAACATTAATGTGATGGGACAGTAGGAATGGCAATGTATGTGCAATTTTAGGCAATGACGCAGTTATGGTTTATCTGTTAGTTGCTCGCCACCTTGAAATGGCGACCTCCTGTCTTGTATCTTGGGACAGGTAGAAGTGAGGTAACTCCTCTGACATTGGGCATCGTAGCGGAAGGCGGTCTTGTACCGCCGTGCAATTCCTCATTGGCTAATATGGGGTTCTATGGAGTACAGTGGCCAATGTGGACCAGCGCCGGTGGTGACGGTGTACACCGCAATGGACGTGACAACCATTTTTTATCTAAATCCTCACTTGACTCCTAACTTTCTACAGGAAAACACCTACACTGTGTGTGCTGCTGTGACCTGTATCTGGAACCTACCATGGCTCGTGTGACCGGGAAATTGCCCCTGCCTTCACTTCGTAGGAGATGGAGCGTCTGGTGGATGGGCCTCCAGACCAACAGGTGAGCACAACCTGGGCATGATTCATGTGGGAAGGATGCATTGAGATACGTGTGCAAGCATTGTGTCATCAGGAGGGATGTCTAGTGGTAGTGTACATGGTGGGCACTGGACGATATGTGTGCCAATGGTGATGGAAACGGGATTGGTGGGCCATATGTGTCACAGGCTGATTTGTATGTGTAAAGGTGTCCTCCTGTCTGCATTCCCTCTGCAGGTCATTGCACATCAAAAGAAGGGATTGTGGCATGCCATCGCCAAGGAGGTGCGGACTCTGGGGGTCTACAGGAGGGGGAGCACCCACTGCAGGAAATGGTGGGAGGACCCGAGATGCTGGGCATGGAGTACTGCGGACGCCCGGCTGGGATGGCCTCCCAACGAGAAAGGTTTGCCCGTCGGAACCTGACCCCACTGATGGCCCGCATACCGGGGTGGCCTACACAGAGCTGGCTGGGTGCTTGAGAGCATCACAGCAGCCACAAGGGGGTGAGTACAATGGGCGTTACTACAATAATTGATAGGTGGCATGGAATCCGGGTGGTGGATGTGAGTTAGTGGGTGCCCCTTAATGCCAGGCCAGACATTGCAGCGTGATCTAGCTTAAGTGTAATGGGTGTATATCAAATGCAGGTATCCAAGCTCGTTTGCCTTCCATGTCAGTCAGGGTCCCAGGAGGTATGCATTTGGCGGTGTTTGGCCCTCATCTTGCTGTGGCATCTAGCCAAATTAATGCCAGTGCAATGCATAGTGCTCAATCCTCATCTCTGTGTGTGATGGTGCTGTGTATGCCAACTGTGGTGTTGGTGCTGTAATTGACCCAGTGTTCCCTTTCTCTCTCTCCCCTTCTTTCTTTTGTCATCCTGTCTGTTGGACTTTTGCTTATGCAGGGTCATCCCCAGTCTTTTTTGCCTCCTGCCTCCTATTTTTTTCTGACATGTTGCTGTTGGCTTTTCAACTCTGGGCACTTTACCACTGCTAACCAGTGCTAAAGTGCATATGCTCTCCTGTTTAAATTGTATGTAAGTGGTTTATCCATGATTGGCATATTTGATTTACTAGTAAGTCCCTAGTAAGGTGCACTAGAGGTGCCAGGGCCTGTAAATCAAATGCTACTAGTGGGCCTGCAGCACTGGTTGTGCCACCCACATAAGTAGCTCTGTAATCATGTCTCAGACCTGCCACTGCAGTGTCTGTATGTGTATTCTTACACTGTAAATTCGACTTGACAAGTGTACCCACTTGCCAGGCCTAAACCTTCCCTTTTCTTACATGTAAGGCACCCCTAAGGTAGGCCCTAGGTAGCCCCAAGGGCAGGGTGCAGTGTATGGATAAGGTAGGACATATAGTAATGTGGTTTATATGTCCTGACAGTGAAATACTGCCAATTTCGTTTTCACTGTTGCAAGGTCTGTCTCTCTCTCATAGGATAATATGGGGGCTACCTTTAAATATGATTAAAGTGTAGATTCCCCTAGAGAGTAGATGGACATGTGGAGTTTGGGACCCCTGAACTCACAATTTAAAAATACATCTTTTAGTAAAGTTGATTTTGAGATTGTGCGTTTGGAAATGCCACTTTTAGAAAGTGAGCATTTTCTTGCTTAAACCATTCTGTGACTCTGCCTGGTTTGTGGATTCCCTGTCTGGGTCAGTTTGACAGTTGGGTTGTTTTTCACCTCACACCAGACAGTGACACAAAGGGAGCTGGGGTGTGATCTGCATTTCCTGATTAGCCATCTCTGCTAGGAGGGAGGGGTGGAGTGGTCACTCTCATCTGAAAGGACTGTGCCTGCCTCTGACAATGCTGTCTCCAACCCCCTGGTGTGTGTCTGAGGCCTTGCCTGGGCAAGGCAGGATTTCACAAGAGGGTGTGAGTCCCCTTTGAAGAAAGGTGACTTCAAAGACTAAAATGGGTATAAGAAGGGCACCCAAACTTACAAACTTTAGAAACACTTCTGGAACCAAGAGGAACCTCTGCCTGGAGAAGAGCTGATCGCTGAGGAACAAGTGCTGCCCTGCCTGTGACTGTGCTTTGTGGAGCTTTCCTGCAGTGCTGCTTCTGCCTGAGTAAGAGGGCAAAGACTGGACTTTGTGTGCCTTCCATCTTGAAGAAGAAATCTCCAAGGGCTTGATGTAGAGCTTGCCTCCTGTTGTTGAAGTCTCAGGGATAGCAAAGACTTCTTCCTGCCAGCACCTGGAGTCTCTGGAGAGACCCCTACTCTGCTCTGTGGTGCCCTTCCAGTTCCTGGGACCCTGAAAGGAGAGGCTGGCAGCCTAAGGACAAAAATACACGCACCGAGCGCCGTGCGGAGAAAAGATCGACGCGAATCCGATCGCGGCTGAGAAAACGACGCGACGCCGGCTCCGCAGCTGAGAAACGACGCCGCAGGAAACGCGACCGGAGAATCGACGCCCGGAGCAGGAGAAACGACGCGCAGCATCGCTGACGAAGGCTGAGAGATCGCAACCAGCGCCGCGGGACTTTCGGACCGTCGCGTGGCTGGCTTTTTCGACGCGCCTCGCCGTGCCGAGCTGTTTTCGACACATATACCCGTGCAGGGTTATTTTCGACGCACACCTCCCGTGCGGGGTTATTTTTGCCGCAAACCAGGTACATTTACACGCTAGCAGCGCTAGTGTGTTGTTACAACTACCTAAAGACTCTTTTTATTTTAAACCTTTTAAAAATCATAACTTGACTTGTGTATGTTGGATTCTTGTCATTTTGGTCTTGTTTTGTCTAGATAAATATTTCCTATTTTTCTAAACTGGTGTTGTGTCATTTTGTAGAGTTTTCATTAAGTTACTGTGTGTGTTGGTACAAATACTTTACGCCCAGCACTCTGAGGTTAAGCCTACTGCTCTGCCAAGCTACCAAGGGGGTAAGCAGGGGTTAGCTGAGGGTGATTCTCTTTTATCCTAACTAGAGTGAGGGTCCTTGCTTGAACAGGGGGTAACCTGACTGTCAACCAAAGACCCCATTTCTAACATTGGTGACCAGCGGTCGGGATTGGACTTGTATTTGTACTTGACATACAGTAATTGAGTGTACACTACTGTTTTGAGTTCAGACCACTACGTGACCACATACTACTTGTCTTGTGATTCTGCTTTTTGTTCTCTGATGTCCTCCTGGAAGTATTGCTAATATTTTTGGACTTTGTTTTTTTTGGTTGTGAAGCCTTGGCAGAATGGAAGTCAATTTCTGGCACCTATTTATGTATAAAAAGTGGCAGCTTAAAGCATTCTGCATGGAAAGGGGACTGGCTGTGAACAGGAAATCCAGAAGGGAGGATCTTGAGTCAGCCCTGTTTCAGTATGAATTGAAACGTTGTCAGGCAACACCACCAAATGAGTCTGAGGAGGATAACTACTCTGAGGAGGAGGACTACTCCAAAGAGGAGGGCAGTGGCCCTGAGGAGGGAACAGAAAGAGATGATTGGCTCCTAGCTCTAATCCGGAGTCTGGAAGAGCTAGATGCAGAGCTTGAGAGGGCTGAGGAGAAGAGAGCCTTAGTCCTGGAAAAAGAAAGGATTGCAGCTCAAGAGCTGAGCTGTGAAGAGCTGAAGCTGGAGGCCATGAGGGCTGAGTCCAGTTCAGATGGTGGCAGCAAAAATCTTGTATCCAGTACTGCTGAAGAAGTGCACATGCCCAGGGAGGTGGTGCCCTACTTGAAGGAGGGAGTTAACACACGCCAGGAGGTTCAGGGGTATGAGGTAGCTCCAGTGATGCACAGGGTCTCTGAGGTGGATTGGGGAACTGGCATGGGGAGTCATATTCCTACTGGTGGGAGGGACACTCTACTGACTCTAGGTGAGAGTGACAGGGAGAGGGGTTCCCCCCAGGTAGAAGTCCTGGTTATGGAGTGTGAAAACATCCCAGAAGAGTGTGGGTTGAGTGTCAGGGACAGTCAGGTACTGTCTCACCAGTCTCAGGAGGGTGATGTGGGGTGCTTTTTCAAAGCAGAGTCACTGGATGGTTGGGTGAAGGGTACTTTGGTTAATTCATGTGAGGGGCTGAGTGATGTAATTGCTGGAGAGCATATGTCTAGTCCTTATTTTCCAGAGCTATGCCAACACTAGGTGGAGTGTGAGTTCTCTGACCCCAGGGAGCTTACAATGGAGGCAGACTTCTGGGTGAGTACCAGAGAGTTTGAAGAGGCATTTGGGGGTGCTCCTGAGAGGAGTGGTCTAGGTAGTTCCCAACCAAGTGGGGTAGGGAAGGATTGTAGTGTCCCAGGTAGGTCCCAGTGTAGTGGGATGGGTGAGGGACCCCATGTCCAGTCTCAGAGGAGAGGGAATGGGGATGGGTTGAGGCCCAAGGTGCCCGAGATCCGGTCCCAGGTCCTGGAGGGTTCCCTGCGGGAACCCCAGGAGGGGAGCCTAGCCTGTACCATAGGGCCATCTGTTGAGGGAGACCCCACAGTGTCAGGAGAACTTGGGGGGGCGGCTGTAGCCAGCGTCCCACCAGTTCTGGTGTCTGGCAGTACCACTCCTAGTGAGGGGTTGCAGAAGTCCAGACAGAGGGTTGAGAGGGGGTTGCGGACCCCAGTGGAGAACCTGGAGGGTCAGGGGTCAGCTCTGAGTGCAGAGCCCCCCAGGAATGACCTTGGTGAGACCATTTCTGGGCTGGGGGGAATCCAGACTCTGTCAGATGGGCAGAGGTCAGGAGACCTGCGCCAGCCAGACTCTTGTATGGCCCTTGGGGAAAGTGTTTCCCTTGTGGGGGGTAGGTGTGCCCCCCAGGAAGTCCTGGTGCGCCAGGCAATGGTTCAACCGCAGGGTGGTGACTCTGGGTTGAATGATCAGGTTCAGGGGGTAAACTCTGACCTGATGGGGGGTAAGTGTGCTCCCAAGGAAGTCCTGGTGTGCCAGGCAGTGGTTCAACCGCAGGGTGGTGACCCTGGGTTGGATGACCAGGTTCAGAGGGTAAACTCTGACCTGGTAGGGGGTAGGTATGCCCCCCAGGAAGTCCTGGTTTGCCAGGCAGTGAACCAGTCTGTGGGTACAGACCCTGGATTGGGAGGCCAGGTTAAGGGTGTCCCCCCTGACCTGGAGGAAGGGGCTACTGCTAACAGTGCCCCTACCATGTTGTCTTCTGGGGGGGCCACTCCTAGTTGGGTGGTTCAGGACCCCAGAAGAGAGGGCAGGGGGAGGGAAGCCTCACCCCTGGCCCTGGTCCAACCTGAAGGTACAGACCCCAGGTTGGAGGATCAGTTACAGGTTAACATCCCTGCACTGATGGAAGAATTGTGCAGGACTGCTTCTACAAGCACCCTGACAGTTTTTGACTCTGGGGGTGCCGCTTCTGCAGGGAGGGTACAGAGCCCCAGAGGGGAGGACCAGGGTCAGGTTAACATCCCTGACCTGGCGGAAGAGAGAGTGGTCAAAGGGTGCCAGGCACCTGGGGCTACCACCCCCCACTCTCCACAGTCACAGTGGTTAGAGAGGCCTGAGGTCGGGCTCTCATCCCTGACAGTTGTCTGGGGCCACTGTGGCTTGCTGTCCTGGTGGACAGAGTTGCCCCTGGGGGGGGGAGGACGAGAGTCACACCCCGGGGGTGGAGTGGGCAACACCACTGTGTTGGCCCTGGTGGTACTATCTGCCCATTGCAATGCATCTGTGAGCAAAGTAAAGTTAGGTGTTGCACAGATGGTGTCTGTAGATGTGGAGAAGGGTTCCCCATGGGTTAGCTTAGTGGGCCCTGAGAGTATGGACAGAGGGATCCAACTGGAGTCAGGAAGGCGTAGAACTGGAACATGCCCCTGCTGTTGTGGGCCTGGGTCCCTGTTCTATCGCCCCAATCAGGGAAGTACATCAAGGTATTGATTGTTCTCCCCTGGCTTTAGGCTGGTAGGGGGTCGTGTTGGACTTTTGCTTATGCAGGGTCATCCCCAGTCTTTTTTGCCTCCTGCCTCCTATTTTTTTCTGACATGTTGCTGTTGGCTTTTCAACTCTGGGCACTTTACCACTGCTAACCAGTGCTAAAGTGCATATGCTCTCCTGTTTAAATTGTATGTAAGTGGTTTATCCATGATTGGCATATTTGATTTACTAGTAAGTCCCTAGTAAGGTGCACTAGAGGTGCCAGGGCCTGTAAATCAAATGCTACTAGTGGGCCTGCAGCACTGGTTGTGCCACCCACATAAGTAGCTCTGTAATCATGTCTCAGACCTGCCACTGCAGTGTCTGTATGTGTATTCTTACACTGTAAATTCGACTTGACAAGTGTACCCACTTGCCAGGCCTAAACCTTCCCTTTTCTTACATGTAAGGCACCCCTAAGGTAGGCCCTAGGTAGCCCCAAGGGCAGGGTGCAGTGTATGGATAAGGTAGGACATATAGTAATGTGGTTTATATGTCCTGACAGTGAAATACTGCCAATTTCGTTTTCACTGTTGCAAGGTCTGTCTCTCTCTCATAGGATAATATGGGGGCTACCTTTAAATATGATTAAAGTGTAGATTCCCCTAGAGAGTAGATGGACATGTGGAGTTTGGGACCCCTGAACTCACAATTTAAAAATACATCTTTTAGTAAAGTTGATTTTGAGATTGTGCGTTTGGAAATGCCACTTTTAGAAAGTGAGCATTTTCTTGCTTAAACCATTCTGTGACTCTGCCTGGTTTGTGGATTCCCTGTCTGGGTCAGTTTGACAGTTGGGTTGTTTTTCACCTCACACCAGACAGTGACACAAAGGGAGCTGGGGTGTGATCTGCATTTCCTGATTAGCCATCTCTGCTAGGAGGGAGGGGTGGAGTGGTCACTCTCATCTGAAAGGACTGTGCCTGCCTCTGACAATGCTGTCTCCAACCCCCTGGTGTGTGTCTGAGGCCTTGCCTGGGCAAGGCAGGATTTCACAAGAGGGTGTGAGTCCCCTTTGAAGAAAGGTGACTTCAAAGACTAAAATGGGTATAAGAAGGGCACCCAAACTTACAAACTTTAGAAACACTTCTGGAACCAAGAGGAACCTCTGCCTGGAGAAGAGCTGATCGCTGAGGAACAAGTGCTGCCCTGCCTGTGACTGTGCTTTGTGGAGCTTTCCTGCAGTGCTGCTTCTGCCTGAGTAAGAGGGCAAAGACTGGACTTTGTGTGCCTTCCATCTTGAAGAAGAAATCTCCAAGGGCTTGATGTAGAGCTTGCCTCCTGTTGTTGAAGTCTCAGGGATAGCAAAGACTTCTTCCTGCCAGCACCTGGAGTCTCTGGAGAGACCCCTACTCTGCTCTGTGGTGCCCTTCCAGTTCCTGGGACCCTGAAAGGAGAGGCTGGCAGCCTAAGGACAAAAATACACGCACCGAGCGCCGTGCGGAGAAAAGATCGACGCGAATCCGATCGCGGCTGAGAAAACGACGCGACGCCGGCTCCGCAGCTGAGAAACGACGCCGCAGGAAACGCGACCGGAGAATCGACGCCCGGAGCAGGAGAAACGACGCGCAGCATCGCTGACGAAGGCTGAGAGATCGCAACCAGCGCCGCGGGACTTTCGGACCGTCGCGTGGCTGGCTTTTTCGACGCGCCTCGCCGTGCCGAGCTGTTTTCGACGCATATACCCGTGCAGGGTTATTTTCGACGCACACCTCCCGTGCGGGGTTATTTTTGCCGCAAACCAGGTACATTTACACGCTAGCAGCGCTAGTGTGTTGTTACAACTACCTAAAGACTCTTTTTATTTTAAACCTTTTAAAAATCATAACTTGACTTGTGTATGTTGGATTCTTGTCGTTTTGGTCTTGTTTTGTCTAGATAAATATTTCCTATTTTTCTAAACTGGTGTTGTGTCATTTTGTAGTGTTTTCATTAAGTTACTGTGTGTGTTGGTACAAATACTTTACGCCCAGCACTCTGAGGTTAAGCCTACTGCTCTGCCAAGCTACCAAGGGGGTAAGCAGGGGTTAGCTGAGGGTGATTCTCTTTTATCCTAACTAGAGTGAGGGTCCTTGCTTGAACAGGGGGTAACCTGACTGTCAACCAAAGACCCCATTTCTAACACTGTCCATGTGTACATTAGCATCATCTGGCAGAGGAGCAGGGGCACCGGTGACAGAGAGAGCTGCATCCCACAGCACCCAGGAGGCAGAGTCCACCGACTCCGAGGGAACCAATGGGACAGAGGGTGAGGGCAGCACCACGGCGGAGACCGGAGGTGACAACACAGACTCAGATACCTCCTCTGATGGAATCTCCCTGGTGGTGGCGGACACCTCTGTGACCACCCCAGCTGCAGGTACAGCCGCCACCCCCGTACCAACACCGCCCTTCCAGTAGCAATTTGTAGTTTGTAATTCAAGTCCTGTGAGTCTGTTAGGAAGAGACTTGCTCTGTAAAATAAAACATTCCGTCACTTGTACTTATGAAGGGATAGCACTTTAACCAAATAGTGATAATGAAACTTCCAGTCAAATTGATGAGATGTATCCTCTCATTACACTGTTTCATGCCGTGACAATCAGAGACCTGCCTGATGAATTACAAGACACAGTAACGCTGAAAGTTTGAGATCTCTCCGGTAAAGATATTAGACTCGTACGAGGTATTGAACCAGTCAAAGTGACTGTAAAACCAAATGCAGTCTTTCCCAAAACGCCACAGTATTACATGACCCCAGAAGTAATTAGAGGAATTACTCCAATAATTACAGACTTTGTTGAGCATGGAGTTTTCAAAGAAGTGATGGGTAACCCGTATAATTCCCCTATTATGGCATTATGAAATCCAAGTGGGAAATACCGCATAGTCCAGGATTTGAGAAGGTGAACAAAATTGGAGTATCCTGTAGTGTACTTTTGTCCTGTGGTGCCAAATCCAGCAGCAATTTTATTCCAGATTCCATGTGAAATAGAGTGGTTTTCCATTATTGACTTGTCACAGAGATTCTTCTTGGTGCCCTTACACAAGAATAGTCAATTCCTTTCATCATTCAGATTTGGCAACCATATGTTTTCATGGTGCCGTACTCCCCAGGGGTATTCATAATCTCCATCCATTTGAATCAGGTTTTGAAGAAGAACTTAAAGTCTTTAAACATGCCATTTCAGTCTGTTTTAGTGCAACATTGATGACCTGATGGTTGCATCTAATACACGAGAAGCTTGATCACAAGATACCATAGTGTTGTTAAATCATTTGGGTGAAAATGAACATAAGGTTTCCCCTACCTAATTACGGTACTGCCAGAAGAAAGTATAGTATTTGGGTTCCCAAATTGAGAAAGATGCAATGAAAGTGTCCCGAGAGAGAGTTATGGCCTTATGCAGATGAATCCCCCAGTTAGACAGAGAGATGTCAGAATGTTTTTGTGCATGGTGAGCTATTGTCGCCAATGGATCCCACATTTTTCAGTCATTTTCAAACCACTACAGAAGCTTACATGCAAAGAAGTTACAGGCCCTGTTCCCTTTATTGAAGAATGTATGAAAGCTTCCTCTGAGTTGAGAGAGAGTTTCTGTAGAGCCCCAGCTTTGGCAATACCTGATTACATAAAAAACTTGTCAGTGTTTTGTCATGTACCTGATGGTTCTGCTCTTTCAGTTTTGACCCAGTTGCATGACAGAATGGACAGACCTGTGGCATATATTTCCGACCCATTGGATCCTGTCACTGCTGCTTTGCCCAGCTGTTTAAAAGCTGTGGCTGCTGCTGGTGTAAGCATAGTTCAATGTGAAGGCATTGTGATGGGACACCCTTCAACTGTTTACTACATTCAGTTTAGGTCCTTTTAACATGAACAAAGACTCAATATTTGACCAGTGCCTGGCTCACCCGCTATGAATTACGGGTTCTTGGTTCCGCAAATGTGACGATCAAGAGGTGTTCTGTGCTAAACCCAGCTACATTGTTACCAGGTAATGTTAATGGTTCAAATGATGCTAATGAAATGGAAGATAACTGCCTCAATGTCACTGAACTGTGAAGGAAGCCCAGATCTGATATTCAGGATACTCCTTTAGAAAAGTATGATCAAGTTGTATTTGTTGATTGCTCCCGTTTAAGAGACAATGAAGGTACTCTGAGATTTGGTTAAGCAGTTTGCATGCTCTCAGGAGTAGTCAAAGCTTCATGGCTTCAAGGAGTCGTTTCTGTCCAAGAAGCTGAATTGGTTGCTTTTACAAAAGCATGCTGTATAGGTGAGCAGCTCAAAGTGACAATATTCACAGATCAAAATGGATTTGGTGTAGTTCACGACTTTGGGCAGTTAAGGCACAAGCAAGTTTTTATTACCTCTTCAGGATCACCCAATTGACCCATTTGAAATGGTGAGAAAATGCACAGTTTGTTGAATTGGTGAGACAAATCAAAGTTTCCTTATGTCAGTTGTTGATACCTGAGATGAAATCAAGAGGTAGCAGGAAAAGGCAACAGAGGAAGAACACTAAGGTTGCACTAGAGCAGGTTGTGTACAAAGGGAGAAAGTTGATGTCTGGATTTCAAATGAAGGGAAAGTTGTGTTGCCTGATTGTTTGTTGACCTCTATGGCAAGATATAACCGTGGTCAGGTTTATCTCAGCAGAGGTGTGATGATTCGCACATGCAAACAGACATGGTACAACCCCACATTTAAGTTGATTTCAGAAGCAGTATGTCACAGATGTGCTTCGTTTCAACAAATTAATGTAAGCGTTGCGGTCGCACCGCCGGGACAGGCTGTTTACCGCCATGGCTGTCCCGGCGGTTTTAATCCTTCCAGGGGATTACGAGTCCCCTTCCCGCCAGCCTTTCCATGGTGGTAGAGACCACCATGGAAAGGCTGGCGGGAAGGGGAGTAGCGGGGCCCCTGGGGGCCCATGCACTGCCCATGCACTTGGCATGGGCAATGCAGGGGCCCCAGGCACAGCCCCACACTGCTTTTCATTGTCTGCACAGCAGACAGTGAAAAGCAGGACAGGTGCAGCTGCACCTGTCGCACGGCCGCAACACCGCCGGCTCCATTAGGAGCCGGCTCCCATGTTGAGGCCGACATCCCCGCTAGGACGGCGGGCGGAAACTCTGTTTCCACCCGCAGGCCCAGCGGGATGTCAAAATGGGCACAGCGGGTAAACCTTCTGCTTTGAGTTTGCTGTTGTCTGCCGAAGCCTGTGAGTTCTCCTTGGGTGTTCATGCTGTCACCTCCTGTCCCTCTCAAAGTCTACCGACATATTAAGTCTTTATGTTATGAGTTTTCTTTTAGTCCTAATTGCCCCATTTGCTTATGCTATTCAATACTAATATGCCCAACTCAATTGTGAACTGCTAACATGACCTATGTGCAGCCCATGTTCTACACTGTTTTGATACTTGATTGAACTTTCCTGTCTGCTGTCCCATGAGGAGTGGTATAAATTAAATGTGGTTTCTTGTTTCCTTTTCAGGTTAGATAATTACACCAGCATATTTTATAGAGAGTAACCCTAGTTAGAATATTTTTAGAAAATATGTTTGTCTCTTATTATGTTTTTGCCCATATGTAAAAGCCCATTGCCACACATCCAAGTCCAAATTTGTGTTAGAGATAGGGATGGCCCAAACTAATTGTTAAACTAAATTTTTTATGATTTACTGATGTCACCATCATCTGCTTTGAAATCTGAAATTAGTGTGCTAATTTATGTCATTCTTTTGGAGTGTTTAACAGGATTGATGTCTAATAGACTTAAGGCCTAATTACGACTTTGGCGGAGGGGATTACTCCGTTCCAAATGTGACGGATATCCCGCCCACCGTATTACGAGTTCCATAGGATATAATGGACTCGTAATTCGGTGGGTGGGATATCCGTCACATTTGGGACGGAGTAATCCCCTCCGCCGAAGTCATAATCAGGCCCTTAATCTCTTTAGATGTTTTGGTCAGCCTATGTTTTTATGTATGTTTATAACTTTGTTTTGCGCACCATATACATTACACTGATTTTAGGATTGTAATAAAGCTTTGAATCTTTGTTCAGTTTGGAGTCTGATTTAATGTTTAAATTGGATATGGTATCTAGAATTGTTTTTGGTTTCTATGTTATTGATTTGTGTTGGATGACTCCTCACTGAGTCCAAAGATCCAGTCAACATGTAGTGGTGGGATAAGGTAGTTTGTCTCACCAGAGTGCTTGTGGTTTCTGAACCTGAGGTAGGAAGAAGACCTCCACGGGCACTCCAGCGCTAGAGCATGACACTCTAGTGACTTCTCAGAGGAGTCATGGTGGACAAATTATTTCCTTTTCTCTCATCATCAATGAGTCTTATTCACACACACACACACACTCATACACAGGCAAAGAAGGAGATGCAGGATATTTTTAATAGATTTATTGAAAAGACTGCAATCTACTATAAAATACATGAGGCAAAAATAATGAGGATAAAGCTACATAATAACATTAGGATTGTGAAAATCAGTGATGAAAATATAAACAATCCCTAGCATATTGCAATGAACATGGATAAATAGTTCCTATTAAATGCCTAATATCTAGCCTAGAGCGAGAGGAAGGCAGTGTTAGGCTAATCTGTCCTTTCTGAGTCTATGAGAGACGCACCCACCCCTGTTACCTTGGCCCAAGGGTCTGCCCTTCATCTCCTGAGCTAGCTGTAGAGACAAGGCTGAGGATGACTGCAAAATGAAGTGAACTGCATAGATGGAAATTCCAGCCTGAAGGACCCCTCTAATGAGCTTAGGCCCATGAACATGTGCCTAAGTGTTAAATTGTTTACACAGTCTTGTGGTGGCAATACCATACATTATCGTGTGCCGTTCTCATTCTGTTCTTGTCAACCCTGGGGCAAGGAACACGATGAAAAAAATGTCTTACATAACAATAATTATAACGTGTTAGCTAAATGACAACCTGACGAGGAAGATAAAACACAACCACCAAAAGCAGGCTATTCTAAAATGATTAAAAATAAATAAATAAAAACAGAGCATGCTATTTAAGTAAAAGGGCACAGGCCGCAGGGCTCAGCTAAGCTAAAATATATGTGCCCAAACAAGACTTAAATGGACCCACAACACCATCCTCATTGCTGAAACACGAGTGGCAAGTCCAAACTTAAAGCCTAAGATTGATCCAAACTAAACATATCGAAATCAAATCTAGGAGAGATAAAAAAAATTACTAAGTCAACAAGCAAAGCAGGCTAATAGACAGACAGAATTGAAAGGCGATTCAAAGTCATATTTTAGAATTAAAAAAATGGTAATGGTCAAATATTAACAATAATTATGATCTCGCAGAAAATCACTGATGTCATCAATGGAGATTGAGCCAAAAAGGTCTTTAGTAGGGGATAGGTTGGCCAACTCATTAGCAGAAGGATCCATGGAGCAGAAATGTGCAGAAGTCCCAATAGCAGAATGAACTGCGAGGGCAACACTCTCCATTGTGCCAGATGTTGCCTGAGCCAGCAATTTCATAAGTAGCAGCTGATACAATGCCTCATGTATCAACCTCAGTCTCAATGAGCATGTCTGTGAATGAACCCTCATCAAGAACATTAACAGATCCTTGTCCAAAGAAAGCATGGGCTCCATGACAGGACACACCTTTGGTGAACATTCAAAGAAGCACCACATGCAAAAGAAAACCAGTTGCACACACATTAGAACTGGTCATAATGATAATGACCAATTCAGCTCCAGCTTCTCAATCAAAGAAACTCTGAAATACTGAATCATGCGATCCCAAAAAGGCTGGTGGTTGCTCCATTATTCCACTTAACTGAGAATGAACAGCACTGCGTATCAAAAATAGCAGCAGCAAAATACCACCAATCAGTGTCAAAGTTATAGGGAATCCACCAAAGACACTTGAAAAGAGTGAACGTATGGCTGAACATATGACTCCAAACACGGCTTGGTAGGTGCTGCCAAAACCAGAGCCAACAGCCTTAAAAAATGCACAGTCCCTTCAGTTTTACATGCGTTAAAAATCCTGCTGACCAATTCTCCAAACTGACCCACACTCTGACCTGTCAGGCGAGTCTGATGGGCACTGCCTGATGCCATATAGGCTAGCCCCACCCTCAATACATGAATTAGTGACCTTTATATACATTCTTGTTGAGAACAGAGATCGTTCAACTAAACCTGAGAATTCTTAAAGAAAGCCAACAGAAGTGGTTCAACAAGCCTCAAGCTATTATTTTAAGTAATCTTCCAGTGAAAGCTGTAAGTTCCTGAAAATCATGTTGGCATTAGATCACACACAGCACAGGACTTTGCCATGTGCATCATTGCCTTGATAATGTTAAGTCTACAATATATAGTAGAGCAACATAAACTAAACCACCAATTGTTAGGAGCGCAGCCAATGTAAGAGTCCAACTTTTGGGGCTCGCAGGAAGTCCCATTGAGATTTATTTTCAAAGTCCATTATGCCATTACTAATTTTGGTACATATTGTTACTAACGGAATAGAAAAATAAAAATAAACACTGAACTTGGCCTATGCCTTTCGATTTGCATCCAATCTTTGCCCATTTCATGAGTGATTTCAAGCAAAGCAATTGTAGAAACAACGAGAAACTTAATAATTTGGGAAGTATTCAGCTAATGATGCTCAGGTTGAGGGATAAGAAGGTTTGCTCTCATATTAGTCCGGCTCGTTGTTATTTTTAATTTAGGATATCAGGTTAAAGTAGCTTTAATTTACTCTAACAGTAAAGTGCTGAAAGGAAGAAAAGTTTAGACGAATCCCGCAGGGCGGGAGATATGAAGTTGTCATGGCTCCTGAAGACAATCGAATTCCTTTGAGTCACTGGATGTGTTATTTTACAATTTACTTTCTAATAGGGTAGTTGGATTGTTTTTATTGTTATTATTGTGCGCTGTGCTTGTGTGATTTTATGTGGACAAATCTGCTTCATTTGGCATCTGTCAGAAAGTAAACAATCCAATTTCTTCCAGTGACAGATTTTGCGAATTTGCAGAACATTTCAGGAAGCATCTGCTCTCCTCTTGCAAAAGCTTATTATTTACTGTTAGTGGTCGAGCCTGTTTGGTGCTTATATTGGTGACTATCAGTTAACATTACTTATTGTAACAACAGGTCTTTTGTCGCTTTTAATCTGGAGAGGAAACGAAACTGCCTTATTTTTCGTAGAACAGAATTGTAACAACCAAGCAAACTAGTTTGTCGCTGCTCATGATGCAACTTTCAGTTTAGAAATGATTCACAACTGAAATGTCTCAAGGGAGTCCATTCGATAAGGTGTTCGGTAGGTCATGTAGAAAGGGAACCACAAAGTGACGCGTGTCACTCAAATAATCCACTTTATTCATTTGGGCACACGAGCACATTAGAGGGAATGGCCTGTGGTAATTTTCTTTACATCCTTAAAGACGTTTGTTGGAAAATGGGTTATTGGTAGGGCAGGTAGGTACCTACACCTAGCAAGAAGCCACTAACCTCCACATAGGTACAGTTAGGTCTCAGTAAATTAATCCCAGCTCTACCCTTGGTAGCTTGGCATCGAGCGTCAAGGCTTAACTTAGGAGACAAAGTGTAAAGCATTCAAATATCACAAAACAGTAATTAAATAAAACACAGGAAACAGTTTAAAAATCCAAATCCAATTTATAAAAATAGCTTATATTTTTATCTTTAAAATGACACAAAAACGATTAAAATCGGTTCAGGGGAACCGGAGATATGAATTTTTAAAGTATTATTATTTTCTAGCGCTTAGAAACAAAAAGCGCCAATCGGGTCATCTGGTTGCACCAGGACCGGGGCAAAGTCAAACTTTCAGGCCGACCGCGATGGAGCCCTGCTCGGCTACAAGTCGCGGGAGGCCTCGGTTAAAAAGTTACCTTCTGACTTAGGCCCTCATTCTGACCTTGGCGGGCGGCGGAGGCCGCCCGCCAAAGTCCCGCCGTCAGATTACCGCGGTAATTCTGACTTTCCCGCTGGGCTGGCGGGCGGTCGCCTTCAGACCGCCCGCCAGCCCAGCGGGAAAGAGGCTTCCACGATGAAGCCGGCACGGAATCGAGCCGGCGGAGTGGAAGCTGTGCGACGGGTGCAGTTGCACCCGTCGCGTATTTCACTGTCTGCGCAGCAGACAGTGAAATACATGTAGGGGCCCTCTTACGGGGGCCCCTGCAATGCCCATGCCAGTGGCATGGGCACTGCAGGGGCCCCCAGGGGCCCCGCGACCCCCCCTTCCGCCATCCGGATCCCAGCGGTCGGACTGCCGGGATCTGGATGGCGGTAGGGGGGGTCGGAATCCCCGCGGCGGTGCAGCAAGCTGCGCCGCCGTGGAGGATTCAATGGGGCGGCGGTACACTGGTGGGAGCCCGCCAGTGGTGCCGGTCCGACCGCGGCTTTACCGCCGCGGTCGGAATCCCCATTGGAGCACCGCCGGCCTGTCGGCGGTGCTCCCGCGGTCCTCCGCCCTGGCGGTCAAAGACCGCCAGGGTCAGAATGAGGGCCTTAGTCTCTTTTTTGATGTTTTTCTTCCCCGGGACAACCCTGCCAGTTGAATCCGACCTCCTGGAGCCCTTGTCCGGATACGCGAAGTCGGTTTCCTCGGTGGTGATTTTTACCTTCGGACTTAGTCGTTTTTTCGAGATGAAAATCCTTCGACCGGGGTAAACCTGGATCTTGATCCGACGTCCATGGAGCCCTTCTCGGATACGATGGCTGGGAGGTCCCGGTCAACTTTTTACGTTCGGACTTAGTCTCTTTTTTGGATGTTTTTCTTTATCGGGACGAACCACGAAGTCTGGCCGGGTCGCGGTTGAGGCAAGCCGGCTAGAATTTCCGCGTCGGGTCGGTCACTTTATGGAGCTTTTTTTCAAAAATTCTCCAATCTTTTCCAAACTTCTGGGGCTTCACCCAGATGTTCTTTTAAGGTTCTTTTGGGGTCCACAGCTCACCCCAAGGGTCCAGAAGTTCTGTGATGGTCCTTGGGGGGTGTGGACTTCAACTCCCAGAATGCACCTGGCGCAAACTCCTTTTTGGCCACTGGACAGTGGTCAGCTGGTCGCTTTCTTCAGGAGTTGGTGCAGGGGACTCTGGTTAGCAATTTTTCACCTGTAGCAAACAGGGAGTCCCTCCTTGAACCAGTTGAAGCCAGGCAAAGTCCTTCTTGTGGTGAAGCCCAAGTGTGCAGCTGGTGCAGTCCTTCTGAGTGCAGGGTCCAGGTGCAGGCCAGGGGTCCAGCAGGACAGTCCTTCTTCTTCTTTAGTTCCTTTCTTGTTGAATTCTGGAGGGGATCTGGGGCGTGGGTGCAGGTCTGCCAGTTTTATCCTTGCTCCTGGGTGAAAAGCAGGGGGGCCCTGGTTCTCCAATCAGGGACAGGGTCGTCCCCCTGTGATGACCACTTCCTGGGAAGTGTGGCAAAAATCCATCCCAGAAGGCAACAGTCTCTAAAAATCCAAAATGGATGAATCTGATTTTTGGAGGAGAGATCTGGCTGAGCCCACCCACTGGTGTGGCTAAAAATCATAAACACACCCCTCTCCTGCCCTCTCCTAATCTAATCAAGTCTGGGGTTGCAGGATGTAGGGGTGTTGCTGGGTGCTCCAGATGTCCTTCTCTGCCTTTGAAGACCAGTTTGGCAGCCCTCCCCCTTCCTGCCTCACCATCTGCTGAGGGGAGATTCTCTCCCCCAAGCACATTCCTTTGTGTGAAGCCAGGCCACTTCACACCTCATTAAAGTAGCCTGGCAGAAGCTGCTGCAGGCTGACCAATCAGAGCACAGCAGCAAAAACAATGCAGAGCTGAAATTGGCAACTTTTTAGGTAAAGTCTAAACTTTTTACCTGTACTAGTTATATTAAATCCAACAACTGGAAGTTGTGGGATTTATTACAACAATCAATTTGATACCAAATTCTTGGTATGTAACATTTAAGGAGACTTTAAAATTTAAAATAAAGTCTGCCCATTCTAGCCTATGAAGGCCATTTACTTCAATGAGGGAAAAACGAATTTGGCTGTTTTTACCTCACCAGGGCTTATAAATCTATTTTTATAAAGTCCCTGCTTATAGTTACATGGCACCCAGCCCTAGGGGCACATAGGGCACACCTTAGGGGTGACTTATATGTAAAAATAAGGTAGTTTAAGACTTTGGAAGTACCTTTAATTCCAAAGTCGAATTTGCATATAACTTTAATTTAAAAGCAGCCAGCAAGGCAGGCTTGCTTTTAAAATGACACTGGGCACCTCAGCAATGCACCTAGGTGTGCACCACCTATGCTGTGGTCCCTAAACCTACATGCCCTACCATATACTAGGGACTTATAGGTAGGTTAACTTAGCCAATTATAATTAGCCTAATTTGCATATCCATTTTACACAGAGCACAGGCCCTGGGACTGGTTAGCAGTACCCAGGGCACCATCAGAGTCAGGAAAACACCAGCATAAAGTGGAAAATGGGGGCAAAAAGTTATGGGGCCTCTGCAATCAGCCCTAGTTTCTCACAACGTTCTAGGACTTGTTAAGCAGAAGTGTTCTTTTGCAAATCATCCTCAACCTTTTTAAAAAGAACCGGCTAATTAGTCCTCACTCACTTTATGTTTGTAAAGAAACACAGGGGCATATCTACAAGCCCCATGCACTGCCAGTGCGTACCTTTTTGTGACGCACTGTTAATGTATTGTGCAGACCGATATCTGCAAGACTACACAAAGCCACTTTGTGTGGCTTTTCATGACCTGGTAGATATGGTGTAAGGCAGCCCAGCGCAAGTCGATGCATTGCCTTAAACTGTGTCAGGGGGGCATGCCATGGGAATTGCAGTGGTTGTTCCCACGTGACACCCATGGGTTTAGACGCATTCCCTGATTTACACAAATCTGTGAACCTGGGAATGCATCACAACTATGAGCCTACCCTCTCCTCGTTGTTTCCTTCTGAAGCACACATAGAAAGAGGTGAACTCCTCTCTGCACAAAACAATCCTGCCAACAGTGCATGGTGCAGTTTTGCCTACATTGGCACTAGGCAGCAATATGTGCACCAGCACAGGGGGTTAGGACAATAATGTTCTGTATATTGTAAATCCAGCACATTTCTGTCCTTTAAAATAGGTGTCTGGCAGCGCAGCAAAAAGGCTTGCGGCACTGCCATACGCCAACTTAATTCATTACTTTTTAGCAATGGAGTAAAAACTATCACCTTTGTTGTCCTTCAGCCCGATCCTCTTTTACAATGACATATGTTGCTGTCTGGGTCATGCAAAACATATTTTAATAACATTTACAGTCATTTTGGCCCAGATTTACACAGTTCTTGAGCTGCGCAAATCAGCTCTAATCCTTAAGCCACGTTTACTTAGTGGCTAAGTGTTCATTTTGGGTGACTTTTCTAGGCTTGTTTGTTGCAGTGTTTGTTTTGTGTTACGTTGCCTCAAGGTTTTTCTCTGTGAAAGATGGGTCTTGTTGAGCAAAATCATCTCAAGTCCAACACAATGACATTTTCATATGACACACAGACTGACATTTGTGTCAGAGAGGAGGAGGTAATCAGTTTCTTTTGACTGAAGAAAGAAGGTTTTTTCCCTTACTATACAAAATTGGACCAAGTCTGCAATGCAAGACTTGTTGGTCACAGGTAATCCCGCCACATGTGAAGCTATTGTCAGTACTATATTTGTTGCCATATGGGACCTTCCAAACTATTTGTGCCGGATGGCAAGAGTTTCGCAGTGATTTATCTTCATTTTTGCCTGCTGTACTAGTTTCCATCCTCAAGTTTACTCATTAATTTGTTTTTCATTTCCCTAATACTATGGAAGAACAATTTATGATTAAATACGTTTTTTTTTTTACCAAATAGCCAATTTTCCTTATGTATTGGGAGGGACAGACTGCACTTATGTACAACTGGTACCATCTGCTGCAACAACACACCGGTGAAGAAACAGGAAGAAAACTTATTCAATCAATGTGTAAACTATTGTGGATTTTCAAAGATATTTCACTTATATATTTGCAAAGTATCCTGGAAGTGCACATTTGGCACCATATAATAAATGAGCTCTTCCAGAATGGAGTCTATTTAAGCTCCCTCTCCCTCTTAGATGGTAAGCATAATGCAATTTGTTTTATTTTAATGTTAATATCATTCATTAGCATTTACTGTACCTGATAGCTACTTACTTGCTAATATCGTACTGTGTTTACATTTTTCATTAGATGTTCCTTTATCTATATTAAATGTAACTATATATATCATGAGGTCTGTCATTATAACAGAGAAACGCACACTCCAGAGCTATGAAATAATTCAAATTCAATGTATTAGGCAGAAAAACAACCTTGACTACTAAATTAGATTTGGACCATTTTGCATTTTCTGGAGTGCGTGTCTCTTTGTTATAGTGACAGACCTCTCATTTTCATGTTTTTTTACAGGGTTCTTTGCACCCATTATATGCACACCAACATTTTTTGTGCTTGTCCAGGAGGTCCAATGGGTGATTCACCCAGCATAAAAATATATCTAGGTGGAGGATCCCAGGAGCCAACAGATCTAGATATAGAATATGACTGGCTGCCACCACATCAACACAGAGGTGATGGAAGCCATTTCAGGACTTGGGACTCATAAGTAGAAAAAAACGTACACGGGGCAGGGTAGTGATAACCTGCCCCACTAGGCCTGTGGGTAGGGGTCCCCCTTCCCACCCCTCCTCCCCCCACAGGGCAAACATTTGTTTTTTTACATTTCGTTGCACATTTGCTGTGAATCCATGGATCCGCACTATAACTTTAAAAAAAAAAACAGACTCCAACCTATTTAAAAAAAAAAATCCGGAGTGGTCCATGGCTTGTGGAACTGCATAATATATGCATGCAGCCTAAGCATTTGGGAGGCCCCAGGAGATTCAATCTCGCATTACGTTTTTAAGGGATGTGTCTGTGTGGCTCAAAAGTGAACACCTATTCCCAGGGCCAGTCAATTTATGGGCAAAAGGGCATGCAGCCCCTCCAGGCCATCACAAGGTCCTTGGGACCGAAGCAGTGTAAAAGTTGTCTCCTGTCTGCATCCTTCATTGTGCAGAAGTAGCCAGCTGCAGTGGTTTACTCCTGTCTGGTGGGGGTAACGTTTCTCTGCTGCGGCCAGGCAATAGCAAACCTGTGCTCCCTGCTTGGAAAGGCACAGGCAGGAAGCTGACATTCTCTGTGCCTGCTCTCTTGCAGGCAGGAAACTCGAGTGGCCTGGGGGTTTGTGTCCTTGTACCTTGTACACTGCTGCCATTGGTCCAGGGATATGGGGGCACTCAACGGCTTGGGAAGGGGTGCCATGCCAACTCCATAAAAACTGAATTGGACTCAAAGAAAGGTGTTCACAGAGCCCTTTTGAGGTCCAGTGCGGGGGCTTCCTCCCCAAAAAGTAACATCAGCTCCTGGAGGATGGACCTCTAGCACCATGGGAGTGGGGTGGCCAGGGCCTAAAGAAGAATGAAAAACAAAAATAGGCCTGGGGACGGAGTACCAGGGGCCTTAAATTGCTCAGGTATGGGGCACCATAACCCCCCCTTTAAAAAAAGAATTCAGCAACGGAGTATGACTATAGAAGTCTCAGGGAGGGTGGCAACATGCCCGCTGACCATTAATAAAAAAGGAATCAGCACCCAGTAATGGGGTCCCTATGGCCATGTAATTGCTTGGGAAGAAGGGCTGCATGCACCCTCCCCATTAATTAAAAAAAATATTGAATGCAAACTCAGCAGAGTAGCCACTCATTTCACATTCACTGATCCAGCTGATCCAGCTGAGGAGATCCCTGTGATGCCATGAAAGAGTGTTATATATACTGATGTGCTGACCTGTGAATTAAGCCAATATGCCTACTTTTTATGACTTTGTTGTTCTGACCCTTTGACAAAGTCAGCAGGTGTATCTTACTTTAAATAGCATCTTCTATATTGTTACATTACATAGTCAGCTGTAAACACCCGCAGGGGAATAGGCAGGCCCTGCACCCAGTCACATGCTTTTGATAGCCAAAGAAAGCCTGCATCCAAACACTTGCTGTGCATACTCTGTAGAGGAGGTTAGGTTCAGGGCCTGCAATGAACCCTGCACCATGCACATTAGCAGTGATGGTTAGAGCACTCAAACCCACACAGTGATGGATATCTTAGTTTATGTAAAAAACAACATAGAATTTTAGGGAAATAAAAGTGTAAATTATATTATAATTAGGTGACATTGGCCCTCATTATGACATTGGCGGTAAATCCCACTTACCACCATGCAGACAGCCGCCAACTTACTGGTACTGCGGTGGATATCTATTCCCCATATTATGACACACACACACCAGTCTGTCAGTATTCAGTCACATGCACAAATCTGCCAGACCAAAGGTCAGTGATAAACTGGCGGTCCCAAATCACACACCGTTACGCCAACAGAACTACGGCCACCACACTATGACCAAATAATCACCACGGTGGACATTCAAAGGCAGTAAACCATTGGTGGTACATACTGCCACGCTCACAATGAACACCCACATACAAAACAACACCACGTTGGACAATTCAAACAACACACACCGCACACCCAAACACACACCACACTGACACACCAACACCACTATAAATCACACACCCACATTACCCACAAACCTTTATGACTACAAACCATTGCCAGCAGAGAGACACCAAGACCACTGACACAACTAGAGCCACACACTACTCACACCTATACATCACTCACGCACTCCACATCTCACACCCCGACACATTACCCAACATACCCTCACCAAGACACATCACTCAACACCCATGGCACCACAAAGACACCCCCATTTCACAGAGGAGGAGCTAAGGGTCATGGTGTAGGAAATTGTCAGGGTAGAGCCACAGCTATTTGGAGCACAGGTGAAGCAGATATCTATAGCTAGAAAGATGGAGCTATGGCAGAGAATCGTGGACAGGGTCAACGCTGTGGAACAGCACCCCAGAACTAGGGATGACATCAGGAAGAGGTGGAACAACCTACGGGGGAAGGTACGTTCCATAGCAGCAAGACACCAGTTTGCTATACTGGACCCCCACCACCTCCCCCACAACTCACAGCATGGGAGGAGCAAGTCTTGGCAATACTGCATCCTGAGGGCCTGGCCGGAGTCGGAGGAAGACTGGACTCAGGTAAGTCAACTCTCTAATACTATCACCCCTACCTGCATGCCATCACATACCCTCACCCTCACTCCCATCACTCCACTCCTTCCCACACACCCCACCATCACATCTCACTCATCCCAGTGTCAAGCCCAGCATGCTCTACCAATGCCTGGACACCACTCACAGCCTTGCATGGGCACTCATCACTAAAGCATGTACATTATAGAGAAGTAACTATCCCACCATACAATAGCATACACAAGTGAAAGCTGGCAGGGCAAAACCAACCAAAGAGGGGAAGCCATGGATGTACAATATGTCAGACACAGAAACCATAACACATCATTTACATCCTCACAGGTACCCCAGCCAATGTCAGCGGAGAGGACATGCCAGCACCATCCAGTCCCCCAACTGAATAGGCCCACAGTGATGACAGCAACTATGGTCTTCAGGATCTAGATGACCTACCTGGCCCATCAGGGACCAAGGGACAGCCGGTAACCTAAGCCCAGTCACAGACCACCACAGAGCCTCCCCCATCAGGAAACACCACCACAGCACTCACCCAGCGTACCCATACCTCTGTCCCCAGGACACGTCAATCAGCAGTGTGTTCTCCTCTACAGGGACCACAGGGCACACCTCACACCCAAGACAATCAGGGACCTGGGGTCAGTGGCAGTGGGCACACGGTTCAGGAGACAGAGGCACAGGCCAACAGGGATACTGGGAGGACTGCTGTGCACCAGGGGGAGGACAGGCCCAGGAAACCGACTCTGCAGGAGGCACTCACCAAGATCCTGGGAGCCTATCAACATTCCCAGGACATGATGGGCCAGATCCTGGACAATGCGCAGGAAAACAGGCAGCTGCAGGAGGGACAATACCAGGGGATCAGGGAGGACTTGCAGGCCATTAACAACGCCCTGATCTGCATAGCAGGGGTGCTGGCAGACATGGCCAACATTATGAGGGAGGCAGTCTCACACCAGCGAGCCCCTGACACTAGCCAGACACCTGAACAGCCTTCCACCTCTGCTGCCGCTAGTGGCCAGGAGGCCCTACCACAGGACTTACAGGCCACCAGCATCCCTCCCCCTGCAGAATTTGAACCACCCTGCAAACGTTCCCTGCGATACAGACCGAAGCCAGAAACACTTATCAAGACCACCGCCAGGACATGAGACTCTCCTGATTGTCACCCTTGTGTCCCACCCTTTCACCCTATCCACCTTGAACTGCCATTGCTCCCCTTCCTATGTCCCCTTGAACAATGCACCTTTGCTACAAATAGACTGGAACAATACCCTGAAATTTCCTCCATCATCACCGCATCTAATTGCCCTTGCCCCTCTATATTTTAGCACCTCAATAAAGGCCCTTTAAAATAAAAACCATTTTGGAGTATGTCATGTATATCAAAATTTGTATTAATTGTAACAGGTACAAACATTGCAAATCAACTGTACAGAGAATGAGCATAGATTAATGACTTGTAGCTGGCTGTAGTGATCACACCAGGAGTATATGACAGGTCAACAACATTTGAAAAATGAATTGCCAGAGGGAACAGTAAGTGGACATGGAAGTTGAAAATATCAGCATGCCATTGCCACACAAATTAAAACAAAAGTCATTAAAATGTGAAGTAACACTGTCCTACCTGTGTGTCATTGGACGTATGGTCAGATCACATATGTTCTGTTGTCCTCATCCTCATCCTCTGCCTCCTCATCCTCACTGTCCACAGGGTTTACTGCTGCCACACAGGCAGTTCCAGCCTCCTCCTCCTGCAGGAATGGGACATGGCGTCTGAGGGCCAGGTAATGCAACATGTAGCATGCCACCACTATCTGGCTGATCTTCTTGGGTGAGTAGCACAGGGATCCACCTGTTAAATGGAGGCACAGGAACCTGGCCTTTAGGAGGACAAAGGTCCTTTCAATGATCCTTCTGGTTCACCCATCTGCCACATTAAAACGTTCTTCTGACCTTGTCCTGGCATTCCTCACAGGGGTCAGCAGCCATGATAAGTTGGGGTAACCAGAGTCACCTGCAAATTTTGAGGAACAACATTTAGCCACACACTATCCTACATGGCCGCACCACACCCATGCATCAACATATACAGGGTGGGAATCAGGCTCACCTATTAGCCACACCCTGTGCCTCTATAGTTGGGCCATCACATGTGGGATGCTGCTATTCCTTAGGACATAGGCATCATGTACCGACCCTGGATACTTAGCACTGATGTGGGAGATGTACTGGTCCGCCAAGCACCCAATCTGAACATTCATGGAGTGAAAACTCTTACGATTCCTGAACACCTGTTTATTCTGCCGGGGGGATAAATGAAATATGTGTTTCATCAATTGCCTCAATTATGTTGGGGGTATGTCCCATTGCAGAAAACTCAGCCTTTATTGTGGCCAAATCTTCAACCTGGGGGGAACAATGTAGCCGCACATGTGTTTCATCAGGGCAGACAACACTCTTGTCAGCACGTTTGAGAACATTGGCTGTGACATTCCTGCTGACAAGCCCACTGTCACTTAGAAAGAACCAGTTGCCAGAAAATGGAGTACAGATAGCACTTGCACAAGAGGGGGGATCCCAGTGGGGTGACAGGTAGCTGATATCAGGTCAGGCTCCAACTGGGCACACAGCTCTGTGATTGTGGCCTTGTCAAGTCTATAGGTGATGATAATGTGCCTGTCTTCCAGTGTTGCTAAGTCAACCAAGGGTTTGTACACAGGGTTATGTCTCCATCTCCTATTCATCTTCAGAGGTAGGAATCTAAGGGACAAAAGAGTGAGGAGCCGGTCACAAACTGAACAATTGATTATTTTGCATCCTGTAAAACATGTAATGGGTCTTTGTAATTTGTCCAGTATGTGGTAATATCTCCTGTGACGCAACATCATTCCAGGGCCTGCCCCCCTGAAATGAAGTCTGCCTGTCGTGTGTGGAGGGACAGATGGAAGTGAGGTAATTCTGCTGACGTTGTGCGCTGCTGCAGAAGGTGGTCGGGAACCGCCATGCAACTCCTCATCAGCTAACATTGGGCCCTATGGGATACAGTGGCCAATGGTGATTTACGCCGGTGGTGACGGTATGCACCACTGCGGATGTGACCTCCATTTTCTATCATATTCCTCACTTGCTATGTGACCTTCAATAGGAGAGGACCTACACTGCATGTGCTGTTGTGACCTGTGTCTGGAACCTATCATGGCCCGTGTGACCGGGTAAAGGGCCCCAGCCTTCATTTCAGGGGATTTGGAGGGAGTGGTGGATGGGGTCCTACCCCAGTACGGATTGCTGTATGGGCCTCCAGACCAACAGGTGAATGCATGGAGTTGTGTGTGTGAAAGCCTTGTGTAAGGGGGATGTGTGGATGTCCTCTTAGCGGCATACAGGTTGTGTTCTGGGCCATGTGTGTGTAAATGGTGCTGGGAAGGGGTTTGGTGGGCCATATGTGTAACAGGCAGGACTGTTTGTCTAAATCCATTTTCCTGTGTGTATTGCCTCTGCAGGTCAGCGCCCATCAAAAGAAGGGTATATGGTGTGTCATCGCCAAGGAGGTGCGGACCCTGGCGGTCTATGACAGGCGGAGCACCCACTGTTGCAAACAGTGGGAGGACCAGAGATGTTGGGCACGGAAGACACCGGAGGCCCAGCTGGGGATAGACTCCCAACAAGGAAAAGGGGCCCGTCAAACCCTGACCCCCCTGATGGCCCGCATACTGGCGGTGGCCTATCCAGAGCTGGATGGGCGCTTGAGGGCATCACAGCAGCCACAAGGGGGTGAGTACAGTGCTCATCATTACAACTTACACATGGTAGGGTGGTATCCAGGTGGGGAATGTGTTTCAGTGGGTGCCACTAGGCCAGGCCTGACATTGCAGTGTAGGTCCCCTGGTGGCTAGGGTTCTGAAGGGATAATCTTGCTACCCAGCTAGTAGGCATCCACTGCTGATCAGGGTTCCGTGGGTCACAAGTGTGCTGCATTTGGCAGTGTGTGCCCCTCTCCATGCCTTGGTGGCAAGCTATTTCTCTGGTAGTGCAATGATTATTGTGTAGGCCTGTTCCCTGTGTGTGAGGGTGCTGTGTACGCCAAAAGTGTTGTTGGTGCAGCCATTTACCCAGTGTATCATTTGTCTCTTCCACCCTTTTTTGTTTTGTCATCCTGTCCTTACGTGCATTAGAATCATCTGGCGGAGGAGCAGAGGCACCGGCGATGGAGGAGGGAGCTGCATCCCACAGGACACAGGAGGCAGAGTCCACTGACTTTGAGGGCACCAGTGGGAGGGAGGGCGAGGGGAGCACCATGGCAGAGACTGGAGGGGACAGTTCAGACACAGATACCATCTCCGATCGAAGCTGGCAGACACTTCTGTGACCACCACAGCTACAGGTACAGCCTCCACCCCGTACTAGCACCGCCCTCCCTGTAGCCCCTCATTGAGCTGCCCGCTGACTCAGGAGGGTGGGCATCTCCTTTGCCCCAGGCACCTCAGGCCCTGCCCCAGTGAGTCCTGCTGCCCTGAGCGAGGATGTTTTTGCCCTCCTGAGATCCATCTCTGTAGGGCAGTCAACCATTGTGAAAGCCATCGAGGGGCTGGCAGCCCAGATGCAGCAATCTAATGCATTCCTGGACGGCATTCACACTGGATTGGCGGCCCAACAGAGATCGATTCAGGCTCTCGCCTCCTTTCTGATGGCAGCCATTGTCCCTGTTTTTACTGTCCCCCCCTCCAACTTCCACTGCCCAGTCCCATTCCCCTCAACCCCAACCTATCCCAGGCAAACATATGGATGAGCATGCACACAAGACAACACCCAAGAGTGTCACAGGCAAACACAAGTACCACACTTTATTCCACTGGCACTCACACAAACACCATCCAGTTTCAGACACAACAACATCCACTATTTCCACTGTCTCCCCCTCCTGCCCCTCCATCCCCTCCGTCCCAGCAACCTCTACACTCACACCTGCATGCACTACATCATCTTCCACTACCAGCATCATCACCACACAAAGCAGGACACAAACCTCACTGGCAGACACCTCCATAACAGCCATACACACGCCCCCTGTGTCCTCTCCCACTGTGTCTGTCCCCCCTCCTAAAGTCCACAAACGCAAGCATTCAGACACCCAACAGCCATCCACCTCACAACAGCATACAGTACATGCACCTGCACCCAAAAGCAGCAGACAGACACCTCCAACAACCACTCCCTCATCCTCCACTCCCATTCATTCTCCCTCTTCCCCCCTGAATTTCCCTAAAAAACTGTTCCTATCCACCATTGACCTCTTCCCTACACTCCCCCCATCCTGAACGTATGGCTAGGGTATCACAAACCCAGGCAAGCACCTCAACCACACAGTCCACTCCTAACCTCACCCACTCGTGGTGGAAGGGATCCAGGCAACATGTACTGAAGGGGAAAGAGCTTGCACCAGCCAGCCTAAATGGGGAGGAGCCTGCCCCAGCAGGCATGAAGAGCAAGGTGCCTGCACCAGCAGGCAGGAAGAGCAAGGAGCCTGCAGCAGCAGGCAGGAAGAGCAAGGAGCCTGCACCAGCAGGCAGGAAGGGCAAGGAACCTGGACCAGGAACTGTGACGGAGCCCCCACCACCAACCATGGTTGTGCATCCGCCTGAGAGTGCAGGGGTTGTGCAGCAACACCACCACTCTGCATCCGTCCAAGGGTGCAGTGGATGTGCAGGAGCCTCCCCCCACCAGCAGCACCAACACTGTGCAGCCGTCAAAGGGTGTAGGGGATGTGCAGTAGCCTTCCCCCACCTGCAGCACCAACACTGTGTAGCCATCGTCGTGGCAGACGCTGTGTAATCCTGCCTCCATGGGCTGCTTTGTGACCTGCCCCCTCCAGAACCAGTGGGTAAGACACCCACATGGGAGACTGTGGCTATTCACTCCCCAGGATCAAGCACAGGGCATGTTGCCCCCTCCAGAACAAATGGGCAAGACACCCACATGAGAGACTGAGGCCCATCACTCCTCAGGATCAAGCACAGGGCATGTTGCCCCCTCAGAACCAGTGGTCTTGTTTCATCTCCCAGCTGAGGTTCCCCCCGTTCCCCATCCCCCTGAGGCACCTGACTATTTACCAACTGGTGTCCCTGCAGTGTTCTCTCTGTGTTAAAGCAGGGGACAAGTGTGGCCTTGGACTTTGGCCTGTGGCCCATGCAAATTGAGGACTGGGCTGTGTCCCTTTTTCTGTAAATATGAATATTTCTATAATCTTTCCTGACTTATTATTTCTACTTTGTGGATCTTATTACAAATACTTTGGCAAACTCGTTTTACAGGGTCAAATTGTTTTTGTAGTGCATTTGGTTGTGTGTATGGTGTGTGTGTGTGTGGGATGTGGGGTGTGTGTTGTGCATGTGTGTCACTCTCTTTTTCTCCCCCACCTTGTGTGCTAGGCAGCTGTACTCACCATCGTCGTCTTCACCGGTGTTAGTGTTCATGGTGGAGCAGAACGTGAAATATCATCAGAAAAACATGCAGTTCTGCATCCATGGCGGCGTGGTTCTTCCCTGTGTCTGCAATGGTGAGTCTTTTCACTTCTGAGCTCTGTTTTCACCAGGCTTTTGATGTCATTGGCACCGCCCCGGAAAAGGTGGCGGTTTGCAGGGTCTTAATTTGGTGGGCGAAACATTGACTTCTGCCTGGCTGTATGCGGCTACTGCCGCTGTACATGTTGTTTCCGCCCGGAAATCTTTCCACCATGGTCATAATTTGGCGGTAGTTACCGCCAGCCTGTTGGCTGTATTACTGCCACTTTATCAGAGACAGCCAGGGTTGTAAGAGGGCCAATGGCAATTAAAACAAGCCATTTCAAATATACAAACAAGCCAGAAGTGATTGTAACTTGTGCCCCTTCCATGCACTGCCTACATTTTACATCACTTATGCCACCTAAAAAGACATAGCTTATGAGAATACAGTGTTAGGTACAGCTACTTCAGGGCTTGAGTTATAGTTATAGTTACTTGAGATAACTATGAGTGGTGAATGTCACTGTTGTGTTCATTTAAAATGGTATGTTGTAACTGACATGTTCACTTAAATATAACACCACGTTAATGTTTGTTTTATATATGTGCACACAGACACTAACAAACATACAAAAATATCTTTATACAATATTTACTAATAATGTATTAGTTCACAGATCACTTTCAACAATTCAAATTTTTGAAATTCTTATTTTTTTATGTTTTCAAGATTATCTAATATTGCTCACTTATATTATAATAACTGGAAATATCTGTGCAATTAAAAATGAAAAAGAAGAACATCATTCTTACTTCTATTCATAATATCTGATGTTTCATTTTTCTTAACCCTTAACATTTTTAGAAAATATTAAAATTTGCAAAATGATTTTAACATCTCTCTAAATATCTATTAAAGTCAAGATTTTAAAGAAGTGTTATGTTACATGTGGACAATGTGCATTAAATGTTAAGGACACACTTTTAAGAACCCGCATCAGCAGGTATTAAAAGTGAACTCAAAGGCTTGTTGGTTGTGTGGGTGTTAACCCTGCCGAAGAAACAACCACAATCTTTGTCAGGTTGAACCACAAAAGTCACTAAACTAACCTGAGCTTAACCCTCTGGTAGCTTGGCACAAAAGGAGTTAGGCTTAACTTCTTAACTTAGAGACAGTGTGTAGATTATTTATGCGGCACACAAACAGTAATAAAGTGAAGGCACAACACAAGAAAAATCCAACAGCAACTTAGAAAATAGAGTGAAATTGAATAATATACTGGACACCAAAACAACGAAAATCCAAGCAGTAGAACTGGAGTTATGATTTTTTAAACTTCAGTGAAAAACTACCACCTATGACAGCAAAGCTCCAACAACGGGCATCTAGTTGCACGAGACGGATCAAAGTTGAAATATATGGAAGACCGCTATGGAACACAGGATACATACAAACAGTTGTTTGTGCCTGCTCTGCACTTACCTTCGGTTTTAGAAGAGAATTCAAGAAGGTAAAGTTCAGCAGGGCTAGACTACAGACGGTGTTTGAGGAGGAGACCTGATTGTTAGGAAGCCACTGAACAAAACTGCACTGCAGATTCCTACGATTGGTCTTAGGGCCTGATTTATATCTTGGTGTTCCAGCCATCCGTTCACTGTGACGGTGGTTCAGTTCTGCCCACTGGTCATGCAGAGTACAATCCATTCGATTTATATTTAGAGTGGTAAAACTGCTGTCTGTCATGTAGGAGGGAGATCTATCATCCCAGTGGGACTACTACACATGCATACTACGCATCTACTATCGGATAACACTCTGCCAGCATTTGTGTGGGCGATTCCACCTGCCAAGTTTATATAATAGTGCCAGCATAGCGCGCTTGCAGCAGTGAATCATCAGAAGTAAAACATCACAGAATGGAATTTCCATGATATAGGGATGCATCTCAAGGAAGGACCCTGAAGTTAAGTACCTGATATTTATGTTTTAAGTAATCATATGGGTTGAGCATACTATAAAACACATGCCATGCTATACCTTTGTCTTTGCTCAGAAGCAGGCAACAACAGATAACATTTTCCATACAAATCATTAGAATTACTTTTTGCTATTTTTGTGACATTTTTCCTTGTGATCATATATTTTCATATCTTTTCATACCTTTTTTTAGCAAACCAAATTTGTACTACTTTTCAGCCATGGCTGGGAGAATAAACTCTAGATTTACAGACACTGAATTGACAGTCATGATAGATGAAATCATTAGGACAGGGCCCACTTGTTTGGGTAACTTGTCCAATCTACAACAATAACTCAGAAAAGGCAAATATGGGACTTAATTGTAATACTGTGTCCAACACTAAGTGGTCACAGTAGCAAATTAGGAAGAGCTCTAATGGTCTGTGGGAGAGAGTCTGATTTCTGGCCTCCAAAACCCACCTACCAGCCCAGCAGACTGGTGGTGCTTCTCCCAGGCCTATGCAGCTCTTGCCCTGTGAGGACGTGGTGCATAGAATCCTGCACACGGAAGGCTTTGCAGGAATCCCATTTGGAGTCAAGTAAAACAGTACACATCAATTAATATATAAATTGTTAATGCCTTTGAAAACAAACTCAATTGTGTCTTGTTAGATTAACGTTTGCAAACAAATGGTTTCTTTTGTTCACTAGTTCACAAGTTAACTAGTTAACAACTTACAAGAAACATAAATCACTACTCTTCTAGCAGTACATGTAGCTTCTTGTGTCTTATGATATCTTTTGTGTGTTATGATAATGTCTTGTGTAAGTATACATTGTGCGTTTTCTGATACATGTAGATGACTATAATGCAACATTTGATGCTACAACAATGGTTAAAATGTCAAATACCACAATATACACAAGGAACATTTAACAAACAGTTTTACATCCATAATCAGTTGAGCCAATCATTTTTTTAGGTTTGAATACTAAGGGGGTCATTCCGACCCCGGCGGGCGGCGGGCGCCGCCCGCCGGGCGGAGACCGCCAGAAGACCGCACTGCGGTCAAATGACCGCAGCGGTCATTCTGACTTTCCCGCTGGGCGGGCGGGCGACCGCCAAAAGGCCGCCCGCCCGCCCAGCGGGAAAGCCCCAGCAACGATGAAGCCGGCTCCGAATGGAGCCGGCGGAGTTGCTGGTGTGCGACGGGTGCAGTGGCACCCATCGCGATTTTCAGTGTCTGCTTTGCAGACACTGAAAATCTGAATGGGGCCCTGTTAAGGGGCCCCTGCAGTGCCCATGCCAATGGCATGGGCACTGCAGGGGCCCCCAGGGGCCCCACGACACCCGTTCCCGCCAGCCTCTTCCTGGCGGTGTAAACCGCCAGGAACAGGCTGGCGGGAAGGGGGTCGGAATCCCCATGGCGGCGCTGCTTGCAGCGCCGCCGTGCAGGATTCCCTGGGGCAGGGGAAAACCGGCGTGAAAACCGGCGGGAAACCGCTGGTTCCCCTTTTCTGACCGCGGCTTTACCGCCGCGGTCAGAATTGCCCCAGAAGCACCGCCACCCTGTTAGCGGTGCTTCCTCCGTCCCCGGCCCTGGCGGTCCATGACCGCCAGGGTCGGAATGACCCCCTAAGTAAGATTAGTCAGAAAATACTGGGGCTTTATTGTCACACAACATAAATTTACCCACATTGAAGTAACAGTCATTCCTATTAACAACAGGTGGTACAATGGCACTTGTTACAACTGAGTCCCTGCTTCAGCTAGCAAAATCGAGTACCCCACCAGAAAAAGACATTCAGATACATGCAACATGTTATGCACAAAGCATGCTACCCTTACCCATTTCCCTATTCACCAATGATTCTTTTGTAATACAGAACAGGCCAGCATATGTTCATCTGTGGGAAACACAAGAAGGTGAGTAATATTATGTTAGTTTTTTTTTCAAAACAGTAGATACAGTGAAATGTCATTTTGTAACTGTGTATCATTTTTAGTTACAAAATCTCCTCCTGCGCTTAATCAAACATTGACAAGATCAGCTTCTTTCTAGGATAACAATAAAATTATAACCCTGATCATATTGACTACAGTCTAAGCTGTATAACTCACAACAAATTTAGGAGCCTACCACCTTCAGATGTAGATAGTGATCTATGCATACATGATTTTTGGGGTAAACATCCTTTTTTACGATTTTTTTATTACGAAAGTCGTGGTTAACGAAAGCGTAACAACGCTTTTTTTAACCACGACTTCGTATTTTTGTGCCTTAACTACGTATGTTCTGAACAACGAACATGCGTGGTTAAGGTACAAAGAAGGGAGTTGGCGAAGGTAAGTGGAGGGTTTAGGTTTTGGGTTGGGGTTGGGGCGTTTTTGGTTTTGGGGAGGGGGTGGGGGGTCAGGGGGTTTTAGGTTTTGGGGTGGGGTTGGGGGGGTGGGGCGTTTTTGGTTTTGGGGAGTGGGTGGGGGGTCAGGGGGTTTTAGGTTTTGGGGTGGGGTTGAGGGGGTGGGGCGTTTTTGGTTTTGGGGAGTGGGTGGGGGGTCAGGGGGTTTTAGGTTTTGGGGTGGGGTTGGGGGGGAGGGGCGTTTTTGGTTTTGGGGAGTGGGTGGGGGTCAGGGGGTTTTAGGTTTTAGGGTGGGGTTGGAGGGGTGGGGCGTTTTTGGTTTTGGGGAGTGGGTGGGGGGTCAGGGGGTTTTAGGTTTTGGGGTGGGGTTGGGGGGTGGGGCGTTTTTGGTTTTGGGGAGTGGGTGGGGGTCAGGGGGTATTAGGTTTTAGGGTGGGGTTGGGGGGTGGGGCGTTTTTGGTTTTGGGGAGTGGGTGGGGGGTCAGGGGTTTTAGGTTTTGGGGTGGGGTTGGGGGGGTGGGGCGTTTTTGGTTTTAGGGAGTGGGTGGGGGGTCAGGGGGTTTTAGGTTTTGGGGTGGGGTTGGGGGGTGGGGCGTTTTTGGTTTTGGGGAGTGGGTGGGGGGTCAGGGGGTTTTAGGTTTTGGGGTGGGGTTGGGGGGGTGGGGTGAGGGATGTAGGGTGAATGGTGCCTATTGCTAATGATTTTATCAGGAATGCCTTTACAACAAAATATCGTTGTTAAGGCATTCGTGGTAAAATCATTAGTAGTAAGGACGAGGTCGGTATTCCGACCTCGTTGTTAAGGTTAGTAGTTGTTTTTAATTCGGTGTTCCGTCATATAATCGATTTTTGGTGTTATGTACCCTTTTGAGAAAAAGTTGTCCATGACTTCTCAATGTAAATCGCTGCCTTCTTGTTCACCAGTGTGACTTTCATTTGGCAATACTTTTACATCACCCTAGGCCTCCTTATTGTAGCCGTAATCTTGGATGAAAGGAATGCTTCACCTGAGGGCAATTTTGTACAGCATACAACATAGCATTGCTATCTTGCACACTTTCTCAGGTGAGGAGAGGAGGGCTCCTCCAGACATACCTACGCAACTGAATCTTACCTTCAGAAGCCTAACGGCTCACTCTACAGGCTGAAGAGTTCTAACATGTGCCTCATTGAAGTGGACTTCTCCTGGCACTGTTGGATTTCTGTTTGGGGTTAACAACCATGGTCTACTTGGATAGGCAGAGTCTATACATACGAGTAAAAGCATATTTAATCTGTAGTAGAGAGATGTACCACAGTTTAATTAACTTTCAGATTAGATTTACACATATATTGAGACATAACACTTACCAAAAAGCAAAGCCCTCACATTTCCAAGACATTATGGGGGTCATTACGACCTCGACAGTCTTTCAAAAAGACCGCTGAGGCTGCGGGAGCCAGAATACCGCCATTGCCGGCGGTGTTCCTGGCTCCCTATTATGACTTTTCCGCTGGGCCAGCGGACGGTAACAGTGTTACCGTCCACTGACCCAGCGGAAAAGTCACATCAACATTGCTGCCAGCTCGTAATAGAGCCGGCGGCAATGCTGATGTGCAGCGGGTGCAGTAGCACCATTGCGCGTTTCAATGCCCGAAATTCGGGCAGTGAAATGCGCGACGGGGCTATGCCTGGGGGCCCCTGCACTGCCCATGCCAAGTGCATGGGCAGTGCAGGGGCCCCCAGGGGCCCCTCAAGTACCCTTACCGCCAGCCTTTCCATGGCGGTGTTTACCGCCAAGGACAGGCTGGCGGTCGGGGACTCATAATCCCCAGGGCAGCGGTGCCACCAGGCAGAAGCCTGGCGGTATGTTGGAGGGGCCGGCGGTATGGCCCCTCCAACGCCACGGTCATAATAGCTGGTGGAACACCGCCAGCCTGTTGGCGGTGTTACCGCCAGCTTACCGCCGGCCGCCAGGATCGTAATGACCCCCTATATTTGCTGTTGTATGCTGCTATTACGTTATACAAAAGAATCATATTTGGATAATTGTGCAGAGACACTGGAGATCTACAAATTAGGTAGACACAACACTTGAATGTTGATGAAATTAACGATTTTCCTGTTGGGGCATCCATGTTCTCTGTTGTGTGGTGGCACCAGGTCAATGTGGGTCCCATCAATGGCACCTCTGACATGTGGAATGCCACCCAAACATAAAAATCTCCATTAACATTGGTTAGTTCCTCTCCAGTCTTTTGAAATTGAATGAAACTGTTACAATGGCTCAGCATTGCTTCCATGACTTCACAGAACACACCACTAAATGTAGTTTGGGACATCCCATTGCAATCACATATGATGGGGTGGAACAATCCAGTGGCAGCAAAACTAACAAGATTTTTACAGTTGGTTGTATGCAGGGGTGGGTGAAACTCACAGAGATTCACTCTGAAGAATTCCATGGAGTTACAGAAAAACTGTGCGAGAGTCACAAAATTATGCCATTGGGCTGAAAATATGCTGTTTGCACTGTAATTTAATGCTGGTAGCTCAAGTAGCCCTAAAAATCATTGCCAAATCTGTGGTGACTGGAAATTGTACAAGGGGCTGGAAAATCTTGCTAGTGCTTGGAAGTGCATGTTGTGGAGCCTCGCATTGTTCCTACAAGGTACAAACAACAGAATAAGAAGCGTAACGCAAAGTTACCTAAATTCTTCTAATTCAGTGAGCTGAGTTATAATTCCACCTCAGCCTAGTTGATTGGCAGTCGTATTTTGGGCACAAAACTAAAGTTGTGGCTCAAGTTGGTGGATTGGATCCCTCACAGTTTGTCTGTTTAGTCAGTCTTTTTAACTTGTTTCTTGTTCTTGCATAGCAGCAAATTTTGGGAAAGGACAGACCATCCTAGGTTGCAATCTCTGCACCCATGCTGGGTTGTTGCGGTGAGGTAGGACGATGTCTCTGAAAGAGAAAGTGTATAATTAGATTTATGAATGGATACAAAATGAAACCTATTTGACATTACAAATCACATACATCATTTGTGCATTCTAAAACATCCTACTAACCTATATGCATAAAGACAAAAGCAAACATAGATTTACCAGTTAGTCACCTATATGTGTTAATCTTACACTGAACCAGCCTCTCAATGGCTATTGACATACATTCTGTGTTTCATGAGTGTATCAACTAACACTTGTGCATATGTACTTTAAAAACTAAGGGCCATATTTATACTCCGTTTGCGCCGAAATTGCGTCGTTTTTTTTGACGCAATTTTGACGCAAAACTAACGCCAACTAACGCCATATTTATACTATGGCGTTAGAGGCGAATAGCGCCAAAGTTCCCGGAATGTGCGTCATTTTTTAGCGTGAACCCCTTCCTTGCGTTAATGATATGCAAGGGAGGCGTTCCCGTCTAAAAAATGACTCCCAGGCCTTTACGTGGTATTTATACTCCCGGGCAAAAGAGACGCCCGGGAGTTGGCGTGGCTAAAAACGGCGCATTTGCGCCACTTTTTAACGCCTGCTCAGGGCAGGCGTTAAGGGGCCTGTGGGCTCAAAATGAGCCCACAGGTGCCCTCCCATGCCCCCAGGGACCCCCCCTGCCACCCTTGCCCACCCCAGGAGGACCCCCAAGGATGGAGGGACCCACCCCAGGGACATTCAGGTAAGTTCAGGTAAGTATAATTTTTTATTTTTTATATTTTTTTTTGGTGGCATAGGGGGGCCTTATTTGTGCCCCCCTACATGCCACTATGCCCAATGACCATGCCCAGGGGACAGAAGTCCCCTGGGCATGGCCATTGGGCAAGGGGGCATGACTCCTATCTTTACAATGATAGGAGTCATGTTGATGGGGGATGGGCGTCGTTAAAAAATGGCGCAAGTCGGGTTAAGACGATTTTTTCGACGTAACCTGACTTGCCCCATTTTAAGACGCCCATGCGCCATTTTCCCCCTACGCCGGCGCTGTCTGGTCTACGTGTTTTTTTCCCACGCAAACCAGGCAGCGCCGGTCTGATTGCGCCGTCTAACGCCATTCCATAAATACGGCGCCCGCTTGGCGCTTCAGAATGGCGTTAGACGGCGCAAAACTTTTTGACGCTAAACTGCGTTAGCGCAGTTTAGCGTCAAAAAGTATAAATATGGGCCTAAATTTTACAACTGAGAAATGAGTTTGTAGCATTAATTTTCAATTTTGAGATTCTTCAATGGAGGTGCAATTTATATTGCATACCTTATATTTTTACAGTCAATACAGTCCACAGCCGCCATTGCACTTATGACATTTGTTTAACAATCACTTATATCACTTATGATATCACAGTGTTTTAAAAAAAATTAAGCATATTGGTGGTCATTACAACCCTGGCGGTCGGTGTTAAAGCGGCGGTAAGTCCACCAACAGGCCGGCGGAAAAAAAATTGAATCACGACCGTGGTGGAAACCGCCAACAAACACAGCCACTTTCACACTTCGACCGCCACGGCCGTACAAACAAACAGAGCGGTGGTCACCGCCAACATACAGGCGGGAGACAATGTACCGCCCACAGTATCACAACCTACCAATCCGCCACCTTTTCCGGGGTGGACTCACCGCAAACAAAAACACGGCGGAAACAGGACTTCGAAGGGAAAACGCTCACCTCTCCACACCCCACGAGGAGCCAGGACGCCATGGAACCAGAGCTTCACATTTTGCCTGCCCTTATCTTCTTGCTCCTCTACCAGGAGCACGAATGCCGGCGGCGAAGACCACGGTGAGTACTGCACCTACGACACAGGGGAGGGGGAGGTAAAAAACTGGGGGACACACATGCAACACGCAACACCCCAACCCCACCCTAACCCACGACAACACACACACTAATACAGCATGATACATTACAGTTACACCCCCCAAACCCCCTGGAAGAATGCAAAGACAAAAGCAAATGAGTGTAACCATTGTAATTTATTAAAATCCAGCATGCAAAAATATACATACACTATAAACAAATATATACACCAAGAATACTAGTCCAGGTATTGCTCCATTGAAGTCCGTGGAAGACTGGGCCCACACTGCATGGGCGAGGCCCACACTCAATACCTGAACATGAAGGAGAGAACACTGCTGGTGCATCAGATAGAAATAAAACAGGCACCTCAGGGGGAAGGGAAAGGGGGGGCACCTCAGCCGGTTGAGTGCACGACGCAAATTGCACGAGGGGGCCCCATGCCCACTGTTCAATCCTGGGGAGTGCAAAGCCACAGTCTCGCAAGTCTCTACAGTGGGTGGGTTGCCCATTGTACAATCCTGAGGAGTGCAAAGCCACAGTCTCTCAAGTCTCTACAGTGGGTGGGTTGCCCACTGTTCAATCCTGGGGAGTGCAAAGCCACAGTCTCTCAAGTGGATAACAGTCTCCACTGGTTCTGGAGGGGGCCTGGTGCCCAGAGTGCTTCATCCTCCCAAGGACTGTGTGAGTGGATGCCTTTCTCCACTGGTTCTGGATGGGGCCTTGTGCCCAGAGTGCTTCATCCTCCCAAGGACTGTGTGAGTGGATGCCTTTCTCCACTGGTTGTGGAGGGGGCCTTGTGCCCAGAGTGCTTCATCCTGCCAAGGACTGTGTGAGTGAATGCCTTTCTCCACTAGTTCTGGAGGGGGCTTTGTACCCAGAGTGCTTCATCCTGCCAAGGACTGTGTGAGTGGATGCCTTTCTCCACTGGTTCTGGAGGGGGCCTTGTGCCCAGAGTGCTTCATCCTGCCAAGGACAGAGGTAGTGGATGTATCTCTCCACTGGTTCTGGAGGGGGCTTTGTGCCCAGAGTGCTTCATCCTGCTTGTGGCGGACTCAGTAGCGTCAGTGCCCTTGGCGCTCATGGGCCAGCGGTGCTTGTGGCGGCGGTGTCCTATTCAGCAGTGCTTGTGGCGGAGGTTTCCTGTTCAGCGGTGCCTGTGGCGGAGGTGTCCTGTTCAGCGGTGCTTGTTGCGGCGGGGTCCTTGGCAGCGACTCAGCTGCTGGTGGTCCTGTCTGGCCCAGAGGGCTGGTGCTGGCGGTCCTGTCAGGCCCAGGGGGGCTGGTGCTGGTGGTTCTGTCTAGCCCAGCGGGGCTGGTGCTGGCGGTCCTGTCTAGCCCAGCGGGGCTGGCGGTCCTGTCTGGCACAGCGGGGCTGGTGCTGGCGGTGCCTGTCTGGCCCAGCGGCGCTGGTGCTGGCAGTCCTGTCTGGCCCAGCGGGGCTGATGGCGGTGGCCTCCTGGGCAGCAAGGGTGATGGCGGTGGCCTCCTGGGCAGCGGGGCTGATGACAGTGGCCTCCTGGGCAGCAGGGCTGATGGCGGTGGCCTCCTGGGCAGCGGGGCTGATGGCGGTGGCCTACTGGGCAGCAGGGATGATGGCGGTGGCCTCCTGGGCAGCGGGGCTGATGGCGGTGGCCTACTGGGCAGCGGGGATGATGGCACTGGCCTCCTGGGCAGCGGGGCTGATGGTGGTGGCCTACTGGGCAGCGGGGCTGATGGCGGTCTTCTCCGCCATGATGCTCTTCCGAGACTTGCTGGGTTTCTTGTGTCCCTTCCCCACCTTGGAAGGTGTCCCACCTGACTCCACAACCCCACCTGTACCCCTGGGAGCGGCTTTGGTGGCTCGAGTCTTCCCCCTCTCCCGCCAGGCACTGGCCAACTTTTGATGCTTGACAGGTGGGGGACTGTCGGTGCTGTGGCTCCTTGCCACACTGGCTGCCCTGCTGCCTGGTGCACTCCAGAATCCGGTGACCACTGGCACCACTGGTCCCGGGGATGTTGTGGCTGAGGTGCTAAGTTGGGACCTGGAGAGTTGGGCCCTAGGAGACTGACGGAGTGGGGGAGGTGAGGGAAAGAGGTCAAGGGTGGACAGGAAAAGTTTCTTGGAAACATTGGGACGGGTAGCTGGAGGGGGTTTGGGAGTGGAGGAAGAGGTTGTGGTTGTAGGAGGTTTACGGTTGTTGACTTTGGGTGAAGGTGCATTCGCTGGAGGCTGTCGTGAGGTGGATGGCTGTTGGGTGGGTGTGTGCCTGCGTTTGTGTACCTTGGGAGGTGGCGTCACAGACACACTGGAAGAGGACACAGGGGACGTGTGAATGGTAGTGGGGGTGGTGACTGCAAGTGAGCGTGGTGTGGTGGTGGGTGTGCTGGTGATGGAAGTAGTGGCTGTAGATGTAGTGCATGCAGGTGTGAGTGGAGACGAGACTGGGAGGGAGGAGGGAGATGACGAGTAGGGGGACACAGTGGAGGCAGTGGATGTTGGTGTGTCTGCATGTGTGTGATGCTTGCGTGAGTGCCTGTGGGATGTGTGGTGCTTATGTTTGCCTGAACTTCCTTTGTGTGTTGAGGTGTGTGCATGCTGGTCTGATGGCATGCTTGGGATAGGCTGAGGTACAGGGGATTGGGTCTGGGTGGAGGAAGTTAGAGGGGGGAGGCTAGAGACAGGGACAATGGCTGCCATCAGTGCTGAGGCCAGAGTCTGAAATGCTCGCTGAAGGGCTGCCTGACCAGAATGAATGCCCTCCAGGAATGCATTGGTTTGTTGCAACTGCCTCTCTACACCCTGGATGGCATTCAAAATGGTAGACTTCCCAACAGTGAGGGACCTGAGGAGGTCAATGGCCTCCTCACTGAAGACAGCAGGGGTGCCTGGGGCAGGGCCTGAGGGGCCTGGGGCAAAGGTGATGGTGATGGGTGAGTGGGCACGGGGCAAAGGCTGAGGGGCTGCTGGGAGGGCGGTGCTGGTAGGGGGGGTGGCAGCTGTACCTGTAGATGCAGGGGGCACAGATGTGGCTACCACCACAAGGGAGCTCCCATCAGAGGACGAGTCCGTATCACTGGTGTCAACTCCTGTTCCCACTACCGTTGGTGGACACGACAGACACAGAAGCCCCTTGCACTACGCCGCGCACTTGGGGTCCACTATTCAATCCCTGGGACATGGCCTACAAGGCTATGGCCGACATCTGCACACATGGATGTCACAGGACCCTGACTAGGTGTAGTTTGCACTGTACACAGGTGGGGTGGGGTGCCAAAGGGTCTGCCAGAAGAAGGGGACCTAACTAGCACACTCGCCCTGGCCTAGGGAAACCCACAGCCCACCTCCCCCACCCAGACACCTCCACTGCACGCTGAAACAGCTGAATGAGAGTATACTCATCCCCTTGTGGCTGCTGTGATGCCCTCAAGCGCCCATCCAACTCCGGGTATGCCACCGCCAGGATCCTGAACATCAGGGGGGTCATGGTGCGACGGGCACCCCTCCCACGTTGGGAGGCCATCCCCAGCTGGGCCTCCGCCATCTTCTTGCTCCAGCAGCGGATGTCCATCCATCTCTTACAGCAGTGGGTGCTCCATCTGTGATAGACCCCCAGGGTCCGGACATCCTTGGCGATGGCACGCCAGATGTCCTTCTTCTGGTGGGCGCTGACCTACATGAATTGTACAGGGGAAAAAGAAAAGTTATTACCAACTGCACTGTCACAGTCATTGGCCCCCATCCCTACCCTTGCCATGTGGCACATGCACTCACCGTCGTTTCATGCACGCCTCATTCTCCCCCGCCCCATCTTTCATCCACCCCACTCCACACAGGCATAGCCCATACAGCATGATCCCAGTGTACTTAACTGTTTGTCTGGAGGACCGTAGAGTAGCGTGTACTGGGGGAGGACCCCATCCACGAGTTTCTCCAACTCCTCAGTGGTGAAGGCAGGGGCCCTTTCCCCAGACGCACGAGCCATTGTCTCTTCCAGACTGAGGTCACAGCAGCACTTGCAGTGTAGGTCCTCTCCTGTCGAAGATCAGGTATCGAGTGATTGAACAGATAGAAAATGGCGGTCACATCCGCGGCGGTGCGTACCGTCACCGCCAGCGTACTTCGTCTTTGGCTCCTGGGACCCATAGGGTCCAATGTTAACCAATGCAGAATTGCGCCGCGGTCTTCGACCGCCTACCGCAACGGTGTACAACGCCAGCGCAGTTCCCTCACATCCCATTGTCCCACTTTACAGGTCAGCAACCGCCATTTCAGGGGCCCACATGGCTTAATTTTTAACTGTGTCCCACATACCTAGGCCTTGCCTAAACACTCATACATGCAAATTTCGGATTATGAATCGTGTTCTGTGTAAGCCTTGTGTACATACCTCTGAGTTGGTTGACTCTGTGCTCGCTGTTGTCCTTCATAGGCACCATCCACTGGGATATGTGAGGAGATGGCGGCATCCTCCAGTGGACAGACCGCTGGTGGACCTGTCGACAATGGAGGAAGGACATGTGATCATCACCTACAGGCTTGATCGTGCCACAATTCTGGAACTGTGTGCCCAGTTGGAGCCAGACCTGATGTCAGCTATCCGCCATCCCACAGGAATCCCTCCTCTAGTGCAGGTGCTGTCAGTACTCCATTTCCTTGCAATTGGGTCATTTCAAACAACAGTGGCCACAGCATCAGGGATGTCCCAGCCTATGTTTTCCAACGTGTTGTCCAGAGTGTTGTCTGCCCTGCTGAAACACATGCGGAGCTACATCGTTTTCCCTCAGGTGGAGGATTTGCCTACAGTGAAAGGTGACTTCTATGCCCTGGGACATATCCCCAACATCATAGGTGCCATTGATGGGACACATGTGGCTTTGGTACCCCCCCGCAGGAGTGAACAGGTGTACAGAAACTGGAAGAGTTATCATTCAATGAATGTGCAGATGGTGTGTTTGGCAGACCAGTACATCTCCCATGTAAATGCTAAATTCCCTGGCTCAGTGCATGACGCTTACATTCTGCGGAATAGCAGCATCCCTTATGTGATGGGTCAAATCCAGAGGCACCGTGTGTGGCTATTAGGTGAGCACCTGGAAGCAAGTCAGTGGGAATGGTTGTCTGGGCCTGGGGATATCCCTACAGGTTAGTGTGTGTCTAACAGTTGTCCCTCGCCATTTGCAGGTGACTCTGGTTACTCCAACCTGTCATGGCTACTGACACCAGTGAGGAATCCCAGGACAAGGGCAGAGGAACGCTACAATGAGGCCCATGGGCGAACTTGGAGGATTATAGAGTGGACCTTCGGCCTCCTGAAGGCCAGGTTCAGGTGCCTCCATATGACAGGTGGTTCCCCATTCTACTCACCAAAGAAGGTGTGCCAGATCATCGTGGCCTGCTGTATGCTTCACAACTTGGCTTTGCAACAACAGGTGCCTTTTCTGCTGGAGGATGGTCCAGATGGAGGTGTTGTGGTAGCTGTGGAGCCTGTGGATAGTGAAGACGAGGAAGCAGAAGAAGAGGACATTGACAACAGGAACTCAGTGATCCTACAATACTTCCAGTGAGACACAGCTAAGAATACAAACCTGTCTACTACATGTACTTTAACACTACTACCTCTCTACTGTCTGTTGTTTTCACCCAGTGTATGGTCACTGAGTTGTCACTGTCCCTTACGATTTCACAGATGTGGGTCCCACTGTGTGACAACTGCTTTGTGTCCTCATGGACTAGAGCTGTGTGACATAGGTATGTTGACATTACAACTGAAAGAGCATTTTGTCACTGTAATTGCTAATACACTATTTCGAAATCACAGACAAACTCCAGATTGTTTTGTGCTTTAAGGGTGTTTATTTAAGTGCTCAGTATTGGAGGGTGCTGTAAAATGGTGAGGGGTGATGGTGGAGGAATGTCCATGGCAGAGTCCAGTATGTTTGTCTCACAGGTGCATCGCCCAAAGAGGCATAGGATGTGGAGCTGGGGCAGTTTGAGGATGGACAGGGTGACAAGGTGGGACAAAAGGATGACATTCAGGGCGGTCTCATTTCTTGGCGCGGGTCTTGGCATCGTTCTCTGTCTTTGTCCTGGATCTCAGGGACCGTTTGCGGGGTGGTTCTCCCTCTGCAGGGGGTGGGGTGCTGGTGTGGTGGTCCTGTGGCGGTGCCTCCTGTCCACAAGCGCCGGCAGAGGTGGTGGGCAGTTCATCATCCAGACTAGTGTCAGGGGCCCCTTGTTGTGCCACAGTGTCTCTCCTGGTGTTGAGGACTCCCTTCAGCACCCCTACGATGGTGCCCAGGGTGGAATTGATGGATCTGAGTTCCTCCCTGAAGCCCAAATACTGTTCCTCCTGCAGCCGCTGGGTCTCCTGAAACTTGGCCAGTACCGTTGCCATCGTCTCCTGGGAATGGTGGTAGGCTCCCATGATGTTGGATAGGGCCTCGTGGAGAGTGGGTTCCTTGCGCCTGTCCTCCCCCTGTCGCACAGCAGCCCTCCCAGTTCCCCTGTGTTCCTGGGCCTCTGTCCCCTGGACCGTGTGCCCACTACCACTGCCCCCAGGTCCCTGTTGTTGTTGGAGTGGTGGGTTAGCGTGGGTTCCCTGTGATGGTGGACACACTGCTGCTTGTCGTGTCCTGGGGACAGAGGTATGGGCCTGCTGGGTGGGTGCTGTGCTGGTGTTTCCAGAGGGGGAAGCTCTGTGGTGGCCTTTGCCAGTGTGAGGGGAACCGACTGTCCCGAGGTCCCAGATGAGCTTGGCTGGTCATCTACATCCAGTTTGACAGAGCTGCTGTCATCACTGTGGGCCTCTTCTGTTGGTGGTGTGGACATGTGTGGACCCTACTGTCCGGTGACGTTGGGCAGGGGTCCTGCAGGGGTATAAAAGGATGTTTATTGCATCTGTGTGTGCCATGGTGTGCAATGGGTGGGTGACCGTGTACCCCAGTGCATTCATTCCTGTGTGGGACCTTGTGTGATGGTGTTTTAGGGGGGTGTATGGGTATGTGCAGTGGCCATGCTTTGGTGATGGGTGCCCATGCTTTGTTGTTGCATGCAGGACTTGGTGTTGGGATGTATAGTTTGTGATATTGGGACATTTGGGAGGAGTTGGAGTGATGGGGGTGAGGGTGAGGGTGGGTGTATGTGATAGTATGCAGGTAGGGTGGGGGATGTAATAGTTAAGGTTTGACTTACCAGAGTCCATTCCTCCATCTACTCCTGCAAGTCCCTCAGGATGCAGAATCGCTAAGACTTGCTCCTCCCATGTTGTTAGTTGTGGGGGAGGAGGTGGGGGTCTGCCGCCAGTCCGCTGAACCGCAAGATGGTGTCTTGATACCACGGAACGCACCTTCCCCCGTAGGTCGTTCCACCTCTTCCTGATGTCTTCCCTATTTCTTGGGTGCTGTCCCACTGCGTTGACCCTGTCGTCTATTCTTCGCCATAGCTCCATCTTCCTAGCTATGGAGGTGTGCTGCACCTGTGATCTGAATAGCTGTGGCTCTACCCGGACGGTTTCCTCCACCATGACCCTGAGCTCCTCCTCAGAGAACCTGGGGTGTCTTTGCTGTGCCATGGGGTGGTGTGGGTGATGTGTGGGGTGGTGTGTGTTGTGATAAGTGGGGTGATATTTAGTGGTGTGTTGTGTGAGGTGCGTGGAAGTTATGTGGGTGATGGTATTGTGTGCCTGTGGATGCTTGGTAGTAGTTTGTAGTGTCTCTCTCTGGCCTTCTTTCGGTATTTTGGTCGTAGGGTTTGTGGGTGATGTAGGTGTGTCTTTTATATTGTATTGGGTGTGTGGGAGTGGTGTGTGTATCAGGTGTGTGTATTTCAATTTGTCTAATGTGGCTGTGTTTTGTGGGAATGTGTGTATTTTGAGCGCGGCGGTGTGTACCGACAATGGAATACCGCGGTTGAAAGACCGCCACATGGATTCGTGGGTCGTGACGTGTGGGCGAATTTCTGTTGGCGTGATGGTGGAGGTTTTGTTTTCGCCAGTTTATCACTGACCTTTGGTGTGGCGGACTTGTGTGGGTGTCTCAGTTTTGGCGGATTTCGAGCAGAGGGTCATAATGACCGTGGCAGAATTCCGCTGCCGTGGCGGTGCGTTGGCGATCTTCTGCAAGGCGGTAAGCGGCTTTTGCCGCCAATGTTTTAATGAGGGCCATTATCTGTTAGTACGTATTGACTAATTATTTTCACACTAATATACCTTTAAAATGACAGTGCCTAACATCTGTGTCAGGACAAATGGAAATAGTGCAAATTCTACATTTAATTTCCATCAGCATACTAGACGCCTAATGGTTAACATGGTGTGATTGCCTCTAATAGTTCCGAAATACGTCAGTTGACCCAAATACAAGTATCAATGAACTTCACATTTTTCAATGGATTCTCACTTGCCTCCTAGCTTTGGTGCAGGTCAGACCTCCTGACAGCTGCTCCACTTGAAATGTTGACGACCATGGTGGAATGCACCGGTGACAGGGCTCTAACTTCACTCCTGACGAGTTGGTTATTCAGACGGATGATAATCTGTCCTTGTAAACACAGTTATCTGTGATACCACAGCAACGGGTAAACAAAATATAGCTCTAATGTTGCGGGTAATTCAGCTCCTTTCAAATTTCACAGACGTCTTTATTTCAAAATATATATATAATGTAGATATGTGTGACAGGTAAATGTATTTATGCTGGAAATAAAGGGGCAGATGTAGGTAGAACACAAATTGCGACTTGCAATTTGCGAGTCAAAGCGACTCGCAAATTGCAACTCGCAATTCGCGATGCAGAAAGGTGTCTCAGACACCTTCTGCAACTCGCTATGGGGTCGCAAAGACCCACCTCATAAATATTTATGAGGTGGGTCGCAGTTTGCGACCCCATAGCGAGTCTAGGCACTCACGGGGATGGTGGCCTGCTGGAGACAGCAGACCACCATGTCTGTGACTGCTTTTAAATAAAGCAGTTTTTTTTTTTCTCTTTGCAGCCCGTTTTCCTTCAAGGAAAATGAGCTGCAAATAGGAAAAAATACTGAAACCTTTTGTTTCGGGTTTTTTCAGAGTAGGCAGTGGTCCATAGGACCACTGCCTGCTCTGAAAAAATAATTTTGTGAGCATTCACAAAGGAGAAGGGGTCCCATAGGGACCCCTTCCCGTTTGCGAATGAGTTACCATCCACTTCAAGTGGATGGTAACCAGCGAGTTTATTTGCGACTGCTTTCGCTGTCACAAATCAACTTACATCGCGGTGCGAGTTGCAAATAGGAAGGGAACACCCCTTCCTATTTGCGAGTCGGAAACACATTTTACGAGTCGGTTCCGACTCGCAAAATGTGTTTCTGCATAGCGTGAGGGCTTTTGCGCCTCGCAAAACATCGTTTTTCACCGTTTGCGAGGCGCAAAAGCCTACCTACATCTGGCCCAAAGTGGCTTGACTCTTTTTCTTACTGTGTTTTGTCTGTTTCTTACTCTTGGTTCTCAGTACTAGACCATTACATGTACGTTGGCCTATCTTAGGGGTAACACGTAATAGAAAGGAAGGTTTGTGCCTGGCAAGTGGGTGCATTTGCCACGTCAAAATGGTAGTTTGAAACTGCACACACAGGCTCTGGAGTGCCAGCCCTGAAACATATTTAAGGGACTTCTGGGGTGGGTGGCACAATCATAGCTGCATGCCCACTAACAACATTTCATTTACAGGCATATATAATACACTTTACTAGGGAACTATAAGTAAATTAAATATGCTAATGGTGGATAAGCCAATGTCACCATGTTTTAGAGTACAGAGCACCTGAGCTTTAGCACTGGGTAGCAGTGGTGAAGTGCACAGAATCCTAAAGCCAGCAAAAATTAAGTCAGCAAAACAGGAGATCAGAAGGGAAAGCGTTAGGGGAAAACACACTAAGGATGCCAGATCTAACATTAACCATGATTTAAAATATTTTATAGATTCCATTTCTTAGGTCAGCCCCAGAGGAAGAAGGAAATGTGAAGGGCTATCACTGCTAAAGTGCGAACTTTGGAGTGTATAGGTTCCATAGTATGCACTGCCATAAGCGTTGGGAAAACGTTCAGTGCTGGAACAAATTGGTGACATAGATCCAGCTAGGCAAGTCCTCCCGGCAGAGGAAGTGGGTGCGGTGCACCCTGACCTCCCTGATTGCCCACATACTGCGGATGGCCTATCCACTCCTTGATGAGGAGCTGAAGGCTAGAGCACAGCAACTAAGGGGTAAGTATGCTGTTAAGTGCATGGCCTGTTGCCTGATTTAACTTTTTCTCTACTATGTGAAATACATACATAGGTGCATATGCTTTGGAAGAGCTGTTAGAAATGGGGTCTTTGGTTGGCAGTCAGCTGAATGCCTGTCCAAGCAAGGCCCTCACTCTGGTCAGGGTAAAGGAGAATCACCCTCAGCTAACCCCCGCACACCCCCTTGGTAGTTTGGCACAAACAGGCAGGCTTAACTTCAGAGTGCTAGGTGTAATGTATTTGTACCAACACACACAGTAACTTAGTGAAAACACTCCAAAATGACACAACACAGGCTTAGAAAAAGTAGAAAATATTCATCTAAACAAAACAAGACCTAAACGACAAAAATCCAACATGTACAAATCAAGTTATTAATTTTAAAACCCACAAGCAAGACCGTGCATTGTTTCTCCTTCTCCGGTTGGGCTGGCATGTGTCATTTTTCCTCCCCGCAGGGGAGCGATGCGTTGATCCGGGCAACATTCGGGTCCGGGCAGGCTTTGCATAATTTTTCCACACCAAGAAGGATTGTGTCGAGAATCCTGCCACAGAGTATCAGCAAAACCATACAATGTGGGTTGCAACATTATCAGCCTCCGTCAGCGGGTGTTGCGCGTCGTTCTTCCAGCTACGTACGCCGATTTTGCAGCTGCGATGCCGGTGGAGCATGGATTTCTGCCACGAAGCCAGCAGCGGGTAATTTTTCAGCCGCGTTTTGGAAGGTGTGTCGATATTTACCCTGCACGGCGGTCTGTGCGTGGATTTTCAGTCTTGGTCTGCCAGCTTCACCTTCCAAGGCCCCAGGAACTGGATAGGGCACCACTTGGCAGGGCAGGAGTCTCAGCAGAGAGTCCAGGTGCTGGCAGGAGAAGTCTTTGATCGCCCTGAAACTTCAACAACAGGAGGCAAGGTCAGGACAAGCCCTTGGAGATTTCTTCACAAGCAGGAAGGCACACACAGTCCAGCCTTTGACCACTTGCACAGGCAGAAGCAGCAACTGCAGGATAACTTCACAAAGCACAGTCACAGGCATGGTAGCACTTTTCCTCAGCTCTTCAGCTCTTCTCCAGGCAGAGGTTCCTCTTGATGTCCAGAAGTGATCTAAAGTCTGTGGTTTTGGGTGCTCTTCTTATACCCATTTTGCCCTTTGAAGTAGGCTTACTTCAAAGGAAAGTCTCTCTTGTTTGCGAAATCCTGCCTTACCCTGGCCAGGTCCCAGACACACTACAGGAGGTTGGAGACTGCATTGTGTGAGGGCAAGCACAGCCCTTTCAGGTGTGAGTGACCACTCCTCCCCCCTCCTAGCACAGATGGCTCATCAGGATATGTAGGCTACACCCCAGCTCCCTTTGCGTCACTGTCTAGAGAGGGGTGCAAACAGCCCAACTGTCAAACTGACCTAAACGGGGAATCCACAAACAGGCAGAGTCACAGAATGGTTTAAGCAAGAAAATGCCCACTTTCTAAAAGTGGCATCTTCAAACACAATCTTAAAACCAACTTTACTAAAAGATGTATTTTTTAATTGTGAGCTCAGACACCCCAAACGCCACATGTCTATCTGCTCCCAAAGGGAATCCATGCTTTCATCATTTTTAAAGGTAGCCCCCATGCTAACCTGTGAGAGAGATAGGCCTTGCAATAGTAAATACCGAATTTGGCAGTATTTCACTGTCAGGACATATAAAACACATTAGTACATGTCCTACCTTAAACATACACTGTACCCTGCCCATGGGGGTACCTAGGGCCTAACTTAGGGGTGACTTACATGTAAGAAAAAGGAAGGTTTAAGCCTTGCAAGTAGGCACACTTACCAAGTCGAATTGACAGTTAAAATCTGCAGGGCTACTAATGTGGGTGGCGCAACCAGTTCTGCAGGCCCACTAGTAGCATTTGATTTACAGGCCCTGGGCACCTCTAGTGCACTGTACTAGGGACTTACCAGTAAATCAAAATATGCCAATCATGGAAATCCAATCAACAATACAAGTTACACAGAGAGCATATGCACTTTACCACTGGTTAGCAGTGGTAAAGTGCTCAGAGTTCTAAAGCCAACAACAACAGGTCAGAAAAAATAGGAGATCGGAGGTAAAAAGATTGGGGATGAACCTGCAAAAGGAAAAAAGTCAAACAAGAGCCATATTGATGTAACAAATATTTATGCTGCTGTAAGTGTACCATTTGTGAGTATGGAGAGTATAAGTAGCTATTTTTCAGAACTCAGCCATTTGCAAATGAAGAACCTCATTCAAGGGTTGTTTTGTTACTGGACCAAACATGTACACAATTGAGAATAAGGTGAATATCAGAATATATGCTAAACATCTAGTGAAATTTAAAGTTTATGCACATACCCATCAAGGATTGACATTTCACTCATCCATGAAGGATTAACTCCTAATTCATGTATATAATGAAGATATCTGAGCTATCACAAAGTTGTGTCAGCTAGACAAGATCTGTGGGTAACAAATGAGTATGTCTCACCTGTGGCAATGGTTGCACTACACATAACCAGTTCACCATTTCATGAGTGTTACATCCAGCTAAACCTTATAGTCATTCTGAAATGTGACGGAGTCCCAACATGCATGAATGTTCACTATGACCTGTAGTTTCTATTGACTATGGGGGTTATTCTAACTTTGGAGGAGGTGTTAATCCGTCCCAAAAGTGACGGAAAAGTGACGGATTTACCACCAGCCGTATTACGAGTCCATTATATCCTATGGAACTCGTAATACGGCTGGTGGTATATCCGTCACTTTACCGTCACTTTTGGGACGGATTAACACTCCTCCAAAGTTAGAATAACCCCCTATGTGAGGATTATGGTAAGTAGTTTAGTATATCAAGGTTTTGGATATTTCTGACAGCTTCTATATGCATTATGTTTGTGATTTAGTAGAGAGCTATGAACGTTTTACTAAAAAAAATGTGGGGCAAATCATCTAAGGTGTGGTGGATCTGAAGTGTTTAAGGTGCAATTGTAACATATAATTATGGATATGTAAATACATGTGCACAGTTTGTAATTAGATGAAATGGAGCAAGTTTAAGTATTTTTTCAGGTTTCACAAACATTACCATAGGACTGCTTCATTGGACAGTGCTATGCAGTCCACTCGCACATGGTATCACGATACAAGATTGCTATGAACAGCAGTTAAATGCACCAACTGTAAGTTTGATTGGATTTTTGCTGTGACTTTATCAACAACCACTACATGCAGAGTAATCATTATTTGTATTCACATAGCACCATTCTTCATGACAAGCAAGGAGGACATTGGGCAGGAAGGTGAGACGCAGATGACCTCTGGGAATCTGACGGTCGTACAACCAAAGCCGAAAGGCTTAGCAGCACGTAGGACGATGGGTCTGGAGCAGAAGAACCAACCTTGCTAGATTCAGAAGCATCCATGGTAAACTAAACTCGAGTGGTGGAGGACCCAACAACATATTCTGCACCTACTGCAATGTCCATCACCACAAGGATCAACACCATCATTGCTCTTTCTCCATTTGTTGGCCAACACCCAGCCACTAGAAAGGCAGAAAACATCTTTGTCCCAGGCACCTCTCCTCCTGCCCCAGTCTATCCTGTAGTGAGGTCTGAGGAGATTCTGGACATGTTGGGCAGTATTTCTGTTGCCAAAATTGCAGACTTGTTTGCCATCCAGGGAGTCTGTCAGCTGTTGACTCAACTATTTGCCTTCAGGATGACATGCACAGTACAGTATTTACCAAACAAAGAACATGGCACATCTCAGACATCCCTCAGACCTCACTGTCTCTCACCCACCAACCCTGTCCCTTCCGTTCTCAATCCTTCAGCTACCATGAACTCTCTCCCAATAACTCCACCATATACCTCTGTTTGTCCTTCACCAAGTACATCCACAATGACATCCACACACTCTGTCAAACAAAAACACACAGATACGCACCCAGTTATACAAAACATTATAACCATACTCACAAACCTAGACATACAGCCACCAGCACTATCACCACAACCACCAACACACCCACAGTTACCACCACAACTATATTCAGCACCACTATCACACTTGCAAGCATCAGCACCACCACACCGAACACCATAACCACCATCACCAAAACCTACAACCATCAACACCACATTTGCAACCATCACCACCACCACACTAACCACTACAATAACCAGCACTACATCCACTATCACCACATCCAGAGAAACCACCATACCCACCACAACCTCATCTGAAAGACGCGTTTATTACAACGCACATCATTTCAATCATTAGCACTACAGAAAGACAAACAAACAAGCAAGCATGCACCATCAACAGCAAATATGCCACAAAAGGACAAACCCACAGACAAGCACATAAAATTAGGAAAATGAACACCAACCAAATTCAAATCCACAGACAAGCAAACAGCATCCACCAATCCCACACTAGGATCCAAAGCAACATCCACTACACCAAGACGTTCATCACAATTAAAGTGTACAAACATACTGCAGGAATGACACTACACACACCCAAACGCACATCTTGCCATAGCATGCCAGAAACACCCTCACCCACAAAATGACAACTACCCACCACCACTGCAACTGCTCCTACAACCTCTACTTCCCACACCACCTCTACACCTACCACATCTAACTTTCCTACTCCTTCCTCAATTATCCCTACTGCTCCAAGCCCTTGATGAAAATGCCCACTCCACCTCACAACTGATAACCAAAGGTGACTGGATTCTATCCTGTTCATTGAGCAACACATGTCCCTTTTGCAAGAGGTCTTTAGTTTGCCAGAAAATCTGGAGGTACTTTCCTATATGGGAACATGTGGCCAGAATTTAGTCAGAGAATATGGTTTATTTTTTTTCTCATTTATCATTTGGATTTGGTTGTATTTCTTTTGTTTTTCATTGAGAGTGGAATATCATTTTGTAATAAAAGTTTGTTTTCTGGCTAATGTGTATTTCCTTATGATTTATATATGTTTTATAGACATAGTTAGTAGAGTTCCATAATCATATTGCCCTGGGAGATTTAGGACTTTAAACTTTGTGCTGTGTGTTTTAGGAAGAGTTATCTGATAACACATCCATTCTTACGGATACCCTTGAGCTATATTATCATGTATTGGCAGCCATAATATTCACTTGTTAATATTTGTTCTGATCCGACAAGTATGCTTTTATGACTCATGTGAGAGCAAATGCATAAGCCATGCCTACATGAATTTAGTTATACCATGGACATTTAAGTATCATTATGATATTCATGATAGGTATAAACAAAAATAATGGAAGATAAACTTTTATGCTGGAATTACACTGGTAAAGGGTCAATATCATGGCATGCTGAGATGTCAGCAGAGGTGATGGAGAGCATTTTGCTTTGCTCAGCCTTCAGATGTGTCCAGGAATTTGGAAGATGAGCAAGAATATCTATTTTACAATACAGTGGGTACATTATATAGGGATGTTTCAGGTTTTTTTTTAAATGGGAGCAATTATTAGGACAAATGTAAAGTCAGTTGTATATTACATACATTTACAATTGTAGGAGTCTATCATGTTTAGATGTTCTTCCAGATGTGTTCCTATTATTATTAGAAGGTAATCTTGCCAGATACACAAGCTTTCTATCATGCAGTACCTTCCTAATGGCAAACAATAATACCACATGGATGGTTTCACATACTTTTGATATTTCTAGAGTGCATCAGCACTTAGGCATGCTACGTTTAAATTGTAATTAGTTTGTATATTACAGTTTTCTTCTGGACAAACACATGATGATTTGGAGCTTATTTTTAATGATCTGTTTAAGATTTGCCAACAGAAAAGACAACACATTTTTTATATTGAAGAGAACATTAATGTGGGTTGCTCTTAATACATACAATTACATGCACGTGCATTCTATGAAAGTGCTTATGTTGATTGTAGTCCTTGCGATGGATTTACAATACAGGGCACCATGGTGCATTTTCTCACAATAGCATCAAAATGTCAAAAGGCACTTTGCTGGATGTGTGACAAAAATGTTGGTGCTAGTCCAGCAAAGCAGAGGGAGGCACATAGGCTAATGCACTAGAGTCACTTTAACGCCTGCCCCGAGCAGGCATTAACAAATTGTGCTAGAATGGTGCAGTGAAATCTTGTAGACTTTACTGCGCCATTTTTTTGGGCTTCCCTGATGAGGAACGCCCCACCTTGCATACATTATACCTGGCACAGGTGGTGCAAGGGGATGAAAAATGGTGCAAAGCTACCATTGCACCACTTTGTTAGTATGGCATGTTTAGCACCACTGTGGTGTAAAATAAATCCCTCTACGGCAGTGCTAGGGGGCATGAGGTGCTTGCAAATATGCCCCTCAGTTTTTTATAATGTATTTCAATATAGTCTTGCAAATTAATTATTTACTGTGTATCTTCAAATCATGAATTGTTAAATGAAGCTATTTTTAAAACAATGACCATTTTTTTTTCTTTCGTTTTACATAAAATTATATGGAGGTTAAAGTTTAGTTGTGTTCCAGTGTGTAATCAATGTTAATAATGTATCATATTTTGGTTCATGTAGATCTACATTTCTACCCGATATGAACAGTGTGTTTGTCAACACTGTGTACTTTGCCCCTGCAATAGTGTAGTACTTGTGCTTTCCCTATCAATATTACGTAATTGTACAATTCATGTTTAAGATCGTATTCTTCTATATTATTGCATAGCATATCTAAATAATATCACATTTGCAATGTACTTTGAGGCTCAATCGGCTAATGCTAAATATTTTGTGTCACACATTACAGCAACAGTTTAAAATATGGCTTGAGACTGACATTGACACTTTATATACCGCACTTACATTTTGCGCCACTTTTTAACGCAAAATCGGCACAAACTTACAAAATACAATTGTATAGTATTGTATTGAAGGCAGGGATCTCAAAAGCCTTCAATGCAGCCACTGATGTGAGAGAAGAGTTGCAGGTTTAACAGGTTTGTTTCTCCGCCTCAGAATTTTTTTGTTTGTTTGTCAGTAACAAACTACCAAATCAACGGCCCTGATGAAATGGGAGTTTTTCCCTGACAGGGTCCATTTCTGTTTTCTTTCAGTTTGGGAAAGAAGACTTTTTCTGGTAGTCCCAAACCGGAAATATGTACATTGCAAGAACTCCCGTAATACACAGACCTTCTCACATATATTGCCTATCAGCCCTGTGGCAGATGGGCCATTGGTTCAAGCTAAATGCCCGGATTAAGATATGTATTAGAACATTGGAATGTTAGGAGCTCCATTGCAGCCAATGGCAGGTAAAAGCCTGGAGCGTCAACATTCCAATGTTCTCTTTGTACACAGCAACAGCTGTGAACAAAGGCCTCACGGAGCCCGAGGGGATATTAATCCCCTTGGGCTCCATGAGTACTTTGCTTTATATTTTAGAACATTTTGCCCTCTAGTGGCAGAATTTTCTAATAGCCTTAGAGCCTGCCATAGCGGGCTCTACAGGCCATTAAAGGCCCGCTCCCTTGTTAAGGGAGCACATTAAAGGCCATCGCCTTCGGCGTGGGCCTTTAACGCGTGAGCGGGCCTTTAATGGCCAGTAGAGCCCGCTACAGTGGGCTCTAAGGCAGTATAGTACATTTTAGTTGAATAAAGGATTTGATCTAAGATCATGAAAATTACTCTCTTACAGAAACTTTCTTCTACTAAAATACTATTCTTGTTTCTACTAAAATTCCATTCTTGTTTGTAAAATACCTAACTACCATGGAGTATTAATGATAGTTCCTTACTAGGATCTTCCCCAACAAACAGCAATAATGGCGGTATTATATTACATCAAGTACCAAAGGAATTCAGCATTAAACACCAATCTCTTAAAATGCCACCTGTCTGGGAGTATCAGTATAATTGTTTCAAGTGTAAAGATTTCTTGGATAAATGTTATTGCATAAATTAGATAATTTATAATGAATTAATGAACTTCTTCAAGTGGATTTCTCTACATATTTTCTGTAGGGACAAGGTTGAGATGGGCTGAAGGAGTTTGTTGGGTTTCACAGGCATGACCACTCTTCTTTCACTTGGAATTTCATCTTGCTGAGAGTTACTCGTTGCAAGTCAGGTGTCAATTTGTAGATTGGACCATTTGTGCAGGTTATCACCTGTTCAGTTTTATTTGTGATAACTACAGCTCAATTACTACTTCCTCCTACGTATCATCCAAAGACATTATGGCCCATTTTTCTTATCTATGGCTCTTTGGAACTCCAGTGGAATGTGCGTGCAAGACCCTCATATAACTCCTTACTGAATATGCCCCCCTTGTCCTGATCTCCATCCATATGTATCGTGTTATAAGTCTACTAATTTAATGTTTCATTTTTTATCTTTTTTAGTGGTTGGAGGAATGTTCGTGCTAGGTTATTCTTCAAGACAGGTATTTGTGGTACTGTGGCAAACAGCTGGCATCCTGTCTGAGTTCATCGGATGGTATAAACAATGCAATTCATTGGCTGAGGGCTAGTGTTTTGTTGTGTGCTTGTGTCAGTTGCATGACTTGAGGGGCCGGGAGATGGAGGGGGTAGCATGGGCAAAGATTTCAAGGAAGGTTCCAACGCAGGCTTCACTTGGACTTCACGTGCCCTTTTATCTTCAATTGCTGCAGGTTTTTTGCTTGGTGCTTCATTCTGACGAGTGTTTTTGCCGCTTAAGGTGATACCATTGAATTCACGCACACCTCAGCCCACCGTTTAGTGTGGAATCAGCATTTCTATTCTTCTAAATGTCAGTCTTTATTTTATGCACTAAGTAGACTTTCAAAATTCCGCACTGCACTAGTATTTCCAACAAACTTGAACGCACAGCTGACAGTGTCAGGACAAAAATCGGTCTGTTGCTCTTTGTCCTACAATTCCCCAGGAAGGTTGGCATGATTACGTACTTTGCAAGAGATTTAACCTAAATGGATGTTCTTCCTGATACTCATCAATATTAGTTGAAAAGAACTATAATTGAGGGCAAGAAGGCACACAACCCATCCTGCTAGACTTGATCTCCTTTTTCGAAGTTGATTTGGGAGGCAACAAATCAGATATATTTATCTCCCACATAAAATATTGCTTGCTGATGGAAAAAGTTACTTTTGCCATGAAGCAGAACAAAGGTGTGCAAGATAAATCGCTGGGTTCCTCTTAAAATATAGCGTAGCAGTAACCTGAAAGGCCAAATGAGACAGTAGAATGCATCAGGTAATGCATAGGTTTAACACTCCACAAGTGCCAAGCGGAATATTTTCGAATTAGTCAGTCCAATCAGCAAACTTTCACTGCGGAGGTAGATCCAAAATCTCAATGATCTGTGGACCACCAGCTTTAACTGGAATCCAACTTTCTCAACATTGTACCTAAATGAAGAGTTGATTAGTTCAGAATTAAGCAGTATCTTGTCACAATACCATGAAACATTTTAACTGTGTCGTAGCCCAGTATTAAATGAGTTTTTAAAGATTATGGTGCGGATTTACAAACATTTCATAAAACATACAAAATGCTACAGTTTTACTCTCTCCCTGACCTGGAGCACTTTGGGCTGCTTAGTGGCAACACAAGCACCATTGCGCTACAGTGCTTGTGGTCACAATAGGGGTACCTTCCTGCACAAAAAATACCATTGGAGGTGTTTTCGTCTTTGTATATGTGAGGCACAATACTGCATACATGCAAACAGGAAATACAGGGAAAATAAAGATATTTCACCTCGTTGCACCAGTCTCACGCAGGGGTACCATTTTAGCACATACCCATGCCACTCACACTTTGAGAATATGGGTTTGCATAAAAAATCCATGGGGCATATTTATACTCTGTTTGCGCCGAATGTGCGTCAAAATTTTTGACGCACAATCGGCGCAAACCCTGCCCCATATTTATACTTCGACGTCCGACCCCGCGGGCGTCAAAGTTCCACCATGTGCGTCATTTTTTGGAAGGGTGAAACAGCCGTGCGTTAATTATATGCAAGGTAGGCGTTCCCTTCCAAAAAATGACTTTAAGGCCTGTGCCCCATATTTATACTCTGACGTCATTTTGACGGACAGGAGGGGGCAGGCCTTAAAAAACGGCGCCCAGCCTGATGGGCGCCGTTTTTTAACACCTGGGTCAGGGCAGGCGTTAAGGGACCTGTGGGCTCAGAAGGAGCCCAGAGGTGCCCTCCCATGCCCCCAGGGACACCCCCTGCCACCCTTGCCCACCCCAGGAGGACATCCAAGGATGGAGGGACCCATCCCAGGGAAGTTGAGGTAAGTTGGGGTAAGTATTTTTTTCGTTTTTTGTTTTTGTGGCATAGGGGGGCCTGATTTGTGCCCCCCTACATGCCACTATGCCCAATGACCATGCCCAGGGGACATAAGTCCCCTGGGCATGGCCATTGGGCAAGGGGGCATGACTCCTGTCTTTGCTAAGACAGGAGTCATGTCAATGGAGGTTGGGCGTAAAAAAAAATGGCGCAAATCGGGTTGAGGCCTGAATTTTGCCTCAGACCTGACTTGCCCCATTTTTTGACGCCCAACCTCCATTTTCCCCTACGCCGGCGCTGCCTGGTGTGAGTCATTTTTTTTTACGCACACCAGTCCGCAGTTATGGCTAACGTCATTCAATAAATAAGGCGCCGGCATGGCGCTTTGGAATGGCGTTAGCCGGCGGTAAAATTTTTGACGCACAACTGCGTTGGCGCAGTTGTACGTCAAAAAGTATAAGGGGCATATTTATACTCCGTTTGCGCCGATTGTGCGTCAAAAAATTTGACGCACAATCAGCGCAAACGTTGCCCCATATTTAAACTCTGACGCCCGAGCCCGCGGCCGAAAAAAATTCTCCGTGTGCGTCATTTTTGGGATGCGGCAACCCGCCCTGCGTTAATGATATGCAGGGTAGGCGTTCCCGTCCAAAAAACGACGCAAACGACCGGGCGTGGTATTTATGCTTCTGGGCAAAAATGACTCTCGGCCGGGAGGCGGAGCAAAAAAATGATGCACAGCCCGATTTGCGTAAAAATTTAACGCCTGGGTCAGGGCAGGTGTTAAAATGGGGCAAACACACCTGTATTTAATCAGAACACACAGAACAAACAGCAGAGCAGCAGAGCAGCAGAGCAGCCACAGGGAGACATGGAGGTGATTTTTTTCCAGCGTGCACGTAGACGCAGAGCCCTGCAGCAACAACAGCAGCTACAGCAACAACAGAAGGGACCCCAAAGGCAGCGCAGAAGGCAGGAGAGGATATTCCGCCTAAGAACAACCCTGCATGGCCTCAGGGAACACGACATCATACAGAGGTACCGGTTGAACTGGCAGGACATTCAGCAGCTGCTGCGCAACATTGTACAGCAGTTGGCCCCCACTTTAGTGACACCCCGCACCATCCCAACAGAAACAAAGCTGCTTGCCGTACTTCACCTGCTGGCAAGTGGATCGTTTCAAACAACTGGTGCCCTGGTACTCATCATGGGTCCTCAACCCGACGTGTGGAACTCCTCCTGGTGGCCACTCACCCTCGGAAACCCACCCATCCCTCACCAGGCAAGGCTGCAACCTCGGGATCATCCTGGACTCCAAACTCAGCATGAACCATCAAATCAACTCAGTCACCTCCACCTGCTTCCGCACCCTCCACCTCCTATGCAAGACTGTCAAATGGATCCCCCTGGAACATAGAAAGACTGTCACACACGCCCTCATCACCAGCAGCCTGGACTACGGTAACGCACTCTATGCTGGAATCAACAAGAAACTCACCGCAAACTACAGAATATCCAGAATTCTGCCGCCAGACTGATCCTCGACCTGCCTCGACTCTGCCACATCTCACAACACCTGCACACAATACACTGGCTTCCCATAGAGAAAAGAATCACCTTCAAGATTCTCACCCATGCACACAAAGCCCTCCACAACACCGGACCAGCCTACCTGAACCAGCAACTCAACTTCCACATACCCCACAGGGTCCTACGCTCAGCCCAGCTCTCTCTCACCAAAGTACCCCGTGTCAGGAAAACCAGAACAGGAGGATGCTCCTTTTACTACCTTGCAGCCACTGCCTGGTATGCCCTTCCTCTCCATATCAGACAAACAACCCCCCAGCCTCAACTTCATGAAGGAGCTGAAGACATGTTTTTTCTAAAAATCACCTCACCAGTGGACGCTACACTCCGCCCCAGCGCCTTGAGACCCCTACTGGTGAGTAGTCCTACTTTATAAGCATTGATGATTGACCTATTCTTTGACCTGACCATGCCATTGCTTCATCACCTCCTGGCTAGCTTCTAAGTTTTCTGAGGCTTTTTTCCAAAGCTTCTGTATCTGGTCACAGAGGGCCTAAATGTAGCTAACCAAGTCCCGAGTGGGTTTCTTGAGTGCTTACTCAGAACTCTCCTTCACTAACCTGAAACTTTGCCTTACAGTGTGGCCATAGCATGGCAGAACCCTACTCTTTTCTGTCATACTTTTCTTAAAGCAAAGAGTAGGCAAGGCAAGAGGATGTCCCAGTTCTGCCTCCTGGGTTCTGATAGGGCCATAAGCATTCCCTGGACAGTCTTGTTGAACCTCTCAACAGCCCATTAGTCTGGGTGTGGTAAGGTGTGTAGAACTTGTATGTTAGCCACATTCCTTCCTCATGGACTTCATATATGCAGACATGACGTTGGTGTCCCTGTCTGAGACTACCTCCTTGGGGAAACACACTCAAGTAAAAATCCCCATCAAGGCCCCAGCCACTGCAAGTGCACTTATGCTTCTCAGAGGGGATGGCTACTAATTACTGTGTGGCATAGTCCACCAAAAGCAGGATATACATTTTGTCCAAGGCAATTTAGGATATAATGGCCCAACAATGTTGATGCCCTCCTTCTTAAAGGGGGTGCCAACAACATGCATGGTAGTCAGGGGATGCTTGAGCTTCTTTCCCATCTTCCCACTGGCCTGACAGGTGAAAAAAGTCCTATAGAAAGCATCCAAGCCTGTCCACATCTTGGGCCAATAAAAGTGAGTGAGTAGACTGTTGAAGGTATTGTCCTGCCCTAGATCTCCTGCCAGAGGAATCTCGTGAGCCAGACCCATTAGGAAGGCCCTGTAAAATTGGGGGACCACCAGCACATATGCTACCCCATGCACAGGCACCTTAGTCTCAGTGGAAATTACATTATTTTCCCAGTAAATCAGGTGATTTCCAGAGGTGTCACCAGCCACCTTGGCTTCAACATACCACCTTATACAGTCGATTTCTGGGCACTCCTTCTGTGCCTTGCAGAACTCCTCCTTGGTAGGTCCACCCTCAACTTGCCACCCAGCAAATTTAAGCAGGTCTACCAGAGAGGCAATGGCCTCCCAAGTCATCTCTGTGGCTACCTTCTCTGGCACCCATGCACCAGTGCCAGAGGAGCTGCAGAAGCTGGTTTCCCACACCTCCTTCCCTTCTCTTTCCTCACAGCTACCTTAGCCATTCTTGCAGGCTCCAGGCATGGACTAAATGGTTGCATAGACCCATGCAGGCAATATTTCCAGGTGCGACCTGAGCTCCACTTTCTTCCAGGCAGCGTGCTCCAAGTCATTCCCTAGAAAACAGCCTACAAGCATGGTAGGGCTCACAGCTATGTTAAGAGAACTTGAGACCCCCCCACTTGAAAGGAATCAGAGCCATTGAGTTGTGACTCTCACAACAGTGTGCTACTACAACCTGGTTAAATGTGTTGGGTACCACCTGCTGTCAGGACACCAGATAATACCTAACAGTAGTCATACTGGCTCCTGTGTCTTTTAGAGCCTTGACCCTCTGACCATTGATGGTGACTCACTGCCCATACTTGGAACTGTTGGCAGGTATGTGGGCATTAGGTACCATCTCACCATCACCCAGAGACTCTATAGTAACCTCAGCTGCCCCCCACACTGACTGGGACCATCTTCTCCCCATATTCTTACCAATTTCTCCTTGCTGTAACTCAATTTTTTGTGTGATTCAGCTTGCTTTTCTCTAGTTCTTGCTTGTTCTCCTTGCTTTTTCATCTGTTTTTTTGTGTGCCTTCCCCTTGCTTTTCCCTCATTTTCACTGTTTGTCCTTGAGTTTCCCCCCTTTTTTGTGCACCTTCTTCTTTCTTTTCCCTCATTCACGCTTACTCCTTGCTTTTTCCAATGTTTTGTGTTTGCCTTCTCCTTGCTTTTCCCTCATTTTCACTGCTTTCTCCTTGCTTTTTCCCCTTTTTTTAGTGTGCCTTCCCCTTGGTTTTCCCTCATTTTTACTGCTTTCTCCTTGCTTTTTCTTCTGGTTTGTCTGCCTTCTCCCTGCTTTTCCCCCATTTTTGCTGTTTTATCCATGCTTTTCCTTTGGTTTTTTTGATTGCCTTTTCCTAGCTTTTTGCCCATTTCCACTGCTTTGTCCGTGCTTTTTTTTTTTTTTGTGTTTTCTCCCTGCTTTTCCCTTGTTTTCACTGATTTCTCTGAGACTTGCAAGCGCCTGGATACCTACTGGGTGATTAGCCACGATTTGCAAATCCTGATTTATTGATACACTTCTCCGGCCAACTCCTGGCACTGCACACCACTGGGGGACTATGCACTCATAGCACTTAGGGGCAATCTTACCAGTATTTTTTATCTGAGAAGTTTTTTTCTGGGGTAAGATTGAGATTGGAACCCTTTACCAACTGAACTATTTTGGGGGCCTTGTGAGGACTCCTTCTTGTTTCTTCTCCCCCTCCTTCTGTTCATAGAAACCCTGGCCACCCTTTTGGGAGTCCCTCCAGATGCCTTTTTGTATACCCTGGTGCCGACCCAGATGTCTACCTCCTCAACTAACTTCCTGTGAGCAGTCAGCCTGCTATCTACCAGGTGCTGGAGCAGATCTATAAAAAAAATATTAGGCATGTACTCCCTCAAAACAAAGCTTCACAGGCCATCAGCCACAATCAGTAACTTTTCTGCCCCTCACCCAGCCATCCAGTGCCTTATTAGAGTAATCCAAGAAATCTAGCCAATAATGGTTTGGGAGTTTGTGTCTGTCTCTTTACCTCTGGCAGTATTTCTCAGGGTCAGCCCACATTTGGAGACAAGGTGGGCTTTCATGGGGGCATACTTCATCTGGTCATCTACAACTAGTGTGAGTAGTAAATCCCTCCACACTGTAGACATATGCTTCCACAAGCGACCCCAAGCGCTCCTCTGCAATCTTGTGCATCCTCAGGGTTGCTTCATATGTAGGAAGCCATTTGTCAATATCATCACCTGCAACATAGTTGGGGACCAGATCTTTGGGTTTGTAGACCTTCTTGAGACCTTCAGACATTACAGGTAAGCTGCCACCATTGCTGCTGGATTCTGACATCTGTTTAGCTTTAATCTCTGTTTCTTTCAGAATCCTCTCAAGATCCTGCAGCATTTTCTTTTCTGCCAATGCTCTCTCAGCTTTCCTCTCCTTTACCATTTGTCTTATTTTGGTCAATGACAGTTTGAACTCCCTTTCTGATGGCCTATCCTCTGGGATAAGACCTTTCAAGACACATACTGTTTCCTGCTCTCACACTGGGCTCTCTCTGGGTGGGTAGAGAGAATGCTTTCTCTTCTAGCTCTGGTGCAGGGCACACAGCCAGTTCATCCTCCATTCCCAATTTAAGTTCCTGTTCCTGATGATCCTCCACATTAAGATCCTCAGGGTCCTCAGGCTGAGATTGACTCCTAGTGGGTTCTTTATAGGCATGGAGGACTATCTGTCGAAGTGAGCTCCTGCATTGGAGATGCATCACACAGCAACGGATCTGATGGAGCTGCAGGCTGCCCTGAAAAGTCCTTGTGTTGGAAAAGCTCATGCAGAAGAGGCAATAACTTTTATTTACTGAGCATGGTGAAGCACTCTATGCTTGCATGCTCTGCAATACAGTACCCACGATTTCTGTGCATGTTTATTCTGAATTTCTTTCTCCTTTCCTGGAGAATACAGTAAGGAATTTTGGAACCACACATTAATAATCTGCTCTATTCCCTGTTCTGGAAAATTATCAGGGAGAGATATCATAGCTATAATATTGTTACCTGTTCATTTGACCTACCAGCATTCAGGGATAGCCACCTTTCTTTCCCATGAAAGCTTTCAATCTTTGCTGTCCCTTGATTTCTTTGTTCTCTTCGTTTAAGCTCCTCTTTATCTTTTGAGTCCTGATGATGGTCCCAACATCTTCTTGTGGAATCATATTATAAATAAATAGGCCATGATGTTCTTGTTTTTAGGATACACAATTTTGATCACTGAATTTGTTCATGTTTGTGTATCATTTTGATGAGAGCACTGAACACATTTCTCACTACACACCCACTGTACAGTCATGAAGTAATTTTTTTTTAATACAAATTATTTATATATTATTATAAATTGTGTTTCTGTTTGGCGGACAAATACACCCGGTCCAAGCAGGAACCACAATCCTTGTCAGGATAAGTCACCAGCACACCCGAAAATAACCTGTGCTAACCCCCTGGTAGCTTGGCACAGAGCAGTCAGGATTAACGTAGGTGGCAATGTGTTAAGTATTTGTCCAACACTTTAAACAGTAAAAACACCGCACAAAAAGATACCACGCCGGGTTTGAAAAATTTAACAAAACAAGAACAAAATTACAAAAATCCAGTAAGTATAAGTTGTGACATGATTTTTTAAAGAATAAACTTAATTGAAGTGCTTAGAAGCATGAAGCGCCAACTGGCATCACACTGGACCAGGTCAAATCTGAAAAGGCAGGCTGACTTGGATGGACCCCAGGTCGCATACAGGGCTCTGCCTTGGCCCCCTGAAACAGTACCTTGGTTCACAGTGCATTGACGTCACAAACAACATGCGAGGAGCAAAGGAGGAGATGTGTTGGTGATGATTCCGAAGATGTAGGCGATGCGTCGGCTCTGGTTGACACTAAGCTGTGGATAAGTCAGGAATGGAGGTGATGCGCTGTACTGACAGAGAAGGGGTATCCTCAATCTTCGCAGCAGTGGCTAAGCACCAGCATTGAAGAGATGTGATGGTTCTGAATAGCACATCAGCATTGTTGCATGTATATTGGCAGGGCAAGTCTCTCAGATGTCAGAGTCCAGGTGCTGTAGGTGATGAGTTGAAAGTCATGTGTTCTTGAGGTTTTAGAAGAACAGAAGGCAAGCAAGAAAGTCCTTGGATCACTTTGGTTCGGGATTCGGGTGTGGTGGGTCCAGTCTTTCTCACCCAGGTAAGGAGGACAGCAGACAACAGGTCAACACAGAAAGAAAACAGTTCTTTTAGAGCAGCAGCTCTGCAGAGTAGCAGTCCTTGTAGCAGCATATCAGTCCTTCTTCCTGGTAGAGTATCTACAGGTCCAGAAATGTACTGAAGTGGTGGTGCCTTTGAAGTAGGGGATACTCTACACAGATGCCTTTGAAGTGTACTGAGATCCTGCCCTTCCTACCCTTGCTCCAGACTCACTGTAGGAGGTTATGCAGCCCTTTGTGTGAGGATAGGACACAGCCTATTCAGGTATAAGTGAGGCTGTGCTCAGCTTTGCCCCCCCCCCCCCAGTCAGGCCAGTTAAAGGCCCATGGGTATCCATCAAGTCACACCTAAGCTCCTATTGTGTGTGACTGTCTGGAGGGAATATTCAAAATCCAGCTGTCACCCACATCAGACAAATGATCGGAGACAGGCTGCAGGCATCAAATGGCTAAAGTAAGAAAATAACAACTTTCTTTAAAATCCAACTTCACCATGTTAAGGTTTTAAAATAGAATTCCAGAGACACTAAACTTGAAACGTCTATCTCTTCATAGTTGAAAGTTACACTTATAAACTGTTATGAGGTAATCCCCATGTTTTCCTATGGGAGAGATATGGCTCACAGTACGGAAAAGCAAATTCACCAGGACATGTAAAACTTAAAATTACATGTCCTGTCTTTTACATATATTGTGCCCTGCCTTCTGAGATGCCCAGGGCCTGCCCTAGAAGTGTCTTACATATATGAAAAGGGACGTTTTAGGCCTCGCAAAAGGTTTATTATGCTATGTCGATATAGAGGTGTAAAACTGCAATACAGGCTCTGCAAGGGCAGGCCTGAGACTTGTTTGAAGGGCTACTGAAGTGTGTGGCTCAATCAATGCTGCAGCCCCTCTAATAGCATTTAATTTTCAGGCCCTTTGCACATGTATACCTCTTTATTAGGGACTTATAAGTAAATTAAAATCCCAATTGTGGATACGTCAATGTTACCACATTTTAAGGAGAGAGCACAAGCACTTTGGCACTAGTTAGCAGTAATGAAGTGCACAGAGTGCTAAAACCAGCAAAAAACGAAGTCAAATAAAGTAGAGGGAGGAAGGCAAAAAGTTTCAAGATGACCCTGCAGCATATATGATTTCTTATAACTAATGATTAAAATGACAATTTGTTATTTTGTATAAATTGCATTGTTTTCAAAGGTGGGGCCACTGCGTCTTGTGCAGGCCAACTAGTAGCATTTCATATACAGGCCCTGCATACATGTTTAATACCACTTTGCTAGGGACTTATAAGTAATTTAAATATGCCAAATGTGGATAGGCCAAATGTTACCAAGTTTTTAGGAGCGAGGACATGCACTGGTTAGCTATGGTAAAGTGCACAGAGTTTTAAGGCCAGCAAATTAAGCTAAGCAATAATAGAAAGGGTGAAGGCAAAAAAGTTTGCGAGAAGACCACCCGAAAGCTGATAGGTCTAACACCACTGTTAAGATTCCAGCTTTTCTGCTGGTCTAAAGATATGGCAATTCTCAAATACTTTTCCTACGGAAAACCTGATACATTAAAGCCCATTGTTCCAAATCAAAGGTTTTATGAACATCCACTAATCATTGACACAGGTCCCTGTAGTTCTCTTTCCCCAGCAAATGCAATCTTCAGGCACCTAAAACAGAGCTGAGTTTTCCTACCAGGTATTAAGGGCCACATGTACGTACAATTTTGCACGTCGCAAACGGTGAATTGGGCCGTTTGCAACGTGCAAAATGCACTGTCCCATGTACCAAACCCTTTCTGCGATTTGGAAAATATTTCACCGAATCGCAAAAAGGGATTGCGACTCGAAATTAGGAAGGGCTGTTCCCTTCCTGATTGTGATTCGCAGTCCCATTCGTGATTGTTTTGTGACTACGAATTTGGTCACAAAACAATCACAATTAGCGCCAGTGTCACACTGGTGCTAAGGGGGTCCCCATGGGACCCCTTCCCCTCTGTGAATGTCAGTCAGAACATTTTTTCAGAGCAGGCAGTGGTCCTCTGGACCACTGCCTGCTCTGAAAAAATGAAACAAAAACGTTCCTTTAAGGAAAATGGGCTGCATTTCAAACAAAAAAATCTGCTTTATTTAAAAGTAGTCACAGACATGGTGGTCTGCTGTCTCCAGCAGGCCATCATCCCTGTGAGTGCCACAATTCCCAAGGGGGTCGCAAATTGAGACCTACATCATGAATATGAGGTAGGCATTTGCGACCCTCTTGCGAGTCTCATATAGTGTCAATGACACTATACAACATTCGGTTTTGCCACTCGTAAATTGTGAGTCACTCTGACTCGCAATTTGCGAGTCACAAAACCGAAGTTTGATACATGTAGCCCTAAGTCATTTTGGTCATTATGTGCTAAGGAGCAGATGACATTCACCATTCTGTTAGCATGCATTTTAGTGATTCTTGGCCTCTAGTTATTTAATGAGATTGGCCGGTATCATGTATATTCATTCACCATTTAACTTGGTTTCTGGATGAGCAATATGTTCGCCACCCCTTCACAGAGGAGGGAGGTTATGTGTCTGTCCCCCTCAAACATTACATGAAGGTACAGCATGACGTCTGATGAGTACTTTGTTAAAAAAGTGAAAAGTTATTAGTCTCTGGCATATTACCAGAGAGTGTTCCTTCAATGGCCTGTTGGATCACTCTCCCTTGTGCTGGGGCAGTCCAAATCTGCTCAGTCTATGCTTCATAAAGTCTTCATGGGGAGGGCCACTGCATTGGGATGTTGCACTGCTACGGGTCGAGGCAAATTTACCTTAGAGAGACCTGACATAATAAGTGGAAGCTGGGTCCGTTCCCTAAGAAGTCAGTGGGTATTGCACCATCGTTAGTCAGTAATGAGAGAATATTTTAACATCTGTCTTTTTGTTGGCAAGTCAGTATAATAGATTGCCTGCTTTGTTGTGGAGAGCATATACTTTGTATTGAGACATCGTCCATGCCAGCTTCACTGTGTCTAGAAGTTTTGTTCTCAGTAACACTAGAGGGAGTTTAAGTTGACTGTGAATATTTGCCCTGTAGTTGGGTCTCAAATGGCTTTACAGTGCACTGATTTACTCTTCTAGTGACCTTATGTCTGGTTACCTGCCTCTTGTTTTCTTCAGCACCAGTGCCACAGTGTCTCCCTTAATCATGATTTTGAAAGCTTCCCAAACATTGTCTGGCGAGGAGATGAAATTTGCTTTGAATTGAAAGGGTTCTTCTTTGGCACCTTACAGATGGTCCGCAAGCAAATCTCCTCTCAGCCACCATGCGTCTATTTCCCAGATACACCTGCACCAGATGGTCTGCAAGCAAATCTCATCTAAGCCACCATGCGTGTATTTACCAGATACATCTGCACCACCAGTTAAAGTAGTGGAGAAGCATCATGTTCAGAGAGTGGTCAGCGAGATCCGTCCCCACATTTTTATTTGGGCATTAATCATAGATCTCAGTTTATCTATAGGTACATACAAGTAATCCAGTTGGGAGAAGCAGCAGTAAAACTTCGCACTTGTATAGCGCACTACTCACCCATTAGGGTCTCAAGACGCTGTACGCATATCACTATGGAACCCCTCCTGGCTTTTCCCTGTGAGGTGCCCACTCCTGGGAACCCCCAGGGTGAAGCCAGGTATCCAAGCGCTGTTGGGGCTGTTGTGGAGATTAAGCAAGCTATTGCCCAGAGTTACAGAGTGGGACCCATTAATTAGATTAGGCACTGAGGTGAGAATTATCTGGTCCAAGGGAATTGAGCCCAAGACCTGCAGAGGCGGGACTTGAACCTATTCCTGGGCCAGATTTCTGTTTCACGTCTGACACTCTAAGCATTGTGCCACACTTCTCCAGTGATTTGCTGAATATTGTTTGTAATTTGTATGTCATTTTTGCCATACATCACTGCGGACCAGTGAATCAGACAGTTTGAATAGGACTGCTATCTAGAATTAGGTTCACAAACGCTTTAAAGTCTCCATCAGTTATAGTCATTACTATCAGGGATTCTAATCATTGTTCCATTCTGAATTGATTGTCAGTCAGGTTGGAGGGCACATCCACTGAGAACGAACAACATTAGTCCCTATTATCATGCCAAACCTGCTGAAGTGAGAAGTTCAGACTCTGATACTAACAATGTGAATGTCCTGTGTATCAGTATGGCAGTTTCTCTAGAACCCAGAGAAAATCCAGTGCGGAACACTCTAGGGTAAGCCAGCATACCCAGAAAACCACATTGTCTGTCCAATAAATATATCTTGTCATCGAAGAACATCAGCAGCGTCTTGCTTCACATGGTGCATAATAGCGCCTCTCATAATTTTGTTGTTGAAGATGTTGAAATTTCACATCAGAATGTAGTAATGACCCAGAGACCCAATCCTTGCCATCCTGAGTACACTGAGCGAACATTGTTTGGCTGCCCCGTGAGTGCCCATGTCTGTATCCCAAACCAGCATGTGAACTACCCCACCCTATACTCCCTGCCTAGAAGCATCTGTGCTCTGAAAAAGAAAAAAAAAACACTAGTCTGATGTACACTGTGTTATGTATGCTATCCCGACTCTGTACCCTGTCACAACAAGAACCTATTAGCATTTCACCATTGCTTTACATGCTCAAGGCCATAAGTGAGAGTCCACACTGCCCCAAGTGGGCCTGTGGTTGTCAGTGGGTGGCTATGGGGCATGCCAGATACTCAGCACCCATTCAACTCCCTCTCAATGCATGTGCAAGCCTCTTCTTGGGAATGAAGTGCCTGAAGATGGGTCCCTCACCTTAGGTATAACGTCAAGAGTTTTAATTTGCCAAAGTCTTAGGGGGTCATTCTGACTCCCGCCGGGCGCGGTCATCGCGCGCCCGGCGGGAGCCGCCAAAATACCGTACCGCGGTCGGAAGACCGCGGCGGGTATTTTGAGTTTTCCCCTGGGCTGGCGGGCGGCCTTCAAAAGGCCGCCCGCCAGCCCAGGGGGAAAACGACCTTCCCACCATGAAGCAGGCTCGTAATCGAGCCGGCGGAGTGGGAAGGTGCGAAGGGTGCTACTGCACCAGTCGCGTATTTCACTGTCTGCTATGCAGACAGTGAAATACAAGCGGGGCCCTCTTACGGGGGCCCCGCGACACCCCCTACCGCCATCCTGTTCCTGGCGGCCGAACCGCCAGGAACAGGATGGCGGTAGGGGGTGTCAGAATCCCCAAGGCGGCGCAGCATGCTGCGCCGCCTTGGAGGATTCTGACGGGCAGCGGAAAACCGGCGGGAGACCGCCGGTTTTCCTGCACTGACCGCGGCCAAAGCGCTGCGGTCAGAATGCCCTGCGGGGCACCGCCGGCCTGTCGGCGGTGCTCCCGCCGACCCTGGCTCCGGCGGTCTAAGACCGCCGGGGTCAGAATCACCCCCTTAATCTTGTACTGCATTTGTAGCCAGATGTTTCATTGTGGAAATCATTTCTGTCACTAATTGTAGGAAAGTCTTCCTTTTTGCCTTGGTCACTCCCAAATGTTTTGGACAGATACTGGTGGTTATTGACTCTTGGCTATGCACTGGGCATTGCTTACCAGTCCCAGGGCCAGTGTTCTGTGTAAAGTGGATATGCAAATTATAATTGCAATATTAACCTACCTATAAGACCCTAGTATATGGTAGGGCATGTAGATTTAGGGACCCCAGCATAGGTAGTGCACCCATAGGTGCACTGTTGAGGTGCCCAGTGTCATTTTAAAGGCAGGCCTGCCTTGCTGGTTGATTTTAAATTAAAGTTACATGCAAATTCAACTTTGGAATTAAAAGTATTTCCAAAGTCTTAAACTACCTTATTTTGTACATACATGTCACCCCTAAGGTGTGCCCTATGTGCCCCTGAGGTTGGGTGCCATATAACTATAACAAGGGACCTTATAGGAATAGGTTTATGAGCCCTGGAGAAGTAAAACAGCCAAATTAGTTTTTCCCTCATTGTATTGAATGCCCTCCATAGGCTAGAATGGGGAGACTTTATTTTGATTTATAAAGTCCCCTTTAGTGACAGATACCTCAAGATTGGTATCAAATGAATTGTTATAATAAATCCCACAACTTACATTTGTTGGTTTTAATATAACTTGTTCAGGTAAAGCGTTTTAAACTGGGCTAAACAGAGAGAGATGTGCCTGGGGAGGAGAACTTCCCTCAGCAGATGGAAAGGCAAAAAGAGGGGAGGGCTGCTAAACTGGCCTTCAAAGGCAGGGAAGGACATTTGGAGCAACCCAGCACCTCCCTCACATCCTTTAAACCCAGACAATTAGGTGCCCCCTTGATTAGATTAGGAGAGGGCAGGAGAGGGATGTGTTTAGGGTTTTTAGCCACACCAGTGGTTGGGCTCAGCCAGATGTACCCTCCAAAAATAATTTTCAGCTATGATGGATTTTTGAGGAATGTTGCCCCTGTGAATGATTTTTGCCACACTTCCCAAGAAGTGGTTATCACAGGGGGAAGGACCCTGCACCTGAATGGAGAAACAGGATCCCCCTGTTTTTCACCCAGGAGGAAGGATAAAACTGGCAGACCTGCACCCACACCTCAGATCCCTACAAGGAAGAACTACAGGAGAAGAAGGACTGCTGGACCCCTGACCTGCACCTGGACACTGCACTCTGGAGGGTTGAACCAGCTGCACATTTGGGCTTCACCACAAGAAGGGCTTTGCCTGGCTTCAAGGAGGGACTCCCTATTTGCTACAGGTGAAAAATTGCTAACCAGAGTCCCCTGCACCAACTCCTGATGAAAGTGACCAGCTGACCACTGTCCAGTGGCCAAATTGTAGTTTGCATCAGGTTCATTCTCAGAGTTTTATTCTGCACCCTCAAGGAACATCTCAGAGCTTCTGGAACCTTGGAGTGAGCTGTGGACCTCAAAAGAACATCTGAGAGAAGATCCAGAAGTTTGGAGAAGCTTGGAGAACTTTTAGCAAAAAGCTCCATAATGATCTCAACCCGCTGCAGCAATTCTAGCTGGCTTGCCTCAACCGCGACCCTGCCTGACTTGCAGGTTCATCCCAGTAAGGAAAATCTCCAAAAAAAAGGCTCAGTCTGAACATTGGAAGTTGACCGGGACCTCCCAGGCACTGTATCCAAAGAGGTTTCCAAGAACGTCGGACCAAGATTCAGGTCAAGGGAAAATCTCCACAGAGGCCTCCCTCGACATGTTTATGCAAGAAAGAGTTCCAGGAGGTCGAATTGGACTGGCAACTTGGTCCCACTGAAGAAAATCCCAAGAAAAATGACTAAGGGGGTCATTCCAACCCTGGCGGTCAAAGACCGCCAGGGCCGCGGATGACGGAAGCACCGCCAACAGGCTGGCGGTGCTTCCCTGCCCATTCTGAGCGCGGCGGTAAAGCCGCAGTCAGAAAACCGGGTCCGGCTGTTTCCCGCCAGATTTCCCCCGGCTGGGTGAATCCGCCATGGGGATTCTGACCCCCTTCCCGCCAGCCTGTTCCTGGCGGTTTTTACCGCCAGGAACAGGATGGCGGGAACGGGTGTCCTTGGGCCCCTGGGGGCCCCTGCACTGCCCATGCCAATGGCATGGGCAGTGCAGGGGCCCCCTAACAGGGCCCCAGCCTGCTTTTCACTGTCTGCCTAGCAGACAGTGAGAAGCGCGACGGGTGCAACTGCACCCGTCGCACACCTGCAACACCGCCGGCTCCATTCGGAGCCGGCTTCAATGTTGCAGGCCGCCTTCCCGCTGGGCCGGCGGGAAGGTCGGAATGGCCCCAGTGGTCTTTCGACCGCAGAGCGGCCATATGGTGGTTCCTGCCAGACGGGCGGTGCCCGCCGCCCACCGGGGTCGGAATGACCCCCTAAGTCTTAAGATTTTGACCAAGGCCTCCGCGGGCTGTAGGCAAGCAGGGCTCCATCGCGGTCGGCCTTAAACTTTGACTTTGCCCCAATCAAGGTGCGACTGGATGACCAGATTGGCGCTATTTGTTTCCAAGTGATAAAAAGCATTCATTCTTTAAAAATGTATAACTCCTGTTCCCTTTATCTGATTTTATTCATTTTGGTGTCATTTTAAAGCGACAAATATTTCCTATTTTTATAAATTGGTTTTGGATTTTTAAACTGTTTCCTGTGTTTTATTTAATTACTGTTTTTTGTGATATTTGAATGATTAACGCTTTGTCTCCTAAGTTAAGCCTTGTCGCTCATTGCCAAGCTACCAAGGGTTGACATAGGTTTCATTTATTGAGGCCTAACTAGACCTATGTGGAGGTTAGTGGCCTATTGCTAAGTGTAGGTACTTCCTTGCCCTTACCAATAACCCATTTTCCAACACTGATGTTTTTTCTTACCACTGTTTCTATTGCAGAGAATGGTAATCTGCCCTCCTGCGTCTCCATTCCCTTCATCTTCCTGGACTCTACTTTTTCACTATCGGATACCAGAGTGCTGTTCCTGCTTATTGATCCCTGTGGGCCCTCATCAACGCATACTTAAGACCACTCAGGTTGTTCAAAGGGCAATGTTTGGCTCTGGATGATCACCTTTAGGTTTTCCGACTACAGCAGCATGTGTTTCACATTCATCACTTCAAGTTTCTGCTTCACATAGTCATAAAATTTGTGTTGTACCTGTCCAATTTTGGTGTAGTCAGAGAAGTTCAGAATTTTGTGTGAATAATACCTTACTTCACCCTGTCCTCGTGCATTTACCAATGTATCTGTCCGGGACTTTGTGCAAACAGTCTGTTGAACCTGTCCCTCTCTGCAGGGTCACTCCCAAATGTTTTGCCTTCACCACTCCAATTTAGATGAACTCCTATTTGCTAGCTTTAGGACTCTACAGACTTTACCACTGCTAACCAGTGCCAAAGTGCTCGTGCTATTTTCTTTAAACATGATAAAGTTGGCTAACACCCAATTGGCACACTTAATTTACTTGTAAGTCCCTAGTAAAGATGTATTATATGTGCCCAGGTCCTGTAAAAAAAAAAAACTGCTACTAGTTGGCCTGTAGCACTTATTGTGCAGCCACCCACTGAAGTAGCTGTTTAAAACATATCTCAGGCCTGCCAATGCAGTCTGTGTGTGTACTTTTAAATTGCCATTTTGACCTATCAAAATAAACCTTTTCCAGGGCTAGACCTACCTTTAAATATATATATGTTAGCCCATAGTACAAGGTACATTGTATATAAAAGCTTTTACATGTCCTGACAGTAAAAAACTCTCAAATTTGTTTTTAGCTATTGAAAGTTCTACCTCTCCCATAGGATGATTAGGTTATCTTCTTACATTTAATAAGTTATAATTTTGTGTGGGAACAGGTAGGAATGTCCTGTTTGGTGCTTGAGGAATTGTAATTTAATCACCTCTGTAATGGTAAAGTCAGATTTGACATCACAGTTCTGAAAAAAACACTTTTAGAAAGTTGTAATTTTCTTGTTCTATTCATTGGGTCCTTGCAGTCTGCTCCTGGGTCATACGACTAGGTGCAGTTGTCACTTGGCCTTTGTGTATTCCTCTAGACAGTATCACAATGAAAGGGCCTGGGTGTTGGCAGGATGGGCCGTCCTGGCTTGATGGGGCGCGGAGGTGTTACCTACCACACTTACACTTCAAAGGCACTGGCTCTGCTCACACCCACGATTTCACACTAGTCTTTTTTGCTTGCAAACAGACTGGGACCAGTGCAGGGACATAGAAAATTCCAAACACCTCTACAGGGGGGAAAATGCAAGAATGTTCTTTCCCTTCAAGTGAGCACTAGTTATAAAAAGGAGACTCTGCGACTCACTGTTCAGTACGCTCCTGGACTTGGAGATACAGTAGAAAAAGGACTGGCCTGCTGCCAGAATTACTTCCCTGCTGCTCAAGGTCTTTCCTGCTGCTTGAAAAGTTAGACTGGATCTGTTTCCTTCATCTTTGGCAGAGTGACTCCAAGTGTCACCTGACTGACCTCCTGCTCTGAGTTACAGGGACACAACAAGTTCCAGATGCCTCACTGCATCTCCCAAGCAGACCTCCTGCCTGGGCTGCAATTTCGGACTGCTTGAGCACTGCTGGCCTCTGCAACAGTGAGTTCCAGAGTCCCAAGAGGTGCGGCCCTAGGTACTGGACCCTTGGCTTCAATCACAATGCACACCTCTGAACCTACAGAGAGAAATCCTAAAGTGCTGGGTTCTTTGCGACCATGAACATGCTCGTTCATGCTAAGATCTTGCCTCCCATGCTGATGTGATGCTCTCATTAATTTGACTATTCCAACTACAGCAACCACTAGCGACGACACTGCACTTCGTAATACATCATCAACAGCCCTCAGTGACCGCCAATGCGAATCTCCAGTAAAGACCATCCGTGACACCTGACAGGATATTTTTGCTACAGTGTCAACCATCTGCGACACCCTGTCTCCCCTTCATCCTAGAACAATGACCATCTGCAATGCCCTCCCTGCTCCTCATGGCCACCTTCACTCTGAACTGAACTCTTTGTGATGGACACTATATGGTAGCTTCTTGAGGGGGACTAACCTGGTCCCTGTATTTGGCTCTATTGCAGTCGGCCTGAACTTGTGATTTTCATGCGGTCTTGCATGACCAGATAATTGTAAGTGGCACTTTGGTGCTATAGTTATGCTCTGGTTCTTTTGACTATATTGTTGTCAGTTTGGGGTAAAATAATTTATTACATTTCCTCTGTTTTTCTAAATAGGTATGGGGTATTCGCCCCTCCTATCCCTGCTTGCGCCTCCCCCTCCCGTCACATTTCAACTTCTCTCCCCTCCTTTTTTTCCAATTTCTCCCTCTCCCTCCTCCTACATTCCTCTCCCCATTCCCCAACCCTGTCCTGTGAGCTCACATGCCCCCCTCTACCTGAAGCCCCCTTCCTCCCCATTCCCTCTCCTCAACTACTAGCTACCATCTACCCCTCCCCCTTATCCTTTTTGACTGCCACAGATGGCACTATGAAGATTTGACGTCCTGATGCTGCCCCCACCTTCTCCCTTTGAGCTTGTTGGGATTCCTGGGCTATCATCTGTTCTGTACCACATGATGTACCACCTTTTTCACTGCCTGTTCACAACAGTTATTATGCTATGTCTCCCCTGTACCCTCCACCCATTATTATGTTCTGAAACGCTAATTAAAAATGGTGAAACAAAAAAAATAAATTGGTGTGAGATTTCTTGTGTTGTGTTTTCATTTTATTATTTATTCTGTGCTGCATATGTACTTTACCCATTGCCTCTTAGTTAGGCCTGACTGCTTTTGTGCCAATCTACATGAGGGTTAGGCAGATATTAATTTAGTGATGTTTTTGTGGTTCACTGTGACAGGGATAGTGGCTGTTGCTTGAGTATGGTTTCACCCCACCTCAACTAACAACCCAAATCTGACAAGATCAATTTTTTAATACACAATTAAAAACATAAACACAAGTTTATAAGTATGTATATGGTTTAGCTGAAGCTTGGGCAAGAGGGTAGTGCTTCTACTTCACAAGGCAACATAGATAAGTCAAGGACATTCTCATAATGCATTCCCTTTGTCCCTTCAGCGGGAGAAGTTGCTCTACCCAACTTTGGCTCATTGAATCAGGTTGCCAGTGGTACACCACAGCTGTTGAAATGTGACTTTAAGGTCTTTCTCTGTATTTTGGAGCTCCAGAATTTGACCTTCAGCCTTAGGTATGTGGTCCACAGCATTAAGCATGTTCTGCCTCAATAGGGTCATGCCCACCCCAACACACCCTGTCTTTGTCTCAAGCCCTAGTCTGGAAGACTTGCTAGTCTGGAGGACCTGTTCCATGAGGAAAGTGTGTTCAATTGTGGTTCTAATGCTGCAGTATCACCCACAACAGAATCATCTATATCTCCCCAAGGGGTCTAAAGTACTTTGGGGCATATTTATACTTTGTTTGCGCTGAATTAGCTTCTTTTTGTTTTACGCTACTTCAACACAAACTTAACTCCATATTTATGTTTTGACGCTAGACCCGTGGAATGTCAAAATATTGGAGTTAAAATTATTGTTTGGATGCATGAAACCAACTTGTGTCAATGAGATTCAAGGTAGGTGTTCCCAACTAGAAAATTACTCAAAGCCCCTAGCGCCTTATTTATCCTCTCATGCAAAAATAGTGCATAGGGGGAAGTGGGCTTAAATAATGGTGCTAAGTCTGCTTAGCGCCATTATATAATGCCTGGGTCAGGGCAGGCATTAGGGGACCTTTGGACCCATTTTCATGGTCAAACACCATGGAAAGACCCCAAGCCCCAGGAACACCCCCACCCACATCTGGGGGACAGCAGAAGATGGGGTGACCCCATCCTAGGTAAGTAGGGTAAGTAGAGGCAAGTATTTAAAAAAATAAAAATAAAGTGCCATTGGGGGCCCTGAAATGGCCCCCCCTACCTGGCACTGGGTGCAATGGCCATGCCCAGGGGACCCTTGTCCCCTGTGCTGGTCATTAAGGTGGTGGGCATGACTCCTGTCTTTTATAAGACAGGAGTCATGTGGTATGGATGGTTTTGACAGAGGAAATGAATCTGGATAAAGGCATTTTTGTCTCTGACCAGCCTAGCATCATTTTTTGGTGCAAAACCCCCTTGCCCCATACCGCCACCCCCACCCGGCTAACGTCATTTAGGCGGGCCTAAATAATGGCACTAAGCCTGCTTAGCACCATTATTTAATGCCTGGGTCAAGGCAGGCAACAGGGCAGCTGTTGGCCCATTTCTATGGTCAAACACCATGGAAAGAGCACTCAGATGCCCACTCCAAGCCCCAGGAACACCCACACCAGAGGGACACCAAAGGATGGAAGTAGGGTAAGCTGAGGTAAGTATTTTTAAACATTTTTTTAAAGTGTTATTGGGGGCCCTGAAATGGGCCCCCCTACATGTCACTGGGTGTCATGTGGTATGGATGGTTTTGCATCAGCAAATGACACTAGGCTGTTTAGAGGCATGTTCTGCCTCTAACCAGCCTAGCTTCATTTTTTGGTGAAAAACCCCCTTCCCCCAAACAGCCATCCCCACCCGGCTAATGTAATTTTCCCAGACGTTAGCCCACCCTTTGCACCGGCTTGTGGGATTCCATCAATTTGGTGCCTGGCTAGTGCTTTGGAATGATGCAAGCCGGTGATATACTTTTTGACGCAAAACTGCGTTTGTGCAGTTTTGCGTCAAAAAGTATAAATATGGGCTTTTGTGAACGCTTCTATTTTCCTTTGTTTTGAGATCATCTTGTCCTTGGTCACGAGGCGATGAGCGTACTCTCAGCCAAATCCACCACCCACTCCTGATTTGAGCACAGGCATTTGTGGAGACAAGAGCTCGACAGAACTGTGGGCAGAATTCCATTGTCATCTCACAGCTGTGTTGTAGGTACTGACAAGAACCATTGCAGATTTCTATTGCTTTGTGCCTAGGAGTGTGAGGTGGCCCCCAGAGTCATTTACGGGGCCACAGTCCAGCAAACCTGTAGTTCACTAATTTTGCCATGCAGCAAGACTTTACTTACCTCCTAAACATGCATTTAGAAAAAGTAACACATTAACTCTTGCCACATCAATGGCAGCTATACACTTATGCATTTATACTTGACTAAAACACCATTAACTTTGTTTGAATGATAAATTATATTTTAGAACCATTTGTTATTTAGGGGGAGATTTAAGAAATGTGGTGCTGCACCCACTGCAGTCCAACTTTCCTTTCCCCCCTTAGCGCCCCCTCCCTACTGCCACCACTTGTGCGCAATATTTAATATAAGGTGCACTATGGTACAGAGTAGGCGGAAATGGAGTCAGAATTTTTACTCTATTGATGTACGTTTCAGGGATAGCGCCAACATTTTGGCACTAACCCTGAACAGTACAGAGGGACCTATTGTAATCATTGGTGTGACCCCTATTAATTCCTGCTCTGAGCAGGCGTTAAAAATGCCGAAACAGATGTTGCAAAGAAACCTTTTAGATTTGTTTGCAACATTTTTTCGATCCCCCCTAACGGAGGAACACCCCCCCCCTTGCATACATTATGCCTGGCGCAGGCATAATGTGGCGCAAGAGGTTACAAAATGGTGCAATGCAAATATGGCGTGGCGACTTTGGTCTCGTTGGCCCACATTAAGGCCCGTATTTATACTTTTTGACGCTAAACTGCGCTAACGCAGTTTAGCATCAAAAGGTTTTGCGCCGGCTAACGCCATTCTGAAGTGCCATGCGGGCGCCGTATTTATTGAATGGCGTTAGCCGGCGCTAGCAGACCGGCGCTGCCTGGTGTGCGTGGAAAAAAACCACGTACACCAGGCAGCGCCGGCGTAGGGAAAAATGGCGTTAGGGCGTCTTAAAAATTGTGCAAGTCAGGTTGACGCCAAAAAATCGCCTCCACCCGATTTGCGCCATTTTTAACGACGCCCAGACGCCATTTACATGACTCCTGTCTTAGTAAAGACAGGAGTCATGCCCCCTTGCCCAATGGCCATGCCCAGGGGACTTCTGTCCCCTGGGCATGGTCATTGGGCATTGAGACATGTAGGGGGGCACAAATCAGGCCCCCCTATGCCAAAATAAAATAAAAATAAAAAAAATAATTATACTTACCTGAACTTACCTGAATGTCCCTGGGATGGGTCCCTCCATCCTTGGGTGTCCTCCTGGGGTGGGCAAGGGTGGCAGGGGGGGTCCCTGGGGGCATGGGAGGGCAGCTGTGGGCTCATTTTGAGCCCACAGGTCCCTTAACGCCTGCCCTGACCCAGGCGTTAAAAAGAGGCGCAAATGCGGGTATTTTTGCCCCGCCCACTCCCGGGCGTGATTTCTGCCCGGGAGTATAAATACGACGCATTTGCGTCGCAGTCATTTTTTTAGACGGAAACGCCTACCTTGCATCTCATTAACGCAAGGAAGGCGTTCACGCAAAAAAATGACGCTCTTTCCTCATACTTTGGCGCTAGACGCGTCTAACGCCAAAGTATAAATATGGCGTTAGTTTTGCGCCGAATTTGCGTCGAAAAAAACGACGCAAATTTGGCCAAACGGAGTATAAATATGCCCCTAAGTGTAACAAAATAAGGCAAATGTGTCTCAAGGATGCACTAGGCCCTCATAAATCTGAGCCTTCATGTTTTATGACTTTTTCAAAGTTCCAACATTTTTTTTTTCTTAAAGACTGACTTTTTTGTGCCCTTATATGTATGGCAAGGAAAACTGGTGATTTTAATTTATCAGCAATATTACATGGATGATATATATCGAAATATGTCACATTGTGGTTGTGATTGTTGACAACCAAGAGGACACAATTCTTGCTCTGAATGTGCTGCTGAATTTGCCATTATTTCTTCTGAAATATGAAACAAAGTAGATTCATATCTCTATGCCAAATACATTAAAAGAGGCTGCAAAATGCCATTAAATCAAAGCCTTCCTCCGCTTCTATTTTAAGTTGCTTTTAAAGCACTCAAGGTGGGATTGAATAGCAACACATGAAAATGCAATTCTGACATTCTGTCAATAAGACAACATAAGAACTGAAAGGCAAAATACAAAGTGTAAAATACTTACATTTTGTGTTGACACGGAGTTTCTTGTAAGTTTACTTGAAGCTGGGGTGAAACGCATTTTGTTTGCAATTAATTTCAGTATTATTGTTTTCTAATGGATAAAATGTACAGTACATGTAAGAAAAGTGTCATGTGAAGAAGAAACAGTGAGTTTCATAACGATGCCAGATAATGCGAGCTTTCCAAAGCTATAAATCTTGAGGTCAGTGTTAAATGCTGAAGATTTGAATCTGAAATGCATTCTGCATAATATATTGGGCAGTAGAACAGTCTAAAGTAGATGTAAATGTAGATTTAACGGACAAAAGAGCAAAATGCAATCTTCACCTCGAAATTATTGAAAAGTTGACAATATTCACACTTTAAAGTGATTAAGAAAAAGGATTTTACCTCTGCCAGTTATAATCATCCCAAAACGTCACGAAGGTTGCAGTTATTAAAAATCTTCACAGACTTTGCAGCGATAAATCTGCTCCATTTCTCGCACTATAGACTTAAGGTTCATATTTAATGTGCTTCTAAATATATAAATTCATTGTTTTATTTATTTTATCCTTATAATTTTTCAGTTAAAAAGAGGTGATATAACACTATTTTAAACTGAAGTTTATAACGAAGAAAGTGTGAGATTGTGAATTTTCTAATATGTTTATTAATGATTTTCATACTAAAAATGTGTAATGAACCAACCAATTTGCAAAACGAGTGACTATTGAAAAATGTTCGTTTTTCTGTTCTTGGCTGAGCAAGATAATAATCAGACGCTGTGGTTATTTCCCATGATTCAAAGTTTTCATAAAAGTGTCTTCGAAGTTTGTCTACATATACCCGCAGCTACCCCTAGTGGGTTGCAGCGTTATGTCTTACAAGGTCATGTCTTAACCAAGCATTGCATAAGTTAAAATGTTCTATTTTTAGAGAATGTTACTAATATCTGGTCTTTCCTCGAGGATGGAAGTAGATGGAAACTGTAAATGTTTCTTCCTGAGAACAAGATATTCAAGAGGCGACGAAACAATGGAGTTACAGACGAGTCGGAAGAAGCAATGATACACTGGAAGAAAATGTTATAGTTAGTGTAGATTTGTTATGTTTTAGGTCATCAATTGAGTTGCCGATTGGCTGAAGTGAAACCACCCCATAGACTGACCAATGAGGTGTTTATTAGAGTTTAGTATAACAACCCGGGTAGAATTCTCTAAGTTAATATTAGAGAATTAATTGATTGATTATAGCAGATGAGGTTCGAGTCTGATAGTTCGTGACTTTTTGGCTGTAGCTGTTGTTAGGCCCAAACCTTCTGATGACATAAGTGATGGTGTCCTCAGGCTGAAGCAAGCCATTTGCTGTTTCTACTTTTATCCTTGGTAATGTATGCTATTCAAATGTGAATTGTGTCTCTTTTGCTTTTCAGGTACCAGTTGCAACTTATGAATTTATTGCTGCACATTAATAACATTTGCCTATTATTAATTTGAGTTAGGACTTTTTCTAAATTTGTGTTACTCTATCCTTTTTACATGAAGCCCAACATGCTGATGCTAATCTGTGGTTAGTGAGGGAACTAATCTTGAAATGCTCATGACTTATTTTGAAATCATTTGATGCTGAACTAATGTATACTTTACCATTGCAATCAACCGCTATTGATCTTATATGCTTATCATTTGTGTTTGAGAGTTATTTTCTTGACATTAGCATTGTTAATATAGGGAAATAGCTCTATGACTTCTTCTTAATAAACTGGTGTAGTTATTCACTGAAATTTATAATATTTATTGTTATTGATATTGCTGGTCCTCACACCTCCCATTGATGACATCCCCTCAAACTTATGTCGCTTCGATCCATCGTCCTCAAGCGCAGAATACACTATTCAGGGTTGATAATAGCTAGGATTCCGTGGCGCATTTCCAAAAGCAAATTATATCTACTGCTCAATTGCACTGTTGTATGTTTTCTGTTTCAAAGTAACGCAAAACTTTCTTGGTACTCTACATGCTATCAACTCCTAAAACTGCAGGGACTTCTTTGACTTTAGTTTTATACAACCTGTTAAACTCTAATAATCAAACCTGTGAAAGCACATTTCAGGTTTCTAATGTTTAGGGATTCTTATACACGCCTATCGTTTTAGAACTAGGTTTTAATGGAGTACCCATTCCATCAAGTCCCTTTATGACTCCAGTCAACATAGAAATAAGTGTTGGCAAGGCAAATAGATCTAGTTTTAACCCCTTCACTGTCAGGCCTTTTCCCCCTCCTGTGCCAGGCCTTTTTTTGCCTATTTGGAATAGTTCTCGCTTAGGCCCTCATAACTTTTTGTCCACATAAGCTACCCATGCCAAATTTGTGTCCTCTTTTTCCAACATCCTAGGGATTCTAGAGGTACTCAGACTTTGTGGGTTCCCCTAAAGGAGGCCAAGAAATTAGCCAAAATACAGTGAAAATGTTGTTTAAAAAAACTAATGGGAAAAAAGGGCTGCAGAAGAAGGCTTGTGTTTTTTTTCCCTGAAAATGGCATCAACAAAGGGTTTGTTGTGCTAAAATCACCAGCTTTCCAACTTTCAGGAACAGGCAGACTTGAATCAGAAAACCCAATTTTTCAACACAATTTTGGCATTTTACTGGGACATACCCCATTTTTATGATTTTTTGTGCTTTCAACCTCCTTCCAGTCAGTGACAGAAATGGATGTGAAACCAATGCTGGATCCCAGAAACCTAAACACTTCTGAAAAGTAGACAAAATTCTGAATTCAGCAATGGGTAATTTGTGCAGATTCTACAAGGGCTTTCTGCAGAAAATAACAACTGAAATACAAAAATATTGAAATTGAGGTGAAAAAACAGCCATTTTTCTCTACTTTTTACTCTGTAACTTTTTCCTGCAATGTCAGATTTTTGAAGGCAATATACTGTTACGTCTGCTGGACTCTTCCGGTTGCGGTGATATATAGGGCTTATAGGTTCATCAAGAACCCTAGGTACCCAGAGCCAATAAATGAGCTGCACCTTGCAGTGGGTTTTCATTCTATACCAGGTATACAGCAATTCATTTGCTGGAATATAAAGAGTCAACAATAGGTATCAAGAAAACCTTTGTATTTCCAAAATGGGTACAAGATAAGGTGTTGATAAGCAGTGGTTGTTTGCACATCTCTGAATTCTGGGGTGCCCATACTAGCATGTGAATTACAGGGCATTTCTCAAATAGACGTCTTTTTTACACACTGTCTTATATTTGGAAGGAAAAAATGTAGACGAAGACAAGGGGCAATAACACGTGTTTTGCTATTCTATGTTCCCCCAAGTCTCCCGATAAAAATGGTACCTCACTTGTGTGGGTAGGCATAGTGCCCGCAACAGGAAATGTTCCAAAACACAATGCGGACACATCACATTTTTCTACAGAAAACAGAGGTGTTTTTTGCAAAGTGCCTAGCTGTGGATTTTGGCCTCTAGCTCAGCCAGCACCTACGGAAACCTACCAAACCTGCAAATTTTTTAAAACTAGTGACCTAGGGGAATTCAAGACGGGGTGACTTGCGGGGCTCTCACCAGGTTCTGTTACCCAGAATCCTTTGCAAACCTCAAAATTTGGCCACAAAAACACTTTTTCCTCACATTTCAGTGACAGAAAGTTCTGGAATCTGAGAGGAGCCACAAATTTCCTTCCACCCAGCGTTCCCCCATGTCTCCCGATAAAAATGGTACCTCACTTGTGTGGGTAGGCATAGTGCCCGCAACAGGAAATGCTCCAAAGCACAACGTGGACACATCACATTTTTCTGTAGAAAACAGAGGTGTTTTTTGCAAAGTGCCTACCTGTGGATTTTGGCCTCTAGCTCAACCGGCAATTATGGAAACCTACCAAACCTGCACATTTTTTAAAACTACACACCTAGGGGAATCCAAGATGGGGTGACTTGTGGGGCTCTCACCAGGTTCTGTTACCCAGAATCCTTTGCAAACATCAAAATTTGGCCAAAAAAACACTTTTTCCTCACATTTCGGTGACAGAAAGTTCTGGAATCTAAGAGGATCCACAAATTTTGTTCCTCCCAGTGTTCCCCCAAGTCTTCCGATAAGAATGGTACCTCACTTGTGTGGGTAGGCCCAGTGCCCGCGAAAGGAAAGGCCCCAAAACACTATCTGGACACATCAAAATTACCAAATACAAAACTACCTGTTTTTGTGGGGGGCACCAGCGTTCTTGGTCCTGGGCTCAGCAGTCATACAGGGAAACCTACCAAACCCAGACATTTCTGAAAACTAGACACCCGAGGGAGTCCAGGGAGGTGTGACTTGCGTGGATACCCCAGTGTTTTCTTACCCAGAATCCTCAGCAAAACTCAAATTTAGCTAAAAAAGCACATTTTTCCAACATTTCTGTGTGGGATCACCGCACTGGGACAAATTTCCTACCACCCAACATTCCCCTCAGTTTACCGGTAAAAATTATACCTCACTTGTGTAGGTGGGCCAAGTGCCTGTGGCAGGGAAGAGCCAAAAACATGTCGAAATTGAGGGCGAACCAAAGCGGGTCCAAAAGGGCAGTTTGGAAAAAAACATTTTTAGGCCGACAAGTGGGGCAGAATTTCTATCGGTATAGATGAGACAATGCTGGGTGGTAGGAATTTGGGGGATTCCTGCAGATTCCGGTAGGTTCCATCACAAAAATGTGGGAAAAATGTGTCATTTCCAGCAAAGTTGGAGGTTTTCAGGGCATTGTGGGTAAGAAAATGGTGCGGGTGCATGTGAAGCACACCACCCTGGACTCACTCAGATGTTTAGTTTTCAGATCTGTCTAGGTCTTGTGGATTTTTCTACATGGCAGCGTCCCGAAGTCCAAAAAGTGCAGCCCTCGCCATTCCAAGGGGGACGATTTTGAGAGATAGCCAAGCTCTCATGGCCCAAATGTAAAACCAAAACCCCAAATAATCAAATGTCCACTTGCATGCTGTGGGATAAGATGTTTTAGTGTGCGGGGGAGAGCTGAAAGACTGTTACCCCCTTCAGTTGGGGTGGGGGCATAACCATGCCCATACTGGTTGGTAGCCACCACCCCACTATTTTTTTATTTATTTTTCCCTGGCATTTAGTAGACTTCCTGCCCCCTGGGGTGTGGATCGGGGGTAATTACCCCATCTGCCCACTGGTGGGCAGAACAACTTTGGCCCCAATTATTTGCGGTGGGGGTATGGCCATATATACCAAAATATGGTATTTTGAAAACAATTCTTCCCTGGTCTCTGGTGGGCTTTCTGCCCCCCATTGGGGGCAGATGGGCATTCCAAAAATAAGCTGATGGCCAACAGTAATATGCCGCATGGGCAGCGACTTTTGCCCAAGGGGCTGTCCCCGCAAAACAAGACACACACACCAATCACTGGTGCCTAAGTGGTTTCTGCCCCCAAGGGGAGCAGAAATGACCTAAAATATATTTGCCCCCAAGGGGAGCGACCCTTGCCTAAGGGGTCACTGGTGCCTAGTGGATTCTGCCCCCCTGGGAAGCAGATCGGCCTAATAAAAATAGGCAGCTCTGCCCCCAAGGGGGGGCAGAAATTGCCTAAAATAAATTTGCCCCCCAGAGGAACGACCCTTGCCTAAGAAGTCGCTCCCCTTGCGTGAAAATTTCGCAAAAGAATAAAAATCTCTGGTGTCTAGTGGTTTCTGCCCCCCCGGGGGCAGATCAGCCTAATTACAACAGGCCACTCTTCCCCCAAGGGGAGCAGAAATGGCCTAAAACTAATTTCCCCCCCCCCAGGAGAGCGACCCTTGCCTAAGGGGTCGCTCCCCACATATAACAAACAAAAAAAAAAATACATGGGGGGCAGAAACAGGCGTAAAATGATTTGCCCCCCCTGGGGAGCGGCCCTTGCCCAAGGGGCCGCTCCCCTTATGCGTACATATAAAAAACAAAAAAAAATCCCTGGTGTCTAGTGGTTTCTGCCCCCTTTGGGGGCAGATTGGCCTAATAAAAATAGGCTGATCTGCCCCCAAGTGGGGCAGAAATGGCCTAGAAAAAGTGTTGCCCCCAGGGTAGCGACCCTTGCCTAAAAAAACTAAAAAAATACCTGGTGTCTAGGGGGGTTTCTGCCCCCCTGGAGGCAGAAATTAGGCCGATCTGCCCCCAGGGGGGCAGAAACAGCCAAAAAATAAATTGCCCCCCTGGAGAGCGGCCCTTGCCCAAGGGGCCACTCTCCTTATCGAGTAAACAAACAAAACAAAAATTCCCTGGTGTCTAGTTTCATTTCTGCTGCCCGATCACATCGTGATCAGGCAGCAGAAATGCTCTCCTTTCAGGCTTCTCTGCCCCCTCCACATGATCGGAGGCGAAATGCAAAGCATTAGCTTCCAGCGCCGCAGGGAAGGCCTCTGATGAGGTCAGCACGTGAAAAACGCGCTGATGTCATCAGATGCCACGGGGGCAGGGGTGGAAGGGGAAGCGATTCACCTTCCATCCCTGCCCAGGGGAGGGGGGTGCCTGGCCATCGGGGGGAGATCTAGCGCTCCACCCGGGGGCCCATAGCAGGACAAGGTGATCTCGTCCTCTGCACCGGGGACCGGCACTGAGGACGAGATCACCTCGTCCTCGGCACCCAAGCGATTAACTTAATAATGCATCTAAACAATAAAATGAAAAGACAGACATGCTGAAATCAGCGGCGGCTGCCCCAAATGTCAAAGGGGGAGGACGATGGGGACGGGGGAAACAAATAGTAAAAAAACACTTACCACTCCGCCGTTCCTGCTGTTCCCACTGTTCCCGTCACTTCTCCCACCTGCCGCCTCGCTTCTCTGCTCCTGATGTACCTGGGTACCATCACAGGCTCCCCAACAATTCTGGTGCTAATCCTTGCATGAAAGCAGCATCAGGATTGGTCTGAGCAGCTTGGACTGCTGCTCAGGCAGTGAACTGGGGTCTGTGCAGTTTCTCCAACCCAGCTGTTCAACACAGCCAGGCTGGAGAAACCTAAGTGTGCATGTGTCTTTGGCCGGCCTAAGACGGCTGGCCAAACACACATGCGCACTTAGTGTGCTACACTCTTCCTTCCCCCCCCCCTCCTGTGGCCAAGCCCTGCCCGTCTCCTGCACTACTGGCTGAGCCAGCAGATGAAAACTATTGTTTAATCTTTCATATGCTGGCTCTTAGCCAATGGGACGACACTCCCCAGCCATTGCGGAGAAGCCACCCCTTTCTGAAATACTGTGTGCATGCATTTGTAAAATCAAGCCAGAAATAATATTAAAGCCAATGAAGATGACTGGCAGTCTTTCGGGAGGTCCTGAGCGGAGAGATGACACATATTTTCTCTGTACAGTAACAAGCATGGAAAGCACTCATCAAATATGGTAACTGGTAATCCTGTACTACAGCAGATGTGGTAATAGAGTCAAAGTTTGGCTAGTGGTAAGACAGGAGACAAGGCACTTTATTGCTCTAGCTCCAATATAAGAAGGTAGTACTTTGTGGGTCATGCTGAACCAACAAAACTTAGAAATGTTGTGCAACACATGGACATGAACTCAATCAAATATATGTGCATGTGTTCTGGGTTTATGCTTCATTAGTGTTTGTGTCTTGTCTTTGTAGGTTCCTAAAAGAAGTATATATTGTTTCACTGCTGCCAAATCTTCTCCATAAACCCAGTTAAAAATGTCTTAAGTGCTCACCTGAAACCAAACACATGACTGAGATGAGGTAGCGTCTAGAATGCTGGCCAAAATGGTCTCCACTAGCATTAAACCATCCAAAGACAAAAAAGTGGGTTGGTTCAAGAAATTGGGTTATTAGTTGAAAGGGGTAAAAGTCCCACTCAAATAACAAACACAATCATTATCCGGGTGAACAACAAAATTCACTAAAGTAACCTGTGTTTAACCCTCTGGTAGCTTGGCACAAATGCAGTCAGGCTTAATTAAGAGGCAATGTGTAAAGTGTTTATGCAGCAAACAAGCAGTAATAAGGTAAAAACACAACACAGGGACATTTTAAAACTAATTTAGAAAAATAGAGTACATTTAAATAAATCAAATAACACCAAAATGTTCAGAGTCAAACAGTAGAAGGAAGCGTTTGGGATTTAAATGCTTCAGATGAAAATAGCAGCTAGAAGCACAAAGTTCCGGCCAACAACAATGGAGCATGGGATGGATACAGGGACCACGTTACCCCAACTGAATAATTACCTTCTCAAGTTCAGTGTGAAGGGCGCTGTTCACATTGGCAGAGTCCACTAGGAGGCAGTCAATGGCAGGAGAAGCAGGTTGAGCATCAGTGTAGGAAGGTAGCCTCTTTCTAGTCATGTTACCCCCACTTTTGGCCTGTTTGTGAGTATATGTCAGGGTGTTTTTACTGTCTCACTGAGATCATGCTAGCCAGGACCCCAGTGTTCATAGTGGAAACCCTATTTGTCAGTATGTTAGATATGTGTCTCTGGGACCTGCTAGCCAGGACCCCCAGTGCTCATAGTTTGTGGCCTATATGTGTTCCCTATGTGGTGCCTAAATGTATCACTGAGGCTCTGCTTACCAGAACCTCAGTGTTTATGCTCTCTCTGCTTTTAAAATTGTCACTGCAGGCTTGTGACCATTTTCACCAATTCTGATTGGCACACTGGAACACCCTTAAAATTCCCTAGTATATGGTACCTAGGTACCCAGGGTATAGGGGTTCCAGGAGATCCCTATGTGCTGCAGCATTTCTTTTGCCACCCATAGGGAGCTCAGACAATTCTTACACAGTACTGCCACTGCAGCCTGAGTGAAATAACATCCACGTTATTTCACAGCCATTTTACACTGAACTTAAGTAACTAGCCAAGGTGCCCCCACATTGTTCAGGGCAATTTCTCCGGACTTTGTGAGTGCGGGACACCATTACATGTGTGCACTACATATAGGTCAATACCTATATGTAACTTCACAATGGTAACTCCGAACATGGCCATGTAACATGTCTAAGATCAAATCTGGTATTGGGGTGCCAATCCCATGCATCCCCGGGGCTCCAGCATGGATCCCGGGTACTGACAAACTAGCTCTCTGGGGTTTTCACGGAAACTACCCCTGCTGCCAACCCTCAGACAGGCTTCTGCCCTCCTGGGGGGGTCTGGGCAGCACAGTCCCAGGAAGGCAGAACAAATGATTTCCTCTGAGAGAGGGTGTTACACCCTCTCCCTTTGGAAATAGGTGTTAAGGGCTGGGGAGGAGTAGCCTCCCCCAGCCTCTGGAAGTGCTTTGAAGGGCACAGATGGTGCCCTCCTTGTATAAGCCAGTCTACGCCGGTTCAGGGATCCCCCATCCCCGGCTCTGGTGCGAAACTGGACAAAGGAAAGGGGAGTGACCACTCCCCAATCCATCACCACTCCAGGGGTGGTGCCCAAAGCTCCTCCAGTGTGTCCCAGACCTCTGCCATCTTGAATGCAGAGGTGTGAGAGCACAATGGAGGCCTCTGAGTGGCCAGTGCCAGCAGGTGACGTCAGAGACTCCTCCTGAAAGGTACTTACCTGGTTAGGTGGCCAATCCTCCTCTGAGGACTATTTAGGGTCTCTCCTGTGGGTTTCTCTTCAGAAAACGAATGCAAGAGCTCACCAGAGTTCCTCTGCATCTCCCTCTTTGACTTCTGCCAAGGATCGACCGCTGACTGCTCCAGGATGCCTGAAAAACAGCAACAAAGTAGCAAGATGACTACCAGCAACATTGTAGTGCCTAATCCTGCCAGCTTTCTCGACTGTTTCCTGGTGGTGCATGCTCTGAGGGCTGTCTGCCTACACCCTGCACTGGAAGCCAAGAAGAAATCTCCAGTGGGTTGACTGAGTCTTACCCCTACTAACGCAGGGACTAAAACCTCTGCATCACCAGTCCTCTGGGTCCTCTCTCATCTTGACGAGCGTGGTCCCTGGAACACAGGAGCTGGATCTAAGTGACCCCGACAGTCCAGTGGTCCTTCTGTCTAAATTTGGTGGAGGTAAGTCATTGCTCATCCACGCCAGACGGTAATCCTGTGTACTGTGTGATCTGCAGCCTCTAGGGTTTCTGTGCACTTTTGCAAGGATTCCTTTGTGCACAGCAAAGCCCAGGTCCCCAGGACTCTGTCCTGTATCGCTCGACTTGCTGAGTTAATCACCGGCTTTGGGGTACCCTCTTTTGTTGTGTTGCGACGACCGCTGTGCTCAGATTTCTTGAATGCCTATTCAAGTACTTCTGTAGGGGCTGCCTGCTTCTGCATGGGCTCTCTCTGATGCTGATCGCCCCCTCTGTCTCCTCCTTCAAGGGGTGACCTCCTGGCCCTTCTCCTTCAAGGGGCGACCTCCTGGCCCTCCCTGGGCCCGCGCAGCATCCATTATCTTTAACCATGACTCTTGCAGCTAGCAAGGCTTGTTTGTGGTCTTTCTGTGTGAAAACATCTCTGCATCCTCCAGCACGCCATGGGACATCTTCTGACCAAAGGAGAAGGTCCTGGCCCCTTTTGTTGTTGCAGAATCTTGGCTTCTTCCACCCAGAGGTAGCCCTTTTGCACCTTCATCCGGGGTTTAGTGGACTCCTGACCCACCTGGACACTTGCGTGACTCTTGGACTTGGTCCCCTTCCTTTACAGGTCCTCGGGTCCAGGAATCTGTCTTCAGTGCTTTGCAGTCAGTTGTTGCTTTTGCAGAATCCCCTATCTCGACTTTACTGTCTTTCTGGGGTAGTAGGGTAACTTTACTCCTACTTTTCAGGGTCTAGGAGTGGGGTATCTTGGACACCCTTAGTGTTTTCTTACACTCCCATCGACCCTCTACACATTACACTAGGACTGGGGTCCATTCGTGGTTCGCATTCCACTTTTGGATTATATGGTTTGTGTTGCCCCTAGTCCTATTGAGTCCTATTGTATTCTACAGTGTTTGCACTCCTTTTCTAACTGTTTAATTACCTGATTTTGGTTTGTGTGTATATTCTGTGTATTTTACTTACCTCCTAAGGGAATATATCCTGTGAGATACCTTTGGCATACTGTCACTAAAATAAAGTACCTTTGTTTTTATGATATAGTGCTATATGATATAAGTGGTATAGTAGGAGCTTTGCATGTCTCCTAGTTCAGCCAAAGCTGCTCTACTATAGCTACCTCTATCAGCCTAAGCTGCTAGAATACTACTAATCTGCTAATAAGGGATAACTGGACCTGGCACAAGGTGTAAGTACCATCAGGTACCCACTATACGCCAGGCCAGCCTCCTACAATCAGTGATTGTCAGTAATGCAGTGCGGCAAGTCAGTCATGCTGTAGCGCTAAGAGCCAGGCATTGCTGGAGATTCGCGTTGGTGATTGTCATGGGCTACCGTTGTTGTCACAAAGTTCATGTCTCATGTAGTCAGTCATCTTGAACCGTAAGAAATTGGATTATTAATTTGGGTGGATGGGAGTCCACCATAAGAAACAAAGCACAACTGTGCAAAGGTAACACACAGTTTCTCTAATTAAACAAGGGTAGAATCCCCTAGTAAGTATGGCACAGAGCAGGCAGGTTTAACTCTGTAAAATGTGCCAAGAATTAACAACTAACAAAGCAGTTAAAAAGTCAAAACTTAACAATATAGAAATACCACAAAAAGTGAAAAAGCTAAAGAAACATTTAGGGCATAATTATGAGTTTGGTGGATGGGAACACCTGTCTTCAAACTCCCAATAGGGTGGCAGCTGCAATAGTGGCAAACACCCCACTGGAGCTATTCTAAGTTTCCCGCTAGGCTGCTGGGCAGAAAGCGAGGTTTCCGCCAGTCAGTCTAGCGGGAAACTGGTGGGAGCATTGTCTCTGGCTGTCGCCTGTAGGGTGCACAAGCACCCTTGCAATGTTCAATGACTGCAAAGGGTGTTTGAGGGTGCTGGGCAGGGGGACCCCTGCACTGTCATGACAAGTGCATGGGCAGTGCAAGACCCCCGTGTTTCCCTGCACCTGTTATATGCCAGCCTTTTCATGGTGGTAAAACTGCCATGAAATGGCTGGTGGAGAACCAGGTTGCAATCAGCAGGGCTGGTTGATTGCGATCTCCACCTGCCATCAATCCATTGGGATCACCAATCCCAGGGGAGACAGCAGAACTCTGGGGATCTGACCTCTAGGGTCTTAATGTGACGGTCGGACTGCCACAGCAGCAGCGGTGGTCCGGACTGCCACCACAAGGCTGGTGGTCACAAAACTGCTAGCCTTGTAATGAGGACCTTAATGAGAAAAAAGACATGTGAAGAACAAAAATCTGATAACAAGATCCGGAGATATGAAATTTTAAGGCAAAATGCAACAATAACAACTGTAAAGTGCCAATCTTAAGTCACTGTTCATGATTGACTAGGACCTAGGCACGATTATGGGCCAACCACAATAAAATGTGTGCGAGATGTACCAACTGGGCTCTCCTTGTCAAAGAATGTACATTCTGACTTTGTCTCTGATAGTGAAGTCGAAAACCTCCAGTGGGGCAGGGTTGCAATCTGTATTCAATGACTTCCTCACAAAGCCAGAGAGCCACATGGACATGAAGCTGTTGGTTTTGGCAGAGAAAGCTTATAGGGAGAGAAATATAAATGTTGCTGTTGTGAAGTTCTCACGTCAAGCAGATACTATGCAGGCCTTCAGAACAAGTCTTTTTCATGGAGTTCAAATTCCAAAAGAGGGCAAGCCTGTAGCTGCAACTGATGAAGTCCTTTTGAAATCAGCAACTTTTGCAACAAGTTCGCACTGAACCTTCGAAGGTCTTGGTAGTCTGAAAATTATCCCAACTTTTCAGAGTTTCTGAAGAAGCTCCTCTTGGTCATGTCTAAGGCTCTCTGGGACCTCAAGGGCAGCATCTAGGGGCAACGACTCACTCCTGTAGAAGCCACAAGCAGGGTCCAGTTCAAATTCAGTTGCTACTGGTCATCTGAGCACCTCAGGAAAAGGGTCTGTAGCGGTCTGTTGTGTGACACTGGAGGTCAGCCAACTGACCCGTTGAGTAAACAACTTAGTTCTGAGTACAAGTGAGAGGATGTCCAACCATTCAGGGCTCAAAAGGTCTCAAACAGCAGATCTAGTGCCCCTGTTCTTTGCAACGTCCAGGGAGTGTTCTGATGAGCTGTGGATGAGGTACCAGCTTTGTAGATTCTACAAGCTAGCGGTTGAGGGTGACTGCTGAACACTCTCTGACCAATTAGAAAAAAATTCCTTGAGGCAACCATTCCAGCTTTTGCAACAAATACTGTTTGTTTCACAGCACATTATCCTGCAGTGCACCATTCTGTGTCAAATCTTACATGGCAGCTTCTTTCTGCCTCTCAATGGAGTTTCTTTGCCATCTACTGGTGAGGGAAGAGACATGAGGAGCCCCCTCCTCTCAGTTAAACTAAACTGCTTGTTGGACCAGCTCTCCTTCCCACAAGTTTGATGCCAAGTTGGTGGCAGATGGCCTAAGGAAAAAAGGATTTCCACAGGTCTCCTTTTAATGAAACTCCCAGGCTCTAATAACTTGTCCTTCCTGGGTTGAGAGTAGTCACATTTCTCATACCAAGATCTTCTCAGAAAAGGCCTAAACCTTGTTTCTGCTGTGGGGGCAGTTTACACTCCTCATTAATATGATGATAGACGTTTAGCTCAGGCACAGTTATAAATCAAGCACGCTTCTGGATCAATCAGCTATACAAAGATAAGGTGATATTACAGTAATAACAGTACATCTTCATGATTCCCATATTCTCCAAACTTAGCTAATTGTTGGGATTCAGCTCCTGGCTAATGATAAATATCCTAAGGGGGAAGGGAGCACACTGCCGCTCATTCCATCACTGTTCACTCCATTGCATTCTGGTAAATGCAGTACGCTTACTTCAACGTTGCAGTAGTTTTTCACCTAATTTGGTGCAGGTAGTGCTGTTATCCTTAGACATGTGTTTCTGGGTTCACCCCTTTATCAGTAGAGAGTAGAAGTAGTAGAGAGCAGAGAAAAGTTATCTGGGGTGGGTAAAATGCAGCCTGTCTTCATATGTCATGGTACCACTCCACAGGCACAAGGTGCAACCCAGGTGAAATGGTCAGCTCGTTGGCTCAAGGGAGCCTTTTAAACACAAGGGAGAAGGGAGCACACTGCCTCTCATCCCAGCACAGTTCACCCCATTGCATTCTGGTAAATACAGTAAGCTTAATTTAAAGTTGCTGTAGTTTTTCTCCAGGATTGGTGCAGATATTGCTGTCATCTCCCGACACTTGCTTCTGGGTTTAGCCCTTCATCAGTAGAGAACAGAAGTAATAGAGAGCAGAGTAGTAGAGAGCAGAGAAAAGTCATCTGGAGTTTTTGAAATGCTTCCCTTTACTTCTTTATTGATTAATGCCCACACGTTTCGGCTACACAAATAAAACGCATAAAAATGGACCTTCCATTAACCGTACTTCAGATCTCCTAATCCATAGCAAGCGTAAATTGTATGGGCAAAATGCTTGGTAGTTTTTCTAATTGCTACAATCCCTTTTTACCTACTTATTTGGTTCTATTCCTCATCTGAAAAAACAGACCATATACCTATTGTCATTTGCAAAGTTGTGACGTTCCAGCCAAAGTTAATTACAAAAAATGAAATATATCGCTAGTGACATTCTGACTCTGTGATCCATCCCTCTCTCATCATCAATTGTGGTCTGAGTAATTACGTTTACTTGCTAACACAATCTAGTACTTATATATAGGAATAGCTTTCAATGCCAAACAACAATAGTCTTGCGGCAATGACAATACAGAGACTAAACCTGCAGGAATGAGCCTTTCATGAAGCATTCCTAGGAAAATTTATTTTTTCAATACCAAGTAAGCGGAAGTGACAAGAAAACTGATAAGAATCTCAGTCAAACAATTAGCTCATTTCAGAGATTATGAGAATCTGGGTGATGTGCTGCCCCTGTTATTGCTGTGATATCACCTTATCTTTGTCTAGCTGATTGATCCAGCAGCGTGCTTGATTTATAGCAGTGCTTGGTATAAACATCTGTCATCATATTGTCAGCACCGATTTCCTGTGAGACTGTTTCAAATCAAAGGAGAAGGTCACCCAGGCTGGGGAACAGAATCAAATGAACCGAGGTCAGCGCAACAGCTGTCTCCCTGCCTCTATCTTCCACATGGCATTGTATTTTGAAGAGGCGCTTGATCAGAATGCGCACATTTAGTAATACATATACAGCACGTGCTCATTATCACTAATTAAAACGTATGTTCTGAAAAGTTTCTGCTTTAAGAAGAGAATTCGAAAAACACTAACGCCCTCATCACAACCCTGGCGGTCAAAGACTGCCAGGGTTGAAGTGGCGATTGTACCGCCAACAGGCTGGCGGTACAATTCGCCATATTTTGACCGCGGCGGTAGCGCCGCTGTCATACCGCCGGGGACCGGCGGTTTTCTGCCATGGTTGTCCCGGCAGTTTGAATCCACCAGGGCAGCGCTGCTTGCAGCACTGTCCTGGGGATTTTGACTCCCCTTCCCGCCAGCCTGTCCATGACGGTAGAGACCGCCATGGAAAGGCTGGCAGGAAGGGGAGTCGCTGGGTCCCCAGGTGGCAGACAGTGAAAAGCGCCATGGGTGCTGCTGCACCCGCCGAACTGCCAAATTGGCGCCGGCTCCATTAGGAGCCGGCTGCAATTTTACGGCCGACATTCCCGCCGGCCCAGCGAGGATGTCCAAATGGGGCCGGCGGGTTTCCAGCCGCATGGGCGGCCGTCTGGCGGTACATCCTTCCGCCAAGGTTGTAATGAGGGCCTAAATGTACAAATCACGCCATGCAGATTTTTTTCTGCGAGGCATGTCTGAATGAATGATTTAGGTTTTCTGACATACAATCTGTTCAAAAACAAATATGCACCCAATTATGTAGGGTTGGTTTTACGGGCACACTGGAAGTTACATTAACTATGGCTAACAGACAATCCCATAATATTCGTGTGAATGTTAAGAATACAAAAGATGAGAGGGAGCATGGATATAAATGTAATGACTTCAATAAACCAAAGTTTTTACATTTACCTTTTTCCAGTACGTAACCTACACTCTCCTCCATCAGGGAATGGACAGATCCACCGTAACAAACAATGAAAGCGCAAATAATAAATACATGACCATCTAACCTGAAAAAAGGAGCATAAATATAGCTTTGGATAACGAGCAACATATAGTAGATGACAGAGAATACGAGGTGAATCATGCTTAAGTAAGGTGCATTGTACAGTGGACAGGTGGCAAGGGTAAAGGAGTAGTGGGACCTTTGCGGGAAAGAGGACCGTAACATGAGCACGATATAGCACACACTATTAATCGCAGGGTAATTTGCAATATCTTCACTTTTCACTTTTTCGGTGATCAGTACTGGTGTCCAAAAGTGTAAATATTACATGTTTCTCAATGTCTCTACATATGTTTGCCAAAGAAGATGGGCGACTACAAGCAGCATAGATAGCAAATAACCGTAGCACAATACATTTTTGAAAGCATTCTTGTCCTACCCTTAAATATCTGGAACTCCCTTTAAAGATAAATATGTTAAATAAGCAATATGTTATGGTGCACTGTTGCATTCAGAGGCACTGGATTTTCCATCAGCCAGCTGACCTTAATGTGGCCTGACCGCTGATGGAACATGTGATGCCTCTGAATCTGGCATTAATTTACTGAATTGCAATTGCTTCTTACCCACTAAACTCGTGCTTCACCCACATTACTTGGAGCTGGTTGAAGCACAGTGGATCTATATCGCTCCGTCAGTGGAAACCCTTGACTTGACAGACCATCTGCCACTGGTGATAAACACCCCCACCCCATTTAGGGCAGGGGCGCAGTCTACAGAATTCCCTGCCCCAGACTGCAGTGGAATGCATTGCAGTTCCGGGAAATAAAACTGAGTAATCGGCTCTATATGAATAGAGACACCCTTTCATGGCCATTGAATTTTCTTTATAAAAAATCAAACTCCTGCATTGCTACGTCGGACAAGTTTACAATATGTCAATGTCAGAAGGACTAAACAAGGCCTAGTGGGCCGAGGTTTACTGTTAAATATCCCTGAGATTACGCCAAACATTGCCTGCAGCACACACATATACCTCCGATAACTTACAAAAGATCTATAAAGCATATCTTTCACAACTGCCTCAATGTGCAAATGTGGGCCACTTTTCAGCTATCTGATTCGCTATTAAGGACTTTTATTTTGGTAGCTGTTGCTACTTTCTGTCCTAATTGGACCATGTGCGAGGTTTGTGTAAAACAAGCACAATGCTGTACAGGACAAAAAAACATGGGCCTACTCAACATTTCACTGTGCCTACACTTTATTTTTATTTTTTTAAAGATGTTTTTTATTGAGTCAAATACAAGAACATTAACTTTAAATTGCCAGGACAGAGATATGCAGTTGTGAATATATATGCATAAGGAATATTGTACTTGTAAATGCATATTTAAACATGTACATGAATTAGGCATATACAGCAATATAGTATCAAAGACTCCAAGTTTGAATAAAGAAAGAAGAAAGAAAGAGGGAGAGGGAGAAGAGCTTTAGGGATAGAAAAGGGAATCAAGTGATAGCCATGTGGAGAGAGAGGCAATAGGCATTAGATACAGCGAATGTAAGATGAAATATGTATATATAAGAAGAAAAACAGGAAATATATTGACATTTTTTAAAAAGGAGGAGAAAAATCCATTTCCTTCGCAGTGCGCGAGAGATAGTTACTTAATGGCAACCATAGCTGATGACGTTTGAAGAAAGTTCCTGTTGAATCAAGCTTGTAGCTGTCAAGTCTATGATGATAACATACAGAATTCCACCACTGTCTGAGAGTAATGTTCTCCGAAGATTTCCAGTTAGAAGTAATAATAGAGATTGCAATAGAAAGCAAAAGGTCCACCAATTTTCCAAGAGGCCTGAATGAACTCCAGATATCGTGTACGCCTCCCAAAAACAGTAATTCATATGACATTGGTAAGGAAATCTGAGCTATTGCTGAAATGCGAGACCATATTGAGGACCAAAAAGTAGATAGGGATGGACAGGAAATAAACATGTCAAAGTCAGCACCCTGATGAGTGTGGCAGCGCCAACAATTGTCATTTTGTGCAAGTTTGAATTTGTAAAGGCGTACAGGAGTGTAGAAAAGTCTATTATAAAAAAAATATAGGGTCTGTGTGAGGCTTACAGTGTGTGCAGTGGAATGTATCTTATACCATATTCTATCCCATAAAGAAGTTGGCCAAACAACACCAAGATCTGATTCCCACAATGGCTCAATAGGTGATTTGAGTCTAGGTGAAACAGACGTTTTAAAAGTTTATAAATTCCAGCTGCCCTAGGATAATTAGAAGTTACAATCGGGTGTGGAGATGATGCAAGAGAAGAATGATTGTGATGTATAAGTTTATTGAGGGCCTCTTGGACTAGAGTAGAAAGAATGATATATTGGGATTTCATGTGAATAGGGAGAAATTATAAATTGCTGAGAGAGTAGTAAAAGGGATGATAGAGTCTTTATGATATCATTGGGAAATTAGAAGAATACCTTTAGTCATCCAAGCCTTCCAACACAAGGTTTTACCTTGTTTCCTAAGCGAACTATTGTGCCAAATAGGACTGTTAAAGAATTGATTAATGGGGGTAAGATGCGAAATAAAAAAAGGTTTCAGTAAGTTGACTGATTGGGAGATAGTGCTGGGCAACCAGAATTTTGGGGGGTTAGACATAAATATAATGTGTTTATGGGAAAAGGGAGAAATAAATGTTTCTTCCAAAGAGAACCATAGCTTTTTAGGGGCATCATTGAGTGTAGATAAATAGGGATGTATTTGCTTAATGCCAAAAGATTTGTGATAAGTTATAAAGTCAGGGAAATTAACTCCACCTTGTACTTTAGGAAGTTTTAATTTCGAGAGAGAGATTCGGGATTGTTTACCGTTCCACAGGAACTTGGATAGAATTTTATCAATTGAACTAAAAAATAGTTTAGGTATCTTAATAGGAAGCATCATAAGGAAGAAGTTAATGATAGGGAGAAGCATCATCTTAATGGTGTCCAAGCGGCCCCACCACGTGAGATATAACGGAGACCATTTCTGTGTGAGATCTACAAGCTTTGCCGATAGGTTTTCTAAATTAGTCCTTAATGTATCCTTGAGAGTAGTGCAGTACCATACCCCCAGGCATTTAATCTTAGAAGAATTCCAAGATAATCCTGCATCAAGGAATACAGAGCCAGTGCAATGAGCATTAAGTAGTAAGACCACTGTTTTGTCTATATTAAGTTTATAGCCAGATACATCAGAATATAAGTTGATCTCATGCAGGAATGCAGGAAGAGTAGTGTCATGAACAAAAGAATATCATCAGCATATGCCATCAATTTGATGTGTGCATTATTCATTTGAAACCCCGTAAATTGTTCAGACGTTTTTAATTGGTATAGAAAAGGTTCGAGAGCCAAAATAAATAGTAAAGGAGATAATGGGCATCCCTGACGAGTACCCCTTTTAAGAGGGAAAAAAGGAGATCGGATACCGTTTGTTATAACCGAGGAACATGGTGAGGAATAAAGAATGGATATAAAATGTCGGAATTTAGTACCTAGTCCATGCCATTCCAATGCTTTCGACAAGAAACCCCAGTAGACCCTATCAAAGGCCTTTTCTGCATCCAATGATAAAGGTGCCAAATCTTAAGTTTAAATGCCTTGTTAATAATATTTTAAAAAGTACGGGAATTATCTGCTACATTTCTATTAGGGATAAAACCAGATTGATGAGAGTCAATAAAGTCAGGTATATATGGGAGTAAACGGAGAGCTAAAAGTTTGGCATAGAGTTCACAATCAGTATTAATTAAAGATATGGGTCTATAATTTTTACAGTCAGTCGCATCCCGATCTTTTTTGGAATAAGACAAATCATGGCCTCCGTAAATGAGCCAGATGCAGAACCTGACATTATAAAATGATTAAGTAATTGAAAGAGTTTGGGGAAAAGAGACTTAGCAAACTGAATAAAGAATTCTACTGTGAAGCCATCTGGGCCTGGAGCCTTACCCTTGGGGAGCGATTGTAAAGCTGTATATAGTTCGGTAAGTTGTAGGGGTTGGTCTAAAGATGAGAGGTCAATCTGCAAAGGGTCCCTTGGTTTGAGATTAGAGAAATATTGTTGAGAGATTCAACTGTTGGTATGTGTTCTGGAGTGTACAGGTCCTTATAGTAAGAAGCGAAACACAATGCTATATCTTTATCTCTAAAGTGTTTAACACCATTTTTTATCTGTGATAGATTTAATAGTTGTCTTTTCTTTTCTTTGTTTCAAATATCGAGCTAGAAGAGAACCAGCTTTATTGTTACCACCATAATATCTGGCATTTATTTTCAGGACGGTGCTGCATGCTTGTTCAGTGGCATATTGGTTAAACTCCATTTTAGCTGAGACTAGTGCTTCAAGATGTGATTTACTAGTTTTGTGAGTATAGTATTCATGTTCTAGGGACTTTATATTTTCAAGGATGGAAGTCGATTTTTGTTGAGCAAACATTTTTTTTGAGTCAGCGTTACTTATGATGAAACCCCTGGAGGCTGCTTTGAATGCATCCCACACAAAATGAAATGATAGTTGATCACTATCGTTGATGTGAAAGTATTCTTCTATAAACTTACTGTAGGAAGCGATAAAAGTAGCATCTGAAAGTAGAGAGTTATTAAACCTCCATTAAGATGTTTTAGAACCATTAAGAAAAAGATCAAGGTCAGTAATCACAGGTGCGTGATCTGAGATCAAAATAGCACCGATTTCAGAGTTGACCATATGTTGCAATAAACCTTTACTCAGAAAGATATAATCAAGCCTGGAATGGGAATGGTGGCTAGGAGAATAAAAAGAGTATTCCAAGAGGTCGGGATTGCATAGTCTCCAGGAATCAGAGAGAGAATGGTGTAAAATAAAGTTTTTAAAAGCTTTGTGGGAAGCATGTGGAATGAAACGTGACGTGGAACATCTGTCCAAAAATGGATCGAGAATTTGGTTGCGGTCACCACCTATTAGTAAATTGTTTGAGGAATGTTCAGAGACAATATGTGAAAGATTCTTCCAAAAATTTGGATCTGGATGTGTGGGGCTGTATATATTAAGGATAGTAAGAGAAATATTGTCAATTGTAAAGGTAACAAGTACCCAGCGACCTACTGTATCTTGATGCTGTGAAATTATGGTAGGTTTGAGAGATTTATGACAGAGTATAATTACCCCATTTTTGTTTGTGATGGAAGGGGAGTAGAAAATGTCCCCCACCCATTGTTTTTTTAGCTTAATTGCCTCAGAGTCGTTGAGGTGAGTCTCTTGCAACAAAGCAATGTGGCATTTCAAACGAGCTAGGTGAGATAAGACACGCTGACGTTTAATGGGGTGTTTAAGCCCCTTAACATTCCAAGTGACAGTTCTAAGTTGCATAACAAGAAGTATTAATAAACAACTGCTGTAACAATGAAAAAACTAGGCATATCAATTTTGCAAAAGCAAAGAAATGAGGAAGAAACAAGATAGTAAAAAAAAAAAAAGGAGGACGATGACCTGCAGAAGTTGTATATACATGGATGTGGCAATTCAGGGACTAAAGTCCACGAAAGCTAAAAAAAACAAGATAGAAAGTGAATACCCCGAAAGGTAGAGGGACAGCGGAAAACCTGAAAAGACAGGCAAGAGTGGCTTCAGCACAAGAAAATTGATATTAGATATTAAAACATATGAAGGCGAGTTTCATGGAAGAAAAAAAAAACCATACAAACGAAAAATGTACCATTCAGGAGACCAAATAACGTAATAACTACAGTAAAGGACTGTGACATGAAAAACAATAAAAATCAAAGCTTAACAGTGGAACGTGTAGGAGAACAGTTTGGATGGTGAGAAAGGGATACGGTTGGGAAAGGAACATGAGGATTGCACAAAGAACACTATCTAAAAAATATATATATATATATAAGAAAATAAGAAGATGCAGAGATGGAAAACCATGGATATAAATATTAAACATAACCATTACTATAAAACTGTCCAGAAATAAAAAAAAGAAGGACATTAAAGACAAATTAAATTATATCTTCAAGTAATTGCAGATGCTCCTAGTTCCATTGCTTCTGTTTTGTGTTGGTTAATAAACGTTTGTAGTGCTGAAGGTTCCTCAAACGAGTAAGATTTGTCCTTGAATGTAATTTTGAAAAGGCATGGGTGAAGAAGACCATATCGAATATTCAAGGATTTGAGTTGTGGACGTAAGTCCAAAAACTGTTTGCAACGTGCAGCTGTAGCAGGAAAGAAGTCTTGTGTGAAAAATACTTTATGACCTGACCATAGCAAAGAGCCCATCTTTTTGGCTTCCGAGAGTATGTGCATCAAGTCAGTAAGTTGGAGAAAGAGAATAATAATTCCTCTAGGATGTGCACGAGGGCCAGTTGAAGTCTGTGGACCTAAACGATATGCCCGTTGGATAGAGAGGGGAGAGGTAGGAGGCAAGCGAAGAATTGAAGGTATTGCTTTTTGAAGGAATGCAATCATGTTAGAGCCTTCAGAACCTTCTGGAATCCCAAAAAGGCGAAGATTATTTAACCTATTTCTGTTTTCTAAGCTTTCAGTAAGCCTTTTAAGTTGAGCTATGTCATTAGAGATCTGAGGATTGACAGTGTTACAATCTTCAATGCTACTGACTCTCTGTTCCAGAGTACAAATTCGTTGTTCGTGTTGGGACCATTGCTCCTGAATACGTTGCAAAGAGGCATTAGTGTCCATCATAAAGGGCTTTAGTGCACGCAATTCCTCCATGACATCATCTAGAGTAAGATGTGTAGGTGATTTTGAGGGAGAATCAAGGTATTTTTTTGGGCGCTTGACGGAGGAGGTGTTAGATGTTTTTTTCGCAACTGCGCCAGCAGCATGAGATAAAGAGGCGCCATCCTTTAAAAAGACTGCAGCACTATCCATTGTTAAAGTTGATGGTAGAGAAGATTTAGTTATATGTGTGCGCACCACTCGAAGACGATTATTAGACTTGGAGAAAGATGATGACTGGCAACTCTGAGAATTATGTGGTCTCCCCATAAAAGCCAGCAGCAATTTGTTAATAGGAAGCCAGCAATGTGAGGTGTTGATGAAATTATATTACAATGAGAAGCTGCTGCCAGAAGTTTCCAACAACATAGCAAAATATAATAAAAAATATATAAATAGAAAATCCTAAATTCTTCTCTCATAACAGGCATGACAGAATACCACAAGAGCAAAGCACTTTACTGCACATAGTCAAACAATTGGTGACTAGTTTTAAGGGAACCTTCTGAAAAGGAAATAAATCCCCTCCGTCAAAGGAAAGCATTTACCATGTTATGAAGAGCAATTTGAAAGAGCTCCTTGACAAGAGCTGCCAGTGAATACTGAAAGTTCAAAAACTCAGCTAAATGTGTTTGAAGAGAGAGGTCAAAAGTTCAGCTGGCTATTCCATTGCAGAGGAAACTAGATTTGTAGAATCACATCCAGGCAAGCAGTTAAAAGTCAAATAGAAACATTTCTGTGAACGTTTAGGTTTGTGCAGAGGCTTACGGAGTGAAAGCAAATGAGGCAGATAAATAATTACCTCAGGCACTCACATGAAGTCTCTGAAATTACTTCAAAACTGGATGTCTCTGTAAGATAAAGGCATATTTATGCAGCTGCAGTGCTCCGGTGCTCAAAAATGTTGAAGAAATTAATAATATTGATGTGAAAACATCTCCTTCTTTCCAGGAAGTGCTGAAGCCTCACGGAGCTCTAAAGAGCAGCGGCCATCTTGCGTGACCTCCAGCCACGCCCCCCTCTGTGCCTACACTTTGATCACCGGTGGAGCAGCTCCACTGCAGATTTAAAGAGCTCCAACCAGGCATGGATTTTCAGAACATGTTCTGACCACACAGGCTGGTGGGCCGTCAGGGTGGGACTAAACCACCCTACATGGTACTGAAATTATATTTATTCCCTTCTCTCTTTTTGCTTATGTAGTATCCCTTTGAAGTATGAACATCTGACACACTTACAAGGGTTGATGGTTCATTGGTATATCCCAACTGTGTTGTCATTATTGGAAAGATTAACCAAGAACAACAATAACGTTTTTGTGGACTATCGCCTCGAATACCAGTGTGATAAAATGAATGTCACTCTTAAAGAATTGCATACTTTTTATTTCAGATCAGTTGCTTACACTTTTTCATGCCATCAATAAAATAAGATGGGCTCCCTTCTCTTTTAATGTCACACGGTTAATGCTAATAGATTTATAAACAAACGTTTGGGATGGGTCTTCACTAAGTCAAAAAGTAAAACTCAGAAATCATTGTAGATAAAGCAGTCTCTCATTAATGTGATTGTTTATTTACAAACCCTTGCAGTTGAATTCAATGGAACCCTTGCAGATGGATTTGCTGGAACCCTTGCAGATGGTTTTGCTGGATTTCCATAGTTTCAATTTCTTATAACGTAATGTGTCAAGGTGCTAGAAATTGTGTCTCTAGTTGGCAGAGGTATGCACCCTGTCCAAGTAGAGACCACAATCCTAGTCAGGGTAAATCAGACACACCCTCTAAATTCGCCTGTGCTTGCCCTCTGGTAGCTTGGCATAGAGCAGTCAGGCTTAACTTAAGAGAAATTGTGCAAAGTATTTGTTCAACACTTAAAACAGTAAATCAACAAAAACAAGACATAAAAATAATCCATATCAAGTAAGAAAGATAGATCTCAATTTAATGAACAAAACAAGAGACAATGACATAACTTCAATAAGTAGAAGTGGAGATATGATTTTTTAAAGAATATCTGCAAACAGTGCTTAGAGATTTAGGGGCATATTTATACTCTGTTTGCACCAAATGTGCGTAAAAAAGTTTGACGCACATTCAGCGCAAACCATGCCCCATATTTATACTTGATGCCCGACCCCGCGGACGTCAAAAATCCTCTGTGTACCTCATTTTTTGGATGCGGGAAACCGCCTTGCGTTAATGACATGCAAGGTAGGCGTTCCCGTCCAAAAAATGACTTTAAGGCCTGTGCACCTTATTTATACTCCCGCATCATTTTGACGCACAGGAGGGGGCGAGCCTTAGAAAACGGCACACAGCCTGATGTGCGCCGCTTTTTTAACGCCTGGGTGAGGGCAGGCGTTAAGGGACCTGTGGGCTCACTTCCATGGTCTCTGACCATGGAAGCAGTCCATGGAAGCAGGACGTCCCCTGCCACCCTCGCCCACCCCTGGAGGACACCCATGGATAGGGGGGCACCATCCCAGGTAGGTACAGGTAAGTTGGGGTAAGTATCATTTTTTTATTTCTTTAAAGTGGCATAGGAGGGCCTAATTTGGGGGCCCCTACATGCCACTGTGCCCAATGACCGACAGAAGTCCCCTGGGCATGGCCATTGGGCAAGGGGGCATGACCCCTGTCTTTGCTAAGTCAGGAGTCATTTCAAAGAGGGTTGGGCATAAAAAAATGGCGCAAGTCCGGTTTGAGTCATGATTTTTTACTCAAACCTGACTTGCACCATTTTTTGACGCACAACCCCCATTTTCCCCTAACATCAATACTTAAATAAGGCACCTGCCTGGCGCGTAGGAATGGCGTTAGCCGGCGGTAAACTTTTTGACGTAAACCAGCGCCGGCGCTGGCTTGCGTCAAAAAGTATAAATATGGGCCTTAAAATGCCAATGGGGGCTATCTTGTCACTAGACTAGGGTAAATAAAAAATTCAGGGGCGTGGCTTCGGTCATCAAGACAGCGGTCACCCTCTAAGAGTGCTCCGGACCCCTCCGTCACCCGCCTGCTGAAGCCTTTGCAATCCTGCTCCATCATGCACCCCCTGGCCGTCCCTGCGGGTCCCTCCTGCCACCTGGGACCCTGGTGACCCCACTGGGAGAGTGATCGGGCCCGGACTGGTGACTACAACATGGCGGCCGGGAGCTGCGGCCGGCCGCAGCGCCCCTGATCATCGCGGCGCCGTCACCCAGACTGACTGACCCGACCACAAGATGAGGTGAGCGCACCGGAGGGGGCCACTGGACGGGCCCGGTGGAAGACGGCCTGGGCGATCCCCGTGTGGCTGCGGCACCCCGGGGAGGCGTAGCATCTGCGGCTGCAGGCCAGTCCCCTTGGACTCTGGTAGCCGGCCCGGGTCTTGGCGGTCTGACGTGTGGCGCGGGCGGCCCCATGGGGTGTGGGGGCTGGTCCTGGGCCGCGGGAAAGGAGCTGTGGCCCCCCCCCTGGGGGCGGTGTGGAACGGACGAGCTGTCTCCGCACGCCGAGCTGCCGTGGATGACGGCAGACAGACTTGGAGCGTGATCCATTGTGGGCCCGCAAGGCTGCACTGGACAGTTGAGTCTTCGAGTGGGACTGGGCCCCAGCGGTGACGAGGGGCGATCATGCCGTGGGGAGTCCCGGTCCTCCCCTCCATCTGAAAGACCAGCAGCTGTCTCGCTCAGTGAGATGAGTGAGGCGACGACTCGCTTGGAGCCCCTTTTGGCCGAAGGCACGGCCGGGGCCCCGGAGGAGCTAAAAAGACCAGGGGCACTGGGGCAGTGAGCGGGATGCGTGGCTATGGGCCCTGCCGCCTGAGGGCCGAACCACGGACAGCAGTGGAGATTAGCCCCTTGCCCCACCCAGGAATACCTCCTCCTCAAGATAATAAAACAACCACAGCGGTCTCCTGGTCTGGGGGCCCCTGGTGAGACCGTCCAACGGTGAGTGGCATAGAGTGAAGCTGTCTCTCAAACAGAAGCAGAGCCGGGTCGGCTGCCCTTTGGTCCTGGGGGGGCTGGCCTGGGAGCCCGCCATTTTATTTGGGGGTGCCGTCCCGGAGTACAGAGGAGTGCGATCACAGAGTCTTGTTGCCCAGTAGTCTTTTACAGCGACTGTCCAACTGAGCGGGGGCTCCCCCTCGGGAGATTCCCCCTCTGGGAAGCGGTGAACACAAAAGAGGCACCGTACGATTAAAGACCCGGGTGTATTCGACGTGCAGCACCAAGGGGATCCTGCCTGACTCCTCGTGACACCATGGGCAAAGACAGAACTGCCAGACAGCCCCCGGCGTCCCAACAGAGGATCGACCAGTTCACTGCACCGGCGACCACCCGGAATGAGGGAGACGTGGCATCGCGGGGGACCCCCCTGGACGGGGTGTATGCTATCCTTCAGGCTATCCAGTCATCACAACTAGACGTTGGACCTAAGATCATGGAGGTGCATGAGGACATGGGCCTTATGCGGCAAGATCTTAGGAATGCGGTGGGCCGAATCACGGAGGTCAAGAATCGCGTCTTTCAGACAGAAGGCGATCTAGCGGATCTTAGGACCAAAGTGGCCCAACTACAAACTCGAACGGGTGAACTGCACTGCTGCGCCGAAGACACGGAAACCGCTCCCGATGGGTGGTTTCCCAGAAGGAGTGGAAAAAAACAAGGCCTCTGAGTTCCTAGAGGACTGGATCAAATCCTGGATGCCAGAACAAACTCTTTCGACCTGGTTTGCAATTGAACGTGCGCACAGAGCCCTAGCCCGGCGGCCCCCACCAGGTGGACCCAAAAGGCCGATGATTGCACGTTTTTTTAACTTCAAGGACCGCAACAACATCCTTAACGAAGCCAGGCGTTGCACCACCTCCACTGGGACAACCACAAAACTCTGATATTTCCAGACTACACCCGAGAGGTCCAAACACGACACCGGTGGTATGAACATGTCAAGCAAAAGCTCAGGGCAATGCAACTCTCGTACATGCTCCTCTTCCCCGCGTGCCTGAAAGTCCTTATGGGTGGGAAAGCCCACTTCTTCGTGCCTCCGGAGGAGGCATGGGACTGGCTGACTGACGAGGGCATCAGGGCTTGTGGCGTCCGTTCTGGACCGATGGGTGGCTCCCCAGGATGCGGCTTTGCACCCCGAGCAGACACGCGAAGAGGACGAAGGCACACTAGGTCTCGACGTGGGTGGCAGAGGGGCCCTGATAGCCTGCACAGTGAAGAGAAGATGCTAGGGCCTGGCTCTCGGACAGACAGGGATCCTGCAGATATCTCGGAGATTCGAGACTCTGAATGTGCGATGGAAGGAGACCGCCTGAGTCAAACCCCCACACTCAGCTGACTGCGGAGTCACGGCTCTTTCCTGGTGCACCTCAGGGACGACTGATATAGCCTGGTGCAGGCATGTGCAGTCCTGGGCGGGGTCTCCCCCGCTGCCTAATGCTCTCAGCCTATTGTTTACCACCTACAGACCTTGGCCGTCACTTACTGATTGCAGATTATCCGCTTGAAAGGAGGGGTCCACCACTCCATACCAATGACAGTCAATCTTGCTGTGTTGTTTTGTTTGGGTTACTGGGCGACAGATGCTTCCGGGGAAGAAGTATGGGGTGGGGGGTAGTTGGGGGGTGGGAAGTTTACCAACGGGTTAAGTAACAATGTTCCTTTAGGGTTTCTTTATGGTTCCTTCAATCCATCACTTTGTTTGAGACAGCTACCCCTAGACTCACTGACAGGCACTCAATATTCCACTACATCACAGTACTCCATGCGTGCCCCTCACTGACACAAGTCCTTTCATAGAACGTGAATGGACTCCTGGACAAGATCAAGAGGTCCTCAGTGTTCAACACGCTTCGCAGGTACACCCCCTCAGTAGCTTTGTTACAAGAGACCCATCTGCTTGGCACCAAATGCCCCATGCTTGCACGAGGAGGGTATGACAGGGTTTACCACTCGGGATTCTCGAGGGGCTCCAGGGGGATGGCTATCCTACTTCATCGTATACTGCCCATGGTGGTTACTGCCACCCAGTCTGATCCACAAGGACAATTTGTCATTGTGACCAGTTCTCTCCACGGGATGCCGATTAACATCGTAAGTGCTCTCACCTCCCCAGCAGCGTTTGATAGCTTCTTACTTTCGCTTCGCTGGGTACTGTCGGGACTCCCCCAGGGGACAACCCTAATAGGGGGGGACCTCAACTCCGTCGTAGACCCGAGACTAGATGTATCGGTACCGTATCCGTCAGCCGCTCTTGCCTGGCTGCTAGCCTGAGTGGCTGGGCTGAGAGCCATGGCCTCTGTGAGGTCTGGAGAATCTGGCACCCCAGGACGTGATGATACACGCACACTTCAGCAGCTTACCAAACACACGCCAGAGTTGACCTTGTGTTCATGCTCGCGTTAAACATGGCCGGGGTTACCGGGGCTGAGATTCTACCACACGGGGTCTCTGACCACGCGCCACTACAAATTTGGTTGGGAGGCGTGGACCCCGCTCAACGCCCGGTATGGCGCTTGAACGCTTGGCACTTGCAGGACAGTGCGTACACCCTGGCAATTCTGGACCATCTTGGCCAATACTTTGAGCAAAACTTAGGGTCAGTGCAATCGCTGGGTACGGTCTGGGCTGCATGCAAGGCTACCCTACAGAGACACGCCAAGCATCTCCTTTGCATACGGGAACGTGTACGAAACTCGCGGTGTCAGAGCTCGAAGCTCGAGCGCCGACATGCAACCTCCGCCTCCATTCTGAGGCAACTCACCATGGTCAAGGAAGAGATTAGACACTTATTGCTGGATACTGCGAAACATCTCTGGCGAGCATTGGCAGCCCTGTGTATGGCTGGGGAGACAAAAATGGGAAACTCCTACACTGGCTGGCCACTCGGCCTCTGGCAAATAGAATTATCTCTGAAATAATCTACGAGTCGGGAACTCTTTCCAGGACGCCAGGTGACATCGCGCATTGCTTTGCCTCCTACAATGCTCGCCTATATGCAGAGCGCCCCCGGCCAACGGCCGAGAGGGAATCCCCTCTCCTGGATGACATTGTCATCCCAAAGATTTCACAAGTGACCAGGGAAAACCACGACGTGGCTTTAAGCCTCGAAGCGATCAATAAGGTGATAAGTAAATTGGCATCAGGTAAAACACCCGGCCCGATGGCTTCCCAGCAGAGCTATATGGTACATGCGGAGATATCTTGGGCCCTCACTTGCTAACTATGTATGAGGAAGCCCAAAAAACTGTCTGTTTCCCTTCCGGGATCGACCAGGCAACAATTGTGGTAATCCCCAAGACTCAACCTCCGTCGCCACACTGCTCGGCGTGCCGTCCCATCTCTCTTTTAAACACCGAGATTAAGGTGCTGTCCACAATTCTTGCCACCAGGCTGAGGATGGTTCTTCCCTTACTGGTACACCCTGACCAGTGCAGGTTTATGCCCACGCGAAGTACAAGACACTGCATCAGGCGCCTGCATGTGGCCCTGGCCCACCTGGAAGTCCTGGCCCAGTCTTCCTTAGCTCTCCTCTTGCTGGACTTTGGGAAAGCCTTTGATACCGTGGATTGGTCCTATCCGAAACACGTCCTGCTAAGCAACGGATTTGGGCCTAAGTTCGCGGCCTCATGAAGCTCCTTTACTCTAATCCGACCGCCCGAGTCCTAGTGAATGGGGTGATCTCAGACCAGTTTCCCATCTGATGGGGCACCCGCCAGGGGTGCTCGCTGTCCCCACTGCTCTTTGCACTCGCGATAGAGCCCCTGGCAGAACTACTGAGAGAAGACCCCTTGTTTGAAGGTTGGTCATGGCCAGCTGGACCGGAAGACCACATAGCATTATACGCAGATGACGTGCTTATATACCTCTCTAACCCTGTCAAAAGTGGTCCCTGAATTCTGAAGCTCCTGGGTCTCTTCTCCAAAGCCTCAGGCTTAACGCTGACTCCCAACAAATCCCTGCTGGTCCCCCTACATCCCTCCAGAGACTGCATTGAGTGGCAGCAATACATCCCGATTAGACGTAACAGTTTTAAGTACCTGGGTGTGCAAGTGTCCTTACTACCGGATCTCGCGTGGGCCCTCAATGTCACTCCGCTCACCCCACGAATTAAAGACGACCTCCATCGTTGGCGGGCTCTGCCCCTCAACCTGCTTGGTAGAATAGCACTCTATAAAATGATGATCCTCCCCAGACTCCTTTATTTACTGCAGAACTTCCCACACCCAGTACCTCGGAGATGGTTCAAAGAAATGGACACAGTGGCGCGTCACTTCTTGTGGGGCGACACCCGTCCTAGGCTGGCCCTTGATACCTGCTAAAGTGACGTCTATGACGCAGGTCTGGGAATGTCCAATATTTACTATTGCCACCTCGCAATGCACCTACTTGTGATAAACGATTGGATGGGGGAGGTTGGTTAGACCCAGCTTACTGACTGAAGCTCCGAACAATGGGCTACTCTAGGATCATCAACGCACTATATGGCTGCCCAATCCCCCGAGTGTTGCCCGAGCTGACTAGAGTGGTCTTATTAGGCTGGCGCGAGGCCCAAAAGTTGTCGGGCCGTCTCACCCAACAGACCCCATTGTGGCATGGGAGATGGTTGGCGGAGACCTCGGTGTTGGAGGGATTTCGGAGATGGGACGACATAGGAATTTCCACACCGGGTGACGTCTGGGGAGGGTCACATATGTGATCCTTTGAGGAGCTTCAGCGACTCTTTTCTCTGAACTAACCTCAATTCCACAGGTATCTACAACTCCACCACGCATTACTGGTACACGTCCAGGTAGGAGAGACCATACCCGAATACAGTCCCATGGAGGCGAAGGTGCTGATGGGGAGCCTGGGTAGGGGTGGTTTCTCACAGATTTATCGCTCTCTGATTGCTAACACAGTTCGTCCACTTGATGGGTCTCGCCAGAGGTGGGAGGAATGGGTGGGCCCCAGAGAGGAGGAGGACTGGAGGGAAGCAATAATGGCCCCCTCGAACTCTGACCATGGCCACCCGATTTCGACTACTACAGTCCCTCTATCTCCACACAGAATACCTCACGCCCATTAGACTACACAAAGCAGGCCCCTGGCCCCGGCCTGACTGTCCCCAATGCTCTGGCCCGGACGCTGACTTCTACCACATGGTGTGGTCCTGCCCATCCATAGTGACTAACTGGAGGGCGGTTCTGAGGGATGTCTCAGGGGTCCTGGGGGGTGAGGTGGAAATGGCTCCATTGGCACTTTTATTGGGGGTCATGGGGGAAATGGGATTGAGAAGAGCAGATCGAATCTTTCTGGGAATGGCATGCCTGGTGGCAAAAAGAGACATAATGGCGAACTGGAAGGCCGGAGCGGCACCGGCGTTGACGAGATGGAGACGAGGTGTGGACTGGTGTGCCCGGCTCTAAAAACTCATGTATGAAGCCAGGGGATGCCCAAACAAATACTATAAAGTGTGGGGGAAATGGGAGGCCACGTGGTGCACTTTAATTGTTTGTGAATTGCACGAACCACTGGGGATCCTCCCTCTGATACCAACTTTTGGGAGGAGGTTTTTCCTCCCCCTTCCCACCCCCTCCCCCTTTTTTCCCTTCTTTCTCTTATTTATTTCTTCTTCTCTCTCTCCCTCTTTCCCCCCTCAACACGCGTCCGTAGAACTGTATATTGTATAATGACTGTAAACATTGTCTATGATAGCTTGTTTGTGGTTAGCGAGGTGACCGTCTCCAGGCGCCAATTGGTGCCAAGTGGTGTTTTATTTAATGTGGTTTATTTTATTCCATTTGTTTTGAAAAATTCAATAAAAGTTCTTTATTAAAAAAAATAATAATAATCAGACCGCGATGGAGATTAGTGCAGTACCTTTGAAATGGGACTGAGTTCAGAGAGGGTCTTTGAAGTGCACACACGTCCGCCCTTTTCTGCCCTGGCTCCAGACACACAAGAGGGGGGTCGGCAGCTCTTTGTCTGGGGACAGACACAGCCCTATTTAGGTACAAGTGTCAGCTCCTCCTTCCCATCTAGCTCAGGACGACCCATCAGCCTGGTTTGTGACTGTCTAAAGCGAATGCACAAAGCCCAGCAGTCACCAAACCTAGACATGTGTTGAAAGCAGGTAGCAGGCACACAGAGCTTAAGAGCAGAAAAATGCCAACTTTCTAAAAGTGGCATTTTAAAAGTTGTGATCGTAAATCCATCTTTACCATTTAGGAGTGATGTGTAGCCTTTTTAGTTATAGCTCCATGCACGTTATTTTAGCATACTAGGCTTGCTGCTGTGCACTTTAACCTAGATATATTTTATTCAGCTTTGTTTTATTATTCTATCTAGCTGTTTTTGCCTAGGCCAGTACTACGTTCTCAAACGAGACATTCTTGCTCACTCTGTGCTTCTTTCAAGGCTGCAGTAATATAGGTTGCCGGTGAACGTGGAACAAGTATTGCCTCTGAAATTCACAGAAAAACACACATCCTTACGTAGGGACATTTTCTCAGAACATCAGCTGTTTTATTATAAAAACACATCTCTGTCCCTCACACGTTAGAGGGAGATTCCAGCCAGAGAACCACAACTGTATGCTGATTGCTGAACGCTTGCTAGAGCTGCTTATGCAGTCTTCAGGCCTTTGACAGGAATGGGGGATGATGTCTTCCCAGGGGAACCTGAAGGGCAGAATTAGAGCTTAACACGCAGTGCTCTATTATAGCCTAGATAGGAATAAGTCTATTGTCTCTAGTGACAGCGTTATTTCTATGCTTTACTCTCATTGTCACAATTTTAATCTTGCCATGCTGTATAGTCCTGTTATTGCAGCACATGCTTTGGTATCTAAGATGCAGTCGTTTCATTAAAATCTTATTGAAATATATACTGCTTCTGTTTGTCATTGTGTATGTGAGACTAATGTAACTGAGAGAAACGGATGAGAACTGAGCGACCATGATTTCCCTGAGAAATCACTTATGTCATGCGCTCGGCTCCCCAATCATCCCTGCCCTTGGGTAGAGATGAGGCACTGCTAGTTAGCCGGAGCAAAACCCGGATTAGTGTGACAGATGTCACCTGTAGTGGGTCAGACTTAGTCTCCCACAACGCAGGCGAATCTACACGGGTCCACGGGTACCCAACAGTCCTACTTTTCCTTAATGAGGAATTACACTTAAGAGATGTATTAAGGAATTGCCAATGTTATCCTGTGATAGGGGTAGGCCTCACAGTGGCGAAAAACACATTTGGGAGTGTTTCACTATCAGGACATGTAAAACTAAAAAGTATATGTCCTGCCTTTTGCTTACACTTCACCCTTGCCTATGGGCTAACTAAGACCTAGCTTAGGGGTGTAACAAAAGGGGAGTTTAAAGGTTGACCAGAGGTGTAAATGCTAAGTCGACATAGCAGTGAAACTGAATCTACAGGCTCTGCAGTGGCATGTCTGAGACATGTTTAAAGGGCTACTTAAGTGTGTGGCATTCTCAGTGCTGCAGTCTCACTAGTAGCATTTAATTTACAGACCGTGGGCACATTTGACTTTACTAGGGACTTATAAGTGAATTCATTATGCCAGTTGTGTATACACCAATGTTACCATGTTTTAGGGGATTGAGCACCTGCACGTCAGCACTGGTTAGCAGTGGTAAATCAACCAGAGTCCTAAGGCCAACACAAATAGATCAGCAAGAAGTAAGTCAAAGCTGGCAAAAAGTTTGTAGGAAAACCATCCTAAGGCTGTCAGGTCTAACACACAAAAACACGGACAATATAAGTATCATTATGATTGTTTTAAATATTTTATATAATACTATAATACTCAACAATGCATTAAGTAGTTAATTTGCAAAAGAAGGATATGAACACAAAATCAATTTTAGTAGAATTCTTCTCAACACTGGTCTAATGCAGCACGCAAGATAATAAGTCATACATATTCAGTGAATGATCATAGTAACAAGTGATCACACAGTGCTCAAACAGGGAACAAATGGCACAAATGTCATCACAATCCAAAAAAATGGTGAGAAGACAAAAAACTATTTCTTATTAGGGCACAGAGAGAAGTTTTCCAAATAGCCAAAAATCAGGAATATTTTGAAATCGACAATCTCTGTACTGAATCTATCAATATTAGCTTTTCTGATGTTAGAAATGGGGTCCCTAGTTGGCAGAGTTATACAACCTTGACCAAGTAAGGACCACAATCCTAGTCAGAGTTAGTGACACACAGTCCAAACTATTCTGTGCCCACCCTCTGGTAGCTTGGCACTGAGCAGTCAGGCTTAATTTAGTAGGCAATGTGTAAATTATTTGTGCAATAAATCATGCAATAACACAGTGAGAATACCACAAAAATACACCACACAGGTTTAGAAAAATATAAAATATTTATCTGAGTAAATTAAGGTCACAACGCTGGCACTGTGTCGATCTCCACTTGGGGAACTGGGATGCGTCATTCCTGGTTGGTGATGTAGTGATTCTTTCACCTCTAGATAAGCTGTATGCCAATTCTGGCAGGCTGTGCATCGATGTTCGCCACACAAGGAGTTCCTTTGAAGAGATGAAGTATTTTTGGCCCTCAGACTTCAGGAACAGGAGGTGAGCTCAATCTAAGCCCATGAACACCACTACTCAGCAGAGCCAGAGGCCAGCAAAGCAGCAGGGCAACAGTAAGGCAGCAGTCCTTCACAGCAAAGGAGTCCAGGTGAGTCTTTTGGTCAGCCAGGCAGCTCCTCTTCGTAGGTTGCAGGATCTGGTTTAGAGTGTCTGTCCCAGGAAGTGTCTGAGTTGGGTCAGGGACCCAGTTTATATACCCAAAAGTGCCTTTGAAGTGGGGGAGACTCCAAAGAGTGGTTTAGAAGTTCACAAGGTTCCCTTTCAGTACAGGTCTGTCTGCCAGGGTCCCAGTAGAGGGTGTGGCAGTCCTTTGTGTGAGGGCAGGCCAATAGCCTTTGAAATGTAAGTGTCAAGCCCCTCCCCCATTCCAGCCCAGGAAGACCCATTCAGTGTGCAGATGTGTGCAAGTGTGACTGAGCATCCTGTATTTGTGGTTGTCTGGGTTAAATGCTCAAGGGAGCTGTCAACCAGCGCAGCCCAAACGTGGATTGGAGACAGGCTATAAGGCACAGATGGATTTTAAGTGCAGGGAAATTCTCACTTTCTAAAAGTGGCATTTCTAAAATAGCAATATAAAATCCAACTTCACCAGTCAGCAGGATTTTGTATTACCATTCTGGCGGTACTAAATATGACCTGTCTAGCCCTTTCTGATCAGAATCTACCACTGAAACAGTATATGAGGGTAGCTCTAATGTTAGCCTATGAAAGGAGCAGGCCTCACAGCAGTGGAGAACGATTTAGGAGTTACCCACTACCAGGACATATAAATTGCACAGGTATAATCCCTTCCTTTTACCTACACAGCACCCTGCCCTATGGGTTACTTTAGGTGTGTCTTATATGTAGAAAAAGTGGAGTTTAAGGCTTGGCAAGGACTTTTAAATGCCAAGTCGAAGTGGCAGTGAAACTGCACACACAGGCCTTGCAATGGCAGCCCTGAGACATTGTTAAGGGGCTTCTTATGTGGGTGGCACAACCAGTGCTGCAGGCCCACTAGCAGCATTCAATCTAAAGGTGTTGGGCATATGTAGTACACTTTATTAGGGACTTACAAGTAGATCAAATATGCCAATTGGTTATGAACCAATGTTCACATGTTTTAAGGGAGAGAGCATTTGCATTTTAGCACTGGTTAGCAGTGGTAAAGAGCGCAGAGTCCTAAAACCAGCAAAAACATTGTCAAAAAAATGGAGGGAGGCAGGCAAAAAGTTGGGGTGACCACAATAAGGCTGTCAGGACTAATATCTGCCAAATGTTTGTTAACTGCATTCTGGCACTGATCACTATCAAGCTATAATAACCCACTGATAATAACTGTCATGCTGAGCCACACTCTAGGAGAAAGGGGAATGAGTTGATATTTTTTTTGCAGTGAAACTCTTTCACTTTCTGTTCTGTATGTTTGGCAGTACTCTTCTACGCTGCCAAAATCACTTAAGGTAAGAATACTATAACGCACATTATATCAATGGCTGCTATGAATTAAAACATCATTAATCTCTGGGTTGTATCTCTCTATTATGTGCATGAATATAGAAAAATCCAGCATTTCCTACACTAGAGAATGCTTTAGTCTTTTAAGACATAATTAATTCCAAGAGTTACATTATGATGGATGCTTACTGAACATCATTTCTTGTGATTTGCAGCTCAGAATTGTGCAATCTGTTCTGGGTGATGGTCTCTTTGGGTTATTGTGGTAAACTGATTTTAGGCTTGGATAATGTGTTTGTTTGGACTAGCACATGTGGCCCCTTGCTAGAGGCTCTTAATAACTGTGCTGTTTTCCCTCAGATACCTGAAAGTATGCCTACTAGTGTATACTGAAATGGCTGCACAAGGTTCACTGCTGAATCTTGGAATAGCTTTGTGTTTCAGGTGAGTTTTCAGACTGCGTGTGACAGGTGACACGTTAATCTAGGAGCTAAGAAGTTTGGAGGGAGGTTCTTCCAGTTGTGGATCATGGTTTTCGAGCAAATTAAGGATGCTCTCAGTGTTGTATTTTCCCTCCTGCAAGCCCTATAAATTGCAGCTGGCAGGTGCAAATCTTGCAGATTCCCCAAATCGCACATTCTCGGCAGACATTGGGTATTCGAAGTTGTGGTTCTTGACACCATAGGTCCCCTAACACATACTTGGATCATTGGAGGCCCCCATTTCTCCAGGCCTGCTCTGTCACACTGCATGCAACATATCTAACACAGCAGGCCATAGCAGCTGCCATGGTTTCTCCTGTTGGGTGCTAGAACACTTCTCGCGCATTCTCATCCCTCTTCCCTGCTGGGTCCTAAATCTAGTTTTGTAAAAAACTGAACACACAGTTGTCGCTCGCTTTTCTCTGTGACAAGTTTAGCACTTTCACTTTCCAAGTATTGTGCGTCCGTCAGGCCTGCCACAGAAACTGTTTTTCCGAGAGATTATTTCTAGATGAATGGATGCTTACTTCAGACCCCAGACATAGTAGCTGCACACAGCAGTTGCTACAGGTGGTATTTTATAATTAAATGTTATTTATTATCTACAATCAGCATGTAAACTTTGTGTAGCAGAATAATAGTAATAATTATTATAACTCCAGCAGGCATATACGAAGATGAACATTTGAAAGCTGAATCTTTTTACATCATTACTGGTTGTAATAATTTGCTCCAATCTCTCCCCAACACCTATGCACATATTTTTACTACCCGCTCTGTTAAATTGGCTTTATGATTACTAATTTCTCAAAGTATTTATGCCAAGCAATGTAATTATCCACACATGTTCCAGAAAGCTGTCTGGCTTGCAGTACAATAAAAGCACTCAGGCATCTCCCCTCATTCAACCAGTCTTTGTGTATGTCCCCTCTGATTTCTTTGAACTAATTATACCTGTCTTTCCAATGATTCTCTAAGGAGATGAGAGGGGGAGTTGCATTGTACGGAATAAACTGTCATTCACCATTTATACTGAACTGACCTAAGTATAACTTGCACTGCTGTGATGCACTGCATATTGTGAGAAAAGGGCTCTTTTTGGATGGCCCTCTAGGGCCCTGCATTCACATGCACCTAGCACTGCCATTCCAGGCTGAGTGTTCTGGGGCAAACCTAAAAATACAAATTCAACATGGCACACTCCCTGTGTGCCCTGTCCACCCAACACTGCATATGTTATGGGTAAGTCACCCTCTAGCAAACCTTCCATACTATGGGAGCCATTACCACCCCGGCGGTCAATGCTATAGTGGAGGTATTACCGCCAACAGGCTGGTGGCACCTACCTCCCCTATTATGACATTGGAGGTTTGGCCAAAGCGGTTAGGCTGCCCATGGCATTTTGACCCCGCCCACTGACATGGTTTCAGTGGTTTCTGTACTGCCAGAGAAACCATGGCGGTAGGCACTATCTGTGTCAGGGAATTCCTTCCCTGTCACTGATAGGGGTCTCCCCTGACCCCCTCCCCAGAGTCCTCTCCCACCCTCCCCCTCCTAACCCCCCCACATATACGCACATACACGCACATATATACACACCCATACACACATGCATACACACATTCACCCACGCATGCATACATTCATACACACTCACAGCAACACTCCCAAACATACATCCAGGCACACATGCAGTCACACAACATGCACGTATGCACACATGCAATACACACACATGCACGCATTCACACACAGTCACCCCCACCCCCACACACGCACACAACACCCCCATCCCCCCTCTCCTGTTGGAGAAGCCGACTCACCTGCTTGCAGGGGGTCCTCCGGCAGGAGACGGGACGCGGCCCTGCTGCCAGCAGCAGCCTCTGCCAGCAAAACACCACCTGGCTGGCGGTAGCAGTGCCACCTTACCGCCGTCCACCGCCATGACCATAGCCAGAATTCTGCCAGTCTTCTGGCGGAATTCCGGCTACGGTCATAATGGCATGGACGGTCGGTAGCCACGGCGAGGGTATGTTGGCAGCTGTCACCATGACGGTGGGCAGCATTTGCCACCAAGGTCCTAATGAGGGCCTATATTGTTAGGGTTTGTGCACAGCAAAGAGCATGTCCCCTCTCACTGCACTAGTGGGTTCTGTAATAGCTCCCTTTTAAAATTCCTATTGAAAGCCTTTCTTGTTATCTCACCTTTCCCCCCCACCCCCCTAGGCTTCTGTGTATGTTGTTTAATGTGCTGTTTTGTTTACACATTGGGCCTTGCTTTTACCAAGGCTTCTTTAAAACACTCCTCTCTAGGCCATGTGTTAATTTAACTCATTTGCATAATAACTGAAACGCTGCACACCTTTCAAGAACATGTGCAGCATGTGAGGACCACACCCAGCCCTGTCTATAAAAGGCAGCCCTCGAGCCTCGCCCAGTGCTTGTGCTCGTCTACCTCCCGCTTACCTGAGGACAGATCCCTCGGCGCTGGCACTCCTGCTCTCTACAGACTTTCATTGGCTTCAATGGGCGCAGCTGCTGGCTCTTCCTTCTTCCGGTTTCCGGTTCCTCCTTGCCTCAGCCTCTCTCCTACAAGCAACCTGCAAAAGAGAAAGAAGACAAGGTTAGACTGATCAGTATCTCTTGCCAGCAACAAGTAAGTGCAAAACTTTTATTACCTGAAAGAACTTTGACAACAATTTCTGGATTCGTGTATAGACAATTTGAAACAAGATACCTTCCACGAACATTGTGATTCAAACTCTTTGTTACAACAATACTTTGCGGAACTTTGTGAAGCAAACATTTTTTTATGGAACTTTTAAGAATCGAACCGTGGAAACCATTAACAGCAAGGCAAACAGTAAATCAAGGACTTGCACAAATTACATGCTGTCTTTTGACGTAAAAGTACAGTATTTGTTTTATAAAAGATTCTGGAAATATGGGAAAAGTGAGTCTGCTATTGGCAATTTAGGCTTTAGTTATATTAAGATGAATGTTTGATATTGATAATTCTGATAACGGTATTTGTTTAATGTTTTAGAAGCTTTAGAGTAATAGAAAGCACATCCCAGAGCAGTAACCCATTCCAAACCTGGAAACTAGAGACCAGGATCCAAGAGGTACTTTTAGAAGAACATTTCTAATAAATAAAGGGATAGTCAGGAACCCAGTTAGGAATAGGATGTACTTATCTCTTCTTTGTTTATGTTTCATTAGGCACCAGTTTCTACCGAAGTCAGAGAGGGCCGCAGATTTGTGCAGCACTTCAACAGTGGAAACGCAGTTGTCTCTTTATTTTATTTTATCCACTTCCCCCCTTCCCTTGACCTTCTGTTCTTAGTGCACTGTTTTAAAAACAAGTGTGCTGGAACAAGCAGTTTCAGGGTGGGGTCGGATTGTCTTCAACCTCCATCAGAACTGAACAAGGACTCAGGTGAGCTGGGCTTTGACAGAAGCACAAGCCTTAAATAAAAAAAAAAATTCAGTTCTGGTGGACGATGAATATCGGGGAAGAAATAGAGGGCATTGACGTCACGGATATGGCGCAGGCCCTAAATGAGGACTTGGCTCATAATGAATCAGTGTCTGGCATCTTGCAACATATGCAAGAGGAAATAGAGAGATTAAAGATGGAGAATACCTCTTTAAAACAGGATTTAAGCAGGTATAAATTTAGGGTATCTCAGTGGAACACAGCTTTTACGCCTTTGTTTAAAACCTCCTCAGAGACAGGGGCGCCATCAAAACATACAACTTTGCCTCCCCCAGTTGAGGTCACTGTTAATGTTCCTAATGCTGTGCCCTTAGCAGCACCTGAACGTTTTCATGGAGATAGTAACAAATTCCATGTTTTTATCAATCAATGTCAATTACACTTCGTTTGTAAGCCACAACAGTTCCCTACTGATGCTACGAAAGTGGCATTCGTCTTGTCTTATTTGGGTGGCACAGCAGCCAATTGGTCAATTCCTTTCATGGAGAGAGATGATCTCATCCTCCATAATTGGAATCAATTTAAACGTACCATGACCAGCCTTTTTGCAAAACACACTTTCATCCAGGCAAGTGATAATGAGCTTTTAAATCTTAAACAAGGTAACAAGGATTTATTGACCTATCTCACTAGTTTTAATCGTTTACTCACCGAGACACACTGGCCAGAAGAAAAGCGTGTCTCCCTTTTCTATAAAGGTTTGAGAGACGAGTTAAAAGACGCGCTGGCTCATATCGTTGATTTGCCAGAAGACTATTCGGACTTTGTAGATTTAGTTGTAAAATTAGAACATAGACTAGGAGAAAGAAAGGGAGATAAATACAAACTGGAATCACGGTTAACTTGTATTAGACATGAGAAGAAAGACCCAGATAATAAACTCCCTGAACCTGAGCCTATGCAAATAGGGACACTCAGAGGTTCACTCACATCAGAGGAAAAAGAAAGAAGGAGAAAACTTCAATTATGTTTATATTGGGGAAGGGCAGGTCACTTTGCCAGAGAATGTCCAGTAAAGCTTAAAAATCCACGAAAGGGTGCTGTTTCCTCCACATCCTCAACTGAATCGGGAAACGATTAAGCTTGACAAGGGGAGAGGTTACTTGTTCGAGAAAACATCTTAATCAAACCTCTAATGCTGCAGCCTTCATGGTACCGCACATACCTAGACATTTCATAATTCAGGTCGTTTTAATTGTTACTACCCAAGTGAGGCATTCTCTCCCTGTCCTACTGGACTCAGGCGCGACAGGAAATTTTGTGGATAATAAGTTAGCTGAAAACTTAGGACTTCCTATGTGCCTAAAGCCTTGTCCAGAAGCAGTATGTGCAGTGGATGGGTCAGAATTGACCTCTGGATTAATCACAAAACAAACAAGTCCACTTGTTATGGTCTGTCAGAACGGGCACACAGAGGTGATTAGCTTTGATCTGATAGATACTCCTAATTTTGGTTTGATTCTCGGGGTACCCTGGTTAACAACTCATAACCCAAAAATTGATTGGGTGAATAGAAATGTTACTTTGGATTCCTCTTTCTGTAGAACCAATTGCTATCAAGAAGCAGGTACAGAACAGAGCACAGTATTACACTGTGCTAGTGTTATACAAGATGAACCAAGTCTCCCTCCTGAATATTCTGACTTTAAAGACGTCTTTGATCCAGTAAAGGCTAGTGTGCTGCCCCCACATAGGTCTTATGACTGTCGTATAGATCTGATCCCAGGGGCCCCTTTACCTAATAACAGAGTATATGCTTTGACTGACGAAGAAGCCAAATACTTAAGAACCTACCTAGATGACCTACTACAGTCTGGGTTCATCCGTCATTCCACATCTCCGTTGTCATCTCCACTCTTTTTTATCCCGAAGCCGGATAAATCCCTGCACGCGTGTATCGATTATAGAGGACTAAATAAGGCTACAATAAAGAATAAATATCCTCTTCCTCTAATACCTGTGTTGTTGGATCAGTTAAGACATTCTACTGTATACACTAAACTAGATCTGCGGGGAGCTTACCACCTGGTCCGAGTAAAAGAGGGGGATGAGTGGAAGACAGCTTTCAAGACAAAGTTTGGTTTATTTGAGTACACAGTAATGCCCTTTGGGTTATGTAATGCCCCTGCGGCCTTTCAGTTCTTTATAAATGAGGTCCTACACAAATTCCTGGACGTTTGTGTCATAGTATACATAGACGACATCCTCATTTACTCTAAGAACTCAGAAGAACATACCCAACATGTTCGTGCAGTATTATCAAAGTTAAAAGAAAATCATCTTTTTGCTAAGTTAGAAAAGTGTACTTTTAATGTCAGCAAGGTGGACTTTTTAGGATACTGCCTGTCACCTCAAGGAATAACTATGGATGTAAAGAAAATCAGTGCTATTGCTGATTGGCCAGAACCATCCTCTGTAAAAGATATTCAGAAATTTCTGGGTTTCGCCAATTTTTATAGGAGGTTTATTGCACATTTCGCAGACATTGTGGCCCCAATAACTACCTTGTTGCGGAAAGGGCAACGATTTCTTTGGACTGATGAGGCGGCACACGCCTTTCAACTCCTAAAACAAAAGTTCACTTCAGCCCCAATTCTGAAACATCCTGATCCTGACTTGCCTTTTTTTGTTGAAGCGGATGCTTCACAAGTAGCTTTAGGAGGAGTTCTCTCTCAACGAGATGCAGTAGATGGCCAGTTACATCCTATAGCCTTCTATTCCAAAAAGTTATTACCAGCTGAACAAAATTACACTGTGGCTGAAAGGGAACTACTAGCTATCAAAGTAGCCTTTTCAGAATGGAGGCACCATTTAATGGGAGCCAAGTACCCAGTTACAATCTTTTCTGACCATAGGAACCTACAGTTTTTTGGATCACTTAAAGCACTAACACCACGTGAGATGCGCTGGTTATTTTTTTTTAGCACATTTGACTTTGTAATAACCTATAGACCAGGTGCACAACAAATTCAATCTGATGTGTTATCTAGATACGGACATACTTCAGACATGAAACAAGATAAAATAGGAGAACCCATTATTCCTCCCCAAAAGTTTTTGGCACCAGTACAACAGAAGGATTTCATCACAGATCTATATAATGCACACATGCAAATAGCACCTCAGGATTGGTTAAAAGATTCCCATAACACAATACAACAAGGTTTATTGTATCACGACAACATGCTGTTAGTGCCCACCTCTGAATTACAAACACAGGTGATAATTTGGCATCACGCCTCACTGTTGGCAGGTCATCCTGGTTGGGTAAAAACCCTGGAAAATGTGCAAAAACACTTTTGGTGGGACACTATAAGAAAGGACATTAAGCAATTTGTCACTACCTGTCCAATTTGTGCAAGAAATAAATCTTCTCATAAGGCCCCTGACGGTTTGTTAATACCAATGCCAACACCCAAGCAACCTTGGCACACTGTGAGCGTGGACTTTATTGTAGGTTTACCACCTGTAAAATCTTTCACAACAGTGTTGGTTATAGTGGATTTTTTATCTAAAATGGCACATTTTGTACCATTACGGAAATTACCCACGGCAGCAGAATTTGCTAATATTTTTATAAGGGAAATTGTGCGTTTACATGGTTTGCCAAGCAAAGTGGTGTCAGACCGAGGGAGCCAGTTCAACTCTAAATTTTGGAAAAAATTATGTAAAAAACTGAGAATAGATGTGGCATTATCCACTGCTTTCCACCCAGAGACAGATGGACAGACTGAACGACTGAACCAAACCTTACTTCAAACGCTACGTTGTTTATTGGCTGATTATTCTAGTGAATGGTTGGAAGCTCTCCCTGTAGCGGAGTTTGTTTATAATAATACTGAGCATTCAGCTCTACTTTGCTCACCATTCTATTTCTTGCAGGGGTATCATCCAAGAGCTATACCCATTTTGTTAGAAGATTCTCTGTTACCTACAGTAACGGATAGACTAACAAGGTTAGGTGACATACAAGACAAAGCCAGGAAACATTTATTAAAGTACAAGGAAAGCATGAAAAGACAAGCAGACAAACACAGATCTGAGGCCCCAATGTATAAAATCGGTGACAAGGTATGGCTCTCCACAAAGAACCTAAACATAGAGGGATCCCGAAAGCTGCAACCACGTTTCATTGGACCCTTTAGTATAACTGCCATAGTAAACCCGGTAACAGTAAAATTAGATTTACCAAAAGAATATCCAGTACATACTACATTCCATGTGTCCTTGCTTAAGCCGTACAATCCAAAAACCCGACCTGAACCACCACCTCCACCCATACCAATTAAGGGAAATCTAGAATATGAAGTGAAAAGCATAAAAGACTCAAAAAGAATTAGGGGACGTCTGTTTTATTTAGTAGAATGGAAAGGATATGATGAATCTGAGAATTCATGGGAACCAGCATCATATGTACATGCCCCACAGCTGATTAGATGGTTTTATTTAAAAAAATCCAGGAAAACCCCGTCCTGTAGGAGGGCCTTTGAGGGGGGCAACTGTTAGGGTTTGTGCACAGCAAAGAGCATGTCCCCTCTCACTGCACTAGTGGGTTCTGTAATAGCTCCCTTTTAAAATTCCTATTGAAAGCCTTTCTTGTTATCTCACCTTCCCCCCCCCCCCCCCTAGGCTTCTGTGTATGTTGTTTAATGTGCTGTTTTGTTTACACATTGGGCCTTGCTTTTACCAAGGCTTCTTTAAAACACTCCTCTCTAGGCCATGTGTTAATTTAACTCATTTGCATAATAACTGAAACTCTGCACACCTTTCAAGAACATGTGCAGCATGTGAGGACCACACCCAGCCCTGTCTATAAAAGGCAGCCCTCGAGCCTCGCCCAGTGCTTGTGCTCGTCTACCTCCCGCTTACCTGAGGACAGATCCCTCGGCGCTGGCACTCCTGCTCTCTACAGACTTTCATTGGCTTCAATGGGCGCAGCTGCTGGCTCTTCCTTCTTCCGGTTTCCGGTTCCTCCTTGCCTCAGCCTCTCTCCTACAAGCAACCTGCAAAAGAGAAAGAAGACAAGGTTAGACTGATCAGTATCTCTTGCCAGCAACAAGTAAGTGCAAAACTTTTATTACCTGAAAGAACTTTGACAACAATTTCTGGATTCGTGTATAGACAATTTGAAACAAGATACCTTCCATGAACATTGTGATTCAAACTCTTTGTTACAACAATACTTTGCGGAACTTTGTGAAGCAAACATTTTTTAATGGAACTTTTAAGAATCGAACCGTGGAAACCATTAACAGCAAGGCAAACAGTAAATCAAGGACTTGCACAAATTACATGCTGTATTTTGACGTAAAAGTACAGTATTTGTTTTATAAAAGATTCTGGAAATATGGGAAAAGTGAGTCTGCTATTGGCAATTTAGGCTTTAGTTATATTAAGATGAATGTTTGATATTGATAATTCTGATAACGGTATTTGTTTAATGTTTTAGAAGCTTTAGAGTAATAGAAAGCACATCCCAGAGCAGTAACCCATTCTAAACCTGGAAACTAGAGACCAGGATGCAAGAGGTACTTTTAGAAGAAAATTTCTAATAAATAAAGGGATAGTCAGGAACCCAGTTAGGAATAGGATGTACTTATCTGTTCTTTGTTTATGTTTCATTAGGCACCAGTTTCTACTGAAGTCAGAGAGGGCCGCAGATTTGTGCAGCACTTCAACAGTGGAAACGCAGTTGTCTCTTTATTTTATTTTATCCACTTCCCCCCTTCCCTTGAGCTTCTGTTCTTAGTGCACTGTTTTAAAAACTAGTGTGCTGGAACAAGCAGTTTCAGGGTGGGGTCGGATTGTCTTCAACCTCCATCAGAACTGAACAAGGACTCAGGTGAGCTGGGCTTTGACATATATGTGAGGGCATAGCTGCACGATTAACATGCCCCCACTGTGTCTTTGCCTAACCAGGGAGATAGTGGATGAAAAGAGCTGCCATTTTACATGCATGTGCTGGGCACTGGTCATACTTGAGTTCCCCAGCTACATGATGGCCACTCTGCACCCTGGATTGTTTGGTATCAAACAATTCAGGATGATAAATCCAAACTGGTACCGATATTGGATTTATCCCTAAATGTACCCAGGGGTCACCTTAGAGGTGCCCCCTGCAAAAGATAACCTAACTGGCATAATTGGTGACTGGTTCCATCCAGCATGCCACCTGTAGACAGCCAATATACAAACTTTGGTTGAGGGCCCTTTCTCTCTGGTGTGTAAGACAATGACCTTCCTGGGTGGAGGAGCTAACACCCCCTCCCTCAGGAATGTACTTTCCCCTGGTGGTGAGCTTCAAAGGGCTACTTGCCCTTGAAAATTAAGCCCCAGGCCTACTGCTAGCAGCAGATGGCTTCCCCCTTTGCTAAACCCCACCTTTGGTGGAAGCAAAGGCAGGAAACCACACATGGGTAGGAGGAGGGGTCTCACCACTAGAGGCTTGCTGGTGAAGTGGACCCTCCATTTAATTTTCCTCTATGTTGGATGGCAGGAAAATAGCCAATGAGGTTTAGGGCAGTGACCCTTTCCACAGGAAGTGGTCACTGTAGTGGGCGTAGCCACCCAAGGGTAAGTGTCCCATTGGAAACTCCAGGTTCTCCCTAAAAAAAACACAAAATTCAGTATTTATTGGGCTCCCCTAGACCAAGAAATCGGATTCATCAGGAAGAAAAGAAGTCAGCTCCAAAGAACCCCACAGCACGAGAACAGAGGACAAGCTGCAACAGCAGAGGCTCCAAGACCCCTGCTTGATGCACCAGAGTCCTGAAAATCACCGCTGCGGATGAGCTGGCCACTTGACCGACCTAAAAATACCAAGAGGACCTACAGCCTTTGCAAATAGCCAAAGATCCCCCTCTTGGAGGCACCACTCAAGAACCAAAAGAAACCAGCAAGAACCAGCAAACCGTTGAGGGTCACTTCAACAACCGGCTGATATCTCCGCAACATCCTGAATTAATTAAATAATAAATGTTTGAATACCTGGATCTCAGAAATAGATTAATTGTCACTGACGATGACAGTGAGAATGTTAAAGCAACCATTAAAGCAACCATGTCCTCCAAAGAGTATGTTAGTCCCACACTACAGGATTTGTGTTGCAAACATAGCCTGTCTACTTTCATTACGTATCGAACCCTGGATGTCTCTAATTGAAGATTAGATCATCAAGAAAGTCTCCTAAATGAGAGATGAAAGACTGTGACTTGTAGGGTAAAGATGAATTGAAGTTCTGACTTCATCAACCTCTGCAGCAAGAACTCACAGCGCAGCCTCACCACACCTCAGAACTGGTGTGTTGCCGCTGTTGCGTGGAACAGAACCGACATATCACCTGTACTGTGTTGTTCAGAAACAACAGAACCCTCTGCAAATATGATTTAAGGTACTTTGGTTCAGCTGGCCTAACTGGGTCCCTGTAGCTGGCCCATGCTCCATCGCTGTTGGCTTGACGTTTTGACTTTGTCCCAGTCTGATGTGACCAGATATAGCCAGTTGCTGCTTCATGCTTCTAAACGCTATTTTACACTTTATTCTCTAAAAAGTCACAGCTCAAGTTCTACTCATTTAATTTGTATTTGTTTTAATTATTAAATTCAGATTTATTTTTCTCTCCTTGCATGGATTAACTTTGGGTGATGTTGTCACTGTTTTACTGTTTGAAGTGTTGCAGAAATATTGTACACACTGCCTCTAAGCTAAGCCTTATTGCTCTGTGCTAAGTTACCTGATTGTGAGCAAAGGTTAATTTAGGTTTTCCTGACTAACACCCTTACTAGGATTGTGCTTGCTTTTTAACTAAGCTTCACACCCCATCCAACCCACAACCCAATTTCTAATTTTGGTAATCAGCGGTGAAGATAAGGGCGTGTGTTTGTGCAGTTCCATACAGTAATTTGGTTTACACTACCAATCAACATCCAAGACCAATGAAATATTTCAGTTAGCCCTAAATGGCTTTTTCTCCAAAATCATGTCTCTAGCTGCTGGTTCTGCAAGTGGAAGCATGTAATTTGAGCTGGCCAACCTGGAAACCTATGCAGTGGCCCAGCTAAGAGGCTTCTGCAAGGAGCTTTAGCTTCATGACAAGAATGCCACCAAGAAGATGGAGTTACAAAAGGTGCTGAGGGCCTGTGTAGAAGCTCACTCCGGACAAGATGAAAACAACACTGAGGATGATGGATTAGTGAAGCCTGGGAATTGTCCTTCTGAGGAACCACCTGCAGTGGCTGAGGGTCAAATCCCTGAATTGGAGCAACCTGTCAGGGCAGAGAGCAGTATCTATTCCAGCAGCCTACCCATAGTGGAACAGACAGAGAGGAGGGAGGAGAGAGAATTTAAACTGGATCTTGCCAAATTAAAGGTAGAGGAAAGGAAACTGGCCATGAAGGAGAGCAAGGCTAAAAGGGCATTGGAAGAGAAAAAGCTGTTGTCAGCTCATGAGAGGAGCCTAAACAAGCTGGGTACCAAGGCCAGAGAGGTTGATTCCCGCAGTGATTGTGGCAGCATACCAGTAGTACCTGAAGGAGAGAAACGGGTTTGCATACCCAAGGAGTTTGGGCCAGTTGGATGGTCGGAAATGACATAGACAATGTTTTTCAGCCTACAATGTTGCACTGAGAGTTTACAAGGTACCTGAGGAACACTGGACAAACTGTGAGGAGGGACAAACTTCTAACACTAGAGGTTAGGGACCAAACTGAACACACCCCTATGAACGCCAATCTGCTTGCAAAATTTAGTTTAACCCTGGAAAAGTACTGCCAAAGGTTCAGAGGCAGCCAGAAGCTCCCCAACCATTCCTGGTTAGATTTTGTTGATTACTCTAGCAAAGCACTGAATGGTTGTGTGTATGGCAGCAAAGTAAATGATTATGCTGGGTTGTACAGTTTAATCATGAGAGTACCTCCTCAGTGTTTGTTTTACAGAGTTGCACCAGCACCTAGTTGACAGTAAGCTGACTGACCTCAAAAAACTTGCTGAGGAGGTAGACTTCTGGGCCAGTACCAGATTGTCCAAGAAAGTATCTAGGGGGACTCCCACAAAGGTGATCAGGGTTCCAGCTAGAAGAATGAGGGGAGAGAAGAACTTAAACATAAGGAGTTATCTAAAGGCCCCCAAAATAATTCCCAAGAGAGTCATGGTGACCAGCCCCAGTCTGAGTACAGCAGGCACAGGTCAGCACAGCAAAGTAGGAATCCAGCAAACAGCAGTCCAGCAGAGTGGCAGAACTTCATCACCCCAGCAGTCTCTCTTCCTGGCGGAGTATCCATAGAACCAGAAGTGTACTGAAGTGGTGTCTGGTTCCCAGTGGAAGACAAATGTGTACCCATTACTTGTTCAGGCCACATAACTAATGATACATTTTCTAACATTGGTGGCAGTGGTGGGATACATTGGTTCCAACCCACAGTGTACCCTTTGAACCCTAACACTACACACACTAGGCCTGAATGAGGAGGGTTCCTTCTCTAGAGTATTAGGAACAGCAAATGATACCCACATCACAGATTTAGGTGGAAGAGTGTACCTTACTTCTTGGAGCCTAGAAGGTAAATGAAGGGCCCCGGGAAATTCCTGCACTTGTCAAGGGCAGGTTTCCAAAAGGGGGGGCCCAAGTTAGTCACCTTCTCTGCAGAGAGTTTCCCACCATTGGTGCAGGCCAAAACCACTGGAATATTGGGATATTGGGGAAGAAGGGTTTTTTCCCCATGGGTAGTGACCCCCCAAAGGTTCCCACAGTGGGGGGACCCTGAGGAAATGTACCGTGGGGTGCTGGGAGGGTGTGAAATAATTGAGGTCCCTACAGTCCCCATAGGTTATCTTGTTGGAAGGGTGAACAACCGAAGGATGGCCCCTGGTGGTGAGTGTCCCCAATGAAGGGTGGTTTCTCAACCCCAGGTTCCTAGATGTGCTAAGTAAGTGACCCTGAGGAGATCTGAGAAAATTAGTGGTGAACCCTGATGTGTCAGAGTATAGTAGATGATTACCCAAGGAAGCAAAAGTATGTCACTCTGGATCAAGGTTGTTTTGAACCTGAGGTGGTGGCTAGGGCAGTGCCTGGCTAGTGACTAATCAGGTAGGTCCTGTGAGGTCAGACTCCAGGACAAGGAGAGGGGCAGGAAGCTATGTTTGTTAGGAGGGGTTCTGAGCTTAGAGTAAGAATCAGCTGGCCACAGCATGTGCTAGAAGGTGGTTCTGACCATCTAATCCACCCAGATATGTCACTTTTTGATTACCTCCAGTGTTCCCCTTTGAAGATAAGACCACTGCACGCACCAAAAGAGGAGAGACACTTGGCTGGTTAGATGTGAACATATGCGCACATCCATGTACATGTGTCTGAGGGCTGTGCGTGGGATACTTCTGTTGTTCACAGTCCGGGAACTGCGCATAGGTATCCTGGTGCAGAGGGAACTATGCAAGTTTTGGAAAATCGGTGTGATTTACTGTCTTGTCTATAGTGGCACTCCATTATACATTTATGGGGAAGGCTGCTTTAGGGTGCAGCTCTGCTCTTTTTTGGTCTACAGACTCCAGAGATATAGGTATGTACAGTGTCACCTTTTGGAAAAGAACAATTCTGTAAAGTCCAAAGACATATCTGTACAGCATATGAGTCATCCAGGAATGTCATATTTCTCTGGCTCTGCTCAGGATCAGACCCCAGGCCTATTGTCACCCTACTGGGCTGGGTTAATTACTTTTCCCTCGAGCTGCAGTAACAAAGGCCTCCCCCCACTAAGGAGCAATTAACAGTGTTTGAGTCAGTTCCTGAGAAGGAAAGAGGTGGATGAACTCTTCTGCATCAATCTGCCAGCTGTCATCCTGTGCCGGGAAGAAGGCCTGCCGCAGGTCACTGAACAAAGAAGGGAGTTCAGACCTCTGGAGTTAAACCAGGAGAAGGGCTCCTCTGAGGACTTGCTGGGGACGTTCCTGGCAATTATGTCAGTGAGGGGTGGAGCTGATACCCTCCAGAGCACGTGGCAAGTGATTCCTGGGGGAAGACTATGCAGGGAGGTTGGGACAGGAGGGGAGAGATGATCTGTGCAGATCAGGATTGGTCAGAAGCTGCTGGACACTCACATCCCCACATAAAAAGTACCACACAGGGAAGAGAGCTCTCTTGGGTGTGCTTTCCACTGCAACTGGAGGCAGCTGCCATTGACAATGGAAGGAGGAACCCCCTGACTGCCATCTGGTCCAAGGACTTTGACTCTGATTGAGCCCAGGAACAGTGGGGCACTCTTCAGGACCAAGAAAGCGGGTGCCCTTAAACCCACTGGGGAGCAATTGGGGGGGAAGCCCTGAGGAAGAGCAAAGTGAAAGGCTGGCACAGGGAGCCAGGGAAACCATCTCCTTGCTTTGAGGCCTGGCGCCCTAAGGAAAGTTCTCCAGTTGACCAGGGCTTACCACTAGGAGCAAAATGAAAGAAAGAGTCTCAAAAGTGGCCCAACAAGGCCCAAGTTATTTCCAATGAAATTCCACGTTTTTGGCAACCTTTGAACTTTCTTTGTTTCTTCACTGGTGATGAAGCACGTGGGCTGAGCATTCCTGTAGCATAGGTAAGCCCCACACACAGTTCTTGTAGACCACATACCTGAAGTTCAGATGTACACATCACTCCACTTGAGGAATTCAGATCATTATAGTCTGTCATTTTCCTGCTCTTTTTCTAATCTTGCATAGGTGTCTGGCCACAGTAAAAATTACCTTTTTACACCCATATTCAATTATATCCCCTCCACATTATTATATTTTAGCTTTTGACAATGTGCTACAACATGAGCTGCTGAAAATAGATGTTGAGAAGAAAAGATACAAGTGGGACAATATCACACGTAAACAAAGAGATGCCTTATGAAGTTTAGCTGGGGATTCTTCTATTATCATCAAGCCCTCAGATAAGGGAGACAATACTGTGATCCTCAATATGAAAGAGTATTAGGAAAGATGCTCGTCACTAGTTGAATCATGCAGAGTGTTATGAAATTGTGACTTGGGATATTTATAGACAGTCAATACGTACATACCATGACTTGATATGTAACTGGCACCAAGATGACCTTTTGGACCAAGATAAATACAGGTTCCTTAAAAAGGAACATCCTAAAGTGTCCTGTATATATTTTCTTCCAAAGAACCAAAACCATCCCATGCAACCACTAGTGAGACCTATAGTCTCATCCAATAACAGTTTGTTAGAAAATACTGTGCTCTTTTAGATAGATACCTGACACTATATGTATTGAATTTGATACTTTAAGGACAGCACTGACTTATTGAAAAGAATATATGATATACCTTGGGAGGACACCTACAGCATGCTCACTTTACATTTGTGTTCTATATGCACTAGCGTTGAACATGATCAGAGAGTGATGCCTGTATGTACTTGCATTATATATCCAGACTAAGATGTTGGAAGAGATGATGATGTATTGCTTAGCCAACAACAAATTTCTGTTTGAGTACACCTTGAACAGACAGGACAAGGACAGTGTTGGTCACCTGCTTCACCTCTAACTTTGCAAACGTATTCCTTGGCTTGTAGGAGGAGCAGGTGGTCTGAGTGGAGGACAACAAAACATGCACCCAACACACCCAACATACCCTTGCAGATTTATTACATCAACGACCTGTTCCTTATTTGGGACAGGGACATTTCACTTGCAGTAGGGTTCATCAACCCACTAGAAGTCAATAGCCTGAATTTAAGGTTCACATACAATATAAGTAGATAATTGATTGAGTACTTAGATATTACTGTTCATGTAAGGAATAACAAACAAAGCACTACATTACACAGGAAAGCTACACCTGGCAATAGTGTGCTACATGCCCTTAGCTTTCATTCTAGCTCACTGAAATCGAGCATCCCCTACAGGGAACTATTGAGGACTCACAGAAAATGTAGTAATGACAGCGTCTTTGATGTAGAACAATAGCTCCTCATCAAAAGATTCAGGGAACAGGGTTATGCCAACAGGTCACTACATGCTTCCATCTGGTATGTTGAAGAAAATCATGACATGCATTACCTGTACATCAGATTATGTCATCTTTGTGCATGAGTGCCCTTGTGGCCTCAACTCTGTGGGTAGCACTGAATTGCTAGTGAAGCAAAGAATTTCAGAGCACTTAGGGTTATCAAAAATAACAACCACAATTATCAGCCGGCCCGGCATTTCTACACCCATCATGCCAGCAATCCTGAATTGATCACTTTCTATGGTATAGACAGAGTTGTAAGGAGCATCAGGGGAAGTGATCCAGAAAAAATTTCTCAGAATTGCCAAATCCAGGTATATTATTCAGTTAAATACCAGGCACTCTTTTGGGCTGAAAAGGGATGAAGAGTTATTTGTCCAAATTGGAGTCTAATCTGTGGGTTTTCAAACTGTCCAGAATGTTTGGTCTCTAAAGTGACTTCCCTTATTTTATATATGACAGATAGGAGAATTCTTTCAGTTCCCATTGTGTCATCAGGTTATCAAATACTTTGGCCGATATTTATACTTTTTTTTTGCCACATTTGTGTTATTTTTTTTACGCAAAAGTAGCGTAAACTTACAAAATATAATTGTACTTTGTAAGTTTGCGCCACTTTTGCGTCAGAAAGTGATGCAAATGCGGCGCAAAAAAAGTATAAATATGGGCCTTTATGTTTCTACTAAGATGGCGTATGCTATTAGTTTGTTTTATATGCGATACAGCATTTTGAGGTGACTGAGTGTTTGATTCAGTCCTTTTTAATGCCACTGTATTCACTAGTTGCCATTTTATTTGGAGAACAAAGCATTTCATTAATTTGATATTTGTAAATGACTTCTCATATCATGAACTTCTTTTCCTCATTATCCTTTTTTCTTTTTGGGGTATTTGTTTTATAACAATCTAATATAGTACATATATCTGCACTTGCATAAACAAGATGATGTTTGAGGCCGTGTTAGTTAGAGTAGTCCCGTCTGATCATTGGTTCAAGAGGGGTTTGTAGTAAAGTCCTCCTTTTTGCCCTGGTCACCCCTAAACATTTTGTACAGATACTGGTGGTTACTGACTCTTGCTGTGCCCTGGGTACTGCTAACCAGCCCCAGGGCCAGTGTTCTGTGCAAATTGGATATGCAAATTAGGCTAATTAGAATTGGCAGCATATGTCCCTGGTATATGGTAGGACAGGTAGGTTTAGGGACCACTGCATAGGTAGTGCACCCATAGGTTCACTGCTGAGGTGCCCAGTGTCATTTTAAAGGCAGGCCTGCCTTGCTGGCTGCTTATAAATTAAACTTCAAATTCGACTTTGGAATTAAAAGTACTTCCAAAGTCTTAAACTACCTTATTTTTACATATAAGTCACTCCTAAGGTGTGCCCTAGGTACCCCCAGGTTTGGGTGCAGTGTAGCTATAAGCAGGGACCTTATAAAAGATGTTTTATAAGCCCTGGTGAGGGGAAATAGCGAAATTAGTTTTTCCCTCATTGTAGTGAGTGGGCTCCGTAGTCTAAAATGGGGAAACTTTGGCCCAGATATATACTTTTGGCCGCAAAACTATGCAAACGCAGTTTTGCAGCAAAAAGTATAGCGCCTGTTTTCGCCATTTCACAGTGCCAGCCAGGCACTATATTAAAGGAATGGCAGTGTCTTAAAAAAAGACTGTAGTCGGGTGGGGGTGGCGATAGGGAAGGGGGTTGTGCATTAAAAAATGACGCTAGCCTGATTAGAGGCAAAAATATGCCTCTAATCAGACTAGCGCAATTTCTTGGTGCATACCCACCAAAAACATGGCTACTGTCTTAGGAAAGACAGGAGTCGTGCCAAACCACCCCAAAGACCAGCACAGGGGACACGTGTGCCATGCAGGGGACTCCAAGTTAGGAGCCCCTGATGGCACTTAAAAAAATAAATAAACATACTTACCTGGGATGGGGTCCCCCATCCTCTGGTGTGGGGGGGGGTGTTCCTGGGCCTTGGGGAGGACACCTTGGAACCATTCCATGGTGTTTCCCCATGGACCTGGGGCCACAGGTCCCCTACCGCTTTGTCTGATCTGGCAAAGCAAGCGTGACTGGGGGTGAGTGTTTGAAAAGTTTCAACACTCCGTCGATCATCCTTTCGTGTTGCTAAAGTTGTCCTCAGTGGGAAGGGTATGCCCAGACGTGGGTCCCTTGCTCACTGTGCCACTGGATTCAAGCTAGCCTGGCTGATGAAGGGTGATACCGTGAAACCGGTCCCAGGATGCTTGTTTCCTGTCCAGGGAGGACCTGGCCCGGCAGTTTAGGCTGGACTGTTCCCATGGGGAACAGAGTCAAGACTGATTTGCATATGGCTGGGTCCAAACTGGGGTGGCATGGTGAGCAAAAGAAAAATGGATTAAACCCAGATCTGTGACTGGGGGTGAGTGTTTGAAAAGTTTAAACACTCCGTCCATCATCCTTTTGTGTTGCTAAAGCACACGTTACACTACTGTGGGAATGTCCACCATGGTGAATAGGAAGGCAAATTACGTGCCACCATGGTGTCAGTGGCAGGGGCAAAGAGCCTGCAAGGAAGTTGGTGGTGTGGGATCAAAGCCCAAAATACCTTGTAAGGTTACCTCATGTGTGATGCACGATGCTACACATACTATACAACTACAACTTGGGGTCTGTAACATGTCACTGAGACTCCAGTAGCAAGTGAATGATGTGCCATGTCACACATCCACCACAGTCAGAGATTGACATATGACTATCTCATTGCAGAGGATGAGACCTTACCTCCTGCCGACCTGCCTGTCCTGGATTTTACATATGACATGGATGACCAGCTGCCGATCATCAATGAAGAGACTCTCCATGGTGTCCTAGGATCCCTCCAGACACCACCTTCAGTCACAGGGAGGACACAGAGCATTGCAGGATCTCCACATGAACCATCCAGCAACCAACACACAGCACCAGCCAGTCCTGACACAGCCATGGATTCCGAGGACCCAGACATCACCTTTCAGAGGACAGTGGTAGGAGTCCAGTGGGAACAGGCCAAGCAGGTGCAGGTAGGGATGGAGAACATGGCAGGCAGCCTGGAGGGAGTACAGAGGTGCCTCAGTCCAATTAAGGACAACTCCGCTGCCATCTGAGGCACCCACTACCCGCTACATGGACTCCAGCAGTCCCTGGTCAACATAGCTGGTGTCATGAGGCAGAGACTTTAACAATTGCCCTCCCACACTTGCAGCAGCATGATAGACAACAGGCTGGAGACTATACAGAATACCCTGGAGTCCATAGAGGGGTAAGTGGCCTCTCCCAGGGAAAACATGGCTGCCTACCACTGTGATGTTGCTGCAGTGTTGAGAGATGAGCAGATCCTCCTTGCTGCAGTGATGCCTCATGTGTTCCCACAAATGGCAGTTGCCGGGATCTTTGACTTCACATCTCTATCCCTCGATGTGTGTGTGGCTCCCTCAACTTTAACAACAGTACCACCCATGACACAGGGGGCACCACACACATCAGAGGATGAAGATGTGGACGGAACAACATTTGTAAGGAAAACCACCCGGTAGCACCAGTCTGTGCCAGATGGACGGTATCTCCTTAGTTCTGTGCTTAAGATCATGCCAATATTGTGACAGCTGACAATGTGCCCTCTTCATTCAACCACTGTCTTGTCTGCTATGTACTGACATTCTCTCAAAATTGGACTTTTCCTCGCTAATGCACACTTCTAACCATGTCTCATGGAATGTCCCTCACCCTTGGACTCTGATTGTAACAAATGGCTCAGGGTCTCTCATGAGGTCTGTGAATTGTATAGCATTGGAAAATACACTTGCATCTGTAAATAAATCACCTTGTTCACATTTAACATTTCTACATTTACTGTGATCCATCAACTCAGCTAAATATATGCATTGAGTGAAGCTATGTCAGTTTGCATTACTGACAGACACAAAGCCACACACTAGGAACCTAACATGAAAAAGGTGAATGATGGTGTTGTGGGCTACAGCCAACTTACAGAGAAGTAAATACATGTATTGATCAGATATCCATGGAAGTTGACATAATGCATGTATGGGTCTGAACCAAGTGTATGGTAATTTACCCAGATGAGAGCACCACTAGAACTAAAATGTGTGGATAATTGTCTAATACTAACAGGGTTTATTATTAAAACAAATTAGTAACACCATATCAAAACCTAACCTATACACTACCCTACACTAATCTAACCTAAACTAACTTATCTTAACTTACACCTACACCTCTCTATCCTATTTGAAACTTATCTTACACATGTAACGCCACACTCTAAACATTGTTCCCTTGCCCTCTTAAGAGAAAAGACTGGAGTAGGACAACTAAAACTAAGGCTACACATGTACTATCTAACCTATTTCCAAGACATTCATATATTTTTTGTACGTTTTTTAGATATTTTGTTCTTTTATTAACATAGAAACCCCACGTAACCTCCCACCAAGCCCCCAAAATAAAAAATGTAGTATAAGCCCCCCAACTATACTTACACTAACATACACCTAAACTACACTATTTTACTATCCTAACACTACCCACCTATAAATCCACTAAAATGTTAACATCAGTAAAAACGAAACGGAAGGAACTGGGAGGCTGTGGCACAAATAGTTTACAACTTCTTCAGTTTCTTCTTGCAGTACTTAAGTAATTTGTAATTTCTGGCATTTTCTCTTTCCAACTTATCCAGCCTTACCATCATGGCTGCCATGTCCCATCTCAGGTCGACTTTGAAGGTTGAGGTTGTGACTGGAGCTGGTGGCTGTTGGGGAGCCTGGCTGTGGATTGGTGCAGTAGATGTGGAGTGTGTAGGACCAGCAGAGGCCCCTCTGACCCCAGATTTCTTCCCAGATGTGGCTTGCACAGTTGTGGGCTGTAGTGGAGGTCCCCCATTGGAAAATGCACATCAGGCCCTAGTAGATTTCTCCCTTCTATATTTATTTTCCATAGTTTGGTACCAGTCCTGTACCGTGATTACGTGCCTGTACCTGTCAGCCCTCTTTTCAAAAGCGAGAACATGGCATTAAATACAACATTGGGTGGAGGTAGAAGATACATGCAATGCACGCAGCATCCTCAAATGACCTGCTTTCCACCACACATTCCACAACACTGACAAACTCCAAATCTATACTAACTTCCTACTAGCTATCTATGGTATCATGTATATGTCACTGGGGTAACAGCTATCCATTGTTGACCATTGAGGCCCAGAGGTAAGTGGACTACTGTGTACTTGCTCAACATTTGTGTCATCAGACTAGTGAGGAACAAGTCCAGAATCCCTGTGCCATTGTCAATATGTGGCGCAATGTATGCAATCTACCACTTTGACATAGTGGTGCTACTTCAAGCCTTGGCCTTGCATCATGGATGCAAGGTGGGGTCCTCTGATAGGGGGACAGGAAACTTCCCACTTGCAAAGCTAAGCTTTGGCAAAGCATCATTCATGTGTCCTTGGATTAACACCTGCTCAAAGCATGTGTTACAAGGGGACACACCATTGCTCACAATGGGTCCACATGTACAGTTCAGGCTTAGTGCCCATATAGTTTGGCCAAAGCATCAACAGTACATCTATGTTGCCTACAGATTTGGTACCTATTGCCCCTTACCCTGTGCTATGTTGTGCAAATTGGGTAATGCCGCACTCACATGGTGGCTGTATGGGTGCCATAAGGGACACAGTAAGATTGGCACAGCACTGGGTGCAGCTACAGTATTTCTATTTATTGAACAGCATGAGCACATGCATGTCAGACATCTCCTAAGTACAGGTACACACACAGCATTCACATTCTATGCACATGTGATGTGATCAAGATCACTGACAAATATCATGATGGGTAGACCATGTTGGTAAATCTGCACACATCTAGCTTGCTACATACCATAGACATTCTATAACCTACTGGAGCAGAGTTGTATTCTCATTGTGTACTCAACTGACTGTTGGCAGGCACAATAAGGCTCCTTACATGACCACTGCCTCACTTAAAATCTGAAGATTAGTGAGGCACCAGTGGTGCAAGTGAGAGACCTCAAAACATGTACATCATCTGTAGCATTTCCTGAGTAACTGAAAGCGCCATTTGGCACACACTGCTGTCAAATGTGCTGTGACATATATGCTGGCAACAGGCATGCTAATAAAATTAACAGCAGCGAAGACACATATCATGATTGACATCAATAGATATGTGGGCATGTTTTCCTTTTCCTAACACCCAATATTCCATAGGAGCACACGTTGGAACTTGTGCAAAAATCAACTCATACTCCTCCTCAACATAGCATCAGACAAGATTTCCATATCCTAACTCAGATTACGTCATCTCATTGGTCACACATTACGTTTCATCATTGCATTGCACACATCAGACCCTCTCACACAAAACCCTGGAATGAAACACGTGACGCACAAGGTGACACTTACTGGCTACATTGGGGTCTTCAAATTGGGATACTTCTCCAGTGGTGTATGGTGGAGGCCCACCTGCAGTACATTACAGGAAAACATAGCTTAGTGGTTTTTGGACATTTCTGTGCATGGGCAACAGTTTCACATTCAACTTGTTAAACTGAGTAAGCACATCAACTTAGTGGTAGGTCAGAACAACTGCCAAACATGTATTATCTGCCTGGGAGATGAAGGACCAGATAATGGAGACCATGGCACCGCCAAAGCATCACTTTCCCTGAAGCTCCTGTGGTGCATTTCACTGCACCATATGCAGATGGTTTTGTCATGCACCTGTTTTGTTATGTTACACCTCAAAGGGGCAGCATGACACAGTATTCTGCATCAGAGTGGCATGCAATGGTTGTTGTAGTGGCAGTCCCATTGTGACACCCATTGCTTTTGACCCTGCCCCAAATGTTGAAGACATCTTACTCATTATCAGCGCAAAAAGACTAACAACTGCCCAGGGGTTGTGTGAGCATAGTAAAACGTTGAGTAATGCATTGATACATCCTTGTTTCTTGGCACACACGCTAGAGCTCAAATGTTCACGTAGTTGTCCCTTCCTAAACATCAACTGAATTACATTATGGATGTCTTGCCAATATTGTGTGGGTAGCCATTGTCACTACAGTAGACCATTTAGGTCCAGGAAGGGATACCAACCTGCGCATATACACTCCCCTCAACACAGACACACCTGCCCTGTGATCCAAGTATGCCTGCGTTGGTGCAGGCATCTGAGTAATGTGCTAGTGCTGACACAGAAGGACTGTCCCATATGTCTGTAAAATGGGGCAGGTCTGTGGTACAAATTCAGCACGTTGTCAGATTATAGAAACATTATGGAGTGTATGTGATACACAATGTACACAAAGAGGAATGTGCAGGTAGTCTGGACCCGGTGCCTAGTTATGCTCCCTTAAATACCATTCCCCAAAGGCACGAAGTGGCATATGAAATATAAGATGCACCATGCAGTAGTTGACAATCACGTCATTTCATATAGACGTAAATGATGTACTCAGCAGGAGTGGCACCAAAAATGTTGCACTAATCCTGCAGAGTACATAGGTGACCATCATATATAAAGGTATGCCTCTTTTAACGTCTGCTCTGAGCAGGCGTTCAAAGTGTGGGAAAAATGGTGTTAGGATATATAAATGTATTCCCTGCCCCATTTATTGTGCATCCATTTAAGATGTAGGCCCCCTGCCATGCATGATGCCTGGAGCAGCCATCATGTTGTGCAAGGCTTAACAAAGTGGCTCTATGCATCGCACCACTTTGTTAATACGTCGGAGGAAAATCAATCAATCAATCAAAAGATTTCTTCAGCGCACTACTCACCCCTTAGTGTCTCAAGGCGCTGTGGGGGGGTGGTTACTGCTCAAAAAGTAATGTCTTGAGGTGCTTTCTGAAAGTTAGGAGGTCCTGGGTCTTGTGTAGGTTGGTGGGGAGGGAGTTCTAGGTCTTGGCGGCGAGGTGGTAGAAGGATCTGCCGCTGGAGGTGGTGCGTTGGATGCAGGGGACTGTGGCGAGGGCGAGGTCAGCGGAGCGGAGCTGTCGGGTTGGTATGTGGAAGTTTACTCGTTCGTTGAGTTAGGACGGACCAGTGTTGTGGAGGGCTTTGTGAGCGTGGATGAGAACTTTGAAGATGATCCTTTTGCTGATGGGCAGCCAGTGCAGGGATCTGAGGTGGGTGGATATGTGTTTGTGGTAAGGGAGGTTGAGGATGAGACGTGCGGCTGCGTTTTGAATTCGCTGGAGTTTTCTTTGAAGTTTGGCTGTGGTCCCTGCATAGAGGGCATTGCCGTAGTCCAGTCTGCTGCTGATGGGGCATGGGTGACCGTTGTTTCTGAAGGAATCCACTTGAAAATGCGTAGCATGCGAAGTGCGTTGAAGTAGGAGGACGATCTGGTGTTGATTTGCTAGGCCATGGAGAGAGATGAGTCTAGAACGATGCCAAGGTTGCGTGCATGGGTGGTAGGTGTTGGGGGTGGTCCGAGGGTGGAGGGCCACCAGGAGTCGTCCAGTGCTGTCTTTTATGGGCCGAAGATGATGATTTCTGTTTTGTTTGAGTTAAGTTTGAGGTGGCTTGCTGTTATCCATTATGCAATGTCGAGGTGTCCGGCGTGCAGGTTTATCTTGGCGGTGGCTGGGTTCCTGGTGAGGGAGATGATGAGCTGGGTGTCGTTTGCGTATCAGATGATGGTGATTCAGTGGGTGCGGAGGATGTTGGCGAGGGAGGCCATGTAGATGTTGAAGAGGGTGGGGCTGAGGGAGGATCCTTGGGGGACCCCGCAGATGATCTTGGTGGCTGGAGACCAAAAGGGAGGGAGGCAAACTCTTTGGGTTCTTTCGGCGAGGAAGGAGGTGAGCCAGTCCAGGGCCTTGTGTCGAATTCCTGCATCAAAAAGGCGTGTGCGGAGGGTCTAGTGGCATACAGTCTCGAATGCTGCGGAGAGGTCTAGAAGGATGAGGGCGATGGTCTCGCATTGTCCACTCTGGTCCTGATGTCGTCTGTGCAGACGATGAGGGCGGTGTCAGTGCTGTGGTTCTTGAGGAATCCAGACTATGAGGCGTCAAGTATGTTGTTTTCTTCTAAGAAGTGAGACAGTTGGGCGTTGACTATCTTCTCAGCTACCTTTGAGGGGAAGGGGAGAAGAGAAAAGGGACGGTAGTTTATGAGTTCTTCTGGGTCTGCTTTGGGTTTTTTGAGGAGCGCGTTGACTACGGCGTGCCTCCAAACGTCTGGGAAGGTAGCAGTGTCTAAGGAGCTGTTGATGACGGCACGGAGCTGGGGAGCGATGATTTGGCTGGCCTTGTTGAAAATGGGGTGGGGCCAGGGGTCTGTGGGGGAGCCTGAGTGGAAGGAGTTCATGTTTTTTTGGATTTCTCCCTCGTTGGTGGGGGTCCAGGTGTGTACTTCAGTCCTGCCTTAGCGCCATATTATGAATTTCACAATGGCAGCGCTAATGTGGCACAAGGGGCTCTTAAATCTGGCCCACAACAACCTGTCCTTACCCTTGACAAAACATGCTGCACTCATCCTCATGTAGGCCTGTAATGCACATGCAAATAAGGATGTTGCAAATCAAATGGGGAACTTACCAACTGATCCACCAATCTGTATCCCCAGGTGATCCAGTAAATCTTACTCCAGTGCTATCAGGTCAGCCCAACTGTGTTTCAACTGGTGGTCGTTGCGCACTACTCTGAATAATCTGTGTAGGTGGTGGAGCACCTTGTCTCACAACAGCTTCCGGGCCTCTGTGGGGGTAGCCCTGTATTACGCGGCTACCTAAAACTAGCATCATTGGAAGGTAATCCTGCACCAGCCAAATGAGCCCTCCAGTTCATCTGCTACCAACTTGGTTGCCCTTCTCTTCCCAGACATTATGCAGTATGTGCAAACTGCAAATGTGACAGCCCAAAAAATCAAATTAAACTTAATTAACTACCCCACTTAACCTCAATTACCCCAACAAACTATGCTACCCCTGGACAAACACGCCACAACACAATGACAAATACAAGATTAAAATACTACAAAAACTGAGGAAAAAGACAAAAAGCACACAACAGGACACAGCACAAAACTCTCCAACAACACCATTCCTCCACCAGCTCCACACACCCTCACACAGTCACAGACAAAAAGACTTTGAAGTGAAAGTGAATACATTGTACTATGTATGCAGCCAGGAAGTCCTGTTTCATCACTTCTAGGCCTGTGTGTCACATTTTCTGATATTTGTTGCTTTTTTTGATGCATGATGGTCATGCATCGATTTTTTTTCAATTGAGGCTGAGAAGGCCTCAAGGGGGCAGGCGTCATTTTTTATACATATGGGAGTAGGGAATATTTGTGTTTAGGTCAAAATTTCTGAGGCATAACAGGAATGCGTGGATTTTGTTGGAAAGGCTGACAGTGCTCCCAGATTCAAATACCATCTCACAGGGCTATGCATGTATGCAGTAAGTATGGTATGGCTACCTGTGTGTGGATGTTCATACATATCTTAATGGCAACATCGGTATGTGTTACCATTATGTTTGTATGTGTGTGTGATGCATGCAATGACTGATGCCGTTTGCATACGTGCATGTTTTGCTAGACTTTGTACACATACATGTTACCACATGTGTACTAGGAGTGTACACATGTGATCTAACACATATTTGGGGATCTACCACATTGTAATGTCTGATTTCCAAATGTACATTTAACAACAGCACAATAGATATGATGGGCTATGTCCAATAGATGGTAATGCATGTGATACCCATGACAAATCATACGCAGAGGATGCAGGGGACAATGGCTGGGTTGATTTCATGTTACACCTGGCAATGTGAGTGCATGTGTGTTCACACTGATGTGTGTTGTTCAGGCTTCATGGTGCTCTGCTACACGTGTGACATATAGGCCCTCATTCTGACCCTGGCGGTCGGCGGAGAGGCGGCGGTCGGACCGCGAACAGACCGGCGGTATTAAAAATGGCATTCTGACCCTGGCGGGAACCGCCAACACAGCCCGCCAACTTAACACTCCGACCGCCACAGCGGTACAAACAAACAGCGCGGCGGTTCCTGCCAACAGCCCGGCGGCAGACAAAGTACCGCCCACCCTATTACGACCCACCAATCTGCCACCTTTTCCGGGGCGGGAGCACCGCCGATAAGAACACGGCGGAAACAGACTACGAACGGGAAAACGCTCACCTCTACGCACTCCACGGGAGATTCCGGCAGTATGGAGCCAGAGTTGCAGGTCATCCCCGCACTCCTATTCCTCCTCATATACCAGGAGCACGCCCGGCGGCGCGGAAGACATCGGTGAGTACTGCACCTACGACACAGGGGAGGGAAAAGATTACCGGCACACACCCACCCACCCACACCCACTACAACACACACATCAATGCATTCCCACAGATCACTGTCACAACCCACAAACCACCCCCCTCCGAAATAATGCAAAGACCAAAAGAAGAGATCAGAAACGGGCAGATATATTGAAATAAACTATGTACAAAATATATACAGCTACTAAATGTAGTCCAACCACTGTCCGTGGATCACAGGGGTCCTGTGCAAAGGGGCAAGGCCCAGTCCCACGACAAGAACTCCACGGAGAGAACACTGCAGGGGCATCAGAAAGAAAATAGGACAGGCACCTCAGGGGGAAGGGAAGGGGGGGCACCTCAGCCACTTGAGTACACGACGCCAGATCCACGAGGGGACTCCATGACCACTGGGCCATCCTGGGGAGAGCAAAGCCACAGTCCATACAGTCCATACAGTGGGTGGCCTGCCCACTGGGCCATCCTGTGGAGAGCAAAGCCACAGTCCAAACAGTCCATACAGTGGGTGGCCTGCCCACTGGGCCATCCTGGGGAGAGCAAAGCCACAGTCCATACAGTCCATACAGTGGGTGGCCTGCCCACTGGGCCATCCTGGGGAGAGCAAAGCCACAGTCCAAACAGTCCATACAGTGGGTGGCCTGCCCACTGGGCCATCCTGGGGAGAGCAAAGCCACAGTCCATTCAGTCCATACAGTGGGTGGCCTGCCCACTGGGCCATCCTGGGGAGAGCAAAGCCACAGTCCAAACAGTCCATACAGTGGGTGGCCTGCCCACTGGGCCATCCTGGGGAGAGCAAAGCCACAGTCCATACAGTCCATACAGTGGGTGGCCTGCCCACTGGGCCATCCTGGGGAGAGCAAAGCCACAGTCCATACAGTCCATACAGTGGGTGGCCTGCCCACTGGGCCATCCTGGGGAGAGCAAAGCCACAGTCCATACAGTCCATACAGTGGGTGGCCTGCCCACTGGGCCATCCTGGGGAGAGCAAAGCCACAGTCCAAACAGTCCATAACAGACCCCACTGCCACTGGAGGAGGCAAGTTGGCCAGAGGACATCCTGCAGCCCTGCGCAAGATAGATCCTGCCCTGCCACGTCTGCCAAAGGGCCAGCGGTTCTTGCCTTGAAGGGCCCAGTCCAGCGGTTCTTGAGACGGCGGGGCCCAGTTCAGCGGTTCTTGCCTTGAAGGGCCCAGTTCAGCGGTTCTTGAGACGGCGGGGCCCAGTTCAGCGGTTCTTGCCTTGAAGGGCCCAGTTCAGCGGTTCTTGCCTTGAAGGGCCCAGGTCAGCGGTTCTTGAGACGGCGGGGCCCAGTTCAGCGGTTCTTGCCTTGAAGGGCCCAGTTCAGCGGTTCTTGAGACGGCGGGGCCCAGTTCAGCGGTTCTTGCCTTGAAGGGCCCAGTTCAGCGGTTCTTGAGACGGCGGGGCCCAGTTCAGCGGTTCTTGCCTTGAAGGGCCCAGTTCAGCGGTTCTTGCCTTGAAGGGCCCAGGTCAGCGGTTCTTGAGACGGCGGGGCCCAGTTCAGCGGTTCTTGCCTTGAAGGGCCCAGTTCAGCGGTTCTTGAGACGGCGGGGCCCAGTTCAGCGGTTCTTGCCTTGAAGGGCCCAGGTCAGCGGTTCTTGAGACGGCGGGGCCCAGTTCAGCGGTTCTTGCCTTGAAGGGCCCAGTTCAGCGGTTCTTGCCTTGAAGGGCCCAGGTCAGCGGTTCTTGAGACGGCGGGGCCCAGTTCAGCGGTTCTTGCCTTGAAGGGCCCAGTTCAGCGGTTCTTGAGACGGCGGGGCCCAGTTCAGCGGTTCTTGCCTTGAAGGGCCCAGGTCAGCGGTTCTTGAGACGGCGGGGCCCAGTTCAGCGGTTCTTGCCTTGAAGGTCCCAGTTCAGCGGTTCTTGCCTTGAAGGGCCCAGGTCAGCGGTTCTTGAGACGGCGGGGCCCAGTTCAGCGGTTCTTGCCTTGAAGGGCCCAGTTCAGCGGTTCTTGAGACGGCGGGGCCCAGTTCAGCGGTTCTTGCCTTGAAGGGCCCAGTTCAGCGGTTCTTGCCTTGAAGGGCCCAGGTCAGCGGTTCTTGAGACGGCGGGGCCCAGTTCAGCGGTTCTTGCCTTGAAGGGCCCAGGTCAGCGGTTCTTGAGACGGCGGGGCCCAGTTCAGCGGTTCTTGCCTTGAAGGGCCCAGTTCAGCGGTTCTTGCCTTGAAGGGCCCAGGTCAGCGGTTCTTGAGACGGCGGGGCCCAGTTCAGCGGTTCTTGCCTTGAAGGGCCCAGTTCAGCGGTTCTTGAGACGGCGGGGCCCAGTTCAGCGGTTCTTGCCTTGAAGGGCCCAGTTCAGCGGTTCTTGCCTTGAAGGGCCCAGGTCAGCGGTTCTTGAGACGGCGGGGCCCAGTTCAGCGGTTCTTGCCTTGAAGGGCCCAGTTCAGCGGTTCTTGAGACGGCGGGGCCCAGTTCAGCGGTTCTTGCCTTGAAGGGCCCAGGTCAGCGGTTCTTGAGACGGCGGGGCCCAGTTCAGCGGTTCTTGCCTTGAAGGGCCCAGTTCAGCGGTTCTTGCCTTGAAGGGCCCAGTTCAGCGGTTCTTGAGACGGCGGGGCCCAGTTCAGCGGTTCTTGCCTTGAAGGGCCCAGTTCAGCGGTTCTTGCCTTGAAGGGCCCAGGTCAGCGGTTCTTGAGACGGCGGGGCCCAGTTCAGCGGTTCTTGCCTTGAAGGGCCCAGTTCAGCGGTTCTTGCCTTGAAGGGCCCAGGTCAGCGGTTCTTGAGACGGCGGGGCCCAGTTCAGCGGTTCTTGCCTTGAAGGGCCCAGTTCAGCGGTTCTTGAGACGGCGGGGCCCAGTTCAGCGGTTCTTGCCTTGAAGGGCCCAGTTCAGCGGTTCTTGCCTTGAAGGGCCCAGGTCAGCGGTTCTTGAGACGGCGGGGCCCAGTTCAGCGGTTCTTGCCTTGAAGGGCCCAGTTCAGCGGTTCTTGAGACGGCGGGGCCCAGTTCAGCGGTTCTTGCCTTGAAGGGCCCAGGTCAGCGGTTCTTGAGACGGCGGGGCCCAGTTCAGCGGTTCTTGCCTTGAAGGGCCCAGTTCAGCGGTTCTTGCCTTGAAGGGCCCAGTTCAGCGGTTCTTGAGACGGCGGGGCCCAGTTCAGCGGTTCTTGCCTTGAAGGGCCCAGTTCAGCGGTTCTTGCCTTGAAGGGCCCAGGTCAGCGGTTCTTGAGACGGCGGGGCCCAGTTCAGCGGTTCTTGCCTTGAAGGGCCCAGTTCAGCGGTTCTTGCCTTGAAGGGCCCAGTTCAGCGGTTCTTGAGACGGCGGGGCCCAGTTCAGCGGTTCTTGCCTTGAAGGGCCCAGTTCAGCGGTTCTTGCCTTGAAGGGCCCAGGTCAGCGGTTCTTGAGACGGCGGGGCCCAGTTCAGCGGTTCTTGCCTTGAAGGGCCCAGTTCAGCGGTTCTTGAGACGGCGGGGCCCAGTTCAGCGGTTCTTGCCTTGAAGGGCCCAGTTCAGCGGTTCTTGCCTTGAAGGGCCCAGTTCAGCGGTTCTTGAGACGGCGGGGCCCAGTTCAGCGGTTCTTGCCTTGAAGGGCCCAGATCAGCGGTTCTTGCCTTGAAGGGCCCAGGTCAGCGGTTCTTGAGATGGCGGGGCCCAGTTCAGCGGTTCTTGCCTTGAAGGGCCCAGGTCAGCGGTTCTTGAGACGGCGGGGCCCAGTTCAGCGGTTCTTGCCTTGAAGGGCCCAGTTCAGCGGTTCTTGAGACGGCGGGGCCCAGTTCAGCGGTTCTTGCCTTGAAGGGCCCAGTTCAGCGGTTCTTGCCTTGAAGGGCCCAGGTCAGCGGTTCTTGAGACGGCGGGGCCCAGTTCAGCGGTTCTTGAGACGGCGGGGCCCAGTTCAGCGGTTCTTGAGACGGCGGGGCCCAGTTCAGCGGTTCTTGAGACGGCGGACGGTCTATGGCCAACTGCTAATTGCATGGTGGTGCCCTCCTGGGCAGCGGGGATGGTGCTCCTTCACTGCCCACCTGGGCTGTGGGTGGTGGGGCCCTCCTGGCCAGCTGGGCTGGGTCCTCCCTGGGCAGCGGCTATGGGGGTGGTGGGCTCTCCCGGGGCAGCGGCTATGGGGGTTGTGGGCTCCTCCTGGGCAGCAGGCCTGCTGCCTGACCTCTCCAACTTGCTGCCCTTGCCCTCCTTAGTCGTCGGCCTGTGGCCCTTGCCTCCCTTTGGAGCTGTGGCTGGTGACTGTCTCTGGGTGGTGTCCGGGGGGGATGTAGAAGGCGGGCTCCTGCGGCGCCCCTTCCGCCTTCTGCTCCTCTTCCCAGGGGGTGGGCTGGCTGTCCCCTTGCTGCTGCGTGAAGATCCAGACATACGGGCTGGCGGGCTCCAATACCCCTGCACCCTTGTCAAGGGGGCTGCAGGGCTGGTGGTGGCTGAGGTGCTCTTCTTACCCCGACGAGAAGGAGGGGGGGGCTCAGGGTCAGGAAAGAAGTTAGTAGTGGCGAGGAAGAGCTTCTTGGGACAATGGAGAGTGGTAGGTACAGTGGGAATGGGAGTGGAGGGAGAGGATGTGGTTGTAGGTGAGTCACGTTTGCTGTCTTTGGGTGCAGGTGCAGGAGGGATAGGCTGTCGTGAGGTGGATGGCTGTTGGGTGGGTGGGTGGCTGCGTTTGTGTGGTGTGGAAGAGGGGGTGACAGACACAGTGGGAGAGGACACAGGGGACGTGTAAATGGCAGTGGGGGTGGTGACTGCACGTGTGCGGACTGGAGTGGAGGGTGTGCTGGTGATGGAAACACTGGCTGATGGTGAGGTGAATGGAGGTGTGAGTGTAGACGTCACAGGGAGGGAGGAGGGAGACGAGGAGGTGGGGGTCACAGAGGTGGTAGTGACTGTTGGCATGTCTGCATCGGAATGTTGCGTGTGTGAATGTCTGGGTGATCTGTGGTGCTTATGTTTGGATGAGCTTCTCTTGGGTGTTGAGGTGTGTGCAGGCTGGTCTGATGGTGTGGGTGGGACAGGCAGAGGAACAGGAGACTGGGAGGAGGGAGTTAGTAGAGGCAGGCAGGAGACAGGGACAATGGCTGCCGTCAGTGCTGAGGCCAGAGCCTGGAACGATCGCTGATGGGCAGCCTGACCCGAATGAATGCCCTCCAGGTACGCATTGCTGCGATGAACCTCCCTCTCCACCCCCTGGATGGCATTCAAAAGGGTAGTCTGCCCAACAATGAGCGTTCGGAGGAGGTCAATGACCTCCTCACTGAGGGCAGCGGGGGTAACAGGGGCAGGGCCTGAGGTGCCTGGGGCGAAGGAGATGCCCGGCTTCCTGGCAGAGCGGGCACGGGGCGAACGCGGAGGGGCTGCTGGGAGGGCGGAGATGGTGCGCTGGGTGGCGGCTGTACCTGTAATGGCGGGGGGCACGGATGGTGCCACCCCCGCAAGGGAGCCCCCTTCCGAGGACGTGTCCGTGTCGCTGCAGGCTCCAGTCGTCCCCGTCGTGGAGCTCCCCTCGCCCTCCGTCTCACTGGTCCAGTCTGACTCTGTGGCATGGCCCTCCTGGGCCATGTGAGATGCAGCTCCCTCCTGCCCCAATGCCACTTCTCCTCCGCCTGATGATGCTGATGCACACAAGCACAGAAAGACAAACAAAAAGGGGGGGGGAGAGAGAAATAAAGGGATATTGAGTACATGGATCTCCGGTACAGTTAGCGGACATGACAGACACAGATGCCCCCTGCACTACGTTGCGCACTTGTGGTCCGCTACGCATTCCGTGGAACATGCCCTACACGCCTAGAGTTGTCAACTGCACCCATGGATGACACGGCCCAGGGATGGCTGTACTGACACACTACTGAGGGTGGTGGCTGGGGACACAGGGGCTTACGGGGGTGCCCAGCCTACAGATATCGCCCTGGCCTAGGGGGACCCACAGCCCTCCTCCCCCACCCAGACACCTCCACTGCACGACAACAGAGTAGATGATGCTTCTACTCACCCCCTTGTGTCTGCTGTGCTGCCCTCACGCGCCCATCCAAATCAGGGTAGGCCACCGCCAGGATCCGGAACATCAGGGGGCTCAGTTGACGGCAGGCACCCCGCCTACGTTGGGAGGCCATCCCCAGCAGAGACTCGGCGGTCTTCTTTGTCCCGCGGCGGATGTCCTCCCACCTCTTGCGGCAGTGGGTGCCCCGTCGATGGTGGACCCCCAGGCCCCGGACTTCCTTGGCGATGGCACGCCAAATCCCAATCTTCTCATGGGCGCGGACCTATGTGACACGTACAGGGAGGGAGAAATACCACGTTCAAGTTACTCAGCATTTTCCTTTCCAGTGGCCCAACGCCCCCCATCCCCGCCAGGCCCCCCGCCAGGCCCCCCGCCATGCCCAACATGCACCCCATCCCCGCCAGGCCCCCCGCCATGCCCAACATGCCCCCCATCCCCGCCAGGCCCCCCGCCATGCCCAACATGCACCCCATCCCCGCCAGGCCCCCCGCCAGGCCCCCCGCCATGCCCAACATGCACCCCATCCCCGCCAGGCCCCCCGCCAGGCCCCCCGCCATGCCCAACATGCCCCCCATCCCCGCCAGGCCCCCGCCAGGCCCCCCGCCATGCCCAACATGCACCCCATCCCCGCCAGGCCCCCCGCCAGGCCCCCCGCCATGCCCAACATGCCCCCCATCCCCGCCAGGCCCCCCGCCATGCCCAACATGCACCCCATCCCCGCCAGGCCCCCCGCCAGGCCCCCCGCCATGCCCAACATGCCCCCCATCCCCGCCAGGCCCCCGCCAGGCCCCCCGCCATGCCCAACATGCACCCCATCCCCGCCAGGCCCCCGCCAGGCCCCCCGCCATGCCCAACATGCCCCCCATCCCCGCCAGGCCCCCCGCCATGCCCAACATGCCCCCCATCCCCGCCAGGCCCCCGCCAGGCCCCCCGCCATGCCCAACATGCACCCCATCCCCGCCAGGCCCCCGCCAGGCCCCCCGCCATGCCCAACATGCACCCCATCCCCGCCAGGCCCCCGCCAGGCCCCCCGCCATGCCCAACATGCACCCCATCCCCGCCAGGCCCCCGCCAGGCCCCCCGCCATGCCCAACATGCACCCCATCCCCGCCAGGCCCCCCGCCAGGCCCCCCGCCATGCCCAACATGCACCCCATCCCCGCCAGGCCCCCGCCAGGCCCCCCGCCATGCCCAACATGCACCCCATCCCCGCCAGGCCCCCCGCCAGGCCCCCCGCCATGCCCAACATGCCCCCCATCCCCGCCAGGCCCCCCGCCAGCCCCAACATGCCCCCCATCCCCGCCAGGCCCCCGCCAGGCCCAACATGCACCCCATCCCCGCCAGGCCCCCAAGCCAGCCAGTGGCCCCAAATCCAGATAGAATTACACTCACTTGTTGGTCTGGAGGACCGTAGAGTAGCGCATACTGGGGGAGGACCCCATCCACAAGTTTCTCCAACTCCTCGCCAGTGAAGGCAGGGGCCCTTTCCCCAGTCGCAGCAGCCATTGTCCCTTCCAGACCGAGGTCACAGCAACACTTGCAGTATAGGTCCTCTCCTGTGAAAGTTCAAGTCGCAAGTGGATAAGTAGATAGAAAATGGCGGTCACGTCCGCGGCGGTGCGTACCGCGGCGGTGCGTCCCGCCACCGCCGGCGCCCTTCGCCATTGGCTCCTGAAACCCATAGGCTTCAATGTTAACCAATGCGGCTTCGCGCCGCGGTCTTGGCCCGCCGCCCGCCGCGGTGTGCCACGCCAGCGCATTGACCTCACATCCCATTGTCACACTTCACAGGTCAGGCAGCCGCCATTTCCAGGGCCCACATGGCTCAATTTCAACTGCGTCACACAGGCCTAGGCCTTGCATAGCCACTCATACACGCCATTCACTGCATAGAGAATCGTATACTGTGCTAGCTGTGAGTACGTACCTGTGGGTTGCCTGACTGTGTGCTCCATGTTGTCCTTCCTAGGCACCGTCCGCTGGGTTGGGCGAGGAGACGGATGAATCCTCCCGTGTACCGACCGCTGGTGGACCTGTCGACAATGGAAGAACGCCACATTATCCTGACCTACCGTCTTAACCGTGCCACTATCCATGAACTGTGTGCCCGGCTGGAGCCCGACCTGATGTCCCCCATCCGCCAACCCACAGGGATTCCCCCTCTGGTGCAGGTCATGTCAGTACTCCATTTCTTGGCAAGTGGGTCATTTCAGACAACAGTGGGAATTGCTTCTGGGATGTCTCAGCCCATGTTTTCAAAGGTGTTATCCAGAGTGTTGTCTGCCCTGATGAAATCCGTGAGGAACTACATCATTTTCCCTGAGGTGGGCGAACTGGCTACAGTGAAGGGTGATTTCTACGCCCTTGGACATATTCCCAACGTAATTGGTGCCATTGATGGGACCCATGTGGCTTTGGTTCCCCCAAGAGACAGGGAGCAGGTGTACAGGAACAGAAAAAGTTACCATTCAATGAACATCCAGGTGGTGTGTTTGGCTGACCAGTACATCTTGCATGTAAATGCCAAATTCCCAGGGTCAGTGCATGACGCCTACATCATGCGGAATAGCAGCATCCCTTACGTGATGGAACAGCTACAGAGACACCGTGTATGGCTAGTGGGGGACTCTGGGTACCCCAACCTGTCGTGGCTACTGACCCCAGTAAGGAATCCCCGGACCAGGGCAGAGGAACGGTACAATGAGGCCCATGGGCGTACTAGGAGGGTGATCGAACGCACCTTTGGCCTCCTAAAGGCCAGGTTTCGCTGCCTGCATATGACCGGGGGATCCCTAATGTACTCACCTAAGAAGGTGTGTCACATCATCGTGGCCTGCTGCATGCTTCACAACCTGGCTTTGCGCCGCCAGGTGCCTTTCCTGCAGGAGGATGGTCGAGACGGTGGTGTTGTGGCAGCGGTGGAACCTGAGGAGAGTGACGAGGAGGAAGACGACGGGGCTGAAACAGACAACAGGGACAGAATCATTGAACAGTACTTCCAATAGGACACAGGTAACATTTCAAAGATAATTTAGTAAAAGTTAACTACTCTGCAGCATCTCTGCTGCCTGTCTATTTGCCCCAGTGTATGATGACTGAGTTTTGGCTTTTCCCTCCCTATTTCAGATCTGGGGTCCCCACTACGAGTCCTGTGCTTCGTTTCCCCATGGACTACAGCTTTGTGGCAGCTGTTTGTTGACTTCACCATGTACAAGGACATATTTGCACTGTCATGTCAATTACAATCTATTGAAATCACAGCCAGACTCCTGATATTTTGGTGCAAAATAGGTGTTTATTGAAGTGCTCAAAATGGGATGGGTGGTTTCAAGTGGGTGGGGGCTATGGTGAAGGAATGTCCATGGCAGAGTCCAGAGTAACAGTCACACAGGTGCATTGTCCAGAGGCCTGTGGAGAGATGGAGCATGGGCAGTTCGAGGATGGACAGGGTGACAATGTGGGACAGTGGGATGACATCAGGTGGTATCCATTGCTGGCGGGGGTCTTGACATCCTACTCTGTCTTGCGAGATCTCAGGGCCCTCTTGCGGGGTGGTTCTTCTCCTGCAGGAGGTGGGGGTCTGGTGGGCTGCTGCTGTGCGGGGGCCTCCTGTCCACTAGCGCCGGCGGAGGTGGATGGCTGTTCTTGGTCCCGGCTAGTGGCAGGGGCCCTTGGGTGTTGTTCAGTGTCCGCCCTGCTGTTTACGAGGTCCTGCAGCAGCCCTACCATGGTAACCAGGGTGGTGTTGATGGCTCGGATGTCCTCCCTGTACCCCCGATAGTGTTCCTCCTGCAGCACCTGGATCTCCTGGAACCGGGCCAGTACCGTCGCCATCGTCTCCTGGGAGCGGTTGTATGCTCCCATGATGGTGGTGAGGACCTCGTGGAGAGTGGGTTCCCTGGGCCTCTCCTCCCCCCCCTGTCGCACAGCTGCCCGCCGAGTTGGCCTGTTTCCCTGGGCCTCTGCCCCCTGGCCGGTGTGCCCACTACCACTGCCCCCAGGTCCCTGTTGTTGTTGGGGTGGTGGGTTATCCTGGGTGCCCTGTAGTGGTAGACACACCGCAGATTGACGCGCCCTGGAGACAGAGGCATGGGCCCGCTGGGTGGGAGCTGTGCTGGTGTTCCCAGAGGGGTTAGGGTCTATAGTGGCCTGTGCCTGTGTGAGGGGAACCGACTGTCCAGAGGTCCCCGATGGTCCGGGCTGGTCATCGGTGTCCAGATCGACAGAGCTGCTGTCATCGCTGACGGCCTCTTGGGTGGGGGGTGTGGATAATTCTGGCCCCTCCGCCGCGGTGTGTTGACGGTCGGGTCCTGCAGGGGTATAGAGGTATGGTTATAGTTTCAATGTGTGGCATATGGGTGTATCTGTGGGTTCCCGTGTCCCCAAGTGCTGGCATTCGTGTGTGGGGGCTTTGGTGAGGGTGGCTTGTGGGGGGGATGTGTATATGCATTGGGCATGCTTTGGTGATGGGTGTCCATGCTTAGTGGACGCATGCAGGCCTAGGTTTTGGGATGTGTGGGTTGTGATGGTGAGACATTGGCGGGGAATAGGTGTGCTGGGGGTGGGGGTGAGGATGGTGGTGGGGGTGAGGATGGTGGTGGGGGTGAGGGTGGGGGTGAGGATGGGGGTGGGGGTGAGGGTGGGGTTCGAGGATGGGGGTGAGGGTTGGGGTCTGATTTGGCATGCAGGTGGGGGGGAAGCAGTATTGAAGCTTCAACTTACCAGTATCCATTCCTCCGCCGACTCCTGCGAGGCCGTCAGGATGCAGGATGTTCAAGACTTCCTCCTCCCATGATGTGAATTGTGGGGGTTGAGGTGGGGGTCCTCCGCCAGTCTTCTGCACGGCGATGTTGTGCCTGGATACCATGGAACGCACCTTCCCCCGTAGGTCGTTCCATCGCTTCCTGATGTCTTCCCGATTTCTGGGGTGCTGTCCCACTGCGTTCACCCTGTCGACAATCCTCTGCCATAGCTCCGTCCTCCGGGCAATGCTGGTGTATTGGACCTGTGTGCCGAACAGCTGGGGCTCTACACGAACGATTTCCTCCACCATAACCCTGAGTTCTTCGTCTGTGAAGCGGGGTTGTCTTTGGGGTGCCATGGGGTGGTGTGTATGATGTGTGGGGTGGAGTATGTGTATTTAAGTGAGTTGAGTGTGGTGGTGTGTGTTGTTTTGTGTGTGGATAGTGTGTGGGTGATGGTGTTGAGTGGCTGTGGCTGTTATGTTTTGGATCCTGGTGTCTCTCTCTTGCCTTCTTTACGATTTTGTAAGCGTAGGGGTTTGTGGGTGATGTGGGTGGGTGTTTTATATTGTATTGTGTGTGTGGGAGTGGTGTGTGTATGTGTATCAGGTGTGTGGGATTCAAATCGACCAATGTGGGTGAGTTTTGTTCGTTGGTGGGTATTCTGACCGCGCCGGTGTGTCCCGCCAATGGAATACCGCGTTTGAATGACCGCCGCGTGGATTCGTGGGTCGTAATGGGATGGGCGTATTTCTGTTGGCGTGGCGGTGGAGGTTTGGTCACCTCCACCTTTCCGCCGACCGCTGGTCTGGCGGTCTGTTGTGGCGGTCGGATTTTCGGAGGTTTGCCTTCTGCGGGTCAGAATGACTGTGGCGGGTTTCCGCGACCGCGGCGGGATTATGGAGGATTTCTGACCGGCGGTAGGCGCCTTTTACCGCCGAGGTCAGAATGACCCCCATAGTTTCCAATGCATCTGTGATGCACAAGATGGTGTACTCACATGTGTCAATGAAGGTTGGTATGTGCCATGGGTGAGGAAAGACAGGTGTAGTGTCATATGTGCAAAATTTACCACAGTGGTGTGTTCATGGGAATGAAACCTCACAAATCTACCTTCCTGCATGGACACATATTGAACTTTGTTAAATGGCTGTGTGGTCATATAGGTTCCACCTATCTTTCTGTATGTTGAAACACATCTGATGGTCATTTAAGTCTGTCAATGATCATGTGATACAAATGCATTTTCATTAGTGAAAAGTTGAATTTTGTGCAGACTCCAACACACAATACCAGGACTGTGCCATTTAAGTGGTACATGTGTGGAAAGATATAAGACATATGTGTGCATGCCACAAACTAGGTACTTACAATCGACCACAACATGTTTGTTATGACTGTCACATACAATGACACACAACTGTGTAGCAGTATTACAGTCAAGCAATGATGGCAGCCTAGTGATAATTTGTACTGTGTGACTTTTTATGCCCACACAGACACATTGTTGCATGTTTTGGCGCAACATTACAGTGCTCCACTCTGCTCAGTCCACTGTGCACATGCATCAGGCCCTTGACTGTCAAGAGTCAATGTATCCTCAGCATTGGGGTTAGAGGGTGTTGGGCATGGCTGTAGCCTCCTCATTATAGCTTTTCAGCAGAGCAATGCGCAGTCCCCTGCAGAATCACACATGCACATTTGTGGTCAAATGGCCTGGGTGTCCATTTTTTTAGGGGGTACCATGTGCACAGGACTGGCTACTTGTATTTGTAGGACACGTCTCATCATCTGGCATGGTCTGACAGACATGCTAATTCATTCTTAGTAATTTCCATTTGCAGCTTGGTTAGGGCCTGTATCTCTAGTGCAACTTGTAATTTTTGTCCGACCCAGGGGAAAGATGATGTAATCTATCACTGCGTTCTGTCAGAATAGAATGCGATGGGCAACTACAATGTTGTAGCCAAAATGAGTGGGTCATATACTGACCTAGGCATCCTCTCTGAACATATGTTGGGTGATCACACGGATACATTGTTATATTGCACGGTCAATATTGGTCTATGTGTGTACCTTCTCCATCATTTATGGCATATCTTCTTTGGAATAGATTAGGGCCTACATTACTGGCATTCTTTAGGCTGCTCACACGTCTTACACATCTTCTATTGCAACATTGTCCAGTCATACATGGACAGGATGCAACGTGTGGCTTGTGTAATTTGAAGATGTACATGTCTTCTACTACTGGCTATATGATAGTTTCCCTCCCATTTCCAGGCTTAGCGAGATTGCATGACTTCCACACATACATGACAGTACACCTTCCAGAGCATTTGTGTAGTCTCCAATTGACCTCCCGATGATATATCTCCAAGTATCTGTGGGATTCACTCAACTGTCCGTCCACATCCTTTGCTGTACATAGGCTTGCACTAAATTCTGCACTCCACTACCTATGTCACAGTCACCATGAGTGTATTATGTTAGTGAGTGAAATCATCTCAGCGCTGTTGCCACATGCGACATATCTGTCTCCTTCTTCAGCCATACATTTTAGGATGGGTCTAGACATGTTTGGACATTTCTTGACATACTTGCGCATCCCATACCAGAGTGGCATGTTGGAGACCTTGACATTTTAGGGAATATTGTCACTGTTTGTAACTTTCTCTTGATCAGGCATGTGTCAAGGAGAGGTTTGTTTTCATATGTGGTGTGCGATGGTGTTATACAGACTATTCTGAGTAATCTTGATGACACATGTCAACCCTTGTAGGTAATTGCAGACCCTTTCCTACCTAGGCCATACACCCGTACACCAATCTTCACATGTATATCTGGATTAGCTGCAGGCATGTGTCAAGACAGCAGATTTGTGTGACAAGTGTGATAGAATGTACATAGGGAGTGGGACAGACTCTGTCTACATTTCACCCAGACATTCATTTGAGGGTGAATTCTCCCATTTTATAGTTAAATCCTGGCTATGGGCCATAAGTATGGAGAGTGGATCAGCACCCATTGCTACTTCACTTGTCTAGCACCCCTTAGCGCACTCCACAGCCAACATGTGTGTGCTATATTTGAGGTACAGCATACCATGTGGCAGGGTTGGGCCCAATGGCGGTGCCAGAATGGAACGCCATCGATATACGTGCAGGCTTAGGCTCTAACTGCGGTTCCTAACCCTGAGCAGTGAATGAAGGTCCATTGCTACCAATGGTCTCCCCCTTGTCACAAGTTCTCAGTGCTGGCATAGCAGTTATCTGCCTGAGATGTAACACAATTCAGTTCCTATTTTTCGAATCCACCATTTGAAAACAGCCCCTACTGTATGTATGCCCCCCTGCATACATCTTGCCAGGTGTGAGGATGATGTGGGGAAAGGTTTAGGAAATTGCACAATGCCCACTTAACGCCACGTATTTTTTGTGGTGTGTGGATCTAGTCCTTGGAGAGCCACATGACCGTGAGTTATTGTGGGAGGCTGGCCTGGTTTGTAGTGGGTACCTAAGGTACTTACACCTTACACCAGGTCCAGTTATCCCTTCTAGCAGTTTAGGCTGTCTAGGGGTAGCTGTAGCCGAGCTGCCAAGGCTGAACTAGGAGACATGCAAAACTCCTGCAATACTAATATAGCTACACAGTACTTACACAATATAAAAGACAATACTCAGTGTTATAAAAAATAAAGGTACTTTATTTTAGTGACACAAGGCCAAAAATATCTTAGAGGCAATACTCCTTCTGGGGTAAGAATTATACACAATATATACACTAGTGACCAAAATCAGGTAAGTAAACAGCCATATAGAATAGTGCAAACAGTAGAAAATACAATAGATTGCAATGGGCCTAGGGGAAACACAAACCATATACTAAAATAGTGGAATGTACATGTTGAATACCCCCCTAGGCAAGTGTAGTGTGTAGAGGGGCACTGGGAGTGTGAGAAAACACAAAAGGTGAGTAAAGTACCCCACCCCAGAGCTCAGGAAAGCAGGAATAAAGTACAGCACGTTTCCTCAGAACACACTACAAGTTGTTATGAATAATTATGCAAGAACCAAGCAAGACTGCAAGCAACAAACAGTGGATTCCTGGACCTGAAGACCTGTGGAGAGAGGAGACCAAGTCCAGAAGTTGAAGAACAGTCCAGGAAGAACAGGAGCCCCTGCCAACCTGGAAGTAGGTGCAAAAGTGGATTTTCTGGTTAGAAGAAAAGTACAGAAATGCACCAAGGAAGATAGCTGCAGGTTCCTTCCAGGTGCAAAAGATGTCCCACATCGAGTTGTTGTATGCAGGCTGTTTTCGGCACTGGATTCCACCAACAAGCCTTGGTTCAAGCAAATACACGATTTGAAACAAAGAGTAGCTGCCTGGACACATGAGGGACCTGGGGTTCTCAACTTGGACTGAGGAGACAGAGGGGGCTCTCAGCACTTTAGAGAGCCCTCAGAAGACCAGGCAGCACCCAAGGGAGTCCCAGAACATGGGGACAAAGAATATGCAACGTGCAGTTGTTGCAGCACTACACTGGAGGATCCCACGCTGCTGGAGAACAACTCAGGGAGCTGTGCGTCACAGGATGGAGTGTTGGGGACCTGGGCTACGCTGTGCCCCAATGTAGAACATTTGGAAGAAGTGCACAAAAGCCCTAAGAGCTGCATAAGACATGGTGCACAGGGGTACTGTCACAGCACGGGGAGACAAACTCTTACCTCAACCAAATTTGGTCAGCTGGACCTTTGGACAGTCTGGATCACTTTGATCCACCACCTGTGTTCCAGGGAGCACGCTCGTCATCAGGAGAGTACTGGTTGTCATCACAGAAGGGTGCCTTCTGAAGCAGGGAAGTGACTCCATCCCTCCACGGGAGATCGCTTCAGTCCTTCTGGTGCAGGGTGAAGACAGGTGGCCCTCATAGTGTGCACACCTTGGAAACTTTTGCAAATGATGGCTGGAGCTGAAGTTGCAGGTCACAGGAGACGTCCTGGATACTTTGTTGCAGTTACAGTGGTTCCTGGATCAGTCTGAGGTTGATCTGACGGTTAGAAGCTGAAGCAGAGGATGCATAGGAGTCCTGGAGGAATCTTGCAAACCGAATCTGAGGAAACACCCAGAGGAAAGACCCTAAATAGCCGTGAGAGGGGAATTGGCTACCTCCTCAGGTATGCACCTATCAGGAGGGGTTTCTGACATCTTCTGCTGGCACTGGCCACTCAGAAGTCTCCAGAGGGTCCCCACAACTTGAAATCCAATATGGCTAACACCAGGGACATCCTGGAGGAGCTCTGGGCACCACCCCTGGGGTGGTGATGAACAGGGGAGTGGTCACTCCAGTTCCCTTTGTCCAGTTTCCCACCAGAGCAGGGGAGAAAGGGTCCCTGAACCGGTGTAGACTGGATTATGCAAGGAGGGCACCATTTGTGCCCTTTAAAATATTTCCAGAGGCTCTGGGAGGATACCCCTCCCATGCTTGTACCACCTATTTCCAATGGGAGAGGGTGTAACACCCCTCTCCTAAAGGAAATGCATGGTTCTGCCTTCCTGGGATTGAGCTGCTCAACCCCCAGGAGGGCAGAAACCTGTCTGTGAGGTGGCAGCAACTGGGGCTGCAGTGGAAACCTCAGAGAGCTGGTTTGCCAGTACGGGGGTCCATGGTAGAGCCCCGAGGGTGCATGGGATTGGCCCCCCAATATCAGATTTGGATTGGGGGGTCAATTCCATGATCTTAGACACCTCACATGGCCATATTCGGAGTTACCATTGTGAAGCTACATATATGTATTGACATATATGTAGTGCACGCTTATAATGGTGTCCCTGTACTCACGAAGTCTGGGGAATTGGCCATGGACAATGTGTGGGGCACCTTGGCTAGTGCAAGGGTTCCCTCACACACAGTAACTGAGCACCTAGCCATCAGTAAATGAAGGTTTAATATACAATATAGGTGACTTATAAGTTACTTAGTGCAGTGAAAATGGCTGTGAAATAGTGTGTGCACTAATTCACTCAGGCTGCAGTGGCAGTCCTGAAGAAAGGTTTGTATGAACTCTTTTACGGGTGGCAAAAGAAATTCTGCAGCCCATGAGGATCTCCTGGAACCCCAATTCCTTGGGAACCTAGGTTCCATAATACAAGAGACTTATAAGGAAGGTCAGCAACATTCCAATGTTATATTTAGTGGAGAATGAGTAGACCATGGACATTCAGGTGCAAATTGATTTATTGGTGATATTTACAAAGTGATATTATTTGTATAGTATCTAGATATAGAAGTTCTCTATAATTTGTTGTCTCCTGAGAACTCCTGCAGCAGTGTTTTGTAGTTCCCCCTCCTACTGTGTAATCCTCCTCCTCATCGGGTACATCTACCAGTTAATTCCAGGGAAAATTAGTCCATATACATATGTTATGCAAGATAGCACATACAAGTATCATGCATACCAGGGGTGGTGCATACAACAGGCTTCCTCTTGTCAGGGCCAGGCACCTGCACCTTGACTTCAGGAGCCCGAATGTCTGCTCCACAACATTGTCTGTCCTTTTGTGCCCTTCATTATATGCATGCTCGTCCACCAGTGTCAGATTGCCAAAAGGAGTCATTACCAGTGACTGTATTCTGCAACCTTGGCAGGCTGCAAAGGAATGAGAGAACATGTGTTGGTGATATATATTTTGGTTTTAAATGTTCCATGGCAGATGTTAGTTTTAGGTGGAGAGGTGAAATCGACTTGCGTCTGGTATTGTGTGTATTTTTCTGTTTTGTAGTATGGTTCCATTGGTTTGTGTTGATGGACATTGTTATCATGGGTTGTGGCTCAGGTACCTAGTGATTGTCAAATTAATCCAAACTGACAGTTCAACCATGCCAAACATATGTTGTCCATATTTTAGACTGTGTCCTATTGTTAGTGAAACCTACCACCTCCTTGCACCACAATGGCGTCATTTGTATTGACACCATGGTAGCCTTACAAAGCCAAACTCAGGCATCCATGTTACCATGTAGCACTACTCATGCAATGCAACACTTTGTGACCCTTCCTGGCAGGTGATGGCTGTGCAAGCCATCATGTGTATAAGGGTATGATTCACACAATTGAAGGAGAAGCAAAACAGGTGCAGTGGAATCTCCAAGGTTCCTAAACATTATTTATCACAGACACTTTCAACACATGCAGAGTGCAGGCGTTGGGAGGGGGCACACCATCTTTTTGCACGAATCACTATGTATGATGCATGAAAGGTCAGGTATGTTCTCAATACTTCTACATAGCCTTACTATGGTATCAATTATCTTTACAGCATTGTACCTACTCCGCGCCATGGTGGGCCGTTTCTTGAATAGGCGCACGCATGGTGCTGTTAGGGGATGCTAAGAGGTGCATGTGAAGTGGCACTGGACTATGTGCAGCACCACTTCTCATTTACCTGCCCCACTGTCTTTCATGGCTGGTGATGTTGTATTCCGATGTGTGTGTCACAATGCAGAAGACAGGTGAAGGTGCACGCTACAGGTACATCAGGTATGTGTAGGTGATATGTAGTTGGTAATGACAACACTTGGGTGGCATTTGATATTGGGGTCATCAGAGGCTTGAACACCATGACAAATGTGGGGCTGTGCCTATGTGTGACTTTCTTTACATTGACATGGCCTATGCCATTCACATAGCTGAGCTATTCATTGTTTGGTGAAATGTGTGTGGGATTTGTATTTAGTTGTCAACCAGTGGACACTTGTAGTGGTTTGGGCCCAGCTTCTGTATGCAAAGAGAACGTAGCTCCACCTGTCCTTCATGTGGTGTGCCAATCAGGTTGTGGCTGTATTATGTACATATGTGTATGTGTGTGTGATGTGCAATGAATGCGGTGTAGTATGGCATGTGGCATATGTGTTGTTGTCTGTACATCTGTGTTCCCCTGCTCGTGTGTGTTTAGTGTGGTGTATATCTTGTTTGTCCTACAAGGTTAGTGTGTTTTCAGTGTACTGATTAGTATGGTGGCTCACCTACGAGTAGGCTATTGCCATATTGCCCATCCAGGAACCACTCGTTGATAGCACAATGCCGGAATATGTAGATATCATGGACGCTGCTGGAATATTTGGCTAGGATGTTTGTAAAGAGCCCACGGTGGTCTACAATGACTTGCACATTTATCGAATGGGTGTGTTTATTTCTGTAGAGGTGTTCCTTTGCTGCAGGTGGCACAAGTTGGACATGGGTGCAATCCATTGCACCCAGCACATACGGAAACCCAGCAATTATGTAGAAACCTTGCTTGGTCTCCTGCTGCAGTTGCTGGGTGTTGGGGAAGCAGATGTGATGGGGTGTGAGGGGGATGATTGCATTCAGAACCTTTGGTAGGAAGGCAGAGAAGGATGACTGGGAGATACTAGCCACTAGTGCACCCATTGACTGAAATTATCCTGATGCCAGCATATGGAGGACAGCAAGGAGTTTGGTCATGGATGGAATATTTATGGGAGTTTCCACTCTTGCAGTGATGTCTAGTGCTATGTGGTTCAGCAGGTGTACAATGGACACCTGCTTCAGACGGTAAGTTCTGATGACTTCTTGTTCCCTGAGCCCAAGCATGGTTGTGCGCTTTTGGAATATCCTCTCCTGCCTTCTGCACTGCCTTTATGGCTGCTGTGGTGTTGTTTGGGGTTCCTGTGGTGGTGCTGGAGGGACCTGTTGTCATTGCTGTCGTCTGCGGCGTATGTGCCAAGCTGGAGCATTAACAGTTCTATGTTGTCAGGAGGGTGCCAATACTCCTTCTTTGTGTTTTCCCTGTGTGGGCCTCATTTCAACTCTTGGTCTGACCAGACATTACAATTTGATGCAAATTGGCTTTTGCGCCATGTTTGTGAGATTGATTCCTTTCTGTGCGTGTGTAAATATGGAGCTGGAGGGCTTTTTTGAAGGTTGGAAGGGAAAGCCTACCCTGCTTTTGCTTAAATAAATGACGCAAAGGTGGCACAAACGTTTCATGAATATGGGCATATCTGTTAATGTCTTTCATACAACTGCTGCAGATGTTATTTCCTGCATATTATGTTGACATCGGCTATCAATGTCCTAATTTTATTGAAATAATGTACTAGAAACATACGGATGTGGTACCGCCATGTCAGGGTGATTGAAAGTTTTTGCCTTGTTAGGAATATAGTGTCGATGAGGGGGAGTATTTTGCTCCCTAAACTACTCACATCAGGGAACAGAATGATTTTCCTGCCAGAAGAAAAATGTAATAAACTTTCAAAAGATTAATTAATTCCCATAATGTGCGGTTAGTTGATTTTACAGACCTTGGAAAGCATTGAAAGAAAGTTGAGTCTTGTAATTTGTTGTCAGTGTATGATACACTTGATATGGAAAGCGGGCAGTCTTTCATTTGTGTCCATAATGGGCTTTTTCGATAGAAAACATCTCCACAAACAGATGAATTTATGCTTCTACAGTCATATATTATAATGCAGGAAATTGTCTAGATGGCTTTCTTTACAGTTTGTTCCATTGTTTTATTTATTTGAATGAATTAACAAATGTATTTATGTAGATTATTTGACTACAGAGTATGTTGACATTGTTTATGAGAAGTGCATCATTTATGATGTGTGATGAGATGTTGTTTATTTCAAGAAACTAAATTATCTCAGACCACAGTGTGCCATAGTTATTGCAAGCTTACAGAGTATTATTATATATATATATATATATATATATATATATATATATATATGTATATATATATATATATATATATATTTATATTTCTATATATATATATATATTTACATATATATATGTACACACACATATATATATATATATGTATATATATATATATATATGTATATATATATATATATATACATATACATATATACACACACACACACCTATATATATATATATATATCTAATACCTAGTGGCCCAATGATTTTTTTTGCACATGGACATTTTTGGGATGATCTGTCATGCAAGGGCTGAGAAAAAAGGGTCTCAAAAAACGTTGCTGTCAACACCTCACCAGCTCAAACCGCTGGACAGAATTACACCAAATTTGGCAGAAAGCTAGTTGTCAATACGCAGATTGTTCTTTTTGTTAAATCAGTGTAAATCTGTTCAGTAGTTTTTGAGAAATTTAGGGAAATTCGAATTTGTCTGTCTCTGGCTGCAAAGTATTCACGAACAAAGGCGAGCTTGTGCAGGGAAATGCACAGTTACGATTGGCTGCCAACACCTCAACCAGGAAGTGTTGGCAGCCATCTCGGAACACAGCTTGAGCTGAGTTCCAGCAAAAAAGTTAAAAAAAGGAAAGGTGGCAGGGTAGACAGACCCTAACCCCTTAGCAAAAAACCTTTTTTTTTAATTCTTTTTTTGCCTTAAGTTTGAGAAATTCACAAATTTGCGGCAAAAAATAAAAAAGTGTGGGTCCTGCATTTGTTTTTTTATAGGTCCCCGGGTGGGCCACGTCCAAGGGACATTAACAGTTTAGTGTGGGAGCCCTTCTTGCCCCCCACAGCTCCAGGGACCACCACCACCCCAGATCTTTCTTTTTTTTTACATGCAGGGAGTCCTTCAGCGCCCCCTGCTGGCCTGGGGAATGCCACCGCCCCACAGCTCTCCTTCATGAAAAGGCGGTGGGGCCTGCTGACCCCCGTTGCCCTGGGGACCTCCACCTCCCCAGGGCTTTCCCTTTAGAATATGCAGGGGGGACAGCTGCCCCCACTGCCCTGGGGACCGCCACCTCCCCAGGCTTTCCTTTTAAAATATGTGGGGGGCATGCCCCCGCTGGCCCAGGGACCACCACCCCTGGGGCACATATTTAAAAATGAGAAAAGGGGCCCCTTTGGGAGCCCAACAGCCCTGAGGACCACAACCCTCTGGGGCTATGTCACACACGGAGGAGAGCCACTGATGGCCCTCAGGACTGCCACACCCCAGGGCCTGACTCCTGCTATGTCCTGGGGTGCCAATCCCCGGGACATAGCTGCAACCGCCGGGACATAGCTGTTGGCTGTGACTTGGCTGCAGCACTGCAGCCAAGCCACAGCAAACACTTTGGGTTTTGACAGCGGGACCTGTAAAGCAGGTCCCGCTGTCAAAATCCAAAGATTGATGGCACTGTGAGGGAAGGCTCAAGGTAGCCCGTAATGTATGTTTTTTTGTATGTTTTTGTAAATTAAATACATAAATTACTCATCATATAGAGATATATAGGTCTCAGATAGCCCATAAAGGGCTAACAAAACAATAACCAGCATTTTCAAAGCAACAGGTCACGCATTTACTCGAGTTGGAGATTTTAGCATTGTAAACTCCTAACTGGACTTTTCTTGCCACATAAATGACAAGAAAAAAAAAACGCAGCACGATCGCTGTTTTGTTTTCATTTGTGTGGCAAGAAAAGTCTGGTTAGGAGTTTACAGAGCTAAGAGCTCTAACTCGAGCAAATGCGAGACCAGCTAAGAAATATGAGAGCTTACTAAGAAAATGGTTAAAGCGCAGGGGCAGGGGCAAGAGTGGTAGTGGGAACGTGGTGTGTGGGGGGGCGGGAAGGAAGAGCAGTGTATACAGTTCCTATTGGAAAAACTGTTGAGCTGTGAGGGCACAAAATAACAAGCATTTGGAGTGCAATGGTGTTGTGTTTGCTCGAGTTAGAGCTCTTAGCAATGTAAATTACTGACTGGACTTTTATTGCCAGACAGACTGAAAATAAGAAGAGGAAGAGAGCGAGAGCGAGAGCGAGCTGACCCTGGAAAAGCCCCCTTCTGTTTTTATTATGTTTGCAGAGGGAGCTGGTGGGGAGGTGGGACAGAACAAGCACCCACACTGTTGAGGTGAAACAGGCAAATAACAAAATAAAAGTATGTTACAGAAGAGATAAACAGGACATAGCATAATTACACAGTACTTTGTGCTGCTCCCAAAGGGAAAAAAGGCAGGACAAAGAGGCAGAACTGACCACCAGCAGGCAAGGATTTTTGAAGGACATTGCAACTAACAAATGAAAATGCTGGAACTCACTCTATAGTACACTTAAAGGTCAAAGCAGGCCGAACGCTAACGCTCGACCTAAAAACTAAAATAAAAAACTCGTAGCTCAGTGTGAAGGTCGCAGGTTCGAGTCCAACCGGACTCATTTCCTTTTTTTTATTTTTTATTATTATATTTTATCTTAAATTGGAAACAAGTATATCAGTCATCGAAGACTGAAAAACTCTGGGGCAGATTTACAAGCCCCTTGCACCATATATCACCACATTAGTGTAATTTTATTTACGCTAATGTGGTGATATCATGGCAAAAACACCTTATATGCCTTACATGCAAAGTGGTGCAAAGCATGCCTTTTGCCATTTTGTAAACCTTTGTGCCACAATATGCATGCGCCATGCATAATGTATGCAAAGGGGGCATTTCCCCTGTTAATCTAAGAGATTCCACTGCATCATTTTTTGTGGCTACTTTTAAAAACCTGCTCAGAGCAGGTGCTAAAAAGGGGCACACCATTGGTTACAATGGGCCCCTATGTACTGTTCAGGGTTAGCTCCAAATTTTGGCTCTAACCCTGAACAATAGATCAATAGCGTAAAAAATGTTGTTGCCTTTATTCCCTACCCATGGTGAGCCATATTTTAAATATGGAGCACACATGGTGGCAGTAGGGGGGCACTAAGTGGCCCCCTCTATCTCTCTCCTTCTCACTTTCTTTTGCTCTTTCTCTCTCGCTTTCAATCAATTCTCCCTCTCAGACCCCCACGTAGACACTTAAGCACCCACATACAGACCCAGACACTCATGCACCCACTCACAGAACCACTCAGACACTCACGCACCCACTCACAGACCCACTCAGACCTTCATGCACTCACTAACAGCAGCAGTTAGACCCACAAGCACCCACTCAGACAGCTACGCACCCACTCACACACCCACTGAGACCATCACACACCCACTCAGAGACCCACTGACAGCCAGATGCACCCACTCACAAATCTATGTACGTGCTGATGCATCCACTAAAACACTGATGTATGCACTCTCACACCCAAACAGACCCTCTGACAGCCACTCTTACCCCGATAACACCTCTCACACCTATTCTCACACCCAGAGAGGCCACAGACAACTCAAGCTGTGCATGCTCAAAGGGCTGGGTAGTTGGGGGGTTGGCTACTTGAGGGCAACCCCTACTGCACACAGGAAAAGGCCATGCACCCTGCAAGGTTGGGTGCTTAAAGGGGATTATTAGCTGTGCATGGAGAAGGCACGAATTCTAGTTACCTTAGGGCGCACGTTTTAGTTACTTGAAAGAAATCTAACTATATCTGCTGAATTTCTATGGTTTTGTAAGAGTAAATTCAGATCTATAAAGTCCCTGTAAACTTTGTTTTTTTCAGTGAATATATATATACATATATATATATATATATATATATATATATATATATATATATATATATAGAGAGAGAGAGACAGATATATATATATATATATATATATATATATATATATATATATATATATATATATATATATATGTATATATATATATATATATATATATATCTGTCTATCTCTATATATATATATATATTCCCAAAATACTAAAAGTCACGGATCAGTCACTGTCCTACATGGCAGGCTGCAACAAGGGTCGCAAACCCTTCCAAATCATCAATAGAATTCTAAGCCCCTTTTCCCTTTTTTTTGTATTCATGTTTAAGATGTTATAATGCAAAGGGAAAAGAGGTTTAGAATAACTCTGTGAGCAAGGGAGCAGAGTCTCCTGAAACGCGTTGGAGGATTCATTGCCATTTTTGTTTGTTTGCCTGATGAAAGATATCTGGACTATAGCAAGTAAGTGGCTGCAACATTGTCTTCTTTTTTAAGGAATTCTATTGATGATACATATATATATATATATATATATATATATATATATATATATATATATATATACATATAGATGTATATTCATTCAGTGGAAAAACAAATGTTACAGGGACGTTATTGTTAGGAAATAGAATTTAAAAAACATAGAAATTAAATTAAAAAACTAAAGTTATAGGGACGTTGTAGTAAGGCTCACTTTTTAAATATACAAAATCAAAGAAATTCACTTGTTATAGTTAGAGTTATTTCAAGTAACTATAATTTGCGCCCCCTCCATGCAGAGTTTTCTCCTCATTAGTTTTACTGCAAATGTTGCATTAACAGTGTCACTGATGTTATCAAAGATGTCAGAAGTGTTGCAATTTGTGGTGTATTTAGCAGTGCATGGCGAGGGCATGAGTTTTAGCTACCTTAGGGGTCAGTCTCCCTCCCCAAGCTGATCTCCTTTCCAGGGACCCAATCCCTCAGGGCCGACCCTAAATATTTATTATTTGTATTTTTTAGGGAGAGGACCTTGTGTCCCCCCTCCCCAGGCCATTCTTATCCCTGGAGGTCCTATCCCTAGATACCAGGCCTACATAAATTTTTTTAGAGAGAGGGCTGCATGGCTCCCCTCCCCAGGCTGATTATCCCCCGGGGCCCAGCCTATTTATGTCATTTTTTTCTAGGGAGGCTCCCCTGGTCCTAGCCAGCTCTCTACCTCCTGTGAGAACCAGTGTTGGTAAAGCAGCTCCTTCTGTGTGAGAGCAATGTTTCCTCTGTGCCACTGCCTGCATCTTGGTGGGCAGGGAAACAGAGGAAATCTCCACTTGTATTGAAGGAGAGCTGTCTGACAGTTTTCCCTCACTGTGAGTGGAGTGTTTGCTGTGACTTGCAGGGAGCTTTTAAAGCTCCCACCCGGTCACAACAAGCAGCTCTGTCCCATGGGGTATGACAAGAGCTGGGCCTGGGTGGTGTCTGTCCCCAGGGCCATTAATGGCTCCTCAGGGCGGAGTCATGCAGCCCCCCTACAAAGAATAGCTCCAGGGAGGCAGTAGTCCCCAGAGTCCGGGGGTCCAAAATAGACCCCAATCTATTTTTTAAATTAGCCCCAGGGAGGTAAAGGTCCCAGGGTTGTGGGGGGAGGTTGTACGCCCCCCTGCATTTTATTTAAAGTTTTGCCCCAGTGAGGTGGTGGTGCCTGGGGCCTCCAACATAACCACAGAGGAGTCATATGATATGTGGCTTTCTTGAGAGAACTTCCTGCACATTTTTGTACACTCCTCTCTGAACTTCTCCCCTTGCACGTACCAACTGCTCAACCGTCAACCCGTTTCGGCCTGCAGAGGGCCCCACATCACTTCTATACTCAAGGGGGAGTGAGTCGAGAGGCATTTAACAACAACCAAATGTTCTGGATTTTGTCGATTTGAGGGCATCAGGATGTAATCCAAAGGAGAGAAGAAACAATGGGCATCCAGAGAAGGAGCTATACCACTTCTCTGTCAGGGTTGTACCCTCCGCCCAGCTACCACCAAGATATTATGCAAGACGCCAGGCATCAGCATGGTATCCCCTCTAGCAGCAGAGGTTCTGCTAGAACAATATAATCTGGGATCACATACACCATGGAAATCCACCTCATAGTGCCTCGGGCAGGTCCTGGAGGAGAGAACACAGTCTATTCAAGAAGTCACCAGTCAAAGGAGGAGAGGCGTACATACTGATTAGAGACAATGAAAAGTCCCTCAGTGTGCCAGACACAACCACTTACCTACCCAAACTGTTGTGCCACATCTGTGTCATCATCAATGGGACCCACTTGTGTACCAGAATGGCTACCCCCCTTGACCCATGACGGAATACCAACAGATGAACATGATTAAAGCCCCTATATCACACACACTATAAGAGGTTACAGAGGAAAACTAACTGCCTCAAATTTCCCTTTTCAATTCTGATGTGGGGCTCAATAGATTTTATAGATTTTAAAAATTTGCCTTTACCCACTTTTCCGTGGCATGCTTCGTCATAGGACACGCTACCATACCCTGGAGCAGACCAACATCCTGGGAGGAATGTTTTATACTAAGGTATTTTCTCCTTGTTATCAGGGATTTGCTTCAACAAATCAAATCAAATCAAATCATTAACATTTATAAAGCGCGCTACTCACCCGTGCGGGTCTCAAGGCGCTAGGGGGGAAAGGGGGGGTTATCGCTGCTCGAACAGCCAAGTCTTTAGGAGTCTCCGGAAAGCGGAGTGGTCCTGGGTGGTCCTGAGGCTGGTGGGGAGGGAGTTCCAGGTCTTGGCCGCCAGGAAGGAGAAAGATCTCCCACCCGCCGTGGAGCGGCGGGTGCGAGGGACGGCAGCAAGTGCGAGGCCAGCGGAGCGGAGGGGGTGGGTGGGGACGTAGAAGCTGAGGCGTCTGTTGAGGTATTCCGGTCCCTTGTTGTGGAGGGCTTTGTGTGCGTGGGTGAGAAGACGGAAGGTGATCCTTTTGCTGACTGGGAGCCAATGCAGGTGTCTCAGGTGTGCGGAGATGTGGCTGTTGCGGGGTACGTCGAGGATGAGGCGGGCCGAGGCGTTTTGGATGCGTTGCAGGCGGTTTTGGAGTTTGGCTGTGGTCCCGGCGTAGAGGGTGTTGCCGTAGTCCAGGCGGCTCGTGACGAGGGCGTGGGTCACGGTTTTTCTGGTGTCGGCGGGGATCCAGCGGAAGATCTTACGGAGCATGCGGAGAGTGAGGAAGCAGGCGGAGGACACGGCGTTGACTTGCTTGGTCATGGTGAGAAGAGGGTCCAAGATGAAGCCGAGGTTGCGGGCGTGGTCTGCGGGGGTCGGTGCGGTGCCGAGGGCCGTGGGCCACCAGGAGTCGTCCCAGGCGGACGGGGTGTTGCCGAGGATGAGGACTTCCGTTTTTTCAGAGTTCAGCTTTAGGCGGCTGAGCCTCATCCAATCTGCGACGTCCTTCATACCCTCTTGTAGGTTGGTCTTGGCGCTGGCGGGGTCCTTGGTGAGGGAGAGTACAAGTTGGGTGTCGTCGGCGTAGGAGGTGATGATGATGTCGTGCTTGCGTACGATGTCGGCAAGGGGGCTCATGTAGACATTGAAGAGTGTCAGGCTGAGCGATGAGCCTTGAGGTACGCCGCAGATGATCTTGGTGGGTTCTGAGCGAAACGGAGGGAGGTAAACTCTTTGGGAGCGGTTAGCGAGGAAGGAGGCGATCCAGTCCAGGGCCTGGCCTTGGATCCCGGTGGAGCGTAGGCGGGTGATTAGGGTGCGGTGACAGACGGTGTCAAAGGCAGCCGAGAGGTCGAGGAGAATGAGGGCGACTGTTTCACCGTTGTCCATCAGGGTTCTGATGTCGTCTGTGACTGAGATGAGGGCGGTTTCCGTGCTGTGGTTGGTTCGGAATCCGGTTTGTGAAGGGTCGAGCAGGTTGTTGTCTTCCAGGAAGGTGGTCAGCTGTTTGTTGACGGTCTTTTCTATTACCTTGGCTGGGAAAGGTAGAAGAGAGATGGGGCGGAAGTTTTTCAGGTCGCTTGGGTCAGCCGTAGGTTTCTTTAGTAGGGCGTTGACTTCAGCGTGCTTCCAGCATTCGGGGAAGGTAGCAGAAGAAAAAGAAGAGTTGATGACGGTCTGGAGGTGCGGGGCGATGATGTCGTCGGCTTTGTTAAAGATGAAGTGCGGGCAGGGGTCCGAAGGGGCGCCGGAGTGGATAGAGTTCATGATGGATTTGGTTTCTTCCGTGTTGATGTGGGTCCAGTTGTTGAGGGTGATGTCCGGGGAAGCGGGTTCAGTGGTGTATGGTTGGGTCTGGTGTCCGAAGCTGTCGTGGAGGTCGCTGATCTTGCGATGGAAGAAAGTGGCGAGGGATTCGCACAAATCCTGTGAGGGCGTGACGGCGTTGGCGCTGGCGCTGGGGTTGGAGAACTCTTTGACGATGCTGAAGAGTTCTCTGCTGTTGTGGCTGTTTTTGTCTAGTCTGTCGGTGAAAAAGTTCCTTTTGGCAGTGCGGATCAGGTGGTGGTGTTCGCGTGTAGCGTTCTTGAGGGCGGTCATGTTGTCAGCGGTGTGGTCCTTGCGCCAGGCCTTCTCAAGGGCACGACAAGTTTTCTTTGATTCTTTGAGGGTGTCAGAGAACCAGAGAGGTTTTTTGGTGTTGGTCTGTCGATGCGTGCGTTTGAGGGGAGCAAGGTTGTCAGCGCAGTTGGAGATCCAGTTTGTGAGGTTGAGAGCTGCGTCGTTGGGGTCGGTGGTGAGGGTGGGTTGGTTGGCAGCGAGAGCGGAGAAGAGTTGCTCTTCAGGGATCTTGTTCCACTGTCGATGAGGGATGGGTTGAGTGCGGAGGTGGGAGGTCTCGCGTCGGAATGTGAAGTGGACGCAGCTGTGGTCGGTCCAGTGTAGGGCAGAGGTGTGGCTGAAGAAGACGTGTTTGCTGGCGGAGAAGATAGGGTCGAGCGTGTGTCCGGCGATGTGGGTGGCGGTGTTCACCAGTTGTTTGAGGCCGAGGTTGGCGAGGTTGTCGAGCAGGGTGGTGGTGTTGGGGTCGTTGTTTTGTTCCAGATGGAAGTTGATTTTTAAACTGTCTCTAAGGGTACCCACTCTAATCTTTATTATTAGATCCCTCTGACAGGGTGAAAATTACGGCATATTTTAGGGCAGTTTTCAGGACATTAATGTCCCTTGCTTGGCTCTGATGCAACCAACTTGTTTTGGCCCTTCCCTAGCCCTTCTAGGTCTGTGGGCCTTCCTCAGGGTATCAGATCTCTTACCTTTCCCTGGTTACTTGCATCCCCCCATTAACTAATTGTAAATACTGGATCGGATGCTTCTTTGTAATTGTAAAATGCCAATGTAACACCTCGGTAGTTCCTGAGGAGACATAAGAACATGCATCGCACATAGCTACACAATGCATCTTGAAATGTGTACACTGTAGATCCCCCACACCAGTCAAAATATGTGAGTGGTATTTTCTACTCCCCCCATTTCAAAGCATGTGCTCAATTGGTGGTACAGATGAGATCTAATAACCATCATGGTGTTTTATTCAGCATATGAATCTTACGAAGGTTTACCATTCATATTCCCAAACCAGGGATGAAGTGGGAGCGTTGCCCTATAGTCACACTCTATTTTAAAAAGAAGTATAAAATAATAGAAAAAATGTGGGATTGAATATGGAAACATTTCCTCCTGTGTAGTAATCTCCCCATACTCCGCTAAGTGGAAGTACATGTCATGCTCTAGAAGTGAGCCAACTTGACTTTCCAAGATGTTCCTGTCCTCCTTATCAGCTAACCTCCCTCCTCCTTCCCAACTCCCCACAACCTAATCCCTCAACTTGGTATATAGGACAGATTGGAGGTGGTGGTGATGATAACTGTAAGCGCCTAGTTGTTCGCTGTGCACCATATGAGTGCACAGTTTGGTGCTGTGTTTAACTGTGCCTCCTGTGATGCTAAGGAATGTGTAGAGGGCTTGGTGTTGAATCAGTGGACATATGATATGAGGGTGTGCCCTCTGTGGTCATGAACGCATCCCTCAAGGACTCTCTCGGGTCCATAGCTCTGAGTTTCTGCTTAGCCTTTTAGAATAATAGCTGAGTCTATTGCACCTGTTGGGTATAGTCAGGGAAAATCATCACATGAGAGGAATGACAAGATAGTGACCCTGCAGCTTGTTCGCCTCGGATGATCGCGTTTCAGTCCACATAGTTGAGGACCCAAGCTATGAAGTGTTGAGGGGGGAGATGTGATGTGTTCATTCAGCAATAAATCAGCTTTATAAGTCCACTGCCAGCACCCAACTCTTAAGCCAGTTGGAAATGAAGGAGGTGGGTGAGGTCCCCTCTGCCCCCTCAGGGATACCCAATATGTGGAGGGCTGCAAGGTGAGTTTCATGTGACTTTACAGTGTTCTTGGTTTCAGAAACCCTGCTTTCAACCACTGTGACCCTGTGCGTTGTATTCAGCAGTACCAGTTGGATCAAGGCAAGGTTGACCTTGAGTTCTCCTATTTTACCCTCCAGGGTATCTTTGAGGTCTTTAATTGTGGGTCCCCACCTGTTGCCCCCCCCCACAGCTGCACCAGCCTCCTCCTGCTGAGGGGAGGGGTTTGGCAAATTTATCTTCTGTTGTGATGTCGAGGTAGAGAGCTTGTCTCTTGCCATGATGTCCCCTTGGACAGGGGAGAGTCCTGCAGGACTCGGCCCACCCCAGCAGATTCTCACAGATTTCCAGGCCAGGGGGGTGCACAGAGAGACTCCATATGCCGTTTCCCTGCTTGGACCCTCCGCAGCGACTCTTCTCCACCGCCAGTAGCAGAGGGCCTGCCTCCGCGTGGCATCATGAATCTTATTCCTGTCCTTCAGTCTGACCTGGCCCCAGTATCACAGCAGCCCCAGTCCCCTGTAGGACTGTTGTTTACCACATGACTCGATTATGCTGGAAAGTGTGGTTAAACTTATAGGGTGACCCACTCTACAGCACCACACAGTGGGTCCTCTTCAGTATCTCTCTGACAGGAATGCCACTCGATCTCTGGGGGACCACCAGTTGGACCCTGAATACACAATATGCCCCAGTCATAAGAGCCCGATGTGGTGGGGCAGCCCATGGGGTCAGAGGCCAGGTATCCACTCCTTCAATGTCTCCCTCCTCCATAACTGGTGTCACATGGGTAGTCACTTCAAGGGGGTGCCTCTTTCTCAGCTCACCTCAAGACTCCTGAGATCCAGCCCCGGTACTTGAGGGCCCTCCTCTTTGCTGGCATTACAGAGACCCTGAAGCATGGAGGGGCTGCTCAGTAGAGGCCTCAACGGTGCGGTGCCAAGGGCCGTTCCAGTACCTCATACAGGTTGTCAGTGGCTATGGGTCATTCCTGGTCTAAGGCTGCTCTCCAGGGCCGATCAGTAGAGCCCACCAAGAGGAAGTGGCCAGGTAGAAGGCACGAACAGGATGAGCACTTTGCTGCACTGCCAGCACAAGCCCAGGGCCAAGTGCAAGGGGGCCTGCCCACAGCATCTCTGGTGGTTGGACAGCACCCGTTGCTGCACTGGGGTCCACTCCAGCGGGCAGAGTCCTCTCTAACCAGGCAATGGGCATCAACTGGCTCCTGCAGGCCCTGATGCAGAAAGTCACACCGTCTGTCGTCCAGCCATTGGGTGCCGCAAGCCTCCTAGACTGCACTTCGCCACTGCCTCCACAGCCTCCAACTTCCTTTGATGTTGCAGCACTGAAGAGGCTCCAGGAGTTAGCACCACCAGCATACAGGGTATGCTGCTGAAATATGCTCAACCCATGTGAGTCACCCTAGAGAGCAGGCAGCTGGAGCCAGATTTTGGCACCGTAGAGCAGAGCTCGTTTTGAGCCCTGCTGCCACGTTCAGCTCAGTCTTAGGTTCAGGTTTAAGTGTGGATTGTGCATTAATTAACATTGGGTTGAATGTTTTTAAATAGGGTATGGCATATGTTGCTCCCATGTGAAAACATTACAAGGACTATATATATAGATCTGGGTGACACCCATTGTATTGCATATCCTTCCTGTGCATGCAAATATAATTAAGACAGAAATATACTCCTTCACTTTATGAATATCCAGTAGTCTGTAAATCTAAAATATATATGAAAAGAAAGCTTCAGAACTGATGAGGCTTTATAAAATGTTCAGCCTTGTCAAAAAAAGAAGATTCTTGGCTTTCAGTTTAGTAACAGTAATGGATTTAACTGCTATGGTAATGTTTTTGACAATTTACTATTATAAGTATCTTTAGTGAAAGACATACTTATGGAAAACAAAGCTAAACCTTTCTGTAAAACTGCAAGGGGCATATTTAAGAGCCCCTGGCATTACCTTAGCACCGCCATAGTGTCATTTTTTTTATTCTGAGGCAGCCTTAAAGTTGCAATTTCCCTGTGCCATATTTACAAAGTTGCTCAATGCATGCATTGCACCACTTTGTAAACCCTTGTGCCACATTATGCCTGCAACAGGCATAATGTATGCATGGAGAGTGTTCCTCCGTTAGGGGGTGGAGAGGGTTTAAAGGGGGCAGGCCATTATCTATAAGGGGTCCCTATGTACTCTGCAGAAGTAGTACCAACATTTTGGCACTATGCCTGCAGAGTACATCAACAGCGTAAAATAAAATGACGCTAATGTCCCCTACCCTGCGCCATGGTGCACTGTATTTAAAATACGGCACACACATGGTGGGGGTAGGGAAGGCACTAAGGGGCGCAAGGACAGTCGCGCTGCACTTGGATCAGCACCACTTTTCGTAAATCTGCCCCTAAGTCATTTATATTCAGAACTTCAACACAACAAGCAATTGTGACAATGTAGAAGTGGTGACAGAGATCTAGTCAATGTTTGTAGAGGAACTGTTCATTTTTCCACAGGATGCCCAGGGATTTTATAAAGTTATGTTTGAAATATTAGCAAATTAAACTTTCTCTCAGCCTGATCTTTTTGCTACAAGCTGCTATTGGGGACATGAATATTTACTTTGCTTAAATGTTTTTTCAAAAGTCACATTTTCGTAAGATTTCTATATCTTCCTATTCCTGATTGTAAATCTATATCATTTAGGAAATTGATAGATCAAGTTGTGCACTCTAACTTTTCTACAAATTGTGGATGTGGACCTATGTAAACAGTTGCAAAAACTAGGTTGAATAAGTATTTATGTGTTATATTACATAGCAGTGCTGCAGATAAAAGAAAGATTCAAACTGTAATAAGAAGTTTCACTGCTAATCAAATTTCAATTTCTGGGTGCACATTTACTTGCCCTTGAATAATTGTCCACCATTGTGAACACACATTTTGTGGTTATTACATCGTATATTTAAGAAACAATACAGGATGGATAGAATGTGATGATAGTAAGTTAACTTTGAAACACAAATAGCTGAAAAACGTAATGAACTTTTGAATACTAACTCCAATTCAATTCAATTCAATTCAATTATTTATTTATGTTTAGGAACTCTTAAAGAGGTCCACATAATAAAACAAGAATACACTATACATACATAAATAACAAACATACTTAAAAAGAAAATCAATAAGCCAAATAACTCGCCCAACAATCCATCTATACCACAAAGTGCTATATTCTACAGTCCAGCTTAGCAGGATCCACCCAAGGGTGACAGATAGGATAGAACATGTACTGTCCCCTAATAGAGACTATCCAAGACACTATAAGTTAAAGGACTCTAAAATATACAATAACCTTGCATAGCTGCCCAAAATGTGAAAATATAAAAATTACAGAATAATCACAAGTCACAACAACAAATCTCCGTCATAGCTTTCTCCCTCACTCATAAAGTGCCATTGTGCATATCCTTAAAATAAATGTAGAAAACATTTAAAAAGTTAAAAACTCTATGACAGAACAGTTCCTTTGGTGGGGCATTCAAGGCATGGAGAAACTCAGATACCTACATCCCAGAAAACTGGCAACAAATGGGTCTTAAACATTTACGTCAATAGGGAGCAAGGGAAGAACAAACAAATAAAACACAATTTAAATCTTGAATGCTGGCAAAACAAAAATTACATTCTTTAGTGAAACCATACCATTTTGCCAACAGCACATGCAGAAGCAGACGCAGTAACAGCCAAAAACACCTCGCCCCATGCAGCAAGTTCCATGTTACATATGATTGTGCTTTTTTTACTACTAAGGATTTTGCTAGAATCGAAGAAAAACTTTTTGCACAGCTCTCGAAATCCAATCAATGACTTAAAGACCATGTTGCCTGTTTTAAATCGCATTTCATTTGCAAAGAAGGGGCGACCAGGACCTGATTGAGCTCTACCTCAAGCATCTCTGGGGCATACATAAGGTTTTTTACAGAAGGTGTACCTAAAGGCATTATTTTCAGCAAAGATTTATTTTTGCAATATGGCCCTCAGAGTAGTATCCTCAGTCTTATGAAGGGAATCAGCCTAACGTATAACCCCAGCTCGTCTCTGGACAAACACATTTATTAAGCTCAGTTCCAGCCTTAGAGCAGCCACCAGTGCAGCTGTATTTACTGATGGGAGCTTTCTGAGGATTTTACCTTCCAGAAGATTCAAAACCCCCCATTTGGAGCAATCTATGATTTCCAGGCCATAAAGAAGAGAAGACGGGATCTTAACTTGATAGACCGCTAAAAGGTGGACAAAATGCCTTCTTCCTGTGGCCATATATAATGCCCCCAAGCCCCTTTGCTTCACTATCGGCTTCAGATTTATTAGAAGTAATATGGGCTACATCACTAAGGTTCCTGCATACAATTTTCCCTAAAAAAGTGTATGATTTCACAATTTCCAGTTCTTGGTTTCCTAATGTCCAATTGAAATGAGCAAATTTCACTTTTGCTATTACCATGGAAGCATAAAATATTACTCTTCAAAACATTGATCTCTAAAACTTGGGACTCAGAGAATTGTAACAAAGATTGAAGGCAGTTCTGTAAGCCTTTAGGGGTTAGGTCAAAAATAATAATATTGTTGGTGTACAGTAAACAGCAGATCGAGTGTCTCCCTATTTGTGGGGGAAACCCCTGGCTCAGGGATAAAAGAGAGGGCAAATCCAAAATGTATAATGAAAAGAGCATGGGAGCCAAAGGGCATCCCTCCTTTAGACCATTCAAAGTAAACATTTCAAGCAAAAGGCCTCTGTCCACCCCCAGAAGAATTCTACATCAGGTAGAAGAATGAAGAGCAATCAATAGCTCAAAAATGATGGAAGGAATGTTCAGAATAGCCAGATTTCTCCATAATAGGGCTCTATCTATTTTATCGAATGCTGTGGTAAAATCAATTAAAGCGGCATAAACTACGGTCACCCTTCTTAAAGGTATACTGATGCTACCGGTCCATGAGAGGTGAACACTTTGAGAGAGGAAGCACCTACGAAAAACCACAAATAAAATCTGGCTCCAAAGGCGAATGTCTTGTTTTATTACAGAAATGGGCACATTATTGGGGCCATTGCAGCTGAATAGCGCATAGAGCAAATAGCTTGCTCTATCTCTTTCACTGTCGGAAAGGAGTTAGAATGCATCTCCCCTTCTCCTGTAAAGGGCCAAGACAATACCACCCCATTTGAAGCATACAAGGAGGCGATAAATTCAGACCATCAGGCAAGGGATATGGCAACGGGAGAGGACTGAATTCTAGCTCCACACCCCTCCCCGACCAGGGCCCAGTAATTTCTAGCTTGCTCCTTTACTTCTACTTCCCTGAGAAGAATCCAAAGCTTGTTACAGGCATTTCTTGCGATATGTAGTTTCATACGTGTCCTTCTCCTTTTTAATAGAGCCGCCCTGGAGCTTCTTACAGATGAATAGTCTAAATACTGTACCCAAACCAAACTATTTATTTCTCTATTTAGGGTGAGTAGGGGATGTGGAATAATCCACTGGCCACTTTTTGGGACACTCGGGGGGAGTTGGTTGACAACTGATTCATACATTTTATAAAGGTTTGCAGTTACTTCCCCTCCCAGGTATCCAAAATTACAACAGCCGATTCCAGTGACTCCCTAACACCTCACATTCTTCTGGGGTCCCACTGGGTCCTTCCTGTCTTTTTATCAAAGACCGGAGTTGCCCCATCCAACTCCTGAGCCCCCATCATTAACAGATTCAAATCTAACATAAATAGAATGGGGTTATGATCACTAAGCAGAATGTTTATAACCTTTAAACCAAGTACAAAGGAGTAGGCACCATACCCCAATATCACATAATCTAAAATTGCCCTTCCCTGTGGAGCGACATGAGTAAAAGAGGCAGGAGAATCAGATAAAGATCTTCCATTCGCAATTATACAATCACTTTCTGTAAGGAGCTTAAGCAAGAGTTTCCCTCTTTTATTTGTTCTAATCGATTGAGGAAAAAGGCAAGCAGGGATTCGCAAGGCTGTCTCTCTCTCAACCTCGCAAACCTGCGATATGGCATGGTTAGATATCTTACAATTTAGGTAACCTACCAAGAATATAGAGGAAAGAGACTCACTAAAAGTAGCATTTTTATGTGCAAAAAGACCTTTTGTAGCAGGGAATCATAGTCTGAATCAGGGGGAATGTAAGCATTAAACAATAGCAGAGAGGAAGAACCTGTATTATTTTGCATCTGGAGAGATACGGCCATAAAAAGGTTACTGGGATCTTTAAAACAGTCAAACTTCTACTTAGGTCTAGTTGATAACAGACAGGCTACACATCCCTGGGCATGGCCCTTCTAGAGGGGGTAGGCTTGCAATCAATAACATAGTAATCGTCCTGGCCATCGAATCAGCTGTTTTAAATTTTACAAAGAGGGGGAGAAGAGTTTCCAACCACTTCCAACTGTTCTAGGAGTGTCTCCTCTCTCCTCCAGCAGAGGCTCCAGACATCAATTGGTCGTAAACAAGCGTTTGTGTGAAGTCAGGGCACAGCCTTTACAAATGCAGGTGTGCCCCGCTTCTCCTTCTCTCAGCCCAGGAAGACCATTCAATATGCAGATGCACCTCTGTGACATCTCCACCCTCCCAGTGTGCAGGCTTTCTGAAAAGTATGCACAAAGCCCAGCTGTCAGTCTGCCCCAGACTTGGATTGGAGTCAAGCTGCAAAACACCAGAGTAATAAACACAGAGAAATGCTCACTTTCTAGAAGTGGCATTTCTATAACGGTAATAAAAAATCCACCTACACCAGTCAGCAGCATTTCTCATTACCATTACAACCATACCAAACATGTCTACGCTACCCCTTATAAATCTGACAATACCCCCTAGACAAAAGGCAGGGCATTTCCAATGCAATCCCATGAGCAAGGCAGCACTCACAGCAGTGAGAACCCAAATAGAGTGCTTGTCACTACCAGGAGAGGCCACACACCCAGGCATGTCTTGCCTTTTACATACAGAGCACCCTGCCTCTAGGGCTAGCTAGGGCCTACCTTAGGGTGACTTACATGTAGTAGAGTTCTAGGCCTGGAAAGTACATCTAGATGCCAGGTCCCTGTGGCAGTTAACTGCACATTTAGGCCCTGCGCTAGCCTGACACAGGTTTGAAAGGCTACTTCTATGGTTGGTGCAAACTGCGCTGCAGGCCCACTAGTAGCATTTAATTTACTGGCCCTGGGTATAAAGGGCACCTGTACTTTGGCATTGATCAGCAGCGATAAAGTGCTCAGAGTCCTAGTGCCAACTACAAGAGGTCATGAAAAATAGGAGGAGGAAGGCAAAAAGTTTGGGGATGACCCTGCAAAAAGGGCCAGATCCAACATAACCCCCCTCCAGCCTAAAGCCAGGGGAGACTGTAGGAGGCTGGTCCTCTATGTAGTGTGCAAAACAAGGCACACTGTACAGGGGGTCCATGCAACCAAACTTTGGTGTCCAGAGGCAAAAATCAGACCACCTAATGCTCCAATTTTTGCCATAGATGGTCGAGTAGTTAGGCTAATTCAGGAGATGGGCTAAGCATTTGTTGTACTCATATTTTCAATCATGCACCACACACACTCAATGAATAACTTGAGATCCGAATTCATAAAAAATACTTCAGACTATATAATTTTTAAGATCAAAATGGTTAACATACGTTAAGTTCTTTTTGAGTTATAATTTTTCAAAGTTTTAATAAAGTTAGTCTGGGTGTAATTACAAACCATAGGAATCAATAGGCAGTCGCTTTAAAAAATGCATAAAAAATTGTACAGTTGAGTTACCAGTCACTTCTTATGCAGGATGGTCAATAAAGTTGGTGGGCACCTTGGGCCAGCTGGAGAGCTTTGGGCAGCTCCCGGTTCTGGTTGGAGCAGAGCAGAAACGTCTCTTGGCACAGGCCCAGGGCCACTTGGAGCGGCCACCTGGAAAAGGAGCTGGTTTTCAGGTTTAAAAGTGGTGTCTTAGGGTTGCCTTGGGCTGTCGAGTTCGCAAGGGTTTAGGGACCCATGGTACACAGCTGGCTCCGCAATGCAGGGCTCAAGGTGGCTGGATGCAGGGAAAGTTTGAGGGCAAATTGAAGGCTGTGCGCAATAGAACCCATTAGAGCTGGACGAAAGTCTTCTTCTAGGGACCTTGCAGGATGACGAAGGTGCTCTGGTGGTAGGTCCAGGGTGTTCATGAAGTCCCTCCACTGGGGCATCCTCCTGGTCCAGTTGAAGCTCTGGCTGAGCTGTTTTTGCTGTTGCCTGATGTGCACTGACCAGTACTTACGGCATTGGCACAACTCGGCCATGGGAGGGCACAGTGCCACCAATGTTGGCACACTTTTAGGGCTCATCTGGGCTGTTGTTGGTGCGTCATAGGGTCTGGCTGCAATTTCAAGTTGCGAAGATATTGTCCAGTTGGTTAAGTGACCCTCACCAGTTTGCAGGTTTCTTTAGTTTGTTGAGTGGCGCCTCGACTCAGGAGGGAGATCTCAGGCTATTTGCAAAGCCTGGAGCTGTGGAACTCGTGTTTTACCAGTGTCCAGTACATGTACTTAAAATGGGTGCTCTGTTCACTCACTATGGCCATCCCAATATGACATTGGTGGTAAGTTCTGACTACGGCCACGGTAACTGCTGCCACCATACTACCGCGGAGGTGAACATCCGTCCACCATATTAAGACACATACACACAAAACCGACAGAAAGCAGCCACAACCACGAATCTGCCAGACCCACTGTATGTGATAAACTGTTGGAACTACCACCCATACCGCTATGCCACCAATACTATGCCCTCCAAATAATGACCCACAAATCACCACAGCGGACATTTAAGGCTGGTGAACCATTGGTGGTAAACACCGCTGTGGTGGATATGGCCACCCAAATACAAAACAAGACAACATTGGCCAGGAAAAAAAAACACACCTGACACAAATACACGCCAACAGCACTATAAAACAAGCACCCACTTCACCAACAATCCTTTGCTAACACGACAAGATGGCTACACTTTGCAAAGCTAATCCAAAAGAGAACTGCTCACACATATCACAACTACCAATTCATCCGACACCCAGCACACACCCCACCACATCACACATCACCCTCTGCTCAATGTATGCACACCACACAACACCCATGTCTCCACAAAGGCACCCTCGTTTCACCGTTGAGGAGTTGCAAGTCATAGTTGAGGAAATAGTCAGGGTAGAGCCACAGCTGTTTGGAGCATAGGTCCAGTGGATATCCATTGCCAGGAAGATGGAGCTATGGTAGAGGATCGTGGACAGGGTGAACGCCATGTGACTACATCCAAGCACAAGGGACGACATAACAAAGAGGTGGAACGACCTAAGGGGGAAGGTATGTTTCATTACAGCAAGGCACCATCTCACCATCCAGAGGATTGGCGGTGGATCCTCACCTCCTTCCCCACAGCTGACAGCATGGGAGGAGGAAGTCTTGGCAATCCTGCATCCTGAGGGACTCACTAGAGTACCCGGAGGACTGGACACTGGTGAGTCAACATTTACTACCTTTCATCCCCCCATGCCTGCATGCCATCTCAACCACTCACCCTGACTCCCATCACCCCACTCCATCCCACACAGTGCACCGCCCCAATGAACAAACCTAAATGCCAAGCCCTGCATGCCATATCCACTGCATGCACATCCATTCCAGCCCTGCATGTACACCCACCACCAATGCATGCACAGCATGGAGAACTAACAGTCCCACAATCCATCACCATACACAAACAAAGGTGACAGGGCAACAGCAATAATATAGGGGAAGCTACTGATGCAGAATATGTCACAGATATGTTCCAGAATACACCCCTTACATCCCCACAGGTGTCCCAGCAATCTCAGCAGCGAGGAGGTGCCACGGCTACCCAGTCCCCCACCAGAAGATGCCCTCAGGGATGACAGCAACTCTGGAGCTCTGGATCTGGATGAATTCCATGGCCCATCAGGGACCACTGGTCAGTCGGCTACCCCAGCCCACACCCAGTCCACCACAGAGCATCCCCCTCAGACTCCAACACCCCAGCAGCCACCCAACATCCCCAGTCCTCTGTTCCCAGGACACGTCAATCAGTAGTGAGAGCACCTGTACAGGAACCCCAGTCCACAACTCATAGGCAAGACAATGAGGGTCCTTGGGTCAGTGGGAGTGGGCACACGGTTCAGGGTCCACAGGCACAGGGGCCCAGGGATACTTGGAGGACAGCTGTGTGCCAGGGGGAGGACAGGGCCAGGAAACCGACTGCCAAAGAGGTACTCACTAATGTCCTGGGGACTTACCAAAAATCTGGGTCAGGTGATAAACATCATGCAGAAGAACCAGCGGCTACAGGTGGAACACCATCAGGAGATCAAGCAAGAATTGCAGGTCCTGAACACCACCATGGTCTCCATTGCAGGGGTGCTGGGTGATATGGCCAACATCATGAGGGACTACACAGCACACCGGGGGGGGGGCTCCACTAGCCAGTGTACTGACCAGCTCCCTACATCTACTGCAGCTAGTGGACAGGAGGCCCTGCCAAAAGACCCACAGGCCACCAGCACTCCTCCCCCTGCAGAAGGTGAACCACCCCGCAAATAGTCCCTGCGACCCAGACAGACACCAGAGACAGTTGCCATGACCAAGACCGCAGCCAGGAAATGAGTACCTCCTGAATATCCCCTTTGTGTTCCACTGTGTCACCTTGTCCACTTTGAACTGCCACGGCTCCCCTTCCTATGGCCCCTTGGACACTGGACCTGTGCTACAAACAGACTGGCCCAATACACTGGACTAATCCCAACCATCACCCCAGTGTATTGCACTTTGCATTGTCTACATTTTTTTAATAAACACCAATGGACACAACTTGAGTAATAGTACATTATCTGACGGTAATATACAATGTATTGAACTGTAATGAACTGCATGCTCATGTGTAAATGTCCAGTAATATGTTGATCCGTCCTACAAATGTGTCTTAGCAGTCTGTACACATCACAATATTACACTATTGTAACCACAGCAACATCTGCAATAAGTGAATGCATAGGTGAGAGTCAGGTGGGATGCAAATGAAATGAGTGGCATTATGCCACAGTCACACAGCACAACACTGAAATGGAGAAATGTTTAGATCAACAGTCTTACCTGAGTGTCACTGGAAGTACTGCTGGATCATTTGTGTCCTGCTGTCCACATAGTGTCCACTGCTGCCACTGCTACATTGTCACACTCTCCTCCTACAGATAGGATACATAACATCTGAGGGCCAAATTGTGCAACATGCAGCACACAATGACAATCATGCAGACCTTCTCAGGGGTACGTCCATGAGCATCATTGTACTTATTCTCAGCCCCTGTTCTCAGGTTTCTAATCGGGGTCAGGAGCCAGGACAGGTTTGGGTAGCCAGAATCACCTGTAACAAGTGAAGGACACACATTAGCCCTGCACAATGGCATGGGGTATGACTCCTGATGGCATACACTGACATACATTGGGTGGGGACTCAGGCTCACCTATAAGCCACACTCTGTACCTCTATAGTTGTGCCACCAGCTGTGAGACACTGCTATTCCACAGGACATAGGCATCATGCACTGACCCAGGATACTTGGCAATGATGTGGGAGATGTACTGGTCAGCAAGGCACACCATCAGGATATTGAGTGAGTGGAAACTCTTCCTATTCCTGTCCACTCGTTCATTGGCCCTGGGGGGGGACTGAGGTAATATGGGTCCCTTCAATGACCCCAATAGCATGTGGTGTATGTCCCATTGCATAGAATCCAGCCTTCATAGTGGGTAAATCATCTGCCTGGGGAAATGCCATGTAGCTGCACATGTATTTGAACAAGACTGCCAAAACCCTTGCAAGCACAATAGAAAACATTGGCTGTGAAATTCCTGCAGCCATGCCCACTGTCACCTGGAAAGAGCCAGTTGCCAGGACATGGAGCACTGAGAATACCAGCACAAGATGGGGTATTACTGTGGTGCAATGGATAGAAGGTATCAGATCAGGCTCCAATTGTGCATACAACTCTGTGATAGTGGCCCTGTCCAGACGATGGGTGAGTATGATGTGCCGGTCCTCCAGTGTAGCAAAGTCTACAATGGGTCTGTACACGGGTGATTGCCTCCTCCTCCTATTTCTCTGCATAAGTTGGCACCTAAGGGACCCAAAAGTAAAAAGGGAGTAACAACAGGAACCATGAACACACTAGAGCAGTGTACACAGATCATGGTACTATGTTGGACACTGGATTTGTCTAGGTGTGTACATTTGAGTGCAATGATACACTTATTAATCTGAATTAGAAAATGGCACCCGCCTGGTCCTACATGCAGGGACAGGTGGAAGTGACCTCAATCCACCGGCATTCACGTCATGGTGGGAGGCGTTCTGCACTGCCATGCAATTGGCTAATATGGCCCTTTTCGGAGTATGGGAACCAATGATGATGAACGTCGTCGGTGACGTTGTTTACCACTACGAACGTGACTGCCATTTTATTTCTACCATTTCACTTGATTCCTGACTTTCCACAGGAAGACATCTTCACTTCGTGTGCTGCTGTGACCTGTGTCTGGAACTTGCCATGGCATATGCAACAAGAGAAAGGGCCCAAGCCTTCACGTTGGAGGAGTTGGAGAGGCTCGTGGATGGGGGCCCAGCCCTGTATGGGCAGTTGTATGGGCCTCCAGACAAACAGCTGAGTACACCATGGGTACATTGCATGCAACATGGCTGCATGTAGATGTGTGTGTGCTGGAAGTGTAATTTCTGGTAGTAGTGTTAATGCAGGGGTACGGGTCATGTGTGTGCCTGATGAGGGGCAAATACAGTTTGTAGGCCATATGGGTGACAGGCTGGATTGTCTGGTCCATGGTTTCCCACTGTTTGTGTTTCCTCTGCAGGTCAGCGCCCATCACACAAAGGGGTTGTGGCATGCCATTGCCAAGGACGTGTGGACCCGGGGGGTCTATAGCAGGCAGAGCACCCACTGAAGGAAAAGGTGGGAGGACCTGAGTCACTGGGCCCGGAACACTGCGGAGGCCCAGCTGCAGAAAGCCTCCCTATGAGGGAGGGGTGCCCATCAGAACCTGACCCCCCTGATGGCCCGCATACTGGTGGTGGCCTACCTAGAGCTGGCTGGGCGCTTGAGCAGCCACAAGGGGATGAGTACAGTGTGTTTGACAATCATCTCTGTTGCCTGGAATGGGATTTGGGTGCATGGTACTAGTCAGTGGATGCCCCAGTATGCCAGTCTAGACATTGCTGTGTGGTCAAGCTTAGGTTAATAGGGTGAAATGCATGTTTTCAATAGCTAGGTAGCAGGCTTTTCATGGCAGACAGGGCTTAGTTGGTCCCAGTTGGTGTGTAGCTGGCAGTGTTTGGCTCCTACCTGCTGTAGTATTTAGCCAATGGTATGCCAGTGTAGTCCATACTGCCCACTCTCAGTCTCAGTGTTTGACAGTGATGTGTATGCCATGTGTGCTGTTGGTGCTGTGATTGGCTCTTTGCTCCCTTTCTTTCTCCCCGCTCTCTCTCCTTTTGTCATCCTGTCCAAGAGTGCATTAGCATCATCTGGCGAAGTAGCAGGGGCACCGGCAAGTGAGGAAGCTGCAGCCCACAGGACCCAGGAGGCAGAGTCTACTAACACCGAGGGGACCAATGGGACGAAGGGTGAGGGGAGCACCATGGCGGTGATACCACTGACTCTGATGCCTCCTCTGATGGTAGCTCCCTGGTGGTGGCGAACCCCTCTGTGACCACCACAGCTACAGCTTCTACTGCCACCCTGTATCAGAACCGCCCTCCCAGTACCCCCCCCCACCAAGTTGCCCGTGACCTCTCACCCAGGAGGGTGGGCATCTCCTTCACCCCAGGCACCTCAGGCCCTGCCCCAGTCAGCCGTGCTGCCCTCAGTGAGGAAGCTATTGAACTCCCGAGATCCATCTCTGTAGGGCATTCAACAATAGTGAATGCCATGCATTGGCTGGAATCCTAGATGCAGCAATGCAATGCCTTCCTGGATGGCATTCACGGTGGCTTGGCAGCCCTACAGAGATCCTTTCAGGCTCTGCACTGATGGCAGCCAGTGTCCCTATTTCTTCTGTCCCCCCTCCAACTACCACTTCCCAGTCCCAGTCTCGTCAACCCCAACCCATCCCATGCACACATTCAGACAAGCATGCATACAAAACATCAGACGACTCATACAGACAAACACAAGCAGCACATTCAGTCCACAAGCACTCACACAGCGAACACCCAGATGTACACACAAAATCATCCACTGCCTCCACTGTCTCCTCCTCCTCCTCCCTCACAGTCATATCTGCACTCACACCTGCATGCAATGCATCAACAGTCCGTGACCCTGCCACCTGCACAGCCTTGTCCACAGTCACCACAACAGCAGACCCACAGACATGCACCCCACACACCACATGCATGATCACCACATCATGCAGCACAGCAATCTCACTTGGAGACACCACCACAACATTCATCCACAGGTCCTGTTTGACTTCCCCCACCCTGTCTGCCCCCGCAAAAGTCACACAAACGCTCACACTTAGACCCCAATAGTCATCCACCTCACACAAGCACATTGTCCATCCACCTGCATCCAAGTCCAGAGCACCTTCTCCTCCTACAGCCACCAACTCCACCTTCACTCCCATCCCTCCTCCCACATCCCACCCCACTGGCCCTAAGGAGCCTTTTGTTGTCGCCTTGGCCTCTTCCCTCCCCTTCCCCACATCCTGCCCGTGAGAGGAAGGTCCCACCCCCCAGCATAGAACCTCAAGCACCCAGTCTGACATTGTTCCACCCTCTAAGTCTCCAGCTGTCACTAAGGGGCTCATGAGTGCGACGCCAGCCCCCCACTTCAAGGATATTCCTCCATCCCCAAAACATAGGGCTAAAGTGCTGCCTCCTCCCAAACAGGCAATCAAGACCATGGAGCCACCTCCAAAACCTAGGGCCAAGGAGACCCATCCCAAGACAAAGGTCAAGGAGACCCCTCCCAAGACAAAGGCCAAGGAGACCCCTCCCAAGACAAAGGCCAAGACGGCCACTCACAAAACAAAGGCCAAGGAGGCCCCTCACAAAACTGAGTCCAAGGAGCCCCATCGTGAACCAGAGGCCAAGGAGTACCCTCCAGAACCAGTGGACACGGACCCCCTCCAGATCCAATGGGAAAGGAGCCCCTCCAGAACCAGATTGCAAGGAGCCCCCCCAGAAGCAGAGGGCAAGGAGCCCCCTCCAAAACCAGTGGGCAAGGAGCCACCTCCATCACCAGAGGGCAAGGAGCCCCCATCAGAACCAGTGGGCAAGGAGTCCCCTCCATCACTAGAGGGCAAGGACTCCCCTACATCACCAGAGGACAAGGAGCCCCCTCCAGAACCAATGGGCAAGGAGCCCCCTCAATAACCAGTGGGCAAGGAGCCCCCTCTAGAACCAGTGGGCAAGGTGCCCCCTCCAGAACCAGTGGGTAAGGTGCCCCATCCAGAACCAGTGGCATGGAGTGCCCTCCAAAACCAGTGGGCAAGGAGCCCCCTCCAGAACCAGTGGGCAAGAAACCCCACCCAGAACCAGTGGGCAAGGTGCCCCCTCCATAACCAGTGGGAATGGAGCCCCCTCCAGAACCAGTGGGCAAGGAGCTTACTCCTGAAACAGTGGGAAAAGGAGCCCCCTCCGAATGAGAAGCCACCCCATCCACCCTCCCACCCCCTGAGGAGCCTGACCATGTCCAACATATTGCCCCTGAACAGTGGAGTCCCGCTGTTGTCAGGAGTCAAGTTGGGGCTTGGACTTTGTCCTGTGGGCATTAGAGACTTTGAGCTGGCCTTTGGGCCTGCTTGTAAATATGCACTTGTGTATTGTAGGAGGCTGGCCTGGTTTGTAGTGGGTACCTAAAGTACTTACACCTTCTACCAGGTCCAGATTTACTTTATTATTGAAATGTAGTCAGTGTCTAGAAGCAAGACTCTCTGGGGTAGTGTGGATGAGCAGCCAAGGTCTAACTAGGAGACATGCAAAGCTCATGCAATACCACTGTAGTCACACAGTACTCACAAACATGAAAAAAATACTAAGTATTACAAAAATGCCAAAAATATCTTAGAGACTATACTCCCTTAGGAGGTAAGTAATATACACAGTATATACACTAGAATGCAGAAATGGCTGTAAAAACAGTTAGAAAACAATTCAAATAGTGAAAATCACAATAGTTAGAAATGGGCCTGGAGGAACACACACCATATACTAAAATAGCGGAATGCGAAAGTCGGTTCCCACTTAGGCAAGTGTAGTGTGCAGTGGGGTGCTGGGAGTATTAAGAAACACCAAAGGTAAGTAATAGAATCCACCCTAGAGCCCAGAAAAGCTGGAGTAAATGACAGTCTCTTTCCTAGAACACACAAGAACACGTGATAGAAGATTTTGCAAGAACCAGAAGAGACTGAAAGACACCAATGATGGATTCCTGGACCTGAAGACCTGTGGAATATGGGTACCAAGTCCAAGAAGCACTGAAGAGTCCAGGGAGAACAGGATCCCCTGCTAACCCGGATGAAGGTGCAAAAGGAGAACCACTGGTAAAGAACAGTCAGTACTGCACCCAAGAAGACGTATGTGGGATCCTGGTTGGTGCAGATGATGTCACACGCCAGATGGATGATTGCTTTCTGGTTTGCATTGCTGGATTCCGCCAACAAGCTTTGGCACACGCAAAGCTTGCAAATAGCATAAAATGGTGCTGTCCGGTACCAGAAGGGACCTGGTGGCCTCTACCTACGAGGGGGAGGCAGCTCTCAGCAACTCAGAAAGCCCTCAGAATACCAGGCAGCATGCACAGGAGTCCCACAGCACAGGGACAAAGAAGGTGCAAAAGGAGGCCCATGCAGCACTACACAAAGGGATCCCACGCTGCTGGAGAACCATTCAGAAGGCTGTGCATCAGAGGAGGGAGTGCTGGGGGTGGGAGCTTCACGGTGCATGAAGAACTTCGGGAAATGATGCCAACAAGCCTTGGCAACTGCAAAACATGTGTTGTACGTGGTACTGTCTTGCGTGGGGAGGCAATCGCTTACCTCCACCAAAGTTGGACAGTTGGACGTCAGGACCTTCAGGACCACTTCAGTCCACCACCCATGTTGCTGGATCCATGCACTTCTTCAGGTGAGGGGACCCAGCCACCGGTCATCACTGTATCAGGGTGTCTGCTGAAGCAGGGAAGTGACTCCTTCACTTCAATGGAGATTCCTTCATCCTTCTGGTGTAGGCTGAAGACTGGCTGTCTTCTGGGGATGAACGACCGGGAAACAGTTGCAGATGGCGGCAGGAGCTGAAGATACAATTTTGCAGAAGTCATATTTGCTTCTTTGTTGCAGTTGCAGAGTTCCTGGAGGGTTCAGATGCAGTTTCTTTGGTAAGAAGGCGAAGTAAAGGATGCAGAGGATTCCTGCTGGAGTCTTGCAATCTGAATCTGAGGAGACAACCAGAGGAGGGACCCTTAATAGCCACGAAAGGGGGATTCGTCAGGTACACAGGTAAGCACCTATCAATGGAGGGCTCTGATGTCACCTGCTGGCACTGGCTGCTCGGATGCTCCTAGAGTTTCCTACCACCTTGGAATCCAAGATGGCAAAACCCAGGGACCCTCTGGAGGAGCTCTGAGCACCACCCCTGGGGTGGTGATAGACAGGGGAGTGGTCACTCCCCTTTCTTTTGTCCAGTTTCGTGCCAGAGCAAGGACTGTGGGGTCCTGAACCGGCCTGTGCATGTAACACCTATTTCCAAGGGGTGATGGTGCAACATCCCTCTCCCAAAGGAAGTCCTTTGTTCTGCCTTCCTGGGCTTGAGCTGCTCAAGCAGCAGGGGGGCAGAAACCTGTCTGTGAGGTGAAAGTAGCTGGAACTGCCTGAAAAACCTCTGAAGGCTTCAATGGCAGTACTGGGGGTTCTATAAACAGCCCCAAGAGTGCAAGGAATCATACAACCAATGCTTGCAAAAGACTTGGGGTATGATTCCAACATGGTTGAAACCAAAAATGGACATATTCGGAGTTACCATTGTGAAGCTGTACATAAATAGTGACCTATGTACAGTGCACGTGTACAATGGCTTCCCCGCACTCACAAAGTCTGGGAAAATGGTTCTGGATGACGTGGGGCACCTCTGCTAGTGCAGGGGTGCCCTCACACACAGGTACTTTGCACCTAGTCTTCAGAGTTGGAAGACCTGACATATAGGTGACTTATAAGTGACCTACTGCAGTGAAAATGGCTGTGAAAGGGTGCATGCATCATTTCACGCAGGCTGCAATGGCGTCCTGCAGAAGCATTTGCATGGGCTCCCTATGGGTGGTAACAGTAATGCTGCAGCTCATAGGAATCCCCTGGAACCCCAATGCCCTGGGTACCTCAGTGCCATATACTAGGGCCTTATAAGGGGGACCAGTATGCCAATTTGGGATGAAATACTGGGTTACCAGTATGTAGAGACAAATTTGAAAGGAGAGAGAGCAGAAGCACTGGGGTCCTGGTTAGCAGGATCCTAGTGACACAGTCAAACACACTGACATTAACCAGAAATTGGGGGTAACATACCAAAAAGAGGGTACTTTCCTACACCTGTTCCCCAGGGGCATGTCACAAAGCACGTTTGGGTGTGTTAGCTCCTGGCAGCCCACCCAGGTTGTGATGGAGACTACTCCTGCGGGGAGACGGCAGAAAGTGCTCCAATGCGCTTAAACAAACAACGCCAAGCACTCCTCACGCGCTTTCCCAGTAAAGTAAAGCACTTAGCATGCACTTCAACAAAGGCAATGCTGCACTCCCCATGCACTTCCAGGACTCACTCAGAAATCGCTTTAAGCAGCAAGCTCTATGCCCCAGCACAGGAGCCTTCAAACAGAGCTCTGTCCCCGCGCTTTGAGCATTAAACATGCAGAGGAACAGGGAACACCGCACGCAGCCCCTGGAGAGCGCAAGTAGGAGCACAGTGTGGCAGGCCAGCACAAGGGGTTGCAGTCAGTAGCAGTAAATCCTAGTGACCCAGCAGATCAAATTCAGCACAACAGCAGCAGTCTAAGGTGGTTCCTGGTGAGTCCCTCCAGCAGCATTCTGTGTACAGGTCAGTTCTTCAAGAATGTCCTCTTTAACATGGGGAAAACCCCCTGTACTTATACTCAGTTTTGCACAACGTTTACAAAGAGGGAGATATGAGGTTCCAACCAGTTCAAACTAATTCTAGGAGTGTCCCCTCTCTCCTCCAGCACAGGCTCCAGACATCAGTTGCTGGTGAATGAGCTTTTTGTTTGTGGCCAGTGCACAGCCTTTACAAATGCAGGTGTGCCCCACCTCTCCTACTCTCAGCCCAGGAAGACCATTCAATATGCAGATGCACCTGTGTGACACCTCCACCCTCCCTGTGTGCAGGCGCCCTTAAAAGTATGCACAAAGCCCAGCTGTCACTCTACCCCAGACGTGGATTGGAGCCAAGCTGCAAAATACCAATCATAAGCACAGAGAAATGCTCAGTTTCTAGAAGTGGCATTTCTATAATGGTAATAATAAATCTACCTAGACCAGTGAGCAGCATTTCTCAATACCATTACAACCATACCAAACATGCCTATGCTACCCCTCATAGATCAGACAATACCCCCTAGACATAAGGCAGGGCGTTTTCAATGCAATCCTATGAGCAAGGCAGCACTCAAAGCAGTGAGAAACCAAATAGACAGTTTGTTACCACCAGGACAGGCCACACAACCAGGCAAATGTCCTACCTTTTACATACAGAGCACCCTGCCCATAGGGCTAGCTAGGGCCTACTTTAGGGGTAACTTACATGTAGTAAAAGGGGAGTTCCAAGCCTGGAAAGTACATTTAGATGCCAGGTCCCTATGGCAGTAAACTGTGCATGTAGGCCCTGCGCTTGCAGGCCTGAGGCAGGTTTGAAAGGCTACTTCTGTGGGTGGTGCAAGCTATGGTGCAGGCCCACTACTAGCATTCAATTTACAGGCTCTGAGTATAGAGAAACCACTATACAAGGGACTTACAGGTAAATTAAGTGTGCCAATCAGGTGTAAGCCAATCATTCCAACTTTAGAAGGGAGAGCACCTGCACTTTAGCACTGATCTGCAGTGATAAAGTGCTCAGAGTCCTAGAGGCAACTACAAATGGTTAGAAAAAATAGTGGAGGAAGGCAAAAAGATTGGGGATGACCCTGCAAAAAGGGCCGGGTCCCAAAATCACTAGACATTACCATAATGTACAGTAGCCCCCAGCCACAAGCTTCAGCAAAGTGGCTCCAATGTTTTCTATATCATATGCATGCATTCTACATGAACCTTAAACAGTTGCCCACAGGAAAATCAGAATCACAGACATCTCCAATTGCAAGGGTGAAGTTTGGGAATGCCTATCACTCTCCATTGTTGGCTTGTAAACACAGTTTAACTTGAATGAAAGGGTGTACACAGCCACATATGATTCCCACATTCCTGCAAATCACTCTCTGATGCATGTCAACAGTTAAGTAATTAGCCTTCACCATTTAACATGTGCTAAGCACTTTGCCAAATGATTCTACATCAATGGCATGGAAATGCACATTGTGAGTAGAAACTGTACTTCTATCTATCATGTCCTTCATTGCTTCTGCAATTGTACATTTCAAATTACATGGAGTGATGGGTGAGGGTATGTGTGAGCTACCAGTAAATGGTGACACACTCCTGTTTGTAGCACCACATAAACTGTAGCCCTATCAGATATGTCTAATTCAAAACACATGTTTTCATCCACACATATGTGAGGGAATCAGATATCATCCCATGAAGACAGGTGAACCATGCATCAAACAGCAGTGAAAATGAAATGTCAACATTGAAAAGTACACATGCTAACATGTAGGAACAAGGAATGATGACAACAGTGATGTTACCAAAATCATGTTGCCTTACATTCACTACTTACCAAGAGAAAGTATTGCTCTGTGACTATACCCAAAAGGCAATGTATGTTCTGCCACACATATGATGGGCACCTTCACATGAGAGACAGTAGTGAGGCGCAAGCCCTCATGACACACTGAAGACAAGTGGCCTGTGGGGGACAGATGCCAATACACTCACGTGAGCAGCGACATGGCTGAGTACAGTGATCTATTACATCATGTTATTAGTTGTTGGGGCTGACACACTGTAAGCAAGTGGGCTGTTAGGTACAAATGACACACACAACAACAAACATGACCTGATTGATAACTGTACTTATCCATGTGTTGGCCCTTGAGAGTTTATTGGTAGTGGACTGTACTCTGTTGTTTCCTAGGTCACTAGAACAATAGGCAAGGTAGATCAGCATGCACCAACTTCCATACCTACACAAACAATTATTCATCCTGTGTGTCAGACATGGCCCATCTCCTGTTTTCCGGTGGAGATGGCAGACTCGAACATTTCAACTTGAAAATGTAACAGGCAGGAAAATGCCCACAACGTACCCCCTTGTAGCTGATGTGCTCCCCACAAATGTTCATCAAGCTTGGGGTAGGCCATTGCCAAAATGCAGGCCATCAGTGGGGTCAGGCTCCGGTGTGCACCATGCCAGATTGGGAGGACAGCCCCAGCTGGACATCCGTGATCTTCCTGGCCCAGAGTCTCTGGTCCCTTTACCTCTTGCAACGGTGGGCGCTCCGCCGGCTATGCATCCCTAGGGTTTGCACCTTCGGGCAATGACTCTCCAAATCCCTTTATTCTGACGGGCATTGATCTGAATGGATGCAATACACAAATGGAAAGGTTACAATTCAATTTCTGTCAACTGGTTGTGTCATACACCTTTCAGAAACACCAGGCACAAACGTTTTTGTAATTGTCAACACACCAGAAGTGTGAAGTACACATGCTGATAAGTACAGGGACAGAAATACACACTTTTTAGAGTCATCTGCAGGATAACCCACTACCCTGCACATGGTGTACACTAGACTAAGCAAGCCCACTGACATCAGGTAGCTCAGGCTTAAGCAACATGCACTGTGATGTGAGGCACAAGGAAACACCACACACCATTGTGACCGTCTGAAGGGTAAACTCCTTGGACCTGACTGGAAAGACACAATAACACCCAGCCACATTGACTCAAAGCATACAATCCCTATGGGCAACTACTATAATATGGACTACACTGTAAACTTTAAGTGACAGTGAAAGGGTTGTCATGGGTGTCACACAAAGTGCCTTCCTTGTGCATTTGTGGACATGCAGTCTATCCAATGTTATCTCATACCACTTCAGAATGGGTGTGTGTGGTATGTACTTGTACACACCTTTTACCATATGTGGCAATCCTACAGAGATGGCACCCCACATACTAGGGTATGTTTGGTCTGATTGGTTGCATGTAACCAAGCTAATGAGTCACATGTCATGACCTCCTCCAAATATGACTCACGTAAAGGTGACAACAGAGCTGTTAGGGACCGGTCATAAGCCAATGAAAGACATTGCCAATGAGGATCATCGCAAATATGTACTAGGTCGGGGATTACATCAGTACCCAGTCCTAATGTAGTCAATATACAAATGCTTTTAGGCCACCTCATGCCACTGAAGACTCATTTTGGCTTCATTTAAGGATCTGCAGGTCTACTGGGAGTGGGACTGGTCCAACAGTTGCAGAGCCATAGTAACTACAACAGCGTGGTCTTTGTCCCATACTGGGAGAAACAATTAACAGGCCTTGGTCTCTGCAGGCTGAGCTTGCAGAACCTACATGACACCCATGTTTTCATCACGCCCATGCCTGACAGTACATCCTGTGCCCATCCTCTATGTGAGTTCAGGGTTGTCTGGCACTCTGAAGGGCACAGTGAGTTTTACATAGTTCTCATACAACAGTTTGGCTAGGCCAGGTGTGGGCTGAATGATCTGTGGGAATATAAACATTGCTAGCAAGATCTTACAATGACTCAGAGTATACATACACAGCTCATGCTGTAATGCAAATACATGTTGTTTTACCTTTATAAACATCATATTCAAAGATATATCTTTGTATGGCTGTAAAGTCTCCTTGCTTAGATATATGAATGTGTCATAAGTAGGATCTAGGGCTCATCACACACCACACAACACAATGATAATGTGAAATAAATAGAGTACTTATCTCCGCTACGAGCACCATGTACATCACTTGTATGGAACACAAAATGAGACAACAGGCACCTGAAAAGTTTCACTGCCACTCAGAGGCGCATTGTAGCCTACAAGGAAGGAAAGGATGGGGTCAACAGAGTCAAATATGCCTAAGAGGTTCTTAGCTGCTCCTCTAGTGATCCATAGAGCTGACCATACAGGGAAAGGACATCCTAAACAAGCCTCTCCAGCTCCACAGGAGAGAAGGCAGGGGCCCTTTCACCTGCTTGGCTGACATGACTGATGCCAGAGGCAGCACACAGCAGTTGAAGTGGTAGAGGTGTTGATGACAGCAGTTTCAGGAGTCAAGCCAGAGATTTACCAAAATGTAGTGTACATGTATGCCATGTGTGCGGTCATTGCCACTGATGGCCCCAGCCATCAGCCCGCAACCATCATAGTCACCAACCTCAGCCTATGGCTGTGTCTACTGCAGTTAAAACCGTATGGTCAACCACCGGCGGTAGCTAGTTTCCAGTGAACTAGGTCAGGCATCTGTCATTTTAGTGGTTGTCACTACAGTATTGGGCCATGATAAAGACATCACAATATCAATAAATGTGTCTGGTCATTCTCAAACATTGTTAAACAGCCTTGTTGTGTAGTTTTTTGTAGGTTCTCCTACACAATCACCAGTGTATTGTGTTGCTGGTCACAGATGGGATGTACGGCGGCGCAGTCCACTGCCGGTGGCAATATTTTTGATGGTCAGAACAGACTGTTAGATTTCGAAGAACATATGAGGGGCAGATAGTTGGGTAATGCCCAAATCCATGTTGTAGACACATGTATAGACAACCATTGGGCTCTCATTTGGCTCTTGAGTAGTAGACAGCTTTGATGTGCAATGAGTGTAGGGTTTTTCCAGTCAGTAATGCTTTATCATATGATTTTGGTCCTATTCATCATGTATTTTGGTGTGGACACAGTGACTAATTCTCCAACTCATTTAATTTCACAATTAGATACCCTGAGAGAGGCAACAAGCACCAGTGTACTGTCCATTGCCATAACTTCAAACAATGGAATAACGTCACATCATCAAAATATCTGAATAGGCAAACTATTATGGAGTTATGTCGTCAGTTGGAGCCAGATCTGATGCCTGAAAACACAAATCCAACATGCATACCACCCATTGTGCAACTCATGGCAGTATTTACTATTCCTGGCCACAAGGTCCTTCCAATGTACAGTAGCTTATCTGTTCATATGTCCCAACCCCTGTTCACTGCTGTGTTGAGAGACGTGCTATCAGTGATGATGAAACACATTGACAGCTATATCATGTTCCCCAGATGTGAGGAATTAGCCAATGTGAAGGCTGACTTCTAAGGTTTTGGTCACCTCCCACATGTGGTGGGAGTTATTGATGGCACACGTATTGTCTTCATGCCACACCAGGCAAGTGAACAAGTCTATCGCAACAGAACTTCCATTCAATCAAAGCGCAAGTTCTCTGCTTGTCAGGTCTCTATGTCTCAAATGTCTGTGCCCTGTGTCCAGGTTCAGCCCATGATTCATTTGTAATACGGAACAGCACCATACCCCAGCTGATATCACAACTACAACCAGAGAAGGCCTGGATGGCTGTAAGTAACATCTGTCCAGATTTTATGTGTGCAATATCAGGTGCTTCAATCATGAAGTGTATGACTAATTGTGGCACTTATGTCTGATTCCAGAACCGGAGACTCAAACTGTCCTTGGTTGTCGACACTACTGAGGAATCCAACTATACCAGAGAAGTCCACTTCGATGAGTCCTATGGAAGAACATGGCAGGCAGTGGAGTGGGCTTTTGGGATCTTGAAGACCAGATTTTGCTGTCTGGACAAGGCTGGGGGAGCCCTCCTCTACTCACCCGGGAAGGTGTGTCAGAACACTGTGGCATGATGCGTGCTCCATAACATCCCCCTGTGGGGGAATATTCCTTACACCCCTTAAGAGGGGGAGCCTGCAGTTCGAATGGGTGAACATCCTGAAATGCTAAATGAAGATGATAGTGGTGAAGAGGAAGGAGCTGACATGCAACATGATCTCATAAATGTTATTCTTATGAGTGTAAGTATCTAATGAGATGTCATGACTTTGACTGTACAATGAACTGTAGTTATGATAATGTGTTGAGTATATTTTTGAAAATAGTCCAGGAGCTGATGCTTAGGCAAAATCTGCCAAAGGGTGTTTGATGAGGAAGCTTTTGACACATTCACATTTTGATGAATTTGTTTTGCGTCAGATTTTTTTAATGTACTCCAGACGTTTGCTATCTGAATTGTGTCATATCCCTGGTGTTAGACCTGGGATCATTGGCATGCTCTCCCCTAACTTTTTGCCTCTACTTCCCAAGTTGCTTCTGTGTGCTGGACTCTGTTTTTGCTGTTTTGTTTGCTCTGGACACTTCACCATTGCTGATCAGTGCTAAAGTGTAAGTGTACCCTGTATAAATTATATGTGCCCTTGGTTTATCCATGATTGGCATATTTGACTTACTAGTAAGTCCCTAGTAAAGTGCAGTAGAAGTGACCAGGGCCTGTAAATCAAATGCTACTAGTGGGCATGCAGCACTGGTTGTACCACCCACATTAGTAGACCTGTAAACATGGCTCAGACCTACCACTAGAGTGTCCGTGTGTTTAGTTTTAAACTGCCAATTCGACTTGGCAAGTGTACCCACTTGCCAGGCCTAAACTTTCCCTTTTTATACATGTAAGGCACCCCTAAGGTAGGCCCTAGGTAGCCCCCTGGGCAGGGTGAAGTGTATGTCAAAGGTGGGACAGGTACCTATGTGTTTTACATGTCCTGACGTGAAATACTGCCAAATTCGTTTTTCACTGTTGCAAGGCCTATCTCTCTCATAGGTTAACATGGGGGCTGCCTTTAAATATATTTAAAGTGTAGATTCCTTTTGGGAGCAGATAGAAATGTGGAGTTTAGTGTCTCTGAACTCACAATTATTATTATTATTTTTTTAGTGAAGTTGGTTTCTATACTGTGTGAAAGGGCTGTGCCTGCCCTCCCACAATGCTGTCTCCAACCCCCTGGTGTGTGTCTGGGACCTGGCCTGGGCAAGGCAGGATCCTAAAAAAAACAGAGACTTCTGTTTGAAGTAAACCTACTTCAATGGTAGAAAGGGGTATAAGAAGAACACCCAAACCCCCTGAAAATCATATTACTTCTGGAACCAAGAGGAACCTCTGTCCGGTAGAAGAGCTGAGGAAGATGGAGGAGGAGTACTGCCCCTTTGCCTGTGACTGTGCTTTGCTGGGTTGGCCTGTAGTAGCTGCTTCTGCCTGGGAGAGGACAAGGACTGACTTTTATGTGACTAATGAAGAATCTCCAAGGACTTGAACTGAGCTTGCCTTCTTTTGTTGAAGTCTCAGGGCCAACAAAGACTTCTCTCTGCCGGTACTTGGGCTTTCTGCTGAGAGTTCTGCCAATTAGTGACCTAACCTGTCTCTTGGCCCTTGAAAGGTGCAGCTGGTAGAAAAGGACAGACATCCACAAAAAGACCGATCTGCAGGGAAACGTTTGATGCACCGCCTGCCTTGCGGCTGCTAAACGATGCCTCGCCAGCCTCGGGGCTAAAATAGCCGCTCCACCTGCATCGCGGCTGGGAGATCGATGCAGCGTGGCTGGAGAAACAACACACAGCAACACGCAGCAGCTGCTTTTAATGAGGCAAGCCCCCACACAGCGTGTTTTTTTGACATTGTGCGACCGGATTTCAACGCAAACAACACTGGGCATGGAGAATAAACGCAAAGCCTGCCCAGACTTGATGTGCCTGTCCGGATCGACGCATTGCTCTCTTGGGGAGAGAAGGAACAACACACGCGACCCAACCGTAGGAGGAACGACACACGTTCTTGCTTGTGAGTGAGAAATCAACGCATCACTGGCCTTTTCCAATGCACGCTCGCCTGTGTGGCTTTATTTTGATGCTACCCAGGTACTTTTGTGCAATAACAACATTCTCACTGTTTTCTAAAGGATTTAAGACTCTTTTTCTTTTTTAAATTCATAACTTGACTTGTGTATGTTGGATTTTTATTGTTTTGGTCGTGTTTTGTTTAGATAAATATTGCCTATTTTTCTAAACCTGTGTTGTGTAATTTTGTAGTGGGTTCACTGGGTTACTGTGTGTGTTGGTACAAATACTTTATATCTTGCTTCTGAAGTTAAGCCTGCCTGCCTGCTTGTGCCAAGCTACCAAGGGGGTGAGCAACTGAGATTGATTCTTCTTCACCCTGACTAGAGTGAGGGTCCTTGCTTGGACAGGAAGTAACCTGGCTGCCAACTAAAGACACTATTTGTAACATTGGGATTAACGGTTGACAATGGACTTGTATTTGTACTTGACATACAGTGATTGAGTGTACACTACTGTTTTCAGTGCAGACCATTACGTTACCACATACTACTTGTCTTTGTGATTTTTGCTTTTTTCTCTTTTTTGGATTTTTCCCTACTTCCATATTTGGTGGTAATCCTTTATTGACTTTTAAACTTCATTTGGGAACTTGTTTTTCTGCCTTTGGAACTTTGCACTTTTAACTCTTCATCATGTCTCAATCTGGAGACGCATCAGCTGGAGCTGCTTTTGATTTAGGGAAACTGGAGAGCTATACAGTTGCACAATTGATGCAGTTCTTCGAAAACCTTGCTTGTGCCATTAAGGGCTCCACAAGGAAGGAGGAGCTGCAGAAGGCACTAAGGTCCTGGGTAACAGCCATGGAACCTGAGGGGCACACAGAGGGGGAGGAGGAGGAAGAGCAATCTATCTACAGTGATGTAGTGGGTGGGCCTGTTATGTCGAAGGAGAGGGTCTCCAGGGCAGGTAGCAGTGTGTCATCCAATGGTCTGAGTCCTGAAGAATTGCAGGACAGACAGGCAGAGAGGGCTGACAAGTTGGAGCTGGAGAAAATTAGGATGACCATAGAAGAAAAAAAGCTACTGTTGGGTCATGAGCTCACCTTGAGGGAGCAGGATCAGAGGAGCCAGTCTAGTAGGGATAGTGGCAGCAATGACACAGTGCAGCCTGAGGGGGGATACATATTCCTAAGGACCTTGTGAAGGATTACAAAAGGGAGGATGACATATTCTTGTGGTTTAAGGGGTATGAGTCTGCTCTCCATATATATCTGGTCCCTGAAGCTCATGGGTGGGGGGCGGGTCTGTGGAAGCACTTCGAAGTAGATGGGAGGGATACCCTGACATCCTTAGGGGATACCCAGGCTCACCTACCCTATCATGAAGGATGCCCTGGTCACAAGATATGGTCTCACCCCTGATCAGTAGAAGGACAAGTTTAGGTCCTATAAGAAGAAGGAATGCCAAACATTGTTGGAATGTGTTGATTCTTTTTGCAGGTCACTGGATGGCTGGGTGAGGGGCAGTAAGGTAACAACATATGAGGGGCTTTACAATTTGATTGCTTGGGAGGACTTGTAGAGTTTATCTTTTCCAGATCTGTGCCAGCACCTAATTGACAGCAATCTGACTGACCCCAGGAAGCTTGCAGAGGAAGCGTACCGTTGGGAGAGCACCAGGGTCCATAAGAGTTATGGGGAGGCTATGCCAAGGGTGGGCTGGGCCCCCAGAAGAAGTGGAGGGGTAAGGGTAAACAAGGGGAGTTCTCAAAAGGGCCCCAACCTAGTTCCCAGGTTAAAGAATCCAAGGCCCCAGTGGAAGAGAAACCATGGGTCTCTACAGGGAATCCTGCAGAGAAAGGGTCCCGCAAGTGCTTTGCATGTGATTAGGAGGGTCACATGAGGGGGGACCCCAAATGTCCAAAGTAGACACCGACACCCACTGGTGCTCAGTCACAGGGTTTGGCCAGTGAAGCGCTTGGGGAGGAGTTGCTTCCAGGTGGGTGGGAGCCAGCTGAGATGACCCTTGTCTCACTTGGGAACAGTGAGATGGTCCAGAGGACACTTGTGCCTGAGAATACTAAGAAGTACAGGTGGTGGGTGACCATCAATAGACAGAGGGTAGAGGCTCTTAGAGACACAGGAGCCAGTGTGACTACAGTGAGGAGTCACCTGGTGTCTGAAGAGCAGATAGATCCCTGTGTACTTCAACCATCAGTTGCAATCGACAACTCTGGGTGCCTGTGCAGAGTGGTGCAGGTTCCCTTTGAATGGGGGGGTCTCAGGTTCCTTGAAGGTAGCTGAGAGTCCAACCATGCCGGTAGATTGTTTGCTTGGCAATTACTTGGATTCCCCTTGGCAGGAGGTAGAACGCAGGTCACACTTGAAATGTTGGGTCTACCTGGGTGGGCCTGTGCGTCTATCCGGTCTATGGCAGCCCATCAGGGTGATCAGGAGACCCTGGAGCCTGAAAGAGTGGCCCAGTAATCTGCCAGAAGGAAGAAGGGCAAGGGGTGTGGGAAACCAGCCCCAGAGGTTCCCACGGTCCAGGAGGAGGCTGAACCTGAGGGGGAGACCCTAGAGCCTACTGAGCAACAGGTGGCTGAACTGGGTGAGGTCCCTGAGCTGTCACAGTGGCAGCAGGAAGGGGGCAGCAGGGAAATTATGCCCTACTCTAGAGGGTTTGCGGTGGCCGGCTTTAGACCAGGTGTCTGGCAAGGAGCCTGGATCGGATTTGATTTACTGGGAGGATGGCCTCCTATGTAGCAAGCCTAACATTCCTGAACCTGGGTCAGCCCGTGTGCTGGTGGTACCTCAGTACTTCAGAGCATTTCTACTGGGTCTAGCTCATGATGTGCCTTTAGCTTGACATTTGGGGCAGGACATGACCTTTGAACGGCTTCTCACCCACTTTTACTGGCCCCTAATGTGCAGGCACTCACATGCTCATAGTAAGTCTTGCCCAACTTGTCAGGCAAGTTGCAAGATTGGGGGGAATTGCAAGGCACCTCTATAACATTTCCCTATGGTTATTACCCCTTTTGAAAGGGTTGGTATTGACATTGTGGGGCCTCTGGATCCCAAGACAGCCATGGGCAACAGGTTTATCCTGGTCTTGGTGGACCATGCCACCTGTTACCTGGAAGTCATTCCTTTGAGATCAATCACTGCCCCTGTGGTGGGCCATGCATTGATGGGGTGTTTTACCCACAAGGGGTTCCCCAAGGAAGTGGTTTCCGATAGAGTACGGACTTCATATCAACTTATGTGAAGTCTCTGTGGAGGGAGTGTGGGGTAATGTACAAGTTCACCACTCCCTACCACTGGAGGTTCAACTGCACCTTCAAGGGCATGATTATGGGTCTTTTTCATCTCTCTTTTTTCTATCTTGAGTATTTTTTGTAACTATTTATTCTAGTTGGTCGAATTGAGTGACCTTTGCCCATTTATTCTAGAACAAATCACCCTACTCCAATATGGAGACTGTTTTTCTATACTTATTCTCCTTGCATAGTGGGTCGGAATGCGTCATACGTCATCTTTAAACCTCTCTAAATCACATGATTGGGAGGTTAAAATGAGTGAATACCAACCGGCGCGCTCACTAGGAGATTATGTGAATATACATCGAGTTTCCAGGTAAGCCGTTTGGCGGTGGCAGCTTATCTGTCCACACGATATAGAATTAAGTGAAAAGCTGTAATTTATATTTGCTGGTTTGTAGTAAGTCAGGAAATTCTCTATTCTTTTCTCTCAGATTGACAGAGTGAAAGTGTCAGCCATAGTGACGATCACAAATTACAAAACTTTCCGACACAATAATTTTCCTCCCGTCAAGGTACCGCTAACTAGTGGAGGTAAAATGAAGTTAACTGTACTTTGGTCAGCTAAGTTAGGTTTATCTCTGGCACCTATTTCTGCAGTTACAGTCTGGTCTTGCCTTATAGGTGATTTAACACTATGAAAAATCTACACGACCGACACCATGTGTGAAAAGTGGCTTTTCCTTTTCTTCTTCATAGACCCCTGATCCCTTATGAAAAAATGTATTTAGAGATCCCTTTATGTAAATATATGCTTTAAAATAATAACATGAAGGGACTATCTGGACACAGATTGTGCAGCTTTATTTTGGTGAAAGACAACTGTAGTGATATATGGCTCATACAAATCTGTGTATACCACTGGTGATTAATAAGATCGAAATGCATGCTGAGGTGCATTGAATAAAGTACAAGGCAACATTTATCTTTTCTATATCTTGATGCATGTTTCACCAATGGGGTCTGTCTATCTATGAATCTACATGTTTTTTCTCTATCAATTTCGGCCTATGCTGGTGTTAGGTTTTTATTTTTATTTTTGTATATGTGGTGTATGTGACATTATGAGGGTCATTCTGAACCTGGCGGGCGGAGGACGCCGCCCGCCTGGCGGGAACTGCCAAATGGCCGCTCCGAGGCCATTTCGACTTTCCCACTGGGCCAGCCGGCGACCACCAAAAGAGCGCCCGCCGGCCCAGCGGGAAAGGCCCTGCAACATTGAAGCCGGCTCCGAATGGAGCCGGCGGTTTTCCAGGGGTGCGACGGGTGCAGTTGCACCCGTCACGATTTTCACTGTCTGCAATGCAGACAGTGAAAATCTCTCTGGGGCCCTGTTAGGGGGCCCCTGCACTGCCCATGCCAGGGGCATGGGCAGTGCAGGGGCCCCCAGGGGCCCCACGACACCCGTTCCCGCCATCCTGTTCCTGGCGATAAAAAACGCCAGGAACAGGATGGCGGGAAGGGGGTCGGAATCCCCATGCAGCGCCGCCATGGAGGATTCTCCCAGCCGGGGGAAATCCGGCGGGAAACCGCCGGACCCGGCTGGGTGACCGCGGCTGTACCGCCAGCCTGTTGGCGGTGCTTCCGTGGTCGTCGACCCTGGCGGTCGATGACTGCCAGGGTCAGAATGACCCCCTATGTTTTGAAATCTGGACTTCGCTATTTCAAGGTTGCCCTTTATGCATTTTTTGTACTAGATATCTTCTTCTGATATGGCATACATCAAGAGACTGGCATTTCATCTCTTCCATATGTCCTTCCTATGGCATCAGCATCCACATTTGAATACATGGTTTGGAATGGACCTGATGAAGGTTGCCCCCCATTGTGAAGAGTACCGAAACACGCGTAGGCTTTGGTTCCTACTATGTTCCTGGAATATTATACTAGTGTATTGTGATAACAGATATTAGGCTTTACAGCCCTATATATGTGTATAGATGTATTAATAATATTCTATATCATTTGTTATATTATAGATATATAATATATTGATTGTATTTTTGTATATATTTTTAATATTATTTAATACAATATTGATTAAATCATTTTATTACCTTATGTAATGAGATCTGTTGTAGTGAAGGTTTTGTTATTGGTGTAGCCTTAGATTGGACATATAGCAAGCAAATTATTGTTGAAATACATTATAAGGTGAATTTATTATATATTTATAATTATATTTTTTGGGTTGTTTATGTATCTGTATTTTGAGACCTTAGATTAGCTCTTAGTCTTTTTACACATTAGCTTGGTTTTCCCTGGTTGAGCTACTAAATTGACATCAGGGACCCTCTTTTTCCTCCTTTCATGTTTATGGTTCTGTCAGAGCCCTTGAGGCGTAAGTGGGACATCCTCTTGCCATGCCTTCTGTTTGCGTACATGGAGGTGCCTCAAAAAGGGCTTGCATTTAGTCCCTTTGAGCTGCTGTATGTCCACCCTGTCAGGTGACCCTTGAGTCTGGTAATGGAGAAATTGGAGAAACCCCCTAGTAAACCCACCCAGGATGTTTTCAGTTACATGCTGGCTCTTAGAAACCAGACTACCCGCTTCAGGGGTCTCGCACCAGAAAACTTGGAAGCAAGCCAGGAAGACATGAAATGCTGGTATGACCAGAATGCCACTCTGCTCGAGTTTCAACCTGATCAGAAAGTGTGGGTAATGGCGACAGTGGAACCAAGGGTGCTCCAGGACAAGTGGACTGGGCCATTTGAGGTGGTAGAGTGCAAGAGTGAAATCACCTACCTGGTGGCCTTGCAGACTCCCAGGAACCCCTTGAGGGTCCTGCATGTGAACCGGCTCAAACCACACTTTGAGCGGACTGAATTGTCCATGCTCCTAGCAACAACTAATGTGGTGGAGGAGGAGAGTGAGCCTTTTCCTCACCTCCTGTCTGCTGGAGAGAGGGATGGGTCTGTGGAGGGTATAACCCACCTCCCCCTCCCTGACCCCAGAGCAGCAGAGGGACTGTCGCAAGGTGTTGGGTCAGTTTGCCTCTCTGTTCTCCCTGATCCCAGGGGTCACACACTTGTGTACACACGATGTAGACACTAGGGACAGTCTTCTTGTTAAACATAAAGTTTACAGAATGACTGACAGGGTGAGGGCTAACATTAAGGGTGATGTTTCTAAAATGTTAGCATTGGGGGTTACTGAGTTTTCTAGCAGCACTTGGGCCAGTCCTGTGGTCTTGGTCCCAAAAGCTGCTGCTCCTGGTGCCACTCCATAACTCAAGTTCTGTGTGGATTACTGGGGACTCAATACGGTCACCAAGACTGACGTGCACGCCATCCCCCAAGCTGATTTGCTCATTGACCGGTTGGGAGTTGCCTAGTACCTAAGTACGTTTGATTTTACCTCTGGGTACTGGCAGATCATCCTTACTGAGGTGGCTAAGAAGAGGTCTGCATTCTTCACACCAGATGGGCACTACCAGATTAGGGTGATGCCCTTTGGGACGAAGAATGCCCCTGCCACCTTTTAGAGGTTGGTCAACCAGATGTTGGCTGGACTGGTTGATTTCAGTGTTGCCTACCTGGACAACATTGCTGTGTTCAGTTCCACATGGGAGTAACACTTGCATACCCTCTTCAAAGTGTTGGAGGCCCTGCAGAAGGCAGGTCTCACTATTAAGGCAAGCACGTGCCAAATAGAGCAGGGTTCTGTGGTGTACTTGGGACACCAGGTGGGGAGTGGCCAGGTGGCACCCCTACAGCCAAAGATTGAAACTATTCTGGCTTAGGAGCCCCCCCAAGACTCGAACTGGATACTATAGGAGGTTTGTCAAGGGGTAAGGCACAATTGTTACTCCCTTGACTGAGTTAACCTCCAAAAAGCAGCCCAGAAATGTGATCTGGACTGAGTCTTGCCAGACAGCTTTTGATGCCCTGAAGGCTGCACATGTGCTGAAGGCACCTGACGATTCCAAGGAATTTGTTGTGCAAACAGAGCATGGTATACTCCGCTTAATGAAGAGGGCCTAGATCAACCTATAGCCTTCATTAGCAGGAGGTCACTTCCCTGTGAATGTAGGTGGAGTGCAATTGAGTGTGAAGCTTTTGCTGTGGTCTGGGCACTGAAGAAGCTAAAACCCGACTTGTTTGGGACTCACTTCCAGTTTCAGACAGACAACAAACCCCTTAGATGGGTGATTCACTTGAGGGGTGAAAATCCAAAGTTTTTGAGGTGTGCAAGCTCCCTACATAGAATGGACTTTATGATGGTACACCACCCTGGCACCGACCATGCCAATGCTGATGGTCTGTCCAGATTCTTCTGCCTTAGTGATGAGAACTCCCATGAGATTGGGTAGTTGCTCCCCACTTTCAGCTGGGGGAGACACATGTTAGACCTGGCATCATTGGCATGATCTCCCCTAACTTTTTGCCTCTACTTCCCAGGTTGCTTCTGTGTGCTGGACTCTTTTTTTACTGTTTTGTTTGATCTGGACACTTCATCACTGCTGATCAGTGCTAAAGTGTAAGTGTTCCCTGTATACATTATGGCCCATATTTATACTTTTTAGCGCTGCATTTGTGCCACTTTTTGACGCAAAAGCGGCGCAAACTTACAAAATACAATGACTGAAAAATGTAATAAAATATCTTCTGAAAACAAGACACTTGTATGTATGTGTTGGTGTGTAATGGTTGTAATCCTGAGCTGGACTCTGTGTACATGCAACATATTCCTGCTTGCACAAGTAGCTTGTTTCTTCATCGTATGTTTCACAGGATCTTCAATATCTGCATAGATAAATGTGAATTTTAAGACAACCGACAATGAATTTATCACAGGTGAATTTATTACAATGCTAAGACAGAAAATAAATTTGGGACAGAAAGAAACAAAAATATAAAGTGAAGGGGTCAGTCATGGTGAATGAAAACATCAGAGTATATGCCACACCATTTGACGTCCAAAGAGTACTCCTTCCATTGGAACTGGAATGTGGTTCAGGATCAGTCGACGGAGTGCATGTGTGGCACACAAAGGAGGACAATAAGGAAGAGGTTTCTTGCTGGCAGTGGTAGGTGTCTTGCCACCATGCCTCCTGGATTATTGGATGGACGTCCCCACTTGTGAGGGGGGATTAGCTGCTGCAGAGGCAGGGGTGTCTGACAGTGGTTGTGCCTCAAGCAGGGTCACCCTTCATGTGACTGCTGCAGATGTACTCAAGCTTGAGTTGGTTGGCCCACAGAAAGTGGTGGATGGTGGTGGAAAAGCACTGGTCAGGTTTATGTGGATGTACTTGTAAAAGATAGGGACAGGGAGATTAGCTGGTCCAGTGTCCAAACTCCCTCATCATAATGAATATACCAATAAGGTACACTGTTCCAAAAAGGACAAGGTAATACACAAAAAGGAATCTGGGTATATCAGGTATGACTAAGTTCAGAAGCAAGGGCCCTCATGTGTCATCATTGGGCTTGCTTCAGGTCAGACTGGCACTGCAATGTCTGACGGGACCCTTGTGGGGGCCACTATGCCAGAATTTCTCAAAAAGATAAAGAGTGAAGTGATGATGTAGGGAAAGAAAATTAAAATTGGCTCTAACACTCCCCTAAAAAACAATTTTATTAGTGCAGGGGAGCGCAGGTCAAGGTTAAAATCAAAAATAGAGTTTTGGATAATAATGGTCCTTTACTGTAAAGTACGAGTGGAAAAAAGGACATTACTATTTCCACTCCAAAACGTAAAAATGTTTTGCGCTTCTAACGTCCATACGGATCATGTGGATTTGACCATTTGGAGGCATAGTTCAGTGTGATACAGGCAAGCACACAACTTTGTTGTATCTGTATCTGCAGTCATCATGAGTACAGTGTTATGTCAATGTGTTTGCGGCTGCTACCAATCTGCTGATGCAGTTTAAGGCCTTAAGAATCCTTGGTGCACACACTTGATAAGGTGTCATTCCTGTCCTCAATAGTTTAATCTTGGGATACCAGGACAAGGTGGAGCTAGGCTTACAGACACATCTCTGAGTTGAGCATGATGTGCATATTGCTCACTCCCAGGTGAGTAAACTTCATTTGAGAGTTAAAACAGATGTATTTGGGCAAGTGAACGCTGTGCTGTTGGTTGGAAACACAGAAACAGGGCCTCCTGTGAGTTGCAGTCAGCTCACTCGCTTTATTTCACACACTAGACAAATTATATTCTCCCTAGCGAGTAAACTTAATTTGAGAGTTAACAAACAGACATATTTGAGCAAGCGAACACTGGACTGGTGGTTTGAGTAACAAAAACAAGGCCTCCTGGGGGTTGCAGTCAGGTCACTCCCTCTACTTTCCCAAAGGTGACAAATGGTATACTCCCAGATGAGTGAAGAGTCATTTGAGAGTTCAGAAACAGGTGTATTTGGGCAAGTGAACACTGGGCTGGCAGCTGAAGTTACAGAAACAGAGCCTATTGGGCTTTGGAGTCAGGTCACTCTCTCTACTTCCCAAAACTTGACAAAGGGTATAGTCCCAGGTGAGTAAAGAGCAGCTGAGAGGACACAAACAAGTGTATTTGGGCAAGTGAACACTGGGCTGGTGTGGTGGTTGCAGTAACAGGGCCTCTTGGGAGTTGCAGTCAGGTCAGTCCCTCTAGTTCACACATTACACAAATGTTGGGTATTATATACATGTTGCCAGACTACATTTAGGGTGGAACATTACATGTTGAGACATGCGTAGGAGTCTTGGGATTCATTTTTGATATTGAAACACTTACAGGCACTTTTCCAACTTATGGCATGTGATGGGCCTTGGTAGCTGTGATGTTAGGTCCAACAATACACATTGATTGTCTTATATCTAAGATACTCTGGTTATTAAATGTTGCTAAAGTCAATGTACAACATGATGCCAAAAGCTGAGCTGTGAGCATGCATGACATTGCAATTTTGCTGTAGTTTTTGAATGGCATTTTACCAGAATCCACTCCCCCAGGTATTCCTGTCAAGCCCTCAGGGTGAAGGATGGACAAGACCTTCTCCTCCCAGGGGAAGGGTTGTAATGGGACACTGGGATGGCCAAGGCTAGTCTTGTTGACCACCATCTGTTGCCTGGAATCCAGTGAATACCTTGTCCCTCATTTCATTCCACCTTTTCCTAATGTCCTTTTTTTGTGCACAGGGTGGTGTCTACAGCATCCACACTGTCTATGACCCTTTGCCACAGTTCCATTTTCCTACTGAGAGGAGTGTGCTGGACTTGGGCTCCAATCAATTGTGGCTCTGCTGTAATCAGCTTTGTGGTTGGCCACAGTGCTGATGGTGCTGAAGTGCAGCCCGCTGGCGGTCAGCACTTTGGTTTGGTGGGCGGCAGTTCTGCCTGTATACATCATAATATGGTGATCTAGGGACCGGCGTCACAGCAGCCTTTTTGGGACTGCTGCCTTGGTGGTCTGGCCGTCTGACAGCCAAAATCGGGCCCTAAGTTGTAAAAAGGTAAAAATATGCACAAATATAATTTAATGATAAAACATGTAAAAACAGTGCGTTTACCTTGATTATAAAATATTTCAATAACCTTTTTTCATTTAAAAATAATGTAACAATAGATTTTATTAAAATGTAAGAAATGTATTTCAAGTAATTGCACAATCAATTTTAATAATTATGAATGCATAATATTTTTTTTCTTACTTTATGTGGAAATGTATTTTTATGTCAACCAGGAGAAAAATAATTTTAATCTAGCTTAAAAAAATGTAAGTATTTTGATATTTAATTCACAATTTAGTTCAAATGGTACCACTTTTTTAGTCTATATAAAGTAAATGTATATAATTATTTATATTAATATTTATCATAAAATATTCTTGAAAAAACTTTGAAAACTATACCTATATTTTTCCATGTAGAGATCTCCATAACTGGAATAGAGAGCTATTAGGGTAAAGTATAGGCAACCTTTCCCTATGCTTTAACATACGGAGAGCTGTGGCCTCACTCCAGCGTGTATTAAACTAAAAAAATATTAAAATATTTTTATGATGAACAATACATTTCTGAATTTTACATTTATAAAATATTTCCAACCCAAATTATTTTATTATGCATTAATAATTATTAAAAGTGATGTAAAAATGTATTGAAAGTAATTGAATTAGAGTTTAATAAAGTGCATTATTATATGAATAATAAAATATAAAAATGATTATTGAACATTTCAGGATTAAGCTAAAAATGTGTACTATTTAAATGCATTATTGCTAACATAATTTTACATATATATATATATATATATATATATATATATATATATATATATATATATATATATATTTGAAACACAACAACTGAAATCAATTGTAATGCTGCACTCCAGGAGAGTTTTTATCCTTTTAATTGTAGTCATAAATTTCACCAACCATCACCAACGCGTTTCGACCTCCCGGTCTTGTTCACAGTGTAAAAGTATTTTTTCCATATCTCCTATTTATAGTCTACCTCCAACTATCCACCCTAGTGCATTATGGGCCATGTAGTCAGTTTATTTTTAAGAAAAAACATATTATTAACTAAAAGAAAGGATATAGCATTTCATAGTATTTCTACAACTAATGTGATAAATGAATAATAAATAAAATATCAGTTGTGCACAAACTTATGGAAATTATTTACACCAAGAAATCAGGATAAAACAAATGAACGCAGGAGGAGATCCCATACTGATACTCAATATTAGTTTTTTTTTATTTTAGAGTTATTAATTCAACCACAATCCTAGGTCACGTACTTTCTATTTTCAATTCACTCCACTGTTTTGTCAATGCAATATGTTTATAGGTATTGCCAACTCTCACCAACTATACCCGTCCCTGTTTTCACATGGTCAATTGTATATCTGCATTGCATGACGTGTGGTACTGTATATGGTAGTACATATTCCTTTAAAAGCGGTAGTGAAGTTCTTCATCCCCATTGAGACCCCTTGGGGTCTTGGTTCTGAGCTGTATTATAGGCCGTGACTCCAAACGTCTAATTTTTATCTCTCAGTCTCCCCCCTCTCATTACCATCAATAATAGCAATTCCAAAGAATTCATGTCTGTCCAATTCACTCCAACATGTGTCATCAAATGTTTTGCCATTGCATAAGTCACGTCCTTGTTTTGTACAGCTCTGATATGTTCTAGGATACGTTTTTTTAAGGGGGCAAATTGTACTGCTCACGTAGCGTAATCCACAAAAACACTCAATCATATAGATCACATAGCTGGTATTACAAGTGATCGTTTTGTTAATCGTTAGCTTATTACCTCGATGGTCAAGGAATTCTTCTGTATTTACCCCAACTCTGCACTTCCCACAGCATATAAATCCTGTAGTCTGAGCTGTTAGCCAGTTTGACTGTTTCTTCATCTGGAAGTGACTATTTACCAATAGATCTCAAAGAGACAGTGCCTTTTTGTATGTTACCATTGGTCTGTCCCCCACCGTTTTGCTGAGGTCCATTCCTCAAGGCTGCACCAGCATGAAACGCATGCCACAATGTGGACTGTATTGTTTGAGATATATATATATATATTATTTTATTAATTTACATTTTTGCTTGCATTAACATTATTTCCTAAGGATTTTTAGTCTGTAACTCTATTATTTTCTTTGGGAGGGAGTATCAATTTCAGTTGTTGGCCATGTGTCGTGCTAGGCTTAATCCATCTCTGAGCTACCAATCTTCTGGGTCCCTTTTTGGCTGTAGTAAATTATAAGAGCAGTGTGTGAATATCTATAATCTTACTCATTTGTGGGTGTGTGATCTTACTCCCTAAACCCCACCCTGACACTCTGTCCCTCCCTAGGCCCTCCTTTCTCCTCTCAAATTATTTCCTTTTTTTTCATAAATATTCCTCATTTTCTATCTAGTCCCTTGTACCCTTCCTACGTTCCCTACTAAAGGTAAACACATATGTACAGAGGCTCCAAAGTCGGGGCAGAGATCTCCATACATCTATTTGTAGGAGTTACAGAGGCATGAATGCTGCAAGCAGGTTTGTGAATATCATAATTTTTTTTTTTTTTTTTTTTTGCGGATTTATATAGAGCAAACTCAACTCAAAGGTATTGGAGCGCTTTATATGAGCATCACAAAAAATACTGCAAAATACAGTTTGTCAATAGCCCCCTTTGTCAACTTTCGATACCAAAGCAAATACACTGCTAATCCTCTGTGGAAGTTTTGAGAAAATGCCTCTTCCTTATTGCAGAATTGTAATAGGTATAGCATGAGAGCAGCACCAGGATTGCTTGGGGAACCTGTGCTGGTGTCCCATGAACTGCTAGGACACCATCACCATTGGGATAGAAGAGGAGTGAGGCGGCCAGCGTCAGCAACAGCAGCAGGGCAGGTATTCTTTCCCCCTGTCTCCACCTCGCCTTGAGAACCGTGGCAGCCGCCACTGCAAGGGTGCCATTTTAGATAGTGTATGACCCATAATAAGCTATACCCTCCTCTGTGCTTACAAGGCTACAATTTACAACTCCCATCTCTCTGTTAAATGGAACTAAGATGAACGTGTTGTTAGCACTTTACTGTAGATTCTGTTAAAATAGAAAAGTTAATTATCCAGCTCACAAATATTGAGCCGATGTTAACGTTCAAATGCACTCTGCCGATTTATAATGTTAAAGGTAACCAAAATGTCATCAAAATAAACACATCCAGTGTTGTTGCTTTGAAAATCGACTGTTTATTCCGTCGGAAATGTAAATTCAGAATATCGTGATCCCATTCCATTTACTTTCAAGGTAATCGATAGAAAAATTAAAGCGTAGCCTAAACCGAAATACATGTAAATATGCTGACGTTTTAGCTGCTGCCACTGGGATACCGAAGAGATTGCGTGTTTTAATTTTCTATTTTTATATAATAAAAGTCAATGAGGTAATAAGAACACAAATAGAAATATCACAAAATGCAGTCCCAATTCTGGAATACCTTCAAGCAGAAGATGCTTATGTTGTTTAAATTCTCCCAGCTGCTAACAACCCACCTCCTGGACAATCCATCATAAGAGAAAACATTTTATGTGGAAACGGGATGGGCGTGCAGGAAACCAAGGTAATACAGCTGAGGCTCCATTATCATTAAATTGTCTAGGGCGGCATTTCTATCATTACTAAAAAGTGTTCTTTTAGAACGAATGCCTTTTTTACGGAAGTAAAAAAGATAAAATAAAACAAAAGAAAACATAATTTGCAAGATACAGCTAATTACGAATCAAGTCTTACATTCCTGTTTCAAGCTTGGCTTCAGACCTGCTTTTACAGAGTTGCGTAAAATGTCTTAGTACCTTAAACTACAATAATAAAAACACGTAATTTCTGGAGTAACCAGATGTAGTAGAATGTAATACATCATATTGTTTACAACAGCTTTACAGCAAAGTCAGGCATAAGATATACGGGCTATAGGAAATGTTTCTACATACTTTTTATCTTTACTCAAGGATAATTTTTGGCAATGATTTCCAAATAGATCACTCTGAAGTTTAGAACTGTATATCTTGAAAGTTCCTCGCCTCCTTATTTCCTTTGTTTATATGACAATCAGGGTTAGAGATGGTGTTTGCACTTTGATGTGATATATAGAAGGAAAGAAGGATAATTGTGAACAATGGGTTGTCATTGAGGTGATCTAAGTGACAAATAATAAACGCCGAGAGTGAATCTCAAGTTGTAGATAATGCGGGTCATTCCGACCCTGGCGGTCGGTGGCCGCCAGGGCCACCGACCACGGGAGCACCGCCAACAGGCTGGCGGTGCTCCTACGAGCATTCTGACCGCGGCGGTTTAGCCGCGGTCAGACGCGGAAAGCCAGCGGTCTCCCGCTGACTTTCCGCCGCTCGTAGGAATCCTCCATGGCTGCGGAGCGCGCTCCGCAGCCATGGAGGATTCCGACTCCCCCTCCCGCCATCCAGTTCCTGGCGGTTCTCCCGCCGGGAACCGGATGGCGGGAGGGGGAGTCGCGGGGCCCCTGGGGGCCCCTGCCGTGCCCATGCCTATGGCATGGGCACGGCAGGGGCCCCCGTAAGAGGGCCCCTAAAAGTATTTCAATGTCTGCAAAGCAGACACTGAAATACGCAACGGGTGCAACTTCACCCGTCGCACCTTCCCACTCCGCCGGCTCTATTACGAGCCGGCGTCATCGTGGGAAGGGAGTTTTCCCCTGGGCTGGCGGGCGGTCTTGCGAAGACCGCCCGCCAGCCCAGGGGAAAACTCGGAATACCCTCCGCGGTCTTTCGACCGCGGAGCGGTATTTCGGAGGGGGGAAGTCTGGCGGGCGGCCTCCGCCGCCCGTCAGACTCAGAATTAGGGCCAATGTGTCTCAGAACCTCAGGTGAAAAACGTCTTCTTATTCACAGTTACCCATCAGTTACTCGTGTACAATTTTATGGTGCATATGGGTTCCAAATCCTTCCACTATTGTTAACATGATTTTCGAATTGTGATAATTTAAACATCGAAATAAACATATTCTAAAGGTGGCGGGCGCTGAATCCATAAATGAGCATTATTAGATAATAGCACTGGACAACAAGCTTTGTTTGCTACCCCTGTGACATAATTACTATGAAAAACAACTTTTTGTAGAGTATGTTCAGAGCAGTGAATTGAAATGTATCCCACATATCACTAGCGAAATAAACTGGAGCCACTGATGATAAATATTCCAGCTGAAACCAATAACTCTGATCTGGATCTGCATCAACAGCCTACTTTGCACTGTTGAGGGTACTACGTAAAATCCTCGCTCTAATACCTTTACATTCCAGGCGAAAAGTGGTTCAGGTGCTTAGGACCTGATTAATGAAAAGTTAGCGCCGCCTTTGGGTCATTTATTGATGCAAAAGCGGCGTAAACGTACAAAATATAGTTATAGTATATAGTTATATTTTGTACGTTTACGCCGCTTTTGTGTCAAAAAATGATGCAAAGGCTGCGCTAACTTTTCATAAATCAAGCCCTTAGTCTTTAATGCCTGGACCATGGGATTTTCCTGTACTTAGATTCACCTAAAACCATTAAGAGGCTCCAAGTAATCCAAAATACGGCCACTAGAACTAACTTCCAAATTCCCAAATATGTATCAGCAAAAAGCGCCATTGCAACCCTGCACTGGTTCCCAGTGGCTGAAAGAACACAATTTAAGACATTGGTGGTCATTACAACATTGGCGGTAAAAAAGCCGCTTACGGCCGTGCAGAAGACCGCCAACATACCGCTGATGCTGCGGAATTCCGCCACAGCTATTATGACCCACATCTCGAAATCCGACAAAATTCAGACACCCACACAAGTCCGCCACACCAAAGGTCAGTGATAAACTGGCGAAAACAAAACCTCCACCGTCACGCCAACAGAAATACGCCCACACTGTCACGACCCACGAATCCACGCGGCGGTCTTTCAACCGCGGTATTCCATTGGCGGTACACACCGCTGCGCTCAAAATACACACACACATACAAAACACCGCCACATTGGACAATTCGAAATACAAGCACCTGATACACATACACACACCACTCCCACACCCCCAATACAATATAAAACACACACCCACATCACCCACGAACCCCTACGACCACTATTACAGAGAGAAGGCCAGAGAGAGACACCACCATCCACAAACTAGCAGCCACAGGCACTAAACACCATCACCCACACAACTTCTACACACAAAACACCACACACCACTACATATCAACACACACACACCACCCCACACATCACCTACACCACCCCCATGGCACGGCAAAGACACCCCAGGTTCTCGGAGGAGAAGCTCAGGGTCATGGTGGAGGAAATCGTCCGGGTAGAGCCACAGCTATTTGGAGCACAGTTGCAGTACACCTCAATTGCAAGGAAGATGGAGCTATGGAGAAGAATAGTCGACAGGGTCAATGCAGTGAGACAACACCCAAGAAATCGGGACGACATCAGGAAGAGGTGGAACGACCTACGGGGTAAGGTGCGTTCCGTGGTCTCAAGACACCACCTGGCGGTTCAGCGGACTGGCGGCGGACCCCCACCTCCTCCCCCACAACTAACAACATGGGAGGAGCAGGTCTTGGCGATTCTGCATCCTGAGGGCCTCGCAGGAGTCGGTGGAGGAATGGACTCTGGTAAGTCAAAGCTTTACTAATATATCCCCCACCCTTCCTGCATGCCATCACACACTCCTACCCGTACGCTCACCCTCAGCACTCCACCAACTCACATATACCCCACTATCACAAACCACCCATCCCAACACCAAGCCCTGAATGCAACCCCAACGCATGGACACCCATCACTAAAGCATGCCCACTGCACATACCCATACAACCCCCTAAACCATCATCACACAAGTCCCCACATAGGAATGCAAGCACTGGGGTACACCGGTCACCATACCATTGCCCACCATGACACACACAGATGCAATAATTAAGCTTTTACACCCCTGCAGGACCACTACCCAACGTCACCAGACAGGAGGGTCCAGACATCTCCACCCCACCCACAGAAGAGGCCCACAGTGATGACAGCAGCTCTGTCCAACTGGATCCAGATGACCAGCCCGGACCATCGCGGGCTTCGGGACAGTCAGTTCCCCTCCCACAGGCACAGGCCACCACAGACCTTCCACCCTCTGGTAACACCAGCACAGCACCCACCCAGTGGGCCCATACCTCCGTACCCAGGACACGTCAATCAGCAGTGTGTCCACCACTACAGGGAACCCAGGATAACCCACCATGGAATGATAACTCTTCCAGTTTCTGTACACCTGTTCACTCCTGTGGGGGGGGACCAAAGCCACATGGGTCCCATCAATGGCACCTATGATGTTGGGGATATGTCCAAGGGCATAAAAGTCACCTTTCACTGTAGGCAAATCCTCCACCTGAGGGAAAACGATGTAGCTCCGCATGTGTTTCAGAAGGGCAGACAACACTCTGGACAACACGTTGGAAAACAGAGGCTGGGACATCCCTGATGCTATGGCCACTGTTGTTTGAAAAGACCCACTTGCAAGGAAAAGGAGCACTGATAGCACCTGCACTTGAGGGGGGATTCCTGTGGGATGGCGGATTGCTGACATCAGGTCTAGCTCCAACTGGCTAACAGTGGTTGGTACACCGGAGGATTCTGCCATCTCCTCACATGTCCCAGCAGACGGTGCCTATGAAGGACAACAGCGAGCACAGAGTCAAACAACTCAGAGGTATGTACCCACAGTCTACACAGAACACCAATCATACACAAAATGTGGCCTGTATGTGTGTTGAGAGTAGGCCTAGGTATGTGTGACGCAGTTGATAATTAGGCCATGTGGGCCCCTGAAATGTCGGCTGCCTGACCTCTAAAGCGGGACAATGGGATGTGAGGTAACTGCGCTGTCGTTGTACACCATCGCGGTAGGCAGGCGAAGACCGCGGCGCAATGCTGCATTGGTTAACATTGGACCCTATGGTTCCCAGGAGCCAATTACGATGTACGCCGGCAGTGATGGTACGCACCGCTGCGGACGTGCCCTCCGCAGACGTGACTGACATTTTCTAACTGTTTAATCACTCGATACCTGATCTTCGACAGGAGAGGACATACACTGCAAGTGCTGCTGTGACCTCGGTCTGGAAGAGACAATGGCTCGTGCGTCTGGGGAAGGGCCCCTGCCTTCACTGCAGAGGAGTTGGAGAAACTCGTCGGGGGGGGTCCTCCCCCAGTACACGCTACTCTACGGTCCTCCAGACCAACAGGTAAGTACACAGGGAGCATGTTGTATGGGCTATGCCTGTGTGGAGAGGGCTGGTTGTAAGAAGGAAGGTGGCAGAGTTCTGAGTGCATGAAAGACGGTGAATGCATGTGCCACATGGCAAGGGTGGGGATGGGGGCAACTCACTTTGACGGTGCAGTTGTTAATGACTTCTCTTCTTCCCCTGTACATTTCATGTAGGTCAGCGCCCACCAGAAGAAGGATATTTCCTTCTCCAAGGACGTCCGGACCCTGGGGGTCCACCACAGATGGAGCACCCACTGCCGGAAGAGATGGGAGGACATTCCCGCTGGATTAAGAAGACGGCGGAGGCTCAGCTGGGGATGGCCTCCCAAAGTGGGAGGGGTGCCCGTTGAACCATAACCCCCCTGATGTTCCGGATCCTGGCGGTGGCCTACCCTGAGTTGGATGGGCGCTTGAGGGCAACACAGCAGACACAAGGGGGTGAGTACACTATCATTCAGCTGACTTTGCACGCAGTGAAGGTGTCTGGGTGGGGGAGGAGGGCTGTGGGTTCCCCTAGGCCAGGGCGAGTTCCGTAGGCTAGGCCCATTCATAAGGCATGGCCCTGTGGCCCCCCACCCCACCTCTGTAGAGTGCCAAGTACTGCTATTCATGCCCCAGGGTCATCTATGCAGATGTTGTCCATAGCCTTGTAGGCCATTTCCCAGGAATTGCACTGTAGAGGCCAACAGCGCGACGTAGTGCAGGGGGCTGCTGTGTCTGTATTGTCCGCCAACGGTAGCAGTAAGCCATGCACTCAACCTGTCTTTCTACTGTTTCCCCCCCCCCTTTTTTTGCGGTCTCCCTATTCTTGTGTGCATTAGCATCATCAGGCCGAGGTAGAGTGGCACCGGAGCACGAGGGAGCTGCATCCCACATGGGCACGGAGGCCCACACTACAGACTCAGAATACACCAGTGGGACGGAGGGCGAGGGGAGCACCACGGCGGTCACAGGATCTGCAACCAGCGACACGGACTCGTCCTCCGATGGGAGCTCCCTTGTGGTGGCGGCAACATCTGTGCCCCCCACTACTACAGGTACAGCCGCCACCCCCCCTACCAGCACCGCCCTCCCAGCAGCCATTCAGCGTGTGCCCCGTGCCCGCTCACCCAGGAGGGTGGGCATCACCTTTGCCCCAGGCACCTCAGACCCTTCCCCTGTCACCTATGCTGCCCTCAGTGAGGAGGCCATTGACCTCCTCAGGTCCCTCACTGTTGGGCAGTCTACCATTTTGAATGCCATCCAGGGTGTAGAAAGGGAGTTGCAACACACAAATGCATTCCTGGAGGGCATTCATTTTGGTCAGGCTGCCCTTCATCGAACCCTTCAAACTCTGGCCTCAGCAGTGATGGCAGCCATTGTCCCTGTGTCTAGCCTCCCCCCTCCAACTTCCTCCACCCAGACCCAATCCCCTGTACCTCTGCCTATCCCAAGCACACCATCAGACCAGCCTGCACACACCTCACCACACAAGAGAAGCTCAGGCAAACATAAGCACCACACATCCCACAGGCACTCACGCAAGCATCACACACATACAGACACACCAACATCCACTGCCTCCACTGTGTCCCCCTCCTCCTTGTCTCCCTCCTCCCTCCCAGTCTCGTCTACACAAACACCTGCATGCACTACCACTACAGCCACTGCGTCCCGCACCAGCACACCCACCACCACACCCCGCTCACGTGCACTCACCACCCCCACTACCATTTACATGTCCCCTGTGTCCTCTCCCAGTGTGTCTGTGACGCCCCCTCCGAAGACACACAAACGCAGGCACACACCCACCCAACAGCCATCCACCTCACGACAGCCTCCAGCGCATGCACCTGCACCCAAATCCACAAAACTTACACCTCCTACAAGCACAACCTCTTCCTCCACTCCCAAACCACCTGAAGCTACCCGTCCCAGTGTGTCCAAAAAACGTTTCCTGTCCCCCCTTAACCTATTTCCCACCACCCCCCCAACTCATAGGTCCTGCACTAGCACCTCAGCCAACAAATCTCCGGGACCAGTGGTGCCTGTTGTTACAGGTATGTGGAGTGCACCGGCCACCAGGGCAGCCAGTGTGGCACGGAGCCACAGCACAGCCAGTCCCCCCCTGTGAAGCACCAGAAGTTGGACAGTGCCCGGCGGGAGAGGGGGAAGACTCCAGCCAGCCAAGCCTCTCACAGGGGTCCCGGGGGGAGTATGGACTCAACTTTGACTCCTCCCAAGTCTGGAGGAGCAGCACGGCGGAGAAGACTGCCATCATCCCCGCCGGCCAGGAGTCCACTGCCAAGGAGTCCACCGCCAGCCCCATCGTCACTGCCCAGGAGGAGGCCACCGCCAGCCCCATCGTCACTGCCAAGGAGGCCACTGCCAGCCCCATCGTCACTGCCCAGGAAGAGGCCACCGCCAGCCCCATCGTCACTGCCCAGTAAGAGGCCACCGCCAGCCCCATCGTCACTGCCCAGGAAGAGGCCACCACCAGCCCCATCGTCACTGCCCAGGAAGAGGCCACCGCCAGCCCCATCATCACTGCCCAGGAAGAGGCCTCCGCCAGCCCCATCGTCACTGCCCAGGAGGTCCCCGCAAGCCACAGCCCAGCTGACCAATGACGGTCCGCCATGGCAAGCACCGCTGAACAGGGCAAAGACCGCCATGGCAAGCACCGCTGAACAGGGCAAAGATCGCTGAACAGGGCAAAGACCGCCATGGCAAGCACCGCTGAACAGGGCAAGCACCACTGAACAGGTCAGAAACTGCCAACATAAGCACAGCTGAACAGGGCAAGCACCGCTGAACAGGGCAAAGACCGCCATGGCAAGCACCGCTGAACAGGGCAAGCTCCACTGAACAGGGCAAAGACCGCCATGGCAAGCACCGCTGAACAGGGCAAGCACCGCTGAACAGGTCAGAAACTGCCAACACAAGCACCGCTGAACAGGGCAAGCACCGCTGAACAGGGCAAGGACCGCTGAACAGGGCAAAGACCGCTGAACAGGGCAAAGACCGCCATGGCAAGCACCGCTGAACAGGTCAGAAACTGTCAACACAAGCACCGCTGAACAGGGCAAGCACCACTGAACAGGGCAAGGACCGCTGAACAGGGCAAAGACCGCTGAACAGGGCAAAGACCGCCATGGCAAGCACCGCTGAACAGGGCAAGCACCGCTGAACAGGGCAAGGACCGCTGAACAGGGCAAAGACCGCCATGGAAAACACCGCTAGGCCATTTGCGGCAGGGGCAGTGACGCAACTGGGACCGTCACGGGGTGAGTGCTGCACTCTGGGCACCAGTCCCCCTCGAGAACCAGTGGAGACATGCATCGACTTGAGAGACTGTGGCTTTGCACTCCCCAGGATGGTACAGTGGGCAGACCAACCACTGTAGAGACATGAGAGACTGTGGCTTTGCACTCCCCAGGATGGTACAGTGGGAAAACCAACCACTGTAGAAACTTGAGGGACTGTGGATTTGGACTCCCCAGGATGGTACAGTGGGCAAACCAACCACTGTAGAGACTTGAGAGACTGTGGCTTTGCACTCCCCAGGATGGTACAGTGGGCAAACCAACCACTGTAGAGACTTGAGAGACTGTGGCTTTGCACTCCCCAGGATGGTACAGTGGGCAACCCACCCACTGTAGAAACTTGAGAGACTGTGGCTTTGCACTCCCCAGGATGGTACAGTGGGCAACCCAACCACTGTAGAGACTTGAGAGACTGTAGCTTTGCACTCCCCAGGATTGATCAATGGGCATGGAGCCCCCTCGTGGATCTGGCGTCGTGCACTCATCCGGCTGAGGTGCCCCCTCCTTCCCTTCCCCCTGAGGTGCCTGTTGTATTTCTATCTGATGCCCCAGCAGTGTTCTCTCCGTCATGTTCGGGTATCTTGTGTGGGCCTCGCTCATGCATTTTGGGCCCAGTGGTCCACGGACTATGAATGATGCAAAACCTGCACTAATAATCGTGGTGTATATTTTGTTTATAGAGTATATATATATATATGTATATTTTTGCTTACTGATTTTTGATATATTGCAATAGTTACACTCATTTCCTTTTGTCTTTGCATTCTTCCAGGGGGTGTAGGGGGGTGTTACTGTAATGTACAGATAAGCATTGGTGTGTGTGTTGTAGTGGGTGAGGGTTGGGGTGTTGAGTGTGTGTGTCCCTGTTTTTTGCCTCCCCTCTCCCCTATGTCGTAGGTGCAGTACTCACCGTGCTCTTCGCCGCCGGCGTTGGTGATCCTCGTAGAAGAGCAGGAAGACTAGCGCTGGAAGAATTTGAAGTTCTGGCTCCATGCTGTCCTCCTTCCTCGTGGAGTGTGTAGAGGTGAGCGTTTTTCATTCGAAATGCCTGTTTCTGCCGTGTTTTTATCTGCGTTGTATCCGCCCCGGAAAAGGTGGTGGATTGGCCTGTCATAATAGTGTGGGCGGTACATTGGCTACCACCTGTCTGTTGGCGGTGACCGCCAAGCTGTTGGTCTGTACCGCTGTGGCGGTCTGAGTGTTAAAGTGGCTGTCTTTGTTGGCGGTTTCCGCCACAGTCGTAATTGCAAAATATTTACCGCCGGCCTGTTGCCGTTCTTACCGCCACTTTAACACCATCCGCCAGGGTTGTAATGACCCCCATTGTGCCTTGCACATTAGGTAATCAATCAGAGAGGGACCATTATGATTAAGTCCCTTTTGTCTCCGTACAACCCTATTAGGCCTTTGAGGTCCTCCAGTGCGAAACTCATGAAGGCTCCAAAAATTCAAAGGACCAGATGCAGGGGGGATCGTTTTCATATCTGACCCCTAAACTATGGAATTCATTACAAGCACAGTTGAGAAATGAAAACAGTAAGACCTGCTTCAGGAAATTGCTAAAAACATGGATATATGGACATCGACCTACAGCTTTAATCCCCATTGTTATAGGTCTATACGCATGTTTATTCTGAATTAGCATGGGGACGCCTTAGGGTAGCCAGGTGCTTCATAAGCCCATAATAATAATACAAATAATAATACATCTGCCATCAATCACTATGCAGTTTTCTTCCCTATTGAAGAATGCCATTGATTATCTGTTGAGTGTAATTTTGAGAACATTAAGATGAATTCAACAGCAACAAAGAGGCAGAGTATGAAGGGACAGATTCACTGCCAGTAAGACTTCGCGCTCACTTTCATATCAAAATCGTCATCATCATCCTCAGTATAATATTAGTGGTACTTCACTCCATATGCATCTAGGAACGCTCCAGTTATATGGTGTGATAGGAATAAGGTGGTTTGACAAGTTCATTCAAATGTATGAGTTTTTCAGTTGCTTGAATTGAGACAGAAAGAGACCGCCAGAGATGGAATACATGAAACCTTAAGAATGTCCCACTCACATGAGACTAAGGTACTTACATACATGAGACAAGCCCTTGTGAGTCCAGCTGGAAACACAGTGGCAATTCCTGGAAAACAGCAATAGCACACTGTCACTGTCAGGCACTTAAGACTACATAAAACACTAGACAAAGGATGGGGCAGGAATAGCCTCCTGGATATCAGGAGCCAATCTCAGTACAAAGGAAAACACTTATACACAGGTGAGGACTGATAGACTCAATAACCCAAGAGGAAACAGAAACAGAGGGAACAAACTAGGAGCAAAGGCAGGAACAGGGAACAGGCTCAGGCTGAAGCAAGCTGGAATAGGGCTGAGAAACAGGGAGCAGGCTCTGGCTGAAACAAGCAGGAACTGGGCTGGGAAACAGAGAGCAAGCTCTGACTGAAGCAAGCAAGAACAGGTCTGGAGCACAGGGAGCTGGAACAAGCAGGAGCATGACTGGGAACGGAGAACAGGTTCAGGCTGAAGCAAAGCAGGAACAGGACTGAAACACAGGGAGCTGGAATAAGCAGGAACAGGACTGGGAAACAGAGAGCAGGTTCAGGCTGAAGCAAAGCAGAAACAGGACTGGAATACAAGCCAGCAAGAGGTCTGGTACACAAAGGAAACAAACTCCAATGCATGACGAGGAGCTTCAGGAAATGGCAAATTATAAGCAGTTCCAGGCAGCAGCAAGCACAGGACAGAGTCACATGGCTGGGCTGCACAAAAGTGACCACAGGTGTGTGCAGTTCCAGTCTCTCACAAGTCCTGGAGAAGAGAATCCAGTACAAAGGAACAACAGGACTATTCCCATAGGAAACAAGGGACAATAGATTACAGGTCTTACCGACTACCAGGCAGTGCATTATGGGACCTGAAGTCCATGGAAGCAAATGTAGGTCTTCAATAGCATACCATATAGAAAAGGGAAGCAACCATGAGCCAGAAAGGAACTCTGGGTGAGTGTTAGTGATGCTTCCCAAGCTACAGATAGTTTGTTTACAGCGCCCACTAGAGATGGGATGACAGAGCCATAACATCTGTACTCTAACATCAAAGTACTCAATACTGGTCTTCTGTAAGGTATGTGTGAAAACTAGATTGTGGGTTTTGTTGCTGAGTTTGTTCACACAATCAGATGCAGAGGCACTGGTACCTCTTCATATGATAAACAGATTGTTGATGTACCTAAGCCACAGAACAACATGTTCGGGCTTGGTACTGAGGGTGATGGTGTCAAATACTTGCTCCTCCCACTAGCCAAGGAAGAGGTTTCAAAATGTAGGGGGGGGGAAGCAAGTAGCCATTGCTATACTGAGGATTTGTGTGAGATATCACAACTTGAAAATGGCACTTTTTGCAGGGTTATCCCCAAACCTTATGCCTCTGATCTATTTTTGACTGTGAGCTGCATTTTGTTTTTGCTGGTTTTAGGACTCTGGGCACTTTGCCACTGTCGACCAGTGATAAAGTGCAAGCGTTCTCTGTCTAAATTGCATTGGTGATTGGCTTATCCGTGATTGGCATATCTGATTTACTAGTAAATCCCTGGTATAATGCACCAGGTGTGCCAAGGGCCTGTAAATCAAATGCTACTAGTGGGCCTCCAGCACTGATTGTGCCACCCGCATGCGTAGCCCTGCAAACATGTCTCAGGCCTGCCATTGGAGTGCCTTTGTGTACAGATTTACACACTTACCCACTTGCCAGGCCCAAACCTTCCCTTTCACTACATGAAAGTCACCCCTAAAGTAGGCCCAAGGCAGTCCTATGGCAGGGTGCAGTGTATTTAAAAGGTAGGGCATATACTGGTGTGTTTTACATGTCCTAATAGTGAAATACTGCTAAATTTGCTTTTCACTATTGCAAGGCCTATTGCTCCCCTAGGGTAACTCGGGATTGCCTTGAAATACCTTTTAAGTGTAAGTTCTCATTAGGAGAAGATAGAGATATTGGGTCCAATTCACAAAGTCCGCACTGAGGGCGGAATCTCTGCCCTCAGGGTAGGCATCCACCCTGAGTGTGGAGATTTCACTCCAACTGCAGAAAGTACACTCTGGGTGCAGGCTTAAAGATACTACTCAAAACTTACCTTTGTGAATGCCAAAATGTCTTAAATGTAGACTTTTGGTCTAAAGTTAGATAAGAAGTCAAAGTTTACCTTTGTGAATCAAGCCAATGAAGTATGGAGTCTCTGAACTCACAATTTAAAAATACATCTTTTGACAAAGTTAGTTTTTGAATTGTAAGTTTGAAGGTGTAATTTCCTTGCTTCACAATTCAGTCCCTCTGTCTGTCTGCTGAATACATGTGTGAGCAGGTTGACAGTTGGGCTGTTTGTGTATTCATTCTAGACAGTCACACAAAGGGAGCTGAGATGTGAACTGCATATCAGGATGGCCCATCACCGAGCTGATGAGTCTTACTGAGCTAGAGTGGTGGAAGGAGCTGAGACGCACCTGTGGGCTGTGTCTGTCTCAGGAACATCAAAGGCTACACCTGCCATTGCCTGGTCTCATCTGCAGAGAGTTCTGACTTGCCAAGTGGTGCCAGCTCCAGTCCCTTCCAGTCCCTGAGCCCTTGTAAGTGTAAGCTGGTGACCTAAAGGAGGAAATACACACACCGAAGTGCCACCACAGAAAAATCGGCGCAGCATCTGTCCCACGGCTGGAGAATTGAAACAGCGCCTCTCTTGCGGCTTCAAAATCAATGCAGCACCTGTTTTCCCGTGGCTCCATCAACACAGCACATCCAGAATCGATGCAATACCTCCCCTGCTCAGTGGGGAACCAACAAATCACTTTGATTTTCGGAGCCACACATCTCCTGTGGCCCACATCATCGTTTTTGCTGATGTATCCCAGGTACTTTGTGCTAAAGAGATGCAACCATTGATTCCTATGGATTAAGACTCCGTTAGACCTTTAAAACGTGATAGCTTGATTTGTGTGTGTTGGAATTCTTGTTGTTTTGGTCTTATTTAATCCTGACAAATATTGGCTAATTTCCTAAACTGGTGTGGAGTCTTTTTGTGGTGCTTTTACTGTGTACGTATGTGTGCAAATACTTTACACATTGCCTCTGAGATAAGCCAAGCAACCAAGGGGGTGAGGAGGGGTTATCTGAGCTGTGTAACTCCCTTACCCAGACTAGAGTGAAGGTCTCTACTTGAACAGAGTACAAACAACTACCAACAAGAAACTCCATTTCTAACAACAATCAATACCATATGTCTTGCATTCACTTATATATATTATCTATTTGTAGCCCTACTTTATCCCTGTCCCTCATTCCTGAATCCTAATTTTATCACTCCATTAGGAGAAAAGGATTTTAAATGACTCAGTGGCTACCTGGTCTTTTTAATGTGGTCAAGCAATAACACAAACTTTTGACAGAAGAAGATACTGATAGATAGCTAACCTAAATGTAGCGGGCGTTGCTGGTGTATCTTGTGCAAAATGCAAACTTAGGTATCTATCTGATATAGAAAATGGGTGCACAGACCACCAGCAGTGCTGTTGCAGGGATGTCATTGGAGCCCAGGTATTCCAGGGAGAGCGAAAAGCCACAGTGTTGGCACGGAGAAGTTGCAAGTCACCTTATTTTCTTATTGACAATACCGTATTGGTTAAGTGAGGCAGATTACCCACCTATCACCTCCAGAGGGCATCTCGCCACCTAAAGCTGTGACGGCATGCACTACCATGGCTTCTCTCTAACGGACTGCAGTCGGGCCGGCAGTCTGCATTTTGGGACGCCAGCACCGCCGCTGCCCATTTTTCTGTGTTCATTTTGCTGCGGTGTGGTGGTTTCATGCTCTAGGTCGCGTCGCAGCCCCAGACAGCCTCCCTTATTTTCTCTTCTACTCAACTCCTTGATTCTTTCCTCTTCTTTTCTCCTTTTTCTTTTTCTTTTTCTTTTTCTTTTTCTTTTTCTTCATTTCTTCCTTCTTCTTGGTCTACATATTGTCTTCTTCCTTGGTGGTCTTCTTCCAAGCATTCCCTTTTCCTTTTCTACTTGGTCCTTTTTCCTATTCGTTTCTATATGGTGTTTTCCAATCCAAGATGGTATCATAATTTCTTCCTGTTGTGCCACTTCCTATTTTCTTGTATATAAGCACTGCAGTTCCTTTCTTTCTTGCGTTGCAAACACTCCCATTTTGGCGGTGATCTTCACTCCTGCTTTACCGGGTGAGTGGGGGTGTCAGGGTAGTTTTGTTTTATAGGTGAGGGGCGTGGGTCAGGGTAGAGGTTTTTTAGGGTTCAGGGCAGATAGGGGTCGGGGAACTTTAGTTTCTAAGGAGGCGGGTGGGGGTTAGGACAGTATTTTTATTTAGGGCTCCGAGCAGGTAGGTGATCACAGTAGTTTACTTTTCAGGAGAGGGGAGTTGGGGTAGGTTTTTTCAGGGTTCAGGGCAGGTGGGGGCGTCTGTAGTTTTGTTTTATGGGGCAGGAGTGGGGGTCAGGGTAGCTTTTTTTAGGGTTCAAGGCGGGTGGGGGGTTGAGGTACTTTAGTTTCTAAGGGAGGGGGTGGGGATAGTATTTTTTTTAGCGCTCAGGGCGGGTGGGGTAGTCACAGTAGTTTAGGTATTGGGGTGGGGTAGTTTTGAACCTCAGGGCGGGTGAGGGGGTTGTATGGTAGAACCACACATGCCATTTCACATGCAGTTTCCACACATGCCTTTACTAGGCATGCCTTTACAATGAAATTCATTGTAAAGGAATGCGTGGTTAAGGCATGCATGGAAACAACGTGGTCGTGGTTCAGACTGCGTTGTTAAGATATGCGTTGGTCCGACATTTATCTTTCCATCGTACAACTGTGCAATTGTCACATTCAGAAGGACCACTTTCTCACCTCAAAATCTGGGACGCTTAACAATTATTAACATGAACCAACACTTCATGCAACAAAATCACACAGTTCCTGAAACAGCACAGGAGGAGGATGAGGGCGATTGGTCAGCCTCAAGTGCATTAGCTGATCAAAATCATGGTGAACTCTACTTCCCTGACTAAGTGGGCCACAATAGAAATTTCACATTATTATCAAATTGCTTTGCAAAGAAAAAAAATGATATAGAGGAACATTTATATATTTACTGTCCCATTTATGCAGCCCCACTATTTAGTCACAATTATGGCCTGATTGGAGTTGGACCAGTGTACACAGAAGAATCCTCCCCATTTGCTTAAAGCACATAAAGACAATGCATGCCTCCATCCCATCCCTTTCCTTCTTTTTTCATTCCCTAGCTGGCTGGGTTGCTCCAATAAAGGTCATTAATTTATAAGACTGGCATTCTATTGCTTCCATAGGAAAAGAGTAAATACTGTAGAAAAAAGTGTACCGCCATGCTTGGATTAGAACAGGTACACTTGCACTGATGAGTGATATATATGAATCTAATGTAAGTGATGATGATTCATGTGGCGGCAGACAGTGAGAGCATTGTTCAACTAATTTGTGAACTTGATTTTGATGCTTTGCAATGTTTGGAGGCTGATTCTACCTGAATGTGATTGGCCCTTTCAAACTTAGCTATATTTACTTGCCTTGTTCACTCCTTGTTATACTTTTTTCCAGGTTCTTTAGAGACCAGACCATTCAGTTCAGTTAACAAATCTACACAAAATGCTCAAATACATTTGCTCTTTATTTCACCAATGGCAGTGTACTACAGGTCTATCTCTCTTCAATCTCATTTGGGTTGAGAGCCGGATGGAGTCAGGACTCAGGGCAGAACTACCCCAGCTGCCAGAGTAAGGAAGTTATGAACAATGCCTATGTACATCAGAAGGAAACCAGAACCAACATGAATCAAAGAGGCCCTGTGTACTGGAGAGAGGTGCATTGATATGGGAAATATTGAGTAGTTTTCAGGCTCCAATGTCAAACTCTTCCAATAAAGTAGTTGTGATCTGGGGGGGACTGTGACTGGACACCACTTGTCACATGATGGACTAATTTGGCTAGATGTTATCACAGTTCTGAGATTAATCCGCCAGGTACATGTACCTACATGTCAGGACTTGATTGTACAATTTTTTCTTACTTTTCAGTTAATCAAACATGAGTTATCATGGTTGCACTGCAGCAGCCTATGCTCTTGCTCTGCCTCTTGGTCCACACCTCATGAAGATCACCTTCTCATTGACTCTACAATATTGACATTTAGGCCCATATTTATACTTTTTTAGAACCACATTTGCGCTGCTTTTTGATGCAAAAGTGGTGCAAATTTAGAAAATACAATTGTATTTTCTAATTTTGCGCCGCTTTTGCGTAAAAAAAAATACAAAAATGCGGCCCTAAAAAAGTATAAATATGGGCCTTACTGTTTTACAATCCACAGTCCTTCTCTTCTTCTGCATGAAAGTTCAATAACAGAACACTCCTGCTTACCTTAGTCGACCAATTCAGCCAGGCACCCAAGACGGACATACTGAGAAGAATGTAGATGCACTTATAGAGTACCAATTTTCTTTTAACAATCATAATTTTTAGAACTGTGTGGGTTCACTCCTCCCTACTTTGTATTTTTCAAACATAGATAACAGAACATTTATATAATTATTAAAATTTGGGTTTCTGGGGCTAAAGGACTGTTTGCAATGCCTTTAACCCCTTCACTGCCAGGCTTTTTCCCCCTCCTGTACCAAGCCTTTTTTCGGCTATTTGGGGTAGTTAGCACTTAGGCCCTGATAAATTTTGTCCATAAAGCTATCCATGCCAAATTTGCACACTTTTTTTCCAACATTCTGGGGATTCTAAAGGTTCCCAGAGTTTGTGGATTTCCCTCGAGGAGACAAGAAATTCGCCAAAATACAGCTAAAACTTGTGTTTTTTGGGGAAAAATGGGAAAAAAGTGCTGCAGAAAAACACATGTGTTTTTTTTTCCTGCACATGGCATCAACAGACGGTTTGTGGGGCTAAAATAGCATATCTTCCCAGCTTTCAGGAACAGGAAGACTTGAATCAGAAAACCACATTTTTCAACACAGTTTTGGCATTTTACTGGGACATTCCCCATTTTTACTATTTTTTGTACTTTCAGCCTCCCTTCAGTTAGTGACAGAAATCAGTGTGAAACCAATAGTGGATCCCAGACAGCTAATTATTTCTGAAAAGTAGACACAATTCTGAATTCAGCAAGGGGTCATTTGTGTAGATTCTTCAAGGTTTTCCTATAGAAAGTAACAGTTTAAAAAACAATATTGAAATTTAGTTGAAAAAAACTGCCATTTCTGTCTCCGTTTTCTTCTGTAACTTTTTCCAGCTATGGCAGATTTTTTAAAGCTATATACCGTTACATCTGCTACACCCTTCTGGTTGCGCGGTTATATAGGGCCTGTAGGTAAATCAAGAACCCAAGGTACCCAGAGCCAATAAATGAGCTGCAGCTTGTAATGTGTTTTATTGTGTATCTGGTATACAGGGGAAACGTGTGGAGCAACGATTATGCGAGCAACGCAAGCATAACCAGCTTGCCGAATCAATGACTGCCTTTTTGTCTGCTTAACCTCACATGTGCTGAACAACATATATGCGTGGTTAAGGCAGAGAAAAAGGCAGAGTGGATTGAGAGAGGACACGGTCAGGCAAGTGGGTTTGGGGCAGGGTTGGGGGTAGTTTTTAGGGGTGGGGTAGATTAAGGGATTTGGGTGGGGTGGAGGGCTGGGGTAGTTTGTTTTTTTAGGCGTGGGGTGGGGGATCGGGGTAGTTCTAATTTTAGTGGCAGGGGATTGTGGTAGTTCTGTTTTTAGGGGTGGGGTGTTGGGGTAGTTTTGCTTTATGGTGGTCGGGGTTCTTTTGTTTTTGGGAGTGTGGGTGGGGTAGTTTTGGTTTTTGGGGGTGGGGGATCGGGGTAGTTTGGTTTTTGGGGATGAGGTAGAGGGATCAGAATAGTTAGGTTTTTACGGGTGGGGTAGGGGGTTGGGGCATTTTGGTTTTTGACAGTGGGTGCTCAGGGTAGTTTGATTTTTGGGGTTGGGTGTGGTAGTGGGGGGATAGGGGTAGTTAGGTTTTTGAGCGTGGGGGTTTGGGGTAGTTAGGTTTTTAGGGCAGGGTGGGGTGGGGGATCAGGGTAGTTTGGTGTTTGGAGTTGGGGTGGGGGATGGGGTAGTTAGGTTTTTGGGGATGGGTAACTGGGGTAGTTTTGTTTTATGGGACGGGTGGGGAGGTCAGTTGTTTTTAGGGTGGGTGGGGGAGGTTGGGGAAGGGTTTAGGGCTCAGGGTGGGTGAGAGGCATCCGAGGTAGTTTTGTTTCAGGGGTGGAGGGTCGGGGTAGTTTTAGTATTAGGGTTGGGGTACTTCGGGACCTTAGGGAAGATGGGGGGTGGCATGCTAGAACCACACATGCCATTCCCACACATGCCTTTACTAGGCATTCTTTTACAACAAAAAATCATTGCAAAGGCATGCGTGGTAAAGACATTTGTGGTAACAACACAGACGTTGTTCCGACCCCATTGTTCAGGCATGCGTGGTTCCAGGATTCGTTGTTCCAGCACACATTTGGTTTACAGCAATTCATTTGGTAACATATAAAGAGTGAAAAACAGGTATAGAGGGAACCTTTGTATTTCTGAAATGAGTACAAGATATGGAGTTTAGAAGCAGTGGTTATCTGCACATCTCTGAATTCCTGGGTCCCCATACTTGTATGTGAACTAGAGGACATTTCTCAAAATGACTTTCTTCGTACACACTGTCTTACATTTAGAAGGCAAAAATGTAGAAATAGAAAATTGGCAATAACACTTGTTCTTCTATTCTGTGTTCCCTCAAGTCTCCCAATAAAAATGGTTCCTCAGTTGTGTGGGTAGGCCTAGTGCCCGCAACAGGAAACAACCCAAAATGCAACATGGACACATCAAATTTTTCCACTGAAAATGGATGAGTTTTTTGCAAAATGCCTAGCTGTTGATTTTAAGCTCTAACTCAGCAGGCACTTAGGGAAACCTACCTAACCTGTAAATTGTTTAAAGCTAGACACTAAGGGTAATCTAGGATGGGGTGACTTGTGGGGCTCTCACTGTGTTCTGTCACCCAGAATTGTTCGAAAATCTAAAAATGTGGTTAACAAACACTTTTTCTTCACATTTCGCTACTGAAAAGTTCTGGAATCTGAGGGGAGTCACAAACGTCCTTCCACCCACCATTCCCTCAAGTATCCAAATAAAAATGGCACCTCACTTGTGTGGGTAGGCCTAGTGCCAGCAACAGCAAATGCCCCAAAACAAGAGGGACGTGGGCACATCAAATTTTTCCAATGAAAACGGATGTGTTTTTTGCAAAGTGCCTACTACGGATTTCGCCCGCTAGCTCAACCAGCACCTAGGGAAACCTAGCAAACCTATCCATTTTTGGAACCTAGACACCTAGGTGAATCCAGGATGGGGTGACTCATAATACCAAGGCTGCTTTGAAGGTAGTGCCAGGGGTCAGGTGGATAAGGAGGTGGCAGTCCCTCCTTCTTTTTTCTGCCAGCCAAGGCCTGGAATCAGCTTCCTTTTGAACTTTAATTCATAGGCTCTGAAGACATGGTTCTTCTCTTGTCATTATTGGTGATAAGGTTTATTTGCGCTCTGCAATCTTCAGTGCCAGGGCACTCCTAAGAGTAGCTTATTGCTCTATAAAACAACCTTATTAACTCATTAATTCATTAGAAAAATTCAATCAGAGTTGTGTATCACTGCACGACCTGATAAGCAAGAGGGCTTGAATAAGGAAGTGGGATTCTCACACCAAGAATGTACATACAGATCAGAGCGAAGGATAACTAAAAAATGGAGGGTCAAGAACACCCGACATTTAAATACGGGAAGAAGAGCTGACTTTTTCTAGCATGGAAAGGAAGAGCAGATGTTTTCAGAAACAATATTAGTGAGGTAATTAACTGAAAAACTAAATAGGTACATCCGATTTAAATCTCCCAGTTACTTTTGAAGAAAAAGTTAAAAACAAAATAATCCTATATCAAATGAAGAAATAGCATTAAACGAAGTGAAAATCAAAAAAAGTAAAAGCGGCTGGACCAGAGAGTATCCTGGGAGAGTTGCATGAAGAATTTTTATCTATGCCACCTCCTGTTATAAAAAGTATTATTAATGATAAATTGGTGGATGGGCAAAAAATCTCTAACTTTCGGAAAGGGGTTATGATGTTCCTACTTTGAACCAAAAAACCGTAAGTCATATAGGCACTTCTCATTACTTAAGTGTGGCTATAAGACCTTATTGGGTATTCTGACTAGGAGATCGAGTGCAGGAGCAGGGCAGTATAGTTGTCTCACCAGGACCAAATGGGCTTTCTACTCAGAAGACAAATCCCATAGGTAACATAAGTCTTGATAGAAACTATTGAACTTGTTGGGCAAACTGGAATCCTCCCTTGTGATACATATACTTTCAACCTCTCAATTCTTTAACAGGTTTAACACAGTATAGTTATGGGTGGATTTGAATCACTTCAGCATTAAAGAAGGGGAGCCAGGACAGCTCAAGCTATCTTTAATGCCCGTATGGCAAATATCCTATAAATGGAAATTTGCCATCCAGTTTCCCCGTTAGTAGAGGGACTATACAAGGGTATCCAGTGTCACCACTTCTTTTTAATTTGTATATTAAACCTCTTGCATACGCAATCAGGCTAGAGGAGAGAATTACTCCTTTCATATGTGGGAATTATAAATACAAGATAGGGTTATATGCAGATATTTTAATAATATATACTTCAGATACAGGGAGATCAATAGGGGAGGTTACAGGTAACTGATAGTGAAAGAAAATTAATCTCTTTAGTAATGTTACATGAACAAACCAGCAGTTCTTTTTCATGGGTATGATGGATGGTATACCTACAATTGAACTCCTGGTGAACCAAGAGAAAATAGATCCATGGAACGCATGAAGCCTCACAGATCTTGACTCCCAAAAGATAAGGGATCACACTATGCTATACTTAATTGATCAAATATGAAGATAAAAACTCCCTATGCACAAGAAACCTGGGCCTTGGTCTTGCATCCAACAACAAGAGAATAAAAATGTTGCAAATATCTTTACCTAAAATACATAAAGTTGTCAAATCTACATCAGGTAGGATAAACCACTTCTTTACAATCCATAAAAGCTACTGGTCCCAGAAAAGAATGGCTAAATTTACAAAACATCTCCAAGGCAAATACAAAAAATGCAGTTAGAGTCAAGTTGATGTGAGTTGCCCTGTCTTAAGAAAATGTTGGGAAGAATTTGGTAAGGTCTTTCATGAGCTTTATCAGGAAGAAAATTAGGTAAGTCTACCTTTAATCCTTTTTTGGTGTTATGGATGGGCCACGTATTATACATCTTAGTAGAATTGATACTTGGTTGCTCTTCTACCTGATTCTTATAGCTAGAGTTGAGACGTGAGGACGATGTATTTTCCCCATACTACCAACTACACATGAATGGCTAGCTAGAGTAGTGCATGTTTCAGAGATGTATAAAACGTCTAATAAAAATCAGGGACGCCACTTTGACCACAATTTGATATGTGGTGAGCCTGGTCACATAGTCCAATGATTACATCATAAATAATGTAAGATATTTGCTAGATATATCATGCCTGAATGAGTTGTCCTTCAATAGTACAAAACAGTAGAAAATCAGACAAGGTCAAGGTTTTTATACGTTCTGTATGGGTCAGCATCACAGATCTCCTTGAAATGTGGCAGATTTTTATCAATTTTGTATTACTCTTGAAAAATTAAGTTTTATGCAAACCTATTAAGGGGGAGCACAGTTAATTTAGTAAGAAAATGTTCTTTCTTAACAGCAGTACCACTGGTTATTGAATAAGCATATTATTTGACAGGCTGTTCGAAACTTAAGCCCAGTGTTTGATTCTCCAGTTTCAGGTTGATTTGACAGGAGGAGCCATCTTAAAGAGGCAGGGGGCAAAAAATCTTTGGTTTGCAAATATCTTTGATGTCTTACCAGGGACAAAGCTTGAAAGTCCAACAGCAAATTTAGCTTACTCTTAACATATTGAAGGCCTAATTTAGAAGGCCTGTGGAGCAGGGAGTTGTAGCAAGTTCCTTGCTACACCACCCTACGCCATGGGGAAAGAGCAGAAATGTGCAGTATCTACAAGATATGGTGCATTTCTGTCCTCTCACCCGCACCATGCTGAATCCAGCACACATAGAAAGAGAAAAAAACATGTCACTCTTATGCCACCCCTTTCGTAGGGTAGGAATCTGACAATTTTCAGATTTATAAATCTGGGAATGCATCAGATTCCTTTGGGTTCCATGGGTTTTGGAACACCACTTTGACCCAGTGTTAGGCGCAAAATGGGTCTATATTTACAAGGCCATGAAAATCCAAGCAAAGTGGCTTTGGGTGGCCTTGTAAATATGGGCTGGCACACTGCACCACTGGAGCATCAAAATATTATGCTTCGGTGGTGCAGTGCACTGTTAAGGCCTCGTAAATGAGGCCCTGAGTTTCATGTGAATTCATCACAAGTGGGCATAGTTTCAGTTTGGCCTAAAACTGTTAATTTGCTCTAATGTTTTGCTATTTTACATTTTTAGCAATATGAGGTCAGTACAGGGATCACAAATTTCAACAAGATCTGAAAAGGGAGCCAAAAGTAGAGTTATGTGAAAAGGTATGGTGCAGTCCGCAATGGTGGTGGTCCTAGCTCTTTGCGGTATCTGGGGGCCACCCTATGGCCTACCTATGGGCAGCCTGTGAGGCTGAAGGTGAAGTGGAAGGGGACTTGGTGGCAGTACCTAGACCTCGGTCAGATCCTCCACCCAAACTCTCATGTAATTTCACCCCTGCTGCGCATGGCCTTCAGCCATTCACTGAGAGGGGGTTACCTGGAGAGTCTGGTCTGTGTCCTTTGTTTTTTTGTACATATTTCTAAGCTTTGGTGCACCCTATCTGGAAGACAGCACGATGGAAGCAAAAAACATTCTCGTCCAATTTATAAATTGAGGTCTACACTTATTCTGTCAGTCTAGGTTTGAAGACTGTCTGCTGACTAACGTTCTGGATATCTTCGATGTTTAAACCCTCTGAGGCCCACTAATTTCGCAAAAAGTACTGAATAGATTTACAACAAATAAAGCGCGAACACATCCTTAAGTACAGATTGAGTTTCATGCCAAGACTGGTATAATTTCATTCAGGTTTTTTTTCCCTGTAGCAGGCAGCAAAGGCTCCTAAGGGAGTTTAAACTAAAACTAATGTTTTACCCCCCATTAAGTGATACCCTCTATACAGATTTGCATGAATCTCAAAATATCAATCGTAAACTAAATACAGCATCTGCCTAGTGTTGTGTAGATCCATAAAGGGTCATCAAAGCTATTAGCGAATACATTATTTTTTGTGCACCCCCCCACACACACTTTGGTTTTCCCTCATACAGTATGAATAAAAGCGGGGATTCCTGTACTGGTTTTAACGTGCCAAAAATCTACTAAATTTCATGTATATTTCTTAAAGATCACCAATGTTATTACCACATAAAACTATTTTGCACCCCTCCTAACTTTGCCCATTAATTGATGGATTTGCACAAGAGTTGCTATATGCACAGAAGATAGCAAATTCTTTGTGAATTCATCAAATGTTGACCTGGTTCTTAGCAAACAAACACGTTTCTGATCTCCGTTTTGACACGTATTAATGTCAAGCATAAGCTAAACATGGTAAGCATCTGTTACATTTCCTGCAAGTTTGTCAAACAGCGCAGAAGCTATAGGCATATCAAAAATATATTTCTGACTGTCAAGCTATCTCTATAATATAACCTCTTCATGTCCAGACCCACACAAATTGTAAATGCTAATTTCTTGAAAACGCTTAATGGACAGCATCTGACTAGTGTTGTGTAGATCCATAAAGGGTCATCAAAGCTATAAGCGAATACATCATTTTTTGTGCACCCCCCCACACACACTTAGGTTTTCCCTCCTTATACAGTATGAATAAAAGCGGGGATTCCTGTACTGGTTTTAACGTGCCAACAATCTACTAAATTTCATGTATATTTTTTAAAGATCACCAATGTTATTACCACATAAAACTATTTTGCACCCCTCCTAACTTTGCCCATTAATTGATGGATCTGCACAAGAGTTGCTATATGCACAGAAGATAGCAAATTCTTTGTGAATTCATCAAAGGTTGACCTGGTTCTTAGCAAACGAACACGTTTCTGAACTCCGTTTTGACACGTATTAATGTCAAGCATAAGCTAAACATGGTAAGCATCTGTTACATTTCCTGCAAGTTTGTCAAACAGCGCAGAAGCTATAGGCATATCAAAAATATATTTCTGACTGTCAAGCTATCTCTATAATATAACCTCTTCATGTCCAGACCCACACAAATTGTAAATGCAAATTTCTTGAAAAAGCTTAATGGATTTCAATCAGTATTTCCATGAAGCAAAGCCACTCCCTCGAGGTGCTGAAATCTCTTTTTTTCTATTTCCGACGTTGTCACAGCCTTTAACATTGAAGAACCACAGACAAGAGACTTTCCGCGCAGGTCCGCAGCGTCTGGAGATGACCCTCGTCGCCAAATGAAGTAAGCGAGGGAAAACAAAGTTGCAGGAAACAAGGTAAGTTTTATTCGTTTTAAAATGTGTCCCCGATCTCCAAACGCGTACGGAGGCGGCACACGAGCAGCAACCGTTTGATCATTACGGCCGCGCTCGCTCCGCTCTTCTGGTGTCGCGCTAGGCAACACCAGAACGCTGCTCGCAAACCGCAAGTACAACAAAAGGCATTTCCTTCAGTAAAGGTATGCTTTCATTTTCAGTTTGGTGAAAGTAATTTCCTAGCTGTTTTCAGTTATTTGTAAGATGTATGCATTAAAAAAAGTAGCCAGACAACTTCGTATTCCTGCAGTTTTAAACAGTGATTCTGAAAATTGTTAACATTTGAAATTGTTATCAAATGTTTTTGGCTTATGAAGGGAATTTATTTTTTCCATTATCTTGAAAGTCACGATCTTATTTTATTTTATTTTTTTAAATACTACTCGTTAATGCCCCTTATGAATTCCCAAAGTCGTAAACTTAGACGGATCTGTGTGGAGTTTTACAATCTCTGCGCTTCCTATACTTATGAGTGAGGCGTTCTCTTCCCCTACTGCAATGTTTCCTGGTGCGTAGGGCTCTACACACCTATGTATAGAGAGTGCCCATAGTTTGTAAATACCAAAAAGTAGTACCTTTATGAATCAGCCCATAGGAGTTTAATTTTTCTGATAGTGATTTTATGTCTGTGGAGACTTCGCATTTGGGATGGAGAACCCAACACATTAAAAAAAGGGCAGGTTTATATTATTATGTGCATAGTTTACACCACAAGGGCAGAGTTTCCACAGTCGGAAAATTATTACTCGTAAAATGAAACTTGTAGTTTGTGAAGAGTAAAAAAAATGGTAAACCTACACAAAAGTGGAAGTTTACCTTTGTGAATCAAGCCCTGATTGTAGGGCACATTGGTCCTCCATTTGTATCTCTTATGCTTCATCCTCATCTTGAAGTTACAATATGTCATCAGCCAGGATTTAGACTTTATTTGTGTGCCTATGTCCTCTTTGTTAGCCTGTGTCAACCTTGTAATAGGGATGGGGGGATTGCCACATCCATGGTGTCCTCTCTGCAAGTTCGGCGGTCCTGCGTTGGGACCGCCAAACTAGTAATGAACCCCTCAGTGTATGACTTGGGAAATTCACAAAGGGCATTTACAAGTACTTTCTCTAGGTCCGCACTTAGGCGGATCCCCACCCCCAGTGCAGACCTAAAGATAGCACTGGGGGTGGGGATGCCCTTAGTGAAATCACAAATTCGTAGACTTATTTTGTTCTAAGAATAGACCAAAGGTCTATGTTTACCTAAGTACATCGAACCCAGTGTGTTTTGCTCTTTTAAAGGTACAGTTTAACTTAAAAATTATCCATGGGTTAATGTATTAACTAAAACTGTCTGCTAGAAAACGATATTTCGAAAATATAGTGCATAGAATTTGTGAAAGGAATGTACTAAGCTTGATCTACACACAACAGAGGGTAATAGTTTTTATTTACAAACTCTAGCAGTTCATTTGAATAGGAGACAACTCATATATCTAAATTTTCAAGCAATAGACTAGAATGTTTCTCATAGGAGAGGTAAAACACATTGCTCAACAAAACAACAGAGCTCTCTACCTGAGGAAAACCACCTAGAGTGTGTGTAATACCAGTGCTATTTTAAAGGACTAAGGGCCATATGTATGAACACATTTTTCCATAGACACAAAATGGGTAAAACCCTTTGATACATCTGGCCCTAAATGAAGTTGCTAAAGGAGACATGGATTCTCAAGTTGTCTGGGACGATATTTTGTTGCGTATGGCCCTTTCTGCATTGTCATCCCCAGACTTTTTGCCTTCCTTGTCCTTTTTTTCTGACCTTGCTTTTGTTGGCTTTAGGACTCTAACCTGTGCTAAAGTGCTTATGGTAATATTGGCTTACCCAGAATTGGCATATTTAATATACTTGTAAGCCGCTAGTGAAGTGCACTATATTTGCCCAGGGCCTGTAAGTTGTGTGCCACCCGCTAAAGAAGCCTTGTAAAAACGTCTGAAGCCTGCCACTGGAGAGCCTGTTGTGCAGATTTAAGCTGCCATTTCAACCTGGCAAGTGTTCACACTTGCCAGGCCCAAACCTTCCTTTCTATTTAATATACATCACCCCTAAGGTAGGCCATAGTTAGCCCCAATGTGAGAGTGCAGTACATATAAAAGGTTGGACATGTACTTTTTAATTTAACATGTTCAGGTAGTGAAAAACACTCATTTGTTTTTCACCGCTGCAAGAACTATCTTTACCATAGATTAACATTGTGATTTCCTTAAAACATCTTCTAAGTGCAATTTTCAATTAGGAAGAGCTAGAAACGAGGCGTTTGGTGTTTCTTGACTCAAAAGTTTAAATCACAACCTATGGTGAAACTGGATATTAAATTGCATGTCTGAAAATACTACTTTTAGAAAGTTTGCATTTTCTTACTTTAACCATTCTGTGCCTCTGCCTGCCTCTGAATAAACGTCTGGGATAGGTAGCAACTGGGCTTTGTGCACCCCCTCCAGACAGTCACACACAAGGGGAGCGGTGGTGTGGCATTTGCATTCTGATGGCCCATCACAAGGCTGATGGGTCTTTCTGGGCTACATGGGGAGGGAGGAGCAGACACTTACAACTGAAGAGGACGGTGCCTCTCATCACACAAAGGGCTGCATGTCCCCCTTTAGAGTGTCTGGAGCCAGGGAAGGAAGGGAAGGGACCTTTTGAGGATCAAGGACTTCCTTGATGTCTTCCCCCACTTCGAAAGGCACATTCTGGCATAAACACTGGACCCCTGACGTCCCCAACTCAGTTGAATTTTGGGTCATGAGGAAACTTTGCCAAGAACAGGAGCAGCACTTCCAGGAGGGACTGCTACTTTGCTAACTGCTTTGCTGTGTTAGCCTGCTGCCTGCTGATTGCTGTGCTGCCAGGAGTGACTGCCACTTTGCCACTTGCTCTGCTGTGGTGCCCTGCTGCCTCTTGCAGTGAGAAAGACTGGAACAGATCTCTAAAACCTCAAGAAAGAATTTCCAAGGGCTGGTTGGCTTGCCCCCCTGTTCACAAATTCTAAGGGCCCTCAAAGACTTAACTAACATCTATGACGCTGTCAGATTCTGCCATCCGTGAATCAACCAACTGCACCATTCATTCATCAGTGCTCCACCCACGAGGGCAGCATTCTCTATCCAGTCCACCAGTGGAGCTTGGCGCTCTTTGGGGCATATTTATACTCCGTCTGCGCTGAATGTGCATCAACAATTTTGACACACATTCAGTGCAAACCTTGCCCCATATTTAAACTTTGACGCCCGAGCCAGCGGATGACAAAATTACGCCATGTGCGTCATTTTTTGGATGCGGCAACCCGTCTTGCGTTAATTATGTGCAAGGTAGGCGTTCCTGTCCAAAAAATGACTTAAACTGCCGTGCGTCGTATTTATGCTTTTGGGCAAAAAAGACGCACGGCCGTGAGGCGGAGCCGGAAAATGACGCACAGCCCGATTTGCTTCAAAATTTAACGCCTGGGTCAGGGCAGGCATTAAAATGGGGCAAACACACCTGTATTTAATCAGAACACACAGAAGCAACAGCAGAGCAGCAGAGCAGCAAAAGTGAGACATGGAGGTTCTTCTCATCCAGCATGCACGCAGACGCAGAGCCCAGCAGCAACAACAGCAGCTACCACAATACCAGCAGGGACCCCAAAGGCAGCGCCGAAGGCAGGACAGGTTGAACTGTCAGGCCATACAGCAGCTGCTGCGCAACATTGAGCCACAGTTGGCACCCACCTTGCTGACACCCCACACCATCCCAACAGAAACCAAGCTACTTGCCGTACTTCACATGCTGGCAAGTGGCTCTTTACAAACAACTGGTGCCCTGGTTGCCGGTATATCACAGCCATCATTCTCTGCCTTTTTGCCCTAAGTACTGGATGCCATCATTGGACTTACACCCGCCACATCTGCTTCCCTAACACACTGCAGAAGCAGCAGGAAACAAAACAGGGGTTCTACCTCATTAGTGGCTTCCCACATGTCCTTGGTGCAATCGACTGCACACATGTACGCCTTGTGCCACCTGCTGCAACTGAACACCTCTACTTCAACAGAAAGCACACACATTCCATCAATGTGCAGGCCATTGTCGATCACCAAGGATTGATCACCAACATCGTGGCTAAATATCCTGGGAGTGTCCATGACTCATTCATCTTCCGTCACAGCACCATCAATCAACACTTCCAGGATGGACGGTATGGCAATGGACTACTTGTTGGTAAGTACAAAAACCTACTTATATACACACTGCACAGCAACCCTCTAGGACACACAACACATAAACCACAACAGCAACATGTCGACAGGAACACACTGAGGTTGTGACACTGCTAGCCATGTTTCTTAGGTCACCATTGAACCTGTCACACATCTGAAATTACTGTACAGCCTAATGTTAAGACGTCAATGATCACAACGTTTGGAGTGGGTTGCCTAAATGTCACCTTGCAAATTGTAAACATCTCAATTATGTTTACATTAATCCATTGCACAAGTCTAAAGGTATGGGATGTCCAGGGTAAATAGAAATGAACCTGTTACCACCACTGTCAATTTTAACCTGTGAATGGAACTATCATCTCACCCCCAGTGAAGACACAGGGACACCTGTATCACAAGTCACAATGCTAGGGAGGGCACACTGTACTGCAAATCCCAAAACATACTGCTGACAACTGGTTAGCAGCCAAACACTCGTTCAGCCAAGGAAACAACACAATGTAGATGGTACATCCTACTAGTCTAGGATGCGACATAATAACACAAAAGAGTCACAGATAACACAAGACAGCTACTGCCATGAAAGGTGATTTCAATGGGTCTAGCTACATCAACATGATCCCATTCATTTTCTTTTGCAGCTGACCAGGAGTATGGCATCCAGCCATGGATAATGACACCTATTGGCAACCCGAGTACTGCAGCAGAGAGTGCCTACAATGACGCACATAAGAGGACATGCACCAAAGTCGAGAGGACCTTCGGCATCCTCAAGTCAAGGTTCCGTGCCTCGACATCACTGGTGGTAGCCTCTTATATTCCCTGGAAATGGTCTGTAAGATCATCCTAACATGTGCTATTCTGCACAACATTTGGATAAAAAGGAACATTCTCCTCCAGGAACCCGAGCCACACATGCCTGAAGAGGAGGAAGAGGATGATGCTGGCCTGCAACATGAGGGGGAACAACAAAACACGGCCGCTGGTATACGTAGGCCGCAACATATCGTGAACAATTTCTTTTAAATATAATCACCATCACCACTTTATGAACTAATTTAAATAAACACCTATAATAATCACCATATCATGGTTTGGCTATTCATTTTTGCACACCTTTATCTCTAACTATCAGATTAAGAGTGTTGCCTCATGGAGCATTGCTGATATACCGATTAGGACACTGAAAATCCCAGAGCAAATCTGATGCGTACGATGCAAAGGTCACATACACACACACAGTAAATGACATATATCCTGTACATTTCACCTTTGAAGGGCAATAGCAGAGGACCACACCTATTTCACACATACATTTTGGAAACATGGTTCATCGCAGCATATGGCTCACAACTAAGACACCATCACTGAATAAGGGGAAAACAAGCCTCATACATGAGGCAGTTGATGTGCTTTTGCATCAGTAACAGGAATGTCTGACCAGATCCTTGACAGCATTAAGTCCAACTGCATCCAATCTTTGCAAGGACTATCTGTGACTAGAGTTCCATATAAGCAGAACATAGACAGCACAAGTGCCACACATATGAGCGGCATTGCCCACATGACATTCCATGTACATGTCAGCCCATTTCCTAAATCCTGACACACCCATGCACCTGGTCACAACCCACCTGTCTGAAGAGGTCCCTGGAATAGTAAGATGTGTACCCTGATATTCCCTCCTCTACACACACAGCTTGTCAATAGCAATCCAGTGTGCTACACCCTTTCCTATGGTATACCATTTTCATAGAACATTTGACTGCATGGACTTCAGGTCAATTAATACACTGGCTTCTAGTTTCCAAGCCCTGTTAGCACCTGTAGATTGCTTCCCGTGTGAAAATGTCTGTTGGCCATTAGAATGCAAATCTCACCCACAGGACTTGTGAGAAACTGATGCAGCCCACACCTGTGATCACCTCCATGCACACCACCCATTTCAACAAGCACTGCCCCTGCTGATGCCTGGAACAGCATAGGATTTGCCATTTTGTCAAATACACCGTTAAGCATTTCTACTAATTAAGCCTTGTAACACAGCCCTTGGGTTCATTTGTCACCTTCAAAAACACAGGACATACACAGTTTTACATGTCAACTGTCTAGTTCGTCCTCCAAACAGTCGTAGTCAGACCACTTATTATGTAACTTGTTTAATTGCTGGATCCTTATTCACCCTGCATCCTGTCAGCCTGACTGGCATCTGTCTGTGCATCACCCTAAAGTTTCCCTGTGGCTACATATGTACCACACTTGCATTAGAAAACCTCTCATTCCTCAGAGGGTATTTGGGCATGTTCTTCATCAATGCATACCCAAATACATTGTATAGCTTCATCTGCCTTTTAATTGTACCATATGAGTTAAATCCTCTGTGAATACAAAAATTCATGGCCTATCCCTAGTCTGGGTCTCATTTATGCATGAATGACAAACTGTGACAGTGTCCCAGGGCCGTATGCAGGGATTGGGTACGGGGCCTTCAGCAGAACCAGCAACCTCTGATAATGTCCATTTAAAATCCACACATGTCAGGACCCTGACAGTTCACACACAGAATTACATTGCTCACAACATTGTGATGGGCCGTGTGTGGTGAATAGCAGTTAGAATAATCAGCACAGAGGCTATGATGTTCCCAGATGCAGTGGGAATTGCAGAGGCTAACCTGTGTACAAATGTTGTAATGACACCTGCCTGAACAATCAATCAATCATAGTATTTATAAAGCGCGCTATGTACCCGTCAGGGTTTCGAGGCGCTGAGGGGGGGGGGGGAAGCGCTGCTGATTTAGCGGTCGAAGAGCCAGGTCTTGAGGAGCCTTCTGAATGCGAGGAGGTCCTGGGTCTGGCGAAGAGATGTGGGGAGAGAGTTCCAGGTCTTGGCGGCGAGGAAGGAGAAGGATCTGCCGCCGGATGTCTTGCGCTGGATTCGGGGTACGATGGCGAGGGCGAGGTTGGCGGATCGGAGTTGACGTGTTGGAGTGTAGAAGTTAAGTCTGGTGTTGAGGTAGGAGGGTCCGGTGTTGTGAAGTGCCTTGTGAGCGTGGGTCAGGAGTTTAAAGGTGATCCTCTTGTCTACCGGGAGCCAGTGGAGTTCCTTTAGGTGAGGGGAGATGTGACTTCGGCGGGGTATGTCGAGGATCAGTCGGGCGGAGGCATTTTGGATACATTGGAGTCGTTTGATGTCTTTGGTTGGGATGCCTGTGTAGAGTGCGTTGCCGTAGTCAAGTCTGCTGCTGACGAGGGCCTGGGTCACCGTCTTTCTGGTTTCTGTTGGAATCCACTTGAAGATTCTGCGGAGCATTCGAAGGGTTTTGAAACAGGAGGAGGAGACGGCGCTGACCTGTTTGGACATGGTGAGGGCGGAGTCCAGGATGAAGCCGAGGTTTCTTGCGTGGCTGGCAGGGGTGGGCGGGGGTCTGAGGACGGAGGGCCACCATGAGTCGTTCCAGGTCGAGGGAGTGCGCCCGAGGATGAGGACTTCCGTCTTGTCGGAGTTGAGTTTCAGGCGACTGTTGTTCATCCAATCGCCAATGGATTTTAGTCCCTCATGGAGGTTTGTTTTGGCGGTGAGCGGGTCTTTGGTCAGGGAGAGGACGAGCTGGGTGTCGTCGGCGTAGGAGATGATGCTGAGATGATGTTGGCGGGCCAGTTGAGCGAGGGGGGCCATGTAGACATTGAACAACGTAGGGCTGAGGGAGGATCCTTGGGGGACGCCGCAGATGAGGTTGGTGGCTTTGGAGCGGAAAGGGGAGAGACGGACTCTCTGCGTTCTGTCGGAGAGGAAGGATGAGATCCAGTGGAGGGCTTTATCTTGGATGCCGGCTTCCTGGAGGCGGGTCAGTAGGGTGCGGTGGCAGACGGTGTCAAAGGCGGCTGATAGGTCGAGGAGGATGAGGGCTGAGGTTTCGCCGTTGTCCATTTGATGTCTGATGTCATCTGTGGCGGCGAGGAGAGCAGTCTCAGTGCTGTGGTTTCGTCTGAATCCGGATTGTGAGGGGTCCAGGATGGAATTGTCTTCGAGGAAGTGGGTGAGCTGAGTGTTGACGATCTTCTCGATGACTTTCGCTGGAAAAGGGAGGAGAGAGATCGGACGGAAGTTTTTGAGATCGTTGGGGTCGGCCTTGGGTTTTTTGAGGAGGGGTTGGATTTCTGCGTGTTTCCAGCTGTCCGGGAAGGTGGCAGAAGTGAAGGAGAGGTTGATGATTTTGCGGAGTTCGGGGGCGATGGTGGCGTTGGCTGAGTTGAAAACATGATGGGGGCAGGGGTCCGTGGGGGAGCCTGAGTGGATGGTGTTCATGGTTGTTATGGTTTCTGCCTCGTCCACGTGGGTCCAGGCGGTGAGGCGGCAGTCGCGGGAGGAGACGTCGGGGGTGGGGACTGGCGGTGGACCGGTGTTGAAGCTGTCGTGGATGGTAGCGATTTTCTGGTGGAAGAAGGTGGAGAGGTCGTCGCAGAGTTTCTGGGAGGGCGGGATGTCGTTGGAGTTGGCTTTTGGATTGGAGAGTTCCTTCACGATGCCGAAGAGTTCTCTGCAGTCGTGGGCGTTGTTGTTGATGCGTTCGGTGAAGTGGGCGCGCTTGGCGATGCGGATCCGTTGGTGGTGTTCGCGGTTGGCGTTTTTGAGGGCGGCCAGGTTGTCGGGTGTGCGTTCTTGGATCCATTTCTTTTTGAGCTTCTGGCAGATGCTTTTGGAGGTGGTTAGATCGTCTGTGAACCAGGCTGGTTTTTTCTTTCCTTGGATGGCGGTGGGTTTCTTGAGAGGGGCAAGGGTGTTGGCGCAGTCGAGGATCCATTGATGGAGGTTGATGGCGGCTGTGCTCGGGTCGGTTGCGTCGGGTCGAAGGTTGTTGATGAGGGTGCTGGTCAGTTGGTCTTGGGTGACTTTGCCCCAGCGGCGGTGGGGAGGTAGCTGGATGCGGTGTTGCTCTGTGGTTTTCTTATAGGTGAAATGGACGCAGTGATGGTCGGTCCAGTGGAGTTCGGAGGTGTGGCTGAAGGAAATGTGGTTGCTTGAGGTGAAGAGGGGGTCAAGGGTGTGTCCGGTGATGTGGGTGGGCGTGTTGACTAGCTGGCGGAGTCCGAGGTTGAGGAGGTTGGAGGTCAGTGATGCGGTGTTGACGTCGTTGGCATTTTCCAGATGGTAGTTCAGATCTCCCAGGAGGATGTAATCCGGGGAAGCGAGGGCGTGGGTGCTTGCAAGGTCGGCGATGGTGTCGCTGAAGGGGGCTCTTGGTCCTGGAGGGCGGTATATGAGGGTTCCTCTGAGGGTCGTGTTGGGGTCCGTGTGGATCTGGAAGTGGAGGTGTTCGGCTGTCCTGAGGGTGTCGTCCGAGTGGGTGTGGATTTTTAGGGTAGCTTTGTGAGCGATGGCTATTCCGCCGCCGATTCCGTTGGTTCGATCTCTTCTGGTGATTTTGTAGCCGTCCGGTATGGCGATGGCGATGTCCGGAGACGAGGAGTCGTTCCACCAGGTTTCGGTCAGGAAAGCCACGTCAGGTGCAGTGGTGTCGTGCAAATCCCAGAGCTCGATGGCGTGTTTTCGTGCGGAGCGGGTGTTGATGACGATGCAGTTCAGGTGGTTGGGGTTGAATGTTTCAGTAGTTGGATTGGTCGTTCTGATGCAGGAGAAGTTGCAGGTACGGCAGGAAAAAGGTCCTTTAATGTGCTTCGGGGATGCCCAGCAGCATTCAGTGGAGGGGCCGGGGTTGAAGGCGCGGAGTTCGTTGATCGAGTAGCGGATGCGGGGGGCGCGAGGGCCAGGGGGTGTGGCGCTGGGTGCGGTCCAGGCGCGGACGGGCGCAGACGGGCTTGCCTCTGGCGCACCTCCGGTGCGCCAGCGGCGCGCCCGCTGCGCGGATGCGCAGCGCCAGCCATTAAGAAGGGAGGGGGAGGGAGGAGCAGCTGGGAGGCGGGAGGCGGGAGGGAGCGGCAAATGGGGGCGCGAGGGGGGCGGGCCGCAGGGAGGCAGCGGCAGGGAACGGGGAGCGCACAAGGGGCAAAAAACACTGAAAACGAGCAAAACTACAAGCAGTTACTATGAGAAAATACAATCAGAAATACAATAATGGCACAATACACGAAAGGGGAGACAGCAATCAGGGGGGCACAAAGGGGGCAGAAGCGCCGGCGGCGAGGCGCTGAAAAAACGAAAAAGCCAAAAAACACTTACAGGACGGCGGAAGCGGCACACGGGTCAAGTGAGCCCACTAACCACCAGGGATGAGGCGCAGGAGGATGCCTGCGGGTGGAGGAGGGCCTCGAACACGCAAACGGCAGCGTGCTCGTGGGACAGAGGCAGAAGGCAGCAGGTTGGTGCTGCGGTCGTAGGGGGCGAGCTCAGGACCTGAAACAGGTCACCTGAGACATTATCTCACTCAGCACACCAAGGTTGCCCTGTTGACAGTCTCATTACACGTCTTCAGTGACAGGGTGGGACCATCCCCATGTAGGTTCTCATGTCCACATCCACTTTACTCACATTGATCAACAAAGGATACTCAGTAGATACAGGAATAGCTGCCACTGACTCATGATGAGACCTGGACCTAACTGTGACAAATTATATGCCTAAAAATATACAGGCTCAACATTGGACCACACACATGAACAAGACACCTCTGTGCAATTGATCACTGCAAATATGTGGACACGTGCTGCCTCGTCTGCTGGACCACCACAGCCACTGGAGAGTTGTGTCTCAGTTATATGACCTCAACTGTGGCGTCATATTATATTTGTGGTTCACCTTTGGCTGTCTGGGCCAACTACATGGTACCCACTTCCTCAATGCATGTGTTTGACTCACTGTGGGATTCACCAACAAGTGCTTAGGAAGCTGTTAACAAAAATCTAGGACATAGGATGGTGAAAATGTGGACCATTGATATGAACAAGCATCTGCCATCTATCTGGTGCATGCTTTGTCATCTGTGGTGTCTACGTCACCCAAAATATTGGAAGTGCACATAACGGATGTTGCTACATGTATGACTAACACATGTCCTCTCCCATTACCACAATGACTTGCATCTAAGGTTTGGACACGTTGACTTCACATTCATACAAGCATATGTTCACTAATGCATCATGTGATGCACACACACTCGGTCAACAACTACATTAGTTGCCACTGCACACACATTGAGCCATAGGCATTGAGGTATTGTATATATGTGCGTCACATTGCTATCCTCTCCTGATGCCAAACATGCCCACATTGTGCATTACATATGTGTAGGCCACACATATGGCCATCTAGTGCGTCAGCCAACCGTCAAAATCCTGTTAAGGAAGTAGCGGGTCATGGTCCGCTGCAGTAGGATGTCTCACATGTGAACATTCACCATCAACACCATAGTGGGTGCCATCAGCCTATCTCTGATGTGTCCCAAATGTAACATAACATAAAAACAGAAAAAATGCCCATAACCAGTTCATGCACTGACATTTTGACGTTGCTAGCATTATGCGTCATTTTTTTCCCACCAATACAGATTGTGCATCATATTTTTTGACGCACAGGAGTGAAAATTAGGCCGCATCCAATTAATTGTACAGACTATTTACTATTATTTGGATGCGGGCTAATTTTCACTCCTGGGCATCGAAAAATATGCCGCACCAACTGTATGCGTGAAAGAAAATGACGCATAACGCAAAAAACGGCGGCCATTTTATGTAGGAAGTGATGTAATAGGATATCCTGTTTACAGATTATGTACAGTGGGTGTACTTTCACTTTCACTTTGCAGTCTGTGAATCTTCTAGACTGTGTGGCTGTTTTCTGAGTGGTGTCCAGTGATTTTGTGCTTTTGTGTCCTGTGCGCTATCTCAATTGTAAGTTTGTGAAATAAATATTGTTGGTGTATAGTGTCCTACTGTGTTTTGTTTACATTTGTCCAGTATTCTAGTGTTTTTGTTGTTTGTGGGAGTCTGTTGTGGGTAGTGCTAGTTTGGGCTCTTGTAGTGGTTAAGTTTACTTTTCATCTGTTTTTGTACCCCTACTTTCCCCCTTTTCCCCTTTCTACTTCTTTAACCCCTATCCCCCTGTTCATTTGCAAGACGTCTGGTAGGCCATCTCTTGGCAGGATGGGTGAAGAGGAGTTGGGGGGCTTTATATGGCTTGTGTGCCATTTCCTACCACTGATGATCGAGGCAGGGCGATACAGGGGTATCACACTGAGGCGCACAGAATCTGGTGGGGAAAGGTGCTGCATCACCTGCAGCGCGTGTATGCCAGCCAGAGGAGTGACCACCAGCTGAAGCACCGGTGGGCTGACCTCATCACCACGGAGCAGGATCTCTTGAACCACCTGGGAATCGCGATTGGTGGCCCTGTTGGTGAGTACTAAACATGTAAATGTGCACCATGCTCTGTAGTGACATCAGATGATTTGTACAATATCTGCCAGCTAACTTGCTGACTGTGTGTAATGCTGTGGAAACGTACAGGGTACTTGATGCACTATGTGAAGGTTCACAATTACTAGCTGTCAGGAAGCACATTCTCTGCAAACTTACAGGATACTTTTCCGTTAAGTAAATTGGTGCTGCCTTTGGGTCAGACAACCAAACAAAATAGGAGCCAATCATGTCTATATAAGCCACATTTGCCAGAAAAGTAAAGATGTATTGAATATTGGCTAACTTTGTTGACGGTATAGCTAGACTGACTTTAGAAACACCACATGATGCAGAAAATGAGTACTGTCTTCACGTCAATTGATGATAGCAAAGTGGCCCAGACACATGTCTCATGTGAGTCTGGTGAGTGTGGAAGGAAAGCGTTCACGGAAGTTCTATGAAAGTTAGGGATTATTGTGGTCCTTCATCTTTTTGGATACATGTCAGATCAGGATTTGAAAACATTGTGAAAAGGTGTAAGGTGCCCTCAGCTAACATCTTAGACTGGTATTTGGAGTTAGTTGTGCCACATTCCAATTAGGGATGGCAGTCCAAAGGTATGCACATGGCTTCACATCTCCATGGTTGGTGCAAATCTCACCATTGCAGGGCCACATCAAGGGCCAGATGTACGAAAGGATTTTACCCATTCTGTGTCTATGGGAAAAAGCTTTCGTACATATGGCCCCAAATGAAGAAACTGTCACAACAGGAGGGCTAACAAAAGTCCCTGCCCCTCTGTACATTGTACCTATGTGTCTGAAATGTGTCATGGCCACATAGGCTTTTTGATTGGTATGCAGTCCTCAAGTAACCAGGCTTTGGATGTCTCTCTTGGATGCACATGATGAGACAATTACACTCCATTATTATTTCTGAACACTAATGATGGGGCATGTTTGCCACCACATGATAGTTAGGGCCAATGCATATGTGCAGATATGTGTGTAACTGTCACAGGAGACCCATGCTATGTACATGTTGGCCGTGATATATCAGATGCAGTATCATCATGTCTGAATGGCTCTCATTTCGTTATTCAGCTTACACATTGTATATGTCTTTGAAATTGTTGGTCAGTGCACAGATTTTGAGCACATTTCTTCCTTCCATGCCTTACAGGTGGACCGGCACCCTACACTGTGGGAGAGGTGGCTAATCATTTGTCTTGTTCCATGAGTGGGATTTCAGTTTCTCAAAAGTTTTGAGTTGGCCAGTGCTTATCCTATTGTATTATCTAGGGATTGTAGGTCATTCCTGTAGGCCCCACAATGAGTACTGGGGTGAGTCATGTGGATGAAACTTGTATCAACATGAGTCGCACTGGAAGTCAGCTCAGATTTAGTCAGCCTTTCAGACCCACATTCTCCCAGATTGGTACTGCAAATTGCTTTCCAACAGACTTCTGCTTCCCTATTCACCAAAGTACTTATTCAACTGTAGGCAGAACTTCCTAGCAGCATGTATTTCCACATGTAGTGCTACAGGTATGTGGAACATGAGTGCAATGGCCTAGGTGTGCATGCTAATCATGATCATGGGTGTTCTTGCAACTCTGTGTCTGGTGTAAGTCATGCCTTACTTGAAGTATCTGTTGTGTACCAAGCTCTGCATATCCTGACATGTGTGGTGCTATGATTGGTCAAGGGTTTGCAGACTCCTAATTGTTGATAGACCTTACCTGTGGTGTGTGTGGAGAGACAAACACGTGTAGAGTTTTCTATACACTCCTCGGTGTCCATGTTGTTTAGAATTGTTAGTTGTTTCTCCACCCCCCCTCAAACACAGGCATAGGTTTGTGAATAGGGTACCTAGGACTGATGCTACCAGTATGTTGCACAAGTGACTGTTTGGTCGGAACCTAGTAAACACACTCAGGTATGGCACATGGGTACTATACTGGCTAGTCCAGTTACAACTTGCAGACCATGTGGCTTTAGTTTTGCATTCCGTACACTGACATTTGTAGCCCAGGTACTGGTGGAGGATATGCAGCATGATTGTTAGCTGATAACTGGCAGAACTCAGATGGCAAGTCAATGCCAGTTGTTAACCATCTCGTAGGTTTTGGATGTGCTATGTTTGATGTGACCTTTGTAGGCTGGCCTGCCATTTACTTCCTCAGGGACATTCAATGATCTGTATGGTGATATGAGCTGTTACAAGTACAGTAGATGTATTGTCTGATTGACGTCTTGTGCCATTTCACACAATGCAGTTCCTAATGTAAATTATTTGCATTTGTCTTCACAGCTGCAAACATGACTCCCAACCAGGTCCGTGAGTTCCAGCGGCGGGCCATGAGATACCAGCATATCAGGCTGGTAGAGTCGGAGTTCAGGAGGATGGCCCATCGATACTGCCATAAACTGGCCTCTGGGGCATGGAGGGCTTTCCCAGAGGGTGGCCCTACTTTGCCCACCACCAGCACAACCATCAGTTCTACCCAGGTGGCCCCACCCACAGCTGGGACTGTTGTCCCTACGTCTGCTGTAGTTCCAGGACCCAGCATTGCAACAGCTGCAGGACAGCCCACTGGCCTTGGCTCCACATGCCCACAAACCTCCTCCGCTGGTACCCAGACTGCCCCAGCTCCAACAGTTGACCCTGCAGCATTCCACGAAATGGAACGGAAGATGGACGTCTTGACGAGATAAGCAATCTGAGCCGGGATGTTCGCCACATTTACAGGCGTGTGAAGTCCATAAAACGGACCCTCCGGAGGGCCAACCTCTAGACTTTGGTGACAATGGACATGATTCCCTCCCCTCCCTCCTCTTTTCTTGTTCTCATAATTAGTGGGCTTAGGGGGCTTAGTGTTAGGTTAGTATAGTCTGTTAGTTTAGTTAGTGTTAGTGGGTGGGGGGTCCTGATTCTTTCTATTTTTTACTTATTAAGTGAGTGGGTGGGGGGCTATGTTGGGGTTCTTGTGTGTTTAATAAAAAAAAAAAAAAAAAAATATATATATTTGTTTAGGATAGTATTGTTAGTATGTGTTGTCCTCCATGTGTCCCGTCTCATAAGGGGGTGGGGTGTTGATGTTTAGAACGTTTCGTTACATGTGATAAGTAAGTTTCGCTTAGATAGGGACAGTTGTGGGTAATGAGTAGTCAGGGTAGATTAGGGTAGGTAAGACTTTTCCATCAGTTTCCTCTTCTGTGATTACCATTTAATAAATATATAGTTAACCCTTTACAGTATGTGTTAAATGCTACTTGATCATGGCCTTGGCATTAGTGTACATGAATTTTGTACTATTACATTTGTGTCCCATGCTACGAACAAATCCAAACTGAGCTGTAAGATTGGCTGCTACCCCAGAGCTACCTTGCAAAGATTCCACCATTCGTTGCAACCACCAATCACAGTTAATATGGATCCCAATGTGTTTTTGTCGATAAGTATGTTTTCTACGTCACAAACAGTGCTTCCAGACTTGGTATTGGGGGAACAGTTTTAGGTCTGACTGCAGTGTGATGTTCAAGGACACCCTTATAAGATGAGTTCTCGTAAGCACTCTTGTAGTCTTGTCTTCATGACTCACATAGATCATTTGTGAAACTGTTCAGCATGATTACCTATTTGGATGTAAACTCAGACAGCTTCATTCATGCAGTTTTTGTAGAGTTAGCTTAGATATATGTGTTAGTATTGCATGGTGACAACATTTTGCTGCCACTATTTGATGACTTAGATATCCCTTGATGAAGCATTATTCTCTCCAACACAGCATGATGGTGTATAGTTTCTCACTTCATCAGATATTACCCTCAGGAAGGGCAGAATATGATGCAATCATGGCCACTGTGCAGATTTATCTGACTACATAATATCAGGACAGTTGTATTGACAAGCTACTTAATTTGACATTAGGTACATTTCAGTTATCTACTGCACAGTTGATGTGTCACATTACCCAGTGACAGATTTGTTGTGTAAGTGCTATTTATTGAAAAGTGCTGTAGTGCTATATGTACATTGTCCATGATTGTGAGTTCATTATAGTGACATCTTACATTGTGATCCTACACAAGGGGTTAAGGAAATGCTTTTGACATTCTGGGGTGATGTTTCAGACAGTGCAGAGGGACAGGATTTGCCGATGAGTAAGAGAGAGACAATCACTGGGCAGGCTGACAAGATATACAGTGGTTAGCAGAACAGTCATTGAGTAGAGTTGTTGTAAGACTGGCATGTTTCAAAACGCAGAACCTTGGTAATAGTTGGCCATGTGGCAGGGACTAGAGCTTCTGGGTACTTTTCCGTGTGAATGTGATCTGTTCCATGTCTTCTTCTTCTGATGTGTGTGTTGCGTCCTCTGTCCTTGGTGGTGGTGGTGGTTGTGAAATGGCAACACACACCTCAGTGTTAGAAGACGTGGAGTCATACATCCCGGTCGCTGCTACCTGTGAAGGTCTTAAGGGCAGTACTGCAGCAAGGAGGATCTGCTGATTCTTAAGACTAGCAGCCACATCACGATGGTAGGCAGCCAGGTCGGCCCTGAGGGGTTCAATGTTGCATTCTTGCACGCATTGACAGGATTGCTGTTGTAGGTGTTGGGTCAACTGTGTTACAGCTGTGCTGATTTCCTACATGCTTTTTTGCTGTTCCTGCAAGATAGATGTTAGCGCTTGCATAGCTGCTGCCTGATCTGCAGATGACATCATGCACGAACGCACCCCCTCAAGGCTGGCTGCCATAGTTTGCATCCCTACCCGCACCTCATTGGCCAGCTCCCGCTGTACCCCAACTACAGTTCTCTCAAAGCTGGTGCCTGTGTCGTCTGAGTCCTCAGCTGTATTGGAGCTTGCAGGTCTTACAATTGGGGTGGTGGGTGGGTCCTCTGTGATGGCTGCTTGTTCTGTGCTCCTCCTTGTGACTGAAGGTGGGGTCTGGAGGGTTCCAAGGACCTCTTGGATGGTCTCCTAGGGAATGTTTGTCAGCTCGTCATCCATGTCATCAGGGTATTCTGGGACAGGCATATCCGCAGGAGATCCACCTTCCTCTGCAATGAAACGGGGTACAATTAGTGGGTCTGTGTTGTGGCATTAGTGATGTGACCTGCCTGCCTTGTGATGAATTCACATTGTGATCTTGTTTCGTGTTCATTGCTCCAGTCTTTCAGATGGGCATTCTCCCATGCCTATGGCCCACCTGCATGTCACATGTATAGTATTAAGTTATTGGATTTCTCTGCATCATCTCCTCTAGTATTGTTTTAGGCCAAATAGTGAATTGCCACCTTCTTGTCCTACTCAACCCTCCGTCTACATCCATTCTCAGGGTGAGGCCTTTCACTGGCTGTGGGTGTTCTGATGGCACTGGCAGCACACTTGACAATCTGGACCTGCCCCAGTGTCTGATCTTTCACATCAACTTAAATGTAGTTGACATGTAGCGTATCCTATGCATAGCATTGTTATGGCACAATATGGATTTTGGCATTGGTAATGTGTACATCTGATGTTGGGAATGTGTGGTACATTGGATTGCCCTGGTAATCGTAGCAGTGTCCTATTTCCTCCTCTGACTATGCAGGTGTATTTCAGTGACCAGTTACATGTGTCCCCCCTCAATGCTGTTGTCTGAGCAGTATGACATTTGGGATGTTACACTGTGACCCAGGCACAGGATGGACCCTGACATATGCAGCATGGGTATGTCCTTAGTGCTGTGTAGCTCCTATTGTTGTTGACATTGGCTGATGTTTGCTGATGTGGGCATTGACATTTGACAGCACTGGGGCCTTTGTCTTTTTTCAGGGGATTACTGGAGCTGTGATCCTCAACCCTCTAATTTAGGTGTGTATGTTCCATGGGGAAGTTACTGCCATTGGCTACTTGAGCTGCACACAGAGCGGAGGTGGTAGTGGCAACTGTTGTTGCAGTTACATTCCAGTTGTCGGTATGGCTAGAGGTTGTTAATAGGGCCCTAGTTAATGTAGGGGGTATGGTGCCTGACGTGTGCCGGGATGTCAGTTTGACGTTGTGCCCTTCCCTCCTGGCGTGGCTTTACCTTTGCATGGGACTGTTGTTGGTGTAGTGTAATGGTGTGCCCCAGCTTCTGTCTGTGCAGGCCATGCCCACATGCCATCCCCCTTTACCCATGCCACTCCATGTATATGATGACTTCCATGCATTTTGTGGTCAGTATCCCCCCCCAGTTGTAGTTGACATTAGTGCATTTTAATGCCCCATGCGACTTACCCTGCATGTGCGTTGTCTTGTGGTAGTCTGCGCTGTCCTGTCCTTGAATCCCTGTGACGATCTCCTCAGGGATAACGGCTGCGACCACCTCCTCCATGTGGTCCAGGGCCTCCTGGTGTGCTGGACTCCCACCTCCAGTCTGCAGTGCTGCCTTCCTGTTCCTGGCCATCTTTTCCTTGGTCCTGCGCTTGCAGTCATGCCAGCGTTTCTTGCACTCGATGACTGTTCTGCGTACTTCTGCCACACTTTTGATCTTGTTGACAATTTGTTGCCATATAGCCTCTCTCCTACTAATTGGCAATTTTGAGGTGACAAACAGTTGGTGCTGGTGTTCCGTCACCTCTTTAACCAGAATTTCCTGTTCCTCTGCACTAAAGCAACACTTTATTTTCTTCTTATAAGTGTCCTGGTTCTTGTGTGGGTCCTTCTGGCTGGTTCCTGGTCTGTTGTCATCTTCCTGGGGTCTGTAGAGGTATCTGGGATCCATTTTGGCTCTCCTCTGCTGAAATGGCTGTGTTTGCGGGGATTTTTGACACTATTGCGTCAAAAAACGTCTCATATCCAGTTTGCGGGGTCGTAAATCGACCCACAATCATTTCCGATGCGTTAACATAGTTTTGCTTTACGACTTGACGCTGTGGTGTGCATCAAAAAAAATGACTCACATCTGTGGTTTGTGCCGCCGTGTGTCAAAGAATAGATTTAACGTCCGCACGGCGCACCAAAATGGCGTTAACCGGCGGTATTATATTTGACGCAAAACTGCGCCGGCGCAGTTTTACGTCAAAAAGTATAAATATGGCCCTTTGTACCTAGGAAAGTGCTGGCCCCTTCCTGATCTTCAGAGGAATATGGCACTCACAGCTACAGTGTTCCCAAGATGCATCAATCTATTTTTGAGTGACGGTGCAGTGCTGGCAACAAAGGCAATGTCTAGGCTAAGCGGAGTGCAGATCCAGCACAGTGTGGCTCTCCCGAGCCCTGCAACCCCTCCCCTACCTGTTGCTGGGGCAACGACAATGCCAAGAACTGTGGTGACATCAGCGACAACCCAGCCACTCCCAGCCAAGCAGCATGACCACACCGTCACTGCAGGAGGCCTGGAATGAAGGTCAACACTGCTGGAGACTTGCCCCATCCTCGTTGCATCGGGTAAAGGTACCTTTTGCTTGCAAACCACTCTTAGGTGGTGGCTGACAGCTAGCAGTTTGCCCAACTCCGCGGCCTCATGTGAAAGTGCTTTTTGCTTGCGAACCCGAGAGGTCCCTTTTAGTTGTGTTGTGCTCCTCGCAGCCTGACATATCGAACACATAATGAGTTCACAAACATACGGCTTGCAGATTGCTCTACTATTGAGGGAATTACCAATCCCTCAGCTGGGCCATAAATACCTTAATAGAAGTGCATAGGATCTTCTAAGACTGCACTAAATCTACATCCTTTAAACATTTATATCTTGACCAGTACTTATTGGATTTTTGTAGTGTTGGTCATATTTAAATCAGATACACTTCTATGTTTTCAATTTTCTAGGATTTATATAGAGCATGGCTACCCAATGGGCCTCCTAGCACTGGCAAGACTTTCGCTCTGGATAAGAATATCTATGAGTCACTAAAATACATTAATTTTCAGTAGTTTCCTAAAGTAGATTTCTGATTTCTCCTGTTTAATGTGGGAAGAGAGTGCATTCCAGAGCTTAGGAGCTTGAAATTTAAAAGAGCTTTCATATCTCCTTACTTTCTTAAACCTAGCAACCCAGAAAAAATGTTGACCTTCAGAACATAGGGTTCATTTGGGGACATATGGAGAGATTAGATGTTGAATTGGCAAGGGCGCTTTGCTATGTACAGCTTGATTGACCAGGCACAAGGACTTGAACTGTATTTTTTTCTGGACTGGCAGATAGTGAAGATCTGCCAGAGCAGGTGCAGCTGAGGTGCGTTTGGGGATTCTAAAAAGTGTGAATGCTGCATTCTGTATTATCTGCAGTTGGTTGGTAACATATTTAGGTTTCCCTAAGTGTGAGTTGGATGAGGCCCTGAACTTCTGTTCTGTGTAGGATGATAGGAAGCCAGGTCAATAACTTTCTTAAGGAACAAAGAAGTCCAAAGCAACATGCTGCCAACCTTTTTTGCCTGGATTACTAAAGTGAGCCTTTCATCAATCCAGAAACCTAAACTCTTCACAGACTAAGCAGGTGCTGGGAGAAGGCCTAGCTCATTTAGTCAGCTAAGTTCATTCCAGAGGGAGGGGTTGTTTCCTACCATCAACACTTCTGTTTCATCTCCATTTAGTTTCAGATGACTATCCAACATTGTGCTAGTAACATGCTTAAGACAAGCATTCAGCTGTTGCAGGGTATTCTTAATCTGTAGAAAGTGAGACAATAATCTGAGTGTCGTCTTCGTACAAAGCATGCACAAACCCATTTGTTTGCACAATTTCTGATGGGGGAGTACATAAAGGTTAAAAAGAGTGGGACTCAACGAGGATCCCTGGGGCACTCCACAGTTTAATGCAAAGGCTTTAGATAAGAAGGAGTCAACTTGGCCTTTGAAGCTTCTCAACTTTGAAAAAAGTGGGTCTTCCGTTTGAGGGAATTTTCATTCATTCCTGCCTCCTTCATTCTCTGAATGAGGACTTGGTGGAATACCATAGTGAAGGTGGCACTCAGATCCAGCAAAATCATTGCTGTTGAGTTGCCTTGATCCAGAACGGATCTTAATTCTTGAGTTGCAACAAAAGGGCTGTTTCCATACTATCACCTTGTCCCTACTTCTCTATTTCTCTATTTTCCTAAACTGGTGTGGAGTCTTTTTTTGTGGTTTTTCACTGTGTTACTGTAACTGGTGTGTTGCACACATTCTTTACACATTATCTCTAAAGTTAAGCCTGACAGATCTGTGCCAAGCTACCAGAGCGTGAGTATAGGTTAACTTAGGTTGTGTATCTGAATTACCCTGACTAGGTTTGAGGTCCCTACTTAGACAGGGTGTATACCTCTGCCAACTAGAGGCCACGGCCCTGAGTTCAGACAAGTGGTACTTCAACCAGTGCAGCGCCACCTTTCTTGCACCCCTTAACACCCCCCTAACACTAACATGTGTGCACTGTATCTGGCGGTAGTTAGGGGAACTAGCGTCAACATTTTTGATGCTAGCTCAGAGCTTTGCAGGATTAGCATAAAAAATGTTAATGCTATTCCTGCAAAGCCCATTGAGTTCCACTGTAATCAATGGTGTGCCTCCTTGTAACACCTGCTCTGAGAAGGTGTCAAAAGTGCTGAAACAAATGACACAAAGATTTATTTGCACTGTTTTTTCGCACCCCCAACCGGTGAATATCCCCTTTGCATACATTATACCTGGTGCAGGCATAATGTAGTGCAAAGGGTTACAAAGTAAAATGACTCTAATGTGGCAGAAGGAGGCACTACTGGCTCTTAAATCAGCCCCCAAATTTCTGCTAGCTTTCCAATTTACTGCTGTCAAGACCAAAAACTGTGATCACCTATTCTCACTATTATAATTTAGGACTGTTCAAAAGTTTGACAAATAAAGAGAGATATGTTCTGGAAGTGCATTTGGGGGACAGGGAACACACTTTGGTTTAATTACAGAGGTATTGCAATAAAGATCTCTTTGTAGCTGTTAGAAACCAGGACTTTTTGCATATTCCCCCACCCCATTTTTGCCCCCATTTGTGATCACTAGATGACAATTTTCTGACTCTGAGGATACCCTGGGCTCTGCTTTCCAGACTCAAGGCCTGTGTTCTGACTAAAATGTGTATGCAAATTAGGCATAATTATAATTGGTATGGCAATTGGCAATATGGTAAGTCCATAATATATTGTACGGAATGTAGGTTTAGAGGCCAAGCAGATTTAGGCCCTCATTACGAGCCTGGCGGTCTGTGACCGCCAGGCTCGCGGTTGGCGGGAGCACCGCCGACAGCCTGGCGGTGCCCCTTAGGGCATTCTGACCGCGGCGCTTTGGCCGCGGTCAGTGCAGGAAAACCGGCGGTCTCCCGCCGGTTTTCCGCTGCCCGTCAGAATCCTCCAAGGCGGCGCAGCATGCTGCGCCGCCTTGGGGATTCTGACACCCCCTACCGCCATCCTGTTCCTGGCGGTTCGCCCGCCAGGAACAGGATGGCGGTAGGGGGTGTCGCGGGGCCCCTGGGGGCCCCTGCAGTGCCCATGCCAATGGCATGGGCACTGCAGGGGCCCCCGTAAGAGGGCCCCGCTTGTATTTCACTGTCTGCATAGCAGACAGTGAAATACGCGACGGGTGCAGTAGCACCCGTCGCACCTTCCCACTCCGCCGGCTCGATTCCGAGCCGGCGTCCTCGTGGGAAGGTTGTTTCCCGCTGGGCTGGCGGGCGGCCTTAAGGCGGCCGCCCGCCTGCCCAGCGGGAAACTCAGAATGCCGGCCGCGGTCTTCAGACCGCGGTGCGGTATTCCTGCGGCGCAACTTTGGCGGGCGGCCTCCGCCGCCCGTCAAAGTTGTAATGAGGGCCTTAATGTACTTACTGCCAATTTAACCTCTAGGAAAGAGTTTTTCCATTTTGGATTTTGAAGAAATAGCCCTTTCTGTGGGTGGTTTTTGCAACACTTTGTAGGAAGAGGTCGAGCTAGGGGGTGTCACCCTGCACCCTATTGGTCAGGGGTACCCCCCTGCTTGCCAGCCTCTTTCCCTGGGAGGAGAAGGTCTAGGCCATCCTGCATCCTGAAGGCTTAACAAGAATACCTGGGGGAGTGGAGTCTGGTGAGTTACAACAAAAAATGTCACCAAAATGCATTGTCATTCATGCTCATAGATCACCTTTTGCCACTGTCTTGTTCATGTATCGCACCAACATTCAATACCCAGAGTATCTGAGTTTTAACACTGTCAACGTGCGTTATTGGCCAAAACATCACAGCTACCAAGGCTCCTCACATGCCATATGTCCAAATGGTTCCTGTAAATCTCACAATATCAAAAAACATTCCAGGATTCAATGTATGTTCTAAAATATAAATGTATGCTCAAACTTGAATGCAGCCTGCATACAGATACATACTACCCAAAATTTGTCAAGTGTGGGGAAGTTGAGGGAGTGATCTAACTGCAACTCTCAGTGTCAGTAATTCCAACCACTGACCCAGTGTTCACTTGCCACAATACATCTGTCAGTGAACTCTCATACAAAGTTTAATCACTTGGGAGTACACCATTTGTCAAGTGTTGGGAAGTAGAAGGAGTGACCTGACTCCAAAGCACAATAGGCCTTATTTCTATAACTCCAACCACCAGCCCAGTGTTCGCTTCCCCCAGTACATCTGTTAATGAACTCTCAAATGAAGTTTACTCACCTGGGAGTATACCATTTGTCAAGTGTTGGGAAGTACAGGGAACGACCTGACTGCAAATCCCAATAGGCCTTGTTTCTCTAACTCTAACCACTAGACCAGTGTTCACTTGCCCAAATGCACCTGCTAGTGAACTCTCAAATTAAGTTTACTCACCTGGGAGTATACCATTTGTCAAGTGTTGGGAAGTAGAGGGAGTGATCTGACTGCAAAGCCCAATAGGCCCTGTTCCTCTAACTCTAACGCCCAGCGGTCACTTCCCTAATTACCATGTGTTTTAACTCACAATTGAAGTCCCCTCACCTGGTAGGATACTATTTGTATAGTGCAGATAGTAGAGAGAGTGACCTGACTACAACTCCCAGGAGGCCTTGTATCTGTATCTCCAAACACCAGCCCAATGAGCACTTGTCCAAATACCCCTGTTTGGTAACTTACAACTGTAGTTTACTCACCTGAGAGTGACCAAGATATAAATAATGCTCAACTCAGAGACGTGTCTGTCTACCTAGCTCCATCTTGACCTGCAAACACAAGATTAAACTATTGAGGACAAGAATGATACCTTACCCAGGGTTTACAACAAGTATTCCTGAGGCATCAAGCTGCATCACCAGCTTGGTTTCAGCAGCAGACACATTGACACAGTGCTGTGCGCATGACTCCAGTCACATATGCAACAAAGACCTGCGCTTGCCTGTATGTCACTCAACTAGGACTCCAAATGGTCAAATGCATATGTTGCCTCTTCAGTGTGTTGGCTTCCCTGGTGGTAAGATGTCAATTTCAGTCTATCTTCCAAAGTGCAACTGATCTGCACATCTCATCAGCTGCTTGAGTCAAATAGTTTATGCATGCTTCACACGCCATGTCAAATAACCTAATACCATGGTCACTTGGCACAATAGGATTACCTACAACTGAACTATGTCCAATGTTTCTGCTTACTGTAACACAAAACCTTTGGTGGTAGAAGTCACAATTCAACCAGTAACAATGTACGTCCTTCATCAACAGGTTGAGCTGCAAAAGGGCACACAGAGGCCACAGAACAGCCTACCAGTACCCCCCTGGATGAAGCCCTCAGACATGATAACACTGCTGGACTTGTGGATGTGGAGGAAGGTCCTGTCCCATCTGGGCAACCTGGTCAGATAGCAACAGTGAGTTTCACTGTGGGTACAACGTCACCTTCTAGCCCTGTTGCTTCAACATGCCAGTCAGCAATGTGCCCCCCAACCTGTGTACCTAGCGCAGTATTTACCTTCTTGTGCCCTCCAGTCCTGGATCCTGAGGTGCAACTCAACACTCCAAACACTGAGGGTTCAGGACCCAGTTGAAGAAGGCACGCTGGCCTGCAATGAGGAAACACATACACAGCTACATCCAGGTCATACAGAAATAGTGTTTTGCCAATGTGAAGTGTAACTGACATGATTGTGGCCTATGACTACATATTTGTGACCACATGATGACATAGATAATGCATCAGGGCCAACACAGGACACAGAACAAGACCAATGGAGTCTTATAAATGTCCATCCTATCACTGTGAAAGCTGTCTTGGCACAGTTCTCCTACACCCAAAGTCTGTGACCTAAATTCCCTGGAACAATCCATGTCCACTTCATATGTCCGAACAGCATCACATACATGCCAATGTCACAACTCAGAAATGCCCACATAAGGATGTCATGGTGAAGGTACCCGAACAAAAAATAAAACAAGGAGTACAGGCATGAAACCATACAGTCAGACAGCAAGCATCTGGAAACAAGGTACATGGCAATAAATCTGGCACAAACCAAGCAATATCCGGTTATAAAACTTTATTTTGACATCCAGTGCCATAAAAGTCACATAACACCACAATAAATAATACATTAGGAATTCATAAAATGGAAATTTGCTTTATAATAAGTTAAAAAGATGCACAGAGAGCAATACAGTCAAAATACAGTCCTAAATTACAGTATGGGGGCTAGAAAATGCGAGTAGGACTGCAAGGGACATAAAAGCTAGGCAATCTTGACCAGTTTCCTTCTAATGCGCTACATTCCTCTGAGGAATTTGGCAACTGCAATGTGGATTGGGCAGACTAGAGTCTGATGTTAGGATCCTCATAGCTGCAGCATGATCTCGAGTCCCCAGCCATTTGAAGGTTGGAGCAAACCATTTCCTATGTTAGGGAGTTTAAGATGGGCATACAAAGAAGACATGGGCAGTTGACTCCTGAAACAGGTTGCCGTTGGGACATGACTAGGGGTCCTATCATGCCATTTATAAATAAAAGTGTTAAGAGAGAGGGAGCCAAATCTAAATTGTATATAGAGCTTCCTCTCAGTTGGATCTAGAAAGCTATCCAAGTAAGGCTCTAGCAACCAGATGGACTTAAAGTCCAGAAACTTGCTAGTTAGTCGCCCTAATGAAAGCGAGAGGGATATAGACTGGATTACCCACTCCCAGTAACAAGACTTCTCTCTTTCTTTGGTTGGTGGTGGTCCTATGAATAAGGAGTTCCATGAGTCTCCCATCCCAATGGCATTAAATGGTGACTTGACTGAGTTGATCCACTAGATCTTGTTGGAGGTATCCAAAAAACAAACTTCCCTAAACGCGGTGGCAGAGGAGGAAAGTTTGGGTGTTGCCATGATTCTCCTCCAAAACAACAGTTTTAGACCAACTATGGCAGCTTATGGTTTACGGGCCAGATCCAAATGCAAAGGAAAAAGCGGGGTACTCAGGGACAGGGAGGTGAGATTTCTCATGAACATGTTTTCTATACAGGTAAGCTCCTTTATATCCCCAAAGCCCCAGAGTTCAGCCCAGTTAAGTGCTGCGCTGACAGACTTCATGTTGTAGATCTTGAGAGCAGCAACTATTGGTTGTGCAGTAGATGCATGGTGCTCCTTTAGAAAGATGCCCACCAGCTGGCTAAATTTTAATGACATAGAATTAGTATGAGTTGTCCAGGGCATTGAGTCTGATAGTTTGATCCCCAGATATTTGAAGGTGTTACCTCATTCTAATTTTGAAATGCCTAGGGAAAGGTTCCCCCTGTACGATCTGTGTGGGTTAATAACCATTAACTTGGTTTTGGAGGTGTTTATTTCTAAGCCTCTCTTGGAGCAGAAATCGTGAAATTGATTCAGCAAGGATTGGAGGCCCATCAGGGTTTTAGATACTACCAGGGTTTTTAGTCTAGGGCTGGTGCATCAGAGGGCTGCAATGTGAGGTGTTCAACAACCTGGTTCAAATATAGGGAGAAGAGAGTTGGAGCTAACACGCAACCCTGCCGAACGCCCCTGACTACCTTGATTGGATCAGTGAGGTCACCCTGATTACCCCAAAGTACTTTTGCACAATTGGCTTTATGTAATCCAATGATTATGGTCAGGAACCCTAGAGGCATTCCCATCTCGTTGAGGACCTCCCACAGTTTACCTCTGGGGACCAGGTCAAAGGCAGATTTATGGTCTATAAAGGCTACATAGAGAGTCCCCTTCCCTATCTCTACAACCTTCCAATACAGGAGCAGGAACCAAAACACCTGATCTATGGTGCTTGTTTTGGACCAGCCTGAACTGGTGACAGGATGTTATTCTCAGAGATCCAGTCGTGGAAGACACAATAGGATACGATGGAAGGGCACAACAGAATACCTTTTGAAGTGTGTCAATAGGGCTTATGGACCTATAGTTGGCGGGTAGAGACCTATTGCCTTTCTTAGAGATGGGTATTATCTCTGCACCCCTCCATGACATGGGAATGGGGGTTCCCCTAGCAATTGCATTGGATAAAAGGAGGATGTCTCCCAGGTTAAACAAACCGTCCCAGTAGTTGGTATTCAGCTGTGGAGGGAGTAAAGGGACAGAAGTGGTTGTGAATTGGCTATCTGCATTTGTAGAGGGAGTTGAAATGTTGGAACCAATCTGAGGGCTGGATGTTATAGCCAATTGCGGGAACTCTCCTTTGTTTTTTTTTCTTTCAATAAGCCAAAAAGATTTGGATTCCCTGCGTTCACAAGCGACCTTAATAAGTCTCCAGCTTTCCTCTTCCCAGTCCTTCCTGGACTTGTTCTGCGTCTGCTTATACAGGTTCAGCAGAGTCTTAATTTGGGCAACATCTTTTTGCTTGATTGCACTAATTAGATTTGCTCTTCCCAACCGACTGTCTCAATTAAACCAGTTGTCTCCCTCGTGGGGTAGAGCGCTACGAGTATTGTGGGCAGCTGGCATGGTCAGTAGCTGTTCCAGTCTTTTGAAGAACCCAGTGTGTACATCTAGTAGAGAGGAACAGTTTCCCACTTCCTCTTCCATCATAAATATCTATGATATGCAGTGTGCCAGATCTTAATTGATGGTAGAGAGAATGCTGTCTCGCAGGGCAACCTTGCCCCATCTTAGACGCTATTTTCGGCCTGTACCACCTTAGTTACTTTGGTCGTAGATGTTAGAATAGGTGCCCTTCCCCAAGCGGGCTCTAAACTGAGACATGGTGGATTGTGGTCACTGTCCATTTGGTTCCTGACTACCATGTCATCTACCAAATGTCAATGACTGATTTCAATCAGGATATAGTCAATGCGACTCTTCCCCTGTGTGCAAATGAACGTGTAGGCGGCATGCCTGTTGGATTTGGTTCTTCCATTGAATGCCTTCAGGCTTTGGCCGAGGGTCAAGGCATTTAATTGCAGGGCAGCCTGGTGCCACTTCTTAATGGGGGGAGCTCAAGCCTGGGTATATGCCATAGGTTGTCTTCTTCCAGAAAATCGCCCATATTATCCAGACCAAGGAGTTTAAAAGTGGCATTGAAATCCCCCACTACAATGAGGCTATGTTTCGAGGGTCTCTCACCCAATTGGGTCTCAAGAGACTGAAAGGGGGCAGAGTGGTTGGGCCACTTTTTCCCCCTGGCGTAGATGTTGAATATGTCAGTGACAGTGGTCCCAGCTCCCTTGAGACTGATGCCAAGAATATCAAAGCTATTGGTAGGTATCAATTTCACTGCACACTGTAATGCAGTTTTCACCCATGTTTGGAGGCCCCTCGATGGACGACCCTCCTTACTGGAAATGGCGGGTATGTGGTAGGTTGCATAACCAGGTTTGTAGGCAGGTCGGTTAGCCAGGTTTCCTGGAAAATACATATGTCATATTGGTTGATAAAGGTATTACAGTGACGCAATGGAAGTTTGGATTTAATACCTTCCACATTCAAGGAAACATTGTTTGCTTTCTGACAGGTAGCCATGGAGTTAAACAATGGGGGAAGATTTGCCTGGAAATCTAGGGAGCCTGTTGAAGGTCGACAGGCTTCCTTGTTGGCTAGTGCACCAACATTTGGTGGTACGGTGGGGGCCTTCCCTTCACCCTGGTCAGGCATGTACGCTGAGTAACTGATAGTACAAAGACAGTTGTTGGAGCTTGCACAGCAATGGAATTCATCGTAGGAGGCCTGTGCCTCAAGCTCTAGGGTCAATCCAGCTTAGAACAAACAATGCCATCGTCTAGAACAGTGTGTGTGGGGGGGGGTGACACACAAAAAGGAATCAGTGGCTTAGGTTTGAACTGTACAGTAGACCCATCCGGGGGATTGTTTCTTTGTTCTAGGGCCACTAAGACATAAGCTAACTGCCCATTTTCTAAAAGAAGCTCAATACAGTCGGACGGTGAGCTCAGAGACCTATACCATCTGGCCTTAAGGATATCTTTTCTAATTACTGAGAAACATCCCCTACTATGTTGAATCCAGTGGCTGAGTTTATTAATCAAGGAGTCTTCCCCTTCCCTCCCCCGAGAATTAGGTTTAGGTACATTAGTCATAAACATTTTCTGAGGAGAGGGGGTGGTGGTCTTGGCAATGTGTGTTCTACTAAGATGACGACCCTTCCCTAGTGTATGGAGTATGAAGTGTGGAATTTTGCTCCGAGGGTAGATGGAAGGGACTTCATTTGGCACACCTGCAGGTATTCGGGAACCCGTGGTGCGGGCTCCGACCGATGTCCTAGAGATATTATCCTCATGTGGTAAACCTGGGTGGCCTTCAAGGTGTTTTGCATGAGGGGGCATAGTAGGAACAAAGGGTGCCAGGGTGGGAGTGCTGGTCAAAACTGGGATGGTGACTCCTTCTCTAGGTGTTCTCCCCCTCTCTCCCATAATGCGCCCCACTGTAACCACAAGATTGCGTATCATACACTTTTAGGCTGCTACTTCGGACCTGAGTGTTTGTATACAACCTTCCACGTTGTCATTTGGGGAGGGGGAACCTGACTGGTTGTTTGGGGGCCACCTGCCCCAACTTGTGCAGGAAAAACTACAGGATCCTGAATTACAGGTGGATCAAGCATGCATGTTAGCGGTAGACAGCGATTGGTGCAGGGGATGGGAGAGGGAAGGCACTATTGCTGTGTCATGCGTGGAGCCAAAACTGGGAACTAGATCTGCAGAATTTTGGGGCGCTGTACTGGTCTTATTCCTCATCTGTACCCTAGCTTTATTAAACATATTAGATATACATTCCTTCCTGTTGGTCAGCGGTTGGATTGCTGAACACAGTTTGAGACTCTTTGGGTGGTCTGCACCAGATGGTGGGGCTAGTATTTCCCGCAATGAGACAGAAGGTTATCAATGCGATCAAGCACATCATTGCAGCCCAGCTTTTTGGAGTTTTTCTTGTGCTTTTTCCCTCCCAAGTGGGAGAAGGTGATGCAGAAAATGGCTGCCCCCTGGGGCCATAAAGCACTCTGGGATGCGTAGTACCTCTGTTCTTGGTTAGCCCGTCTAGCACTGCGGTATGCCCCCTCACGCATTATAGCACTCGTTGGAAATGGCAAGTGATATCAGGTAATGCAGAAAATGGCCACCTCCTGGGGCCACAAAAGCAGTCTGGGATAAGAAGTCCCTCTGGTCTCAGCACGTCCCACGCTGTGGTATGCCCCCTCGCGCTTTATAGCGCTCGTTGGAAATGGCAAATGGGAGCAGGTGATGCAGAAAATGGCCGCCTCCTGGGGTCACAAAGCAGTCTGGGATATGTAGTGCCTCTGGTCTTGGTTAGTGCATCCAATATGATCAAGGTGGGGATGTGTCAAAAGCTATCTCATCAAACAGTATTTGGCTGATTTTTGGCTAAGTATCAGCTCCCTAACTACTTTGTAGAATCAACTACACACATTCACAGAACTACAATACATTGTACAGTTAAACTCATGACATCACATGACATAATTACACTCATGAGAAGAAGCTGTCAATGAGATCTTGTCACAAGTCAACTCCTTCCTCTTCACCACTGTCATCTTCATTTTACATTTCAGGATTTCCATCCGGTGCCACTACAGGCTCTCCGTCCTCTGGAATGTAAGGGATATTATTTGCAGGGTGATGTTGTGGAGCATGCAGCAGGCCACAGTGATCTGACACACTTTCCAAGGTGAGTAGAGGAGTACTCCACCATTCCTGTCCAGACAGCGAAATCTGGCCTTCAGGAGCCCAAAATTCTGCTCCACTGCCCCCTGTGTTCTTTCATGAGCCTCATTGTGAAGCAGACTTCCCCTGACGTAGTTGGATTCCTCCGCGGTGTAAATAACCAAGGATGGTTTGGATATGTTGAATCTCCTGTTTAGAAATTGAACTTAAGTGCAACAATGAGTCACTTCATGATTGTAGCACCTGACTTTGCTCACAGACAATCAGGACAGATGTGACTTACCAACCTTCCTGCGGAAGTGCAGTGTCAGTGACGGCCCAATGGGGGCTTTTTATGGCTGTGAATGTATCATTCATTGTGAATGACTCCGGCCCAGGACACAATGACAAGTATACTTGGCCCACATAGCGTGATCCCAATATCATGTGGATTATGATGCAACGATCTATTGTTGAGCTTCATGATACGGGTAGGTGTGTGTTCTTACCATCAGTTGCTTCCACAGCAGCGTGAAATTTGTGCTCCATCTATGAGCAGCAGCAGGACGTGTGTGATTGGCTCCATAGCCTCACATGACGCATGACGCTGCCTGCAGTTGGGTTCCTTCCTTCATACTCTCCATTTCTGCCTGCTGGAATGTGGTGGTTGGACCGCCACAGTCATGTCGACGGAAGGAAACATCATAATGTGTCTGGGCGATACACTGTCTCTGACCTCCTCATTGGCCTGTCTTGCCTCCGTGGTGGTCTGCGTGTCTGGCAGTGCCGGCGATACCACATGGATCTTTCCTCTATGGAACTACATGCATAGTAATACAGTGGTGCAACTTCCAAGCTTATGGTGATTGGATCGCCTCCGCCATGGTGATCCACAGACCACCAGGCTCATGGTCAGGCCCTATGTCAGAAGGTAAAAACTTGACAAGGCACTACAGCTAAGTATATCCAACCCGCACTACATCGAGGTCAGCCTGATACTTTGACTTTCACCCAGTCAGCAGTGACCAGAAGTCTCAAGTGGCACATTTGGCTTTTGGGCACTAGAAAACATTCATGCCGTCATTATGACATTGGCGGTAAATCCCACTTAACATCATGCCGACTGCGCCAACATACCGCCACCGCCACAGATATCCGCCAACCATATTATGACACACACAGACCAATCCGTCACTATACTGCCACACACACAAGTCCACCAGCCCAAAGGTCAGTGATAAACTGGCGCTATCCTAACCCACACCGTTGCGCCAACAGAACTACGCCCACAACATTATGACCCACAAATCACTGCGGCAGACGTTCAATGGTGGTAAACAACTGGCGGTACATACCGCCGTTCTCAAAATATACACACACATAAAAAACAACACCATATTGGTCAATTTAAATAACAGACACACCTGACACCTATGCACACACCTCACCCACACACCCACACCACTATAAAACACACACCCATATTTCCCACAACCCTTTACCACTGCAAGCCATAGCCAACAGAGAGAGAGAGAGAGAGACATCAAGAGCACCCACACATCCAGAGCCACATACCACCATCACCTATGCACCACCCACGCATCTCACAACACACACCCCAACACATCACCCTACACACCCTCACCAACAACACACTCATGGTGCCTCAATGACACCACAGATTCTCTGAGGAGGAGCTAAGGGTCATAGTGGAGGAAATCATCCGGGTAGAGCCACAGCTATTTGGATCACAGGTGCAGCAGATATCCATTGCTAGGAAGATGGAGCTATGGCGGAGGATCGTGGACAGGGTCAACGCCATGGGACAGCACCCCAGAACAAGGGATGATATCAGGAAGAAATGGAACGACCTACGGGGGAAGGTACGCTCCATAGCAGAAAGACACCAACTCGCTATCCAGAGGACTGGTGGTGGACCCAACCTCCTCCCCCACAACTAACAATATGGGAGGAGCAAATCTTGGCAATCATGCCTCCTGAGGTCCTGGCAGGAGTAGCAGGAGGACTGGACTCTGGTAAGTCAATTCCCTATTATAGCCCCCCCACCTGCATGCCAGTACATATCCCACCCTCACTCCATCACTCCACCACCTCCCACACACCCCGCCAAAACAACCCACTCATCCCAATGCCAAGCCCTGCATATAACACCAATGCATGGACACCCCTCACAGACCTGCATGGACACCTATCACCACAGCATGCACACTAGAGAGAATCACCTAGCCCACCCAATGACAACTCACACAAGGAAAAGCTGCCAGGGTAAAACCAACCAAAGAGGGCAACACACCAATGCACAATATGTCACACAGAGAAACAATAACACTGCATTTACATCCCCACAGGTCCCCCAGTCAATGTCACCGGCGAAAAGGTACCAGCCACATCCAGTCTCCCCGCAGAAGAGGCCCACAGTGATGACAGCAGCTCTGCTTATCTGGATCTGGATGACCAACCTGGCCCATCTGGGACCTCCGGACAGTCGGTTACCCAGGCACGCTCTCACACCACCACAGAGCCTCCCCCCTCAGGAAACACCACCACAGCACGCACCCACCGGGCCCATACCTCTGTCCCCAGGACACGTCACTCAGCAGTGTGTCCACCACTAAAGGGACCCCAGGACACCCTACAAACACAGAACAATCAGGGACCTGGGGTAAGTGGCAGTGGGCACACGGTTCAGGGGACAGAGGCACATGACAACAGGGAAGCTGGGAGAAGTGCTGTGCGACAGGGGGAGGACAGGACCAGTGAGCCGACTCTCCAGGAGGCACTCACTGCGATCCTGGAAGCATACCAACATTCCTAGGATACGCTGGGCCAGATACTGTACCAGTTGCAGGAGAACAATGGACTGCAAGAGGGACAGTACCTGGGGATCAGGGAGGACTTGAAGGCCATTAACACCACTCTGTTCTCCATTGCAGGAGTGCTGACAGACATGGCCAACAGTTTGAGGAAGGTAGTGACACACCACCGGGCCACTGACACTAGCCAAACCACTGAACAGCCCTCCACCGCTGCTGCTTCTAGTAGACAGGAGGCCCTGCCACAGGACCAACAGGCCACCAGCACCACTCCCCCTGCAGAAGGAGAACCACCCCGCAAATGTTCCCTGCGATCCAGGCAGAAGCCAGAGACTATTGCCAAGACCCCCGCCAGGAAATGAGGCTATCCTCATTGTCACCCTTGTGTCACACTCTGTCACCCTGTCCACCTTGAAATGCCATTGCTCCCCTTCCTATGCCCCCTTGGAAAATGCGCCTGTGATACAAATAGACTGGAATCTAACCTGGACTTTCCTCCATCATCACCCCAGCCGATACCCCCTCTTCTTCAGAGCACTGCAATAAACACAATTTGATAAAATACAATTATGGTGTATGTCAAATGTTTTCAAAATGTATTTGCTTAAGCAGATTCAAACATTGCAATTCAACTGTACAGTAATGTTCAGATTGGAAAGACCTGTAGTTGGCTGCACTAAACACACCAGGAGCAATAGTGGGGCACCAACATCTGCAAAAAGAGATGCCAAAGGGTACAGTGAGTGGGCATAGAAGTAGGAATACACAGCCTGCCAGTGATAATGTCACACATCAAACTGTCAATTATATGTGTATTAACACTGTCTTACCTGTGTGTCATTGGAAGTATTGACGAATAATTGCACTTCTGTTGGCCTCATCCTCATCCTCTGCCTCCTCATCTTCACTGTCCACAGGATCCACTGCTGCTGCACGGCCATCTCCAGCCTCCACCTCCTATAGAAAAGGCACCTTACGAAGGGAGGTTGTGCAACATACAGTATGCCACGATGATCTGTCAGATCTTCTTGGGTGAGTAGCACAGGGATCCACCTGTTAGATGCAGGCAATGTTACCTTGCCTTCAGGAGTCCAAAGGTCCTCTCTATAATCCTTCTTGTTCGCCCATGTGCCTCCTTGTAATGTTCCTCTGCCCTTGTCCTGGCATTCCTCACAGGGGTCAGTAGCCATGAGAGGTTGGGGTAACCAGAGTCACCTGAAAATATCGAGGGACAACTGTTAGCCACACACCCACCCTTAGGGCCCACACCATACCCATACACCAACATCCACTGGGTGGGAACCAGGGTTAACCTATTAGCCATACCCTGTGCCTCTGGAGTTGGGCCACCACATTTGGGATGCTTCATCATGCACAGACCCAGGATACTTAGCATTGACGTGGGAGATGTACTGGTCCGCCAGGCACACCATCTGGACATTCATGGAGTGAAAACTCTTTCGATTTCTGAACACCTGTTCATTTAGCTGGGGAGGGACAAACGCAATATGTGTTCTATCTATTGCCCCAATGATGTTGGGGATATGTCCCATTGCATAGAAGTCAGCTTCCACTGTGGCCAAATCCTCCACCTGGGGGAAAATGATGTAGCTGCACATGTGTTTAATCAGGGCCAACAACACTCTGGTCAGCACTATCGAGAACATTGGCTGTGACATTCCTGCTGCCAACCCCAATGTCACTTGGAAAGAGCCACTTGCCAGGAAATGAGCACTGATAGGACTTGCAAAAGAGGGGGGATCCCGGTCGGGGGACGAATAGCAGATATTAGGTCTGGCTCCAATTGGGCACACAGCTCTGTGATTGTGTCCCTGTCAAGTCTATAGGTGAGGATAATGTGCCTGTCCTCCATTGTTGCCAAGTCCACCAGGTGTCTGTACACGGGGGGATGTCTCTATCTCCTATTCATCCACAGCGGTTGCAATCTATGGGGCAAAAGAGTGAGCAGCTGGTCATTAGCTCTACATTCCAACCACTACAGTTCAACGCATATTGTGATTGCATTTGTGTACTGACACAGTTAGGATCCATGGCCTGCAACCCCCTGAAATGGCGTCCACCTGTCCTATATGGATGGACAGGTGGAAATGAGGTAATTCCGCTGACATTGTGCACCGTTGTGGGAGGCGGTCGAGTACCGCTGTGCAACTCCTCATTGGTTATCATTGGGCCCAATGGGATCCAGTGGCAAACGGTGATGTACGTCGCCGGTGACGGTACACACCGTCGCAGACGTGACTGCCATTTTCTATCTGTGCACTCACTTGCTACCTTACCTTAAATAGGAGAGGACCGACACTGAAAGTGCTGCTGTGAACTGTGTCTGGAAACAACCATGGCTCGTGTTACTGGGGAAATGGGCCCCTGCCTTCACCTCGGCGGAGTTGGAGCAACTGGTGGATGGGGTCCTACCCCAGTACTGACTGTTGTATGGGTCTCCAGACCAACAGGTGAATACATCGTGGGTACGATGCATGGGGCGTGAGTGCATGGAGTGCTGTGTGTGAAGGCCTCATGTAGGGGGGTGGTGGATGGGCCCTGGGCAGTGTAGAGCATGTATGGTGGCCATGTCTCTGCTAATGGGGATGTGAAGGGGCATGGTGGGCCATGAGTGCAACAGGCAGGACGGTCGGACTAATAACTTTCCATGTGTCTTTTTCCCTGCAGGTCAGCGCCCATCAAAAGAAGGGTATATGGCGTGCCATCGCCAAGGATGTGCGGACCCTGGGGGTCTACGGCAGGTGGAAACGGTGGGAGGACCTGAGACTCTGGGCACGGGAGACAAGGAAGGGGTGCCTGTCGAACCCTGATCCCCCTGATGGCTCGCATACTGGTGGTGGCCTATCCAGATATGGATGAGTGCTTGGGGGCATCACAGCAGTCACAAGGGGGTGAGTACAGTGCCTTAATTTACATCTTACACCTGGTGGGGTGGTATATGGTGGCGGGTGGGGCCCCTATGCCAGGCCTGGCATTGCAGAGTAGGTCCCATGTTGTGCAGGATTCTGATGTGAAAGTCCTCCAAACAAAGTATTAGGCATCCACTACTGGGCAGGGGTCTGTGGGTCTCAGGAATGCTGAAATTTGCATTAGGTGTCCCTATCCATGGGCTGGTGACTAGCATTGTGACTGGTAGTGCATTGCCTAATGTGTAGGACTGGTCCCTGTGTGTGAGAGTGTTCTGTACACCAACGGTGGTGTTGGTGCCGCCATTGACCAAGTGGATCCTTTGTCTCTTTCCCCCTTTTTGTTTTCTCACCCTGTCCTTATGTGCATTAGCATCATCTGGCGGAGGAGCAGAGGCACCGGCTTGGAGGGAGCTGCATCCCGCAGCACCCAGGGGGCCGAATCCACCGACGGTGAGGGCACCAGTGGGACGGAGGGCGAGGGGAGCACCATGGCAGAGACTGGAGGAGACAGTTCAGACACAGATTCCTCTTCCAATGGAAGTTCCCTGGTAGTGGCAGACACCTCTGTGCCCACCCCAGCTACAGGTACAGCCGCTACCCCCGTACCAGCACTTCCCTCCCAGCAGCCCCTCAGCAAGGTTCCCATGCCCGCTCATCCAGGTGGGTGGGCATCTCCTTCACCCCAGGTGCCTCAGGCCCTGCCCCAGTTAGCCCTGCTGCCCTGACTGAGGAGACTATTGACCTCCTGCGATCCATCTCTGTTGGGCAGTCAACCATTGTGAATGCCATCCAGGGGCTGGCAGCCAAAATGCAACAGTCCAGTGCATTTCTGGAGGGCATGTACACTACTGGCTTGGCGGTCCAACAGAGATCAATCCAGGCTCTGGCCTCCTCTCTGATGGTAGCCATTGTCCCTGTTTACACCCTCCCCCACCAGCTTCCTATCCCAGGCAGACGAGCAGGCACCCATGACAACACAGAAAAGTGGACATGGCAAACAAAAAGCACTGCACTTCATCACACATGCACTCACACAAACAACATCCACAATCAGAAATACCAGCATCCACTGCCTACCCTGTGTCCCCCTCCTCCTCGTCCTCCATGTCCCTCCCAGTTGCATCTACACTCACACCTGTATGCACCACATCCTCATTCATTGCCACCATCACCAGCACACCTATCAGTACATACCCCTCACTGGCAGTCACCACCCCCACATCCAAGCACACGTCCCCTGTGTCCTCTCCCACTGTGTCTGTGCTCCCTTCTCCCAAAGTACACAAATGCAAGCACTCAGACACCCAAACAGCTATACACCTCAAAATAGCATCCAGCCCATGCACCCAAACACAGCTGACTGACATCTCCTACCACCACTCCGTCTTCCTCCAGTCCCAAACCATTTCCCTCTTCCTACCCCAATATCTCTAAGAAGCTTTTCCTCGCCAACATAGACCTCTTCCCTAGCCCACCCGTCCCTCACATCAGGCAAGGGTGATCAAAACCCAGGCAAGCACCTCATCCACCCAGTCCATCAGCACTGTAGTGTCCCCAGCTACTCCAGGTGGGAAAGGATCCCAGCCACCAGCCAGCCAGATGGAAAGGGTGCCTGCCCCAAGTGCGTCAAGGAAGGACAAGGAGGCAGCCCTAGCTGCTGGAAGGAAGGAGAAGGAGGCAGCCCCAGCTGCAGGAAGGAAAGGCAATGGACCTGAACAGCAAGCAGTGGAGACAAGGGGCCTGGTACTGGGACTCAGTCGGAGCCACCACCACCAGCCATGGTGGTGCAGGCATCCGAGGGTACAGGAGATGTGCTGGAGCCTCCCCCCACCACTGCCTGCACTGCTACCAGCACCGCCACCAGCAGCAGCAGCCCCAGTGAGCAGCCGTCCGAGGCTGCAGGGGATGGGCTGGAGCCTCCCCCCACCACTGCCAGCACTGCCACCAGCACCACCACCATCACCAGCAGCAGCACCAGTGGGCAGGCGCCCGAGGCTGCAGGGGATAAGCTGGAGCCTCCCCCAACCATTGCCAACTCCACCAGCAGCAGAACCACTGCCACCACTCAGCAGCCGTCACCTCCGGCGGACAGTGTGTAGTCCTGCATCCATGGGCTGTTGTGTAGCCTGGCCCCTGAAAATCCTGTGGGTATGTCACCCAGGTGAGAGACTGTGACCTTGCACTGTCCAAGATCTGCATCCCCCTCCAGAACCAGTAGAAAAGCCATCCACTCAACCCATCCTCCCCAGATTGAAGCTCACAGGGCACGATTCTCCCTCCAGAACCAGTGGAAATGCCATCCACTCACCCCATCCTCCCCAGGATGAAGCTCACAGGGCACGATGCCCCCTCCAGAACCAGTGGAGAGGCCATCAACTCACCCCCTCCAGAACCAGTGGAGAAGACACCCACTCACCCGATCCACTCACCCCATCCTCCCCAGGATGAAGCTCTCAGGGCACGATGCTCCCTCCAGAACCAGTGGAGAAGCCATCCACTCACCCCATCCTCCCCAGGATGAAGCTCACAGGGCACGATGCCCCCTCTGGAACCAGTGGAGAAGCCATCCACTCACCCCATCCTCCCCAGGATGAAGCTCACTGGGCATGTTGCCCCCTCCAGAGCATGTGGGCAAGTCACCCACTTGAGAGACTGTGGCCTTGCACTCCCCAGGACAGAGTAATGGGCATGTTGCCCCTTCCAGAGCATGTGGGCAAGTCACCCACTTAAGAGACTGTGAACTTGCACTCCCCAGGACAGAGTGATGGGCATGTTGTCCCCTCCAGGACAAGTAGCGCTGTACCATCTTCCAGCTGAGGGCCCACTTTCCCCGTCCCTCTGCGTTGCCTGTCTGTTTTTGCCCTGATGCCCCTGCAGTGTTCCCTCCGTGTTGTTGCAGGAGTGAGGTTGGGCCCTGGACTTTGTGATGTGGCCCTGTGGCCCACGGACATTGAGGACTGGGCAGTGTCCCTTGCATTGTAAATCTGAATATACTTTTTGATTTGGATGGACTAATTTCACCTATATTTATCTTATTACAGCCTCTTTACACTATAGTAGCTGTCCTTGCATTATTCCTGAGGGGTACCGGGCGTATATGTTATGTTACTGCATCTGGTTGTGTGTGTGGTGTTTATGGTGGGGGTGTTGCATGTTGCGTGTGTGTGTCACTCTCTTTTTCCTCCCCCCCTGTGTGCTAGGTGGCAGTACTCACCGTGGTCGTCTTCGCCGACGTTGGTGTTCGTAATGGAGCAGAAAGTAGAAGAGCATGGGGAAGACATGCAACTCGGGCTGCATGCCAGCGTGGTTCTTTCCTGAGTTGTTTCCTTTCTGTGCAGTGTTTCTGCCAGGCTTTTGATGTCGTTGGTACTGCCCTGAAAAGGTGGCAGATTGGTGTGTCATTATACAGTGGGCGACACATTGTCTTCCGCCTGGCTATAGGCAGTTACTGCTGTGGTGCCCGTTGATTTCGCACTGGTGGTCGGTGTATTAAAGTGGCTGTCTGTCTGAGTGGTTTTTGACATGGTCATAATTATATTTATTTATTACCGCTGGCCTGTTGGCGGTATTACCGCCACTATATCACCGACCGCCAGGGTTGTAATGAGGGCCTTATTCTTTTAAATTTCATATTGGTTTCCCTTCATTAGATCATCGCTCATTTGGTGTAATTTTACTCATAAAAATATGTATTTTTTTTTTAAATTGGTGTGGAATTTTATTTGTGTCTTACTTATTTTATTTATTGGTGTTTTTAATTGTTTCACACACCTGTCTTCTAAGTTAAGCTGCCTGACAGTTGCCAGCTACCAAGGGTTGAGCAAGTGAATAATTTATTGAGACCTTGACTGAAAATTATATTGTGATTGTGGCCTTATTACTAGTGGTGAGTACCTACCAACCCCTAGTAATAAACCACCTTCCAACAGTAGCCTATTTTCTTCATTACAATATATGGTACCATAGTAGTACTATTTATGTACTTACATGTGTCATTCATATATCTCTGGCCAGATATGTTCTCTTATTCCTCTCATATCTCTGATGTACAGAGATCTTAGCCATAAATACAGAGATTTCCACACACTTAGGTCGCAATTTTTGTATAAAATGTAAGAGGAAGAATGGGGAGTGGTTGGAAAATAGGGAATGTCTACTATTAAATGGATGAGGTTAATGGAAATTCAAAGAAATGTTAGGGTTGCACATGCAAATCCAGAAATATACCAAGAAAAAAGGCCTTTGAATATTCATAAAATGTACATTTCCATCTTCTTTTGTAGTGTGACTAACAAAAGAGGCTCAAATCTACTCCAGCTGCAACTTTGAATAAGTCAAATACCACAAATGGCCAGTCACTCATAGAGCAGCACACTTTCATAGAAATTAAGCAAGGAATCACACAAACAGCCCATAGGGTAAAGGAGGAGACTAAATAGCAATATGTTTGTATTGTCTGAAATGATCTTTTATTATATGATTTTTTTCTATTTTTTTTAATATTACAAATAAAAATAGCATGTCTTCAAACTAATTCAACACACCCACAACTATAAAGGAATAGGGAAGAGAGAGTCATCAGTCTAGACTTCGCCACAGGCATCAACAGGTGCAAATAATTGCAGTACCAAACCATCACATGCAACATGTTCACATTAGAAAGCAAAACACAGACCAAATAAAATTGTTTAGCATGTCAGGGAATATATTTATTGCTTTGTCCCTGATTTTGAGGAACAATTCTTTGAAGAGTGGAGAGAAGATTTACTGGCAGAGGCTCAATATCTTTGCTAGGTCCATGGAAGCCGTCTGCTAGATAATGCTTCTCACCTGATATTATCTTTAACATGGTTGCAGACTAGGAGCAAGAACTCAGTTCAACTGCTTCGATTTCCAGGCCATCCATGTGTGTGTGAACTGCTTGTCTGACACCTTGTCCTGATGGTCATTGGAGACATCATATCCATCTCACACACAACCTAATTAAGAATGTTGTGACAGTGACTGAGATACTTGTGAAACACTGGGACACTTTAATGCAGAGACATTATGGGTGTTAGCAATATCCGGAATCAATTGAACCATTCAATGACTGTAAATAATGCCAAAGACGTGCCTTCATCAAAGATAATTATTTGTCTGTATTCACATTTTTATTGTGTATCATCACATAGGTGGAAAATTCAAAACTGTTACTTAGTGACAATAGCCCAGACGACACAGTGTGTTAACAAGGTACAAGAAGGAACTATATACAAATAAAACAACTCTTTTCTCAATCTCCGGTCTTTACAAGAATCTTTTTGAAACTTATTACAGTTCACAGTTATTCTCTATTTAGAATCTGAAATATGGACCAAGGGATCTTCAAGTCAGCATTTCTATCCTAAAGGCATTTATGGGTCTCAAATAACTGTGAATTGTAACAGGAGTCAAAAAGATTGTTGTAAAGACACATGAGGGCATATTTATAATCCCCTAGTGCCACCTTGTGCCACATTAGCATCATTATTTTTGGCGTTAATGTGGCCCGACGAGGCCGAAATCCCCACACCATATTTACAGAGTAGCACAATGCATGCTTTGCTTCATTCTGTAACTTTGCATAATGTATGCAAAGGGGGTGGTTCCCCATTAGGGGGTCTGAACAAATGACACAAGGAACTCTATGAGATTTCCTTGCACCATTTTTTACAGCACTTTTAATGCTAAGAGCAGGCATTAAAAGGAGGCTTCCATTATTCAGAATGGGTCCCTATGTACTCTGCAGGAGTAGTGCCAACATTTTGGCACTACTCCTGCAGCGTACATCAATAGCATCCCATTGAATGAGGCTATTGCCCTACTACCCTGAACCATGGTGCACCGTATTATCAATAAGTCACACACATGGTGGTTGTGGGGTGCTAAGGGGCGCAAGGACAGTGGGGCTGCACTGGGTGCAACACCACTTTCCATGAATTTGCCCCAAAGTGTGTGAGATGGTGAATAACCTGCCACTAGGTTAAAACAAAGGCAAAGATCTCTGAAACTTCATTTAGAGTCAAGCGGTTTGTGGAGGCTGTCTGAGTCGCTAGTGTGGAATAATGTCTCTGTGTCATCTGGAGCGCATCTCCCTGTGTCCTTATCAAGAGTGTGCTACCAGCCTCATTTGATCTAGGACAGGCCTGTCTGTTGTAGTTAATATTATCCACGAAGGTATGCCGCAGCCCTAAAAAGTGGCTGACTGTAATATTTCCACTAAGTCATTTGGCATGAAAACTCTTGTATCCGAGCAAATTGTTATGGTGCGTAGGTGTATAATATACTTCCGTTTTTGAGTTCCTAATATCCTTATATATCCTTAAGTCCAAGAAGGCTAATTCATGTTGACGGTGAAGGTAAACTTCAGAAATTAGTTAATGCTATTAAGCCATTCAGCAAACTACAGGACCTCTGTTTTGCTAAAGTGGCAGTGGACAAAATGTCCTCTTCCTGATTCTGATGTTATTCAGAAAAAGGTTATTATTTTCAGACACAATTTTAAACTAAAAACTATGTAATGTAAGTAGGTTAAGCCTAAGTGCAAATACAGTACGAATTACAGTGGTTTTGTAGAAAAAAAGCACATCTGAATTTAAAATTTTAACTAGTTAATGCCCGATGGGTACAGTCTAATACAAAGTCCCTGATGTCATACATTCCCAGCGTACAGCTGACAGCAAGGAGTCATGGACTTTTAGGCCCATATTTATACTTTTTGAGTCCCGCATATGCGTCATTTTTTTACGCAAAAGCGGCACTAACTTACAAAATACAATTGTATTTTGTAAGTTTGCGCCACTTTTGCGTCACAAAATAACGCAAATGCGGTGCAAAAAAAGTATAAATATGGGCCTTAGAGTCTCTTCTTGCAGAATATTCGTGTAAAGAGCTTCCATATCCATGTTTATCATAAGTTCCTTTTTTAGGCTCAAAATCAAGATTAATCGGTACCTTCAGCATGTCCTTGGTGTCAATTAGAAATGAAGGTATATATTTTCTACTGTGGGCCTAAAGTACCAATCGCACAACTGTGGTAAAGGTTCACACAAAGAGCCAATGTCAGAGACAATCAGTCTGCCTGCGGAAGACTGTATATTTGTGTGCACCGTACATACGATTTAAAGATAAGAAACACTGGATACTGTTTTTTGTCAGCAGAAATTTTCCTTCGTGTTTAGTGATCCAGTTGTTGTCAAAACCCCTATTGACAAGTAATATTAAAAGGTTTCGATCACATCTGGTATAGGATGCGTTTTTGCATTCATCACTGTACATGTCAGTAGAAAGGACAACTGTCACCAATCCTTATTAGCTGGGTTGATAATGACAGTGCTATCTTAGGTAAGTTCTGAAACAGCCTACATTTCCTCCTTAGTAATATTCTGAAAGGGTACGTAGAACGCATACTGTAGCCCAGCTTGTTTTATTTTTGTAAGTAATAACCATGGTCTTAAATTTCCATGGTGTTTAACTCAGGCACACACGAATGAGAACGCAAATTTCCATTCTTCAATGCACGCACAGTTGTAGATGTGGCAAAGGAAGATATATATCTATGATGGGGATGACCTTGTGAATTCTGTCCTGTAGAAAGAAGAACGAAAGTAGCAGGAGGTTTCTACAATATTTGATCAAGGAGCAATCCTCAAATATTTTGCATAATGATACATGAGCCAAGCATGAGCTGCCCCATCTATTCTCTATTGAACGCCATGCTTAGAAAAGGTATATAAGGTATAGGCATGGGGCAGGGTTAGACATAAGGACCATTCTCTGAAGAGATTGATGAACCACTGAGTTCCAACTTTGTGCCTGAAGGCACCATGCAATACACATGGGGTGCTGCATGACTTGATATATTAGCAATTAGTGAAGACTTACCCAACCGTGCCATTAGTTGGCTGGCTGTTAGAAATGGGGTCTCTGGTTAGCAGTCAGTTTGCACTCTGTCCAAACTGGGACACTCACTCTAGTCTGGGTAAGGGAGATACACAGCGCAGATCACTCCTGCTCACCACTTTGGTAGCTTTGCAAAAACAGTCAGGATTATATCAGAGGTAATGTGTAAATTATTTGTACCAAAACACAGGAATACAGTGAAAACATCACAAAGGTACTCAACACCATTTTAAAAAAATAGCCAATATTTATCTGAGTAAAGACCAAAAGGGCAATGTTATGAAATTTAAACTTCAATTTGGCTCTCTGAAACACAAATGCTTTAATTTGGTGTTATCACAGCATCGTGACAGATTCCTTCCCAACAATTCAACGCCAATGGCACCCAGTCGTGGAGTCGCACGGACCCCCAGGTACAGTACCTTTTGAAAGTTAGGAAACAAAAGGTGCATGGAGTCGGGGAGTGAGGCGTTGCTAGATCTGGTGCAGTGTTGATTCTGATGCTGTGGAGCAGGGGAGCGGAGGTGTCGGTGCGAAGCGTCATGTCTTTGCTACGGAGCAGTGGGGTGAAGCATTGGTTCCTGATGATCTGGCGGGGTCTATGAATTCGGCGGGTCAAGACGCTCTGGGTAACCTCATTGGGTCACGGTCACGCCACATGGCTGCAGGAGTGGTGGCCGAGTGGGGTGTCACGGACTTCGGTGACATAGCACTTCAGGACTCACAGAGTTGTGGAACTTCAGCGAGGCTGTGGAGGCGTTGGACCTGCTGTGTCAGTCTGGGTCATTGCACTCCATTGGGGACCACGTCTTCAGCAGCAGGTGGCGTTGTGGGGTGAGGCAGCATCGTCGGTCCTGGCATCATCCAGAGTTAGTGCACCTGGTTTTTCTTAATTTTTATCCAGCTTTCACTCCCAAGGACCCAGAAACTGGAATAGCACCACCTGGTGAGTTAGGGTCCACAGCAAGTGAACCCAGAGGCTGGTAGGTGAAGTCTTTGCTGTCCCTGAGACTTCCTAACTGGAGGCAAGCTCAGTCCAAGCCCTTGGAGAAACTTCACATGCAGGATACACAGCAAAGTCCAGTCTTTGCCCTCTCTAAGGCAGAAGCAGCAACTGCAGGCCAACACAGCAAAGCACACACAGCAAAGGGGCAGTATACGTTCTCCAGCTCTTAGCTCTTCTTCTTGGCAGAGGTTCCTCTTGATCTAGAAGTGTTCTAAAAGTCTGGGGTTTTGGATCCACTACTCATGTCTGCCTTTGAAGTAGGCAAACTTCAAAGGAAAGTCACTGTTTTTTACAAGATACTGTCTTGCCCAGGCCTGGCCCCAGACACACACTAGGGGGTCAGGGACTGCACTGTGTGAGGACAGGCACATCCCTTTCAGGTGCAGGTATCACCTCCTCCCTCCCCACTCTAGCCCATAAGACTCATCAGGATGTGCAGGATACTCCGCAGCTCCCTTTGTGTCACTGTCTAGATGGAATTCACAAAAAGCCAAAATGTCAGTCTGACCTAGACGTGGATTCCGCAAGCAGGCAGAGGCACAGAATGGTTAAGCAAGAAAATGCCTACTTTCTAAAAGTGGCATTTTCAAACACACAATCTGAAAACATACTTGACTAAAAAATGTATTTTTAAATTGTGAGTTCAGAGACCTTGAGCCCCATTTTTATATCTGCCCCCAAAGGGAATCTGCACTTTAATAATATTTAAAGGCACTCCCCATGTTAACCTATGAGAGACCATGCCAAGCATGCCAAGTTTAACACCATTCTCTGGGCATGTGTACTTCTTCCTCAGTACTGGATGTGGCATTTTTGCTGCCACCATCTGAACTGGGCTCAGCCCTCCTGGCTCCCAGCATCTGCTCTCTGAAGCTCAGTTCATGAGCTACAAACATTTCTTTTTCTTTGGCTAAGGCTCTTTCATCCTCAGCTCCTTTGATCTCTTCATCCAGCTCTGTCAGCCTCTGTTCTTAAGCTAGATGCCATTCCTCTTGCTCTGTTTCCCTCTCAGAGCCACTTCACTACACACCAGAGTAGTCCTCCTCCTCTGAGTCATTTGGTATGGTTGCTTCCCAGTGTTTCTTCTCACACTGAAGCAGGGCTGTCTCAAGAACCCACCTTTGGGAGCTTCTCTTCACATCCAGCCCCCTTTCATTGTAGAAAATGTTTAGCTCCCTCACTGAATAGGTTTCCATGTGCCAGAAGTCGATGTCCATTCTGTCAAGGCCTCACAGGTATAACAAGTAACCAGAGTCCCAAGTATCAATAATACATCCAGGAAGACACCAGTTAACATAAGAGGAAAAAAAGAATGTTGTCCCGTAAAGGATTGCAATAAAACAGTAGTGTACACCAATCACTGTACGTCAAGTACAAATACAAGTTCTATCCTCACAGTTGATCACCAATGTTAGAAATGGGGTCTCTGATTGGCAGTCAGTTTGCACTCTGTCCAAACAGGGACACTCACTCTAGTCAGGGTAAGGGAGACACACAGATCAGATAACCCCTGCTCACCCCCTTGGTAGCTTGGCACACGCAGTCAGACTTATCTAAGAGGCAATGTGTACAGTATTTGTACCAGCACACACAGTAATACAGTGAAAACACCACAAAAGTACTCAACACTGTAGGAAAGTACCATCTTCCTTGGCATGTTACCCCCATTGTTACCTGTATTTCAGTATGTTTTTGCCTTTCTCACTGGGATCCTGTTGGTCAGGACCCCAGTGCTCATAGTTTATGGCCTAATGTGTGTGTCTGTAAAGTGCTTGACTGTGTCACTGAAGCTCTGCTAACCAGAACCTCAGTGCTTATGCTCTCTCTGCCTTTAAATTTGTCACTATAGGCTAGTGACCACTTTTACCAATTTCAATTGGCACACTGGAACACCCTTATAGTTCCCTAGCATATGGTACCTAAGTACCCAGGACATTGGGGTTCCAGGAGATCCATATGGGCTGCAGCATTTCTTTTGCCACACATACAGAGCTTAGACAAACCCTTGCACATGCCTGCCATTGCAGTCTGCGTGAAATAACACACGTTATTACACAGCCATTTTCACTGCACTTAAGTAACTTATAAGTCACCTATATGTCTAACCGTCACTTGCTGAAGGTTAGGTGCAAAGTTACTAAGTGTGAGGGCACACTTGCACTAGCAAAGGTACCCCCACATAGTTCAGGGTCATTTCTCAGGGCTTTGTGAGTGCGGGGATGCCATTAATAGTGTGTACTACATATAGGTCAATACCTATTTGTAGCTTCACAATGGTAACTCTGAAAATGGCCATGTAACAGGTCTAAGATCATGGAAATGTCCCCCATTCCAGATCTGGCATTGGAGAGCCAATTCCATACATCCTGAGGGCTCCACCATGGACCCCCAGTACTGCTGAACCAGCTCTCTAAGGCTTCCACTGCAGCTACAGCTGCTGCCACCTCACAGACAGGGTTCTTCCCTCCTGGGGTCTGGGCAGCCCAGTCCCAGGAAGGCAGAACAAAGCATTTCTTCTGAGAGCAGGATGTTACACCCTCTCCCTTTGGAAATAGGTGTTACAGGCTGGGGAGGGGTATCCTCCCTCAACCTCTGTAAATCTTTGAAGGGCACAGATGGTGCCCTCCTTGCATAAGCCAGTCTACACTGGTTCAGGGACCCCTTGTCCCCTGCTCTGGTGCGAAACTGACAAAGGAAAGGGGAGTGACCACTCCCCAGTCCATCGCCACCCTAGGGGTGGTGCCCGAGCTCCTCCAGTGTGTCCCATACTTCAGCAATATTGCTTTGCAAGGTGTGGGGCACTCTGGAGGCCTCTGAGTGGCCAGTGCCAGCAGGTGATGTCAGAGATCCCTCCTGATAGGTCCATACCTGATAAGGTAGCCAATCCCCCTCTCAGGATTATTTTAGGGTCTCTCCTGTGGGTTCTCTTCAGGTTCTGCTTGCAAGTTTCCTTCAGGAATCCTCTGCAACTACTTCAGCATCCTCTGACCTCGGATAGCCCGTAGCCTGCTCCAGGAACCTCTGTAACTGCAACAAAGTACCCACAAGGGATACTTTTGTTCTGCAACCTCAGCTCCAAGTCAGCAACTGCAACAGTTTCCATGGTGTGCACGCTCTGGGGACTCCCTGTCTTCATCCTGCACCAGAAGGACTGAAGAAATCTCCCGTGGAGTGACGGAGTCACTCCCCTGCTCCAGCAGGCACCTTCCAAGACGACGACCGGTACCCTTGGACTCCTCTCTCAGAGACGAGCGTGCGCCTAAGGACACAGAGGGTGGACATCATCGACATAGACTGTTCTGAGGTCCTGCTGATCCTGTTTGGAGTAGGTAAGACCTTGTCTTCCCAGAGAGAAATTGTACCCCTATGTAATGCGTCTTCTTCACCTCCTGAGGCCTCTGTGCACTATTTGCAAAATTACTTTGTGCACAGCCTGGCCCAGGTCCCCAGCACTCCATCCTGTGATGCTCAACTCGCTGAGTTGTTCTCCGGCGGCGTGGAACCTTCCTTTGTTGTGCTGCATCAACCAGGTTTTGCACCTCATTTGTCCCCGTATCCTCCGAGGGGTGCTGGCTGGCATCCTGAGGGCTCTCTAAAGTGATGAGAGCCCCCTCTTCCTCCTCACACAGAGTTGAGTCCCCCAAGTGCCTCCTGGCTCCATCCAGTGCCATTTTGACGCAAAGCACACTTTTGTCGTAGCCAAGGCTTGTTGGCGACTTCCACACAAAATCATGTCTGCAACGATCTTCACGTCGTGGGACATCCTTTGCATCATGCAGGAACCCGCTAGCATCTTCCTTGGTTGCATTTCTGCAGTCTTCGACTAATCGGGGTCTCTTCTTTTGCACCCTCTTCTGGGTTGGCAGGTGCTCCCGCCCTTCCTGGAACTTCTTTCGACTTTCTGGACTTGGTCCCCTTCCTTTGCAGGTCTTCAGCTCCAGGAATCCAGCAGTTGTTCTTTGCAGACTTGGTTGGTTGCTGCAAAATCCCAATCACAAGGTGTAGTGTGTCCTAAGGAAACTTGCAGTACTTTACTCCTGCTTTTCTGGCCTCTGGGATCTGGGGTGGGGTAATTTACTTACCTTTTCTGTATTCTTACTCTCCCAGCGGTTCTGCACACATTGCAATTGTCTAGGGGGGAATTTGTGATTCGCATGCCACTTTCTTAGTAGCATTTACTATTGTTTGCATTGTTCTATGACTATTTACTTGTCTAATTTTGGTGTCTGGTGTAAATATTGTGTATAATACTTACCTCCAGAAGGAGTATTGTCTCTAAGATATTTTTGGTACTCTGTCACCCAAATAAATACCTTTATTTTGGTAACCCTGAGTATTGTCTTCACTTGTGCATAAGTACTGTGTAACTATAAGTGGTATTGCATGAGCTTTGCATGTCTCCTAGGTCAGCCTAAGCTACTCTGCTATAGCTACCTCCATCAGCCTAAGCTGCTAGAACACTACTACATTTCACTAATAAGGGATAAATGGACCTGGTATAAGGTGTAAGTATACAAGGTACTCACTACAAACCAGGCCAGCCTCCTTCAAACACCAGTTTAGAAAAATACCCAATATTTATCTGAGTAAAACAAGACCAAAATGCCAAAAATCCAACATACATAAAGTTATACATTTTCAAACATTAAACTTCAATATAGCTCTTAGAAACACAAATGCTTCAATTTGCAGTTATCACAAGTCAGGGCACAGAGTCAGGTAGCAGGGCATCACTGGATCCAGTGCGGTGTCAGTTCCAGTGCTGTGGAGCAGTGAAGCAGAGGCATCAGTGCGAATTGTGGGTCCTTGCTGTGGAAAAGTTATCTTTATTATTTGTTTGCCTAGGAGAAGCAAAGCAGTAAGCTTTGACAATTTGTCAACCATCCTTGCGCCAAAGGGAATTCAGGTGAAAAGGCCTGGAATGTTTGCAGAGAGGCAGTGGAACATCTAGGCAAACAATATTCAACAAACCAAGTATAATGTTGGAGAGGCAGACTTTCTTCAAACTAAAACAGTGTACTGAGGAGAGTGCTCAGGAAAATGATTCTGCTCTTAGAGTTTTAGCAGTAACATGTGACGTTGGTGCAAATATTGATACTTATATCCAATTTTCAACTGTTACTCAAAAGCAAATTCAGGAGAGGTTGCTGAGCTGTAGGAAGACCACATTAATAGAAATCATAGATCTAGCAAAGAGTATTGAAAGATCTATGATCTCCTCGAAAATTCTGAATCCTGGTGACTCCATCAACTCTGATTCGACTTCAGATGTGCACCCCTTTTCAAGGCTCATCATGCGCTCATGTTTCAGTTTTTATAAGTGAAATGTCACGCCCCACCTTGAAACATGCTTATGCCCGCCCGTCATCATGTTTAAGGCTATTTTAGGTGTGCGGAGCCACTCATCTGTAATGGCTACTCGTCATCACGCTTGCCTGTCATCACGTTGGCGACCATTTTAGGTGTACGGAGCCAATACTCTTTTACGTTCACTTGTCACCACGCTCTGTGGCCATCTTGGGAAAGCAATGTTGTCGGCAATTACTCATCGGCAATCAAATGTCTGGTTGTGTTGTTTCTCACTACGTGTTGGCAAATTAACTGAAGTGTTTTCCCGGCTAATGTTTTTCTGTACGGGAGGTTCCAATACTCATCAGGTGCTCACTCATCAGGAGAAGTTATTAATTAAACCTAGCACAATGTTGACATTTTCATGCAGATTCAAGTTTCTTATTTTAAAATTCACTTAACTTCTAAGTTACTGAGTACTTTTATTTTTATCTATTGCAAACATAGCAACAACACAACATTTTGCACAGCCTCCTCCATTTCAGGTACATCCTTGCAAACTTCAAATGAAGTAGACATCATGGCTAGAACTATCTTATGGCAATAGATGCAGTTGATTTTACCCCTGTGGGCAAGTTAGCTTTATTATTTGTTTGCCTAGGAGAAGCAAAGCAGTAAGCTTTGACAATTTGTCAACCATCCTTGCGCCAAAGGGAATTCAGTTGAAAAGGCCTGGAATGTTTGCAGAGAGGCAGTGGAACATCTAGGCAAACAATATTCAACAAACCAAGTATAATGTTGGAGAGGCAGACTTTCTTCAAACTAAAACAGTGTACTGAGGAGAGTGCTGAGGAATATGATTCTGCACTTAGAGTTTTAGCAGTAACATGTGACGTTGGTGCAAAGATTGATACTTATATCCAATTTTCAACTGTTACTCAAAAACAAATTCAGGAGAGGTTGCTGAGCTGTAAGAACACCACATTAATAGAAATCATAGATCTAGCAAAGAGTATTGAAAGATCTATGATCTCCTAGAAAATTCTGAATCCTGGTGACTCCATCAACTCTGATTCGACTTCAGATTCAGAGCAAGTGGAGAGATAGTATGTTATGTTAAAACACAGATTAAGGGGAAGATGTTTCCTTCCAAGAAACCAGCATACACTTGTTTGAAATGTGGGTCTAAGTCCTACCTTAGCACCAATGCAAATTGTCCTGACATAGGAAAACACTGCTTAGTACGCAAGAAAATTGGGCACTTTCAAAATGGATATAAAGGTATTAATAGGAACTCTTTTAAAGGCAACAGCATTGATATTCAAGAGGATGCAATAACTGGAAATTAGACTTTTATGTGAGGCTAAGAATGGTGGGATTTTGCTACGGGGCATGGCTGATTCAGGGTCTCCTACCACAATTCTTAGAGACACCACCTTTAATGATCTGTGGGGTAGTTCTGTGTTACTGCTACCCACTGACATTAACCCTAAGGCCTTTGATGAGAAGGCTACAGATACATTGGGATATTTTGTGTCAACCATAGAGTGTTTGGAGAGAGTCACAAAAACTAAGATGTACGTGGCAATCAAGGAAAAAATATAATTGGCTGGCAAGACCTAGCAAAATTAAGTTTATATCTCAAATCAGGAGCAGCAAATCCAGTGGTATTAGGTGAAGAGCCAGTTGCATATGTTTCTAATGGAGATACTGACAACAGTATTGAACATATCCTGGCAGAGTTCAATGATGTTTTTTGTGAGCAAGTAGGTAATGTTCAAGGATTTGAACATCAACTCAAGATGAAATTGATAGCTGAACCTGTCATTCACAAAGTTCTTTGTCTCCCACTCAGTATCAGAGATGAATTAAAAGGGATGTCTTAAAATGTATGCACAGAAGGCAGCATTGAGCCTTGCATTTCCTCACAATGGGTTTCGCAAGTGATGGTGGAAAAGAAGAAATTGGGAGGGATCAGGTTGTGCTCAGACCACAAGACCTTGTTTAAAAACATAATGATTGTCACCCGCTGCCAGAGATACAATATCTTTTGGCTAATTTAGGTGATGCTAAATACTTTGCTATCTGATTTGTATTCCGCACCCCATCAAATTGCACTCACATTAGATGCAAAAGAAATAACAACATTCATTACACTATTCTGAACACACAAGTACCTAAGATTTCCATTTGGGCTTGCATCAGTTGCCAGTGTGTTCCAGAAGACGCTAGATAACCTATTTGGCAGTTTAAATACCAGAATGATATCCTGATTGATGCAGGAAGCTTGGAAAGGCACAATCACATTCTTAGAGAGGTGTTGCCCAATTTTTTGCATTCTGGCATGACTCTCAGATGTGACAAGTGCAAGTTTGGAATGCAGAAATTAGATTGTTTGGGTCATACGATTTCTTCATCCGGAGTTAGGCCTGTTTGTGTGGTCAGATGATGTGAATACAGCTTTTGAGAAAGTCAAAAGAATGATGAAGAGGTGCCTGCTTTGAAAGCTTTAATGGAAGGCAGCAAATGCATCATCACAGTTGATGCAAGCTTGGTTAGATTAGGGGCTGTGCCCAGTCAATGGATTAGAAACAAGGAACAAGGAACAAACAGTGGGGTTTGCATCCAGGATGCTAAGAGAGTGTGAGGAAACATTTGTATTCTACATTTGTATTCCTTGTATTCTTTTATGTGTTTATGCATTCTTGGTACCATGTTTACTTTTGCTTTAAGTTCTTTTTAGGGTCGAGCTTGTGTTGCATGCGATTGCGCATGCGTATCGCTTGCAAGACGCTTTAGGAATTCGAAAAGGCTCGGAGCCACGTCCACATCAAGTCAGTGTCTTTCATTGGTTCGTGGGCTTGCCCGTTAAAATCTGCTTGCTTTCATTAGTGGAAGGCACGCATACGCCATGCCTTTTACGGTGGTTAGCCCTCTTCGACCAAGTACAGAAAAGATGCAAGGCTCGCTGTTTCCCATCAGGTTTGTGGACTACTTTTTCTCCATCTTTGCAGCGTGATCTCGCTTGTTTTGATTCTCGTTTTTTAGTTGGTTAAGTCTTTGCGGGACAGATTGATTTTGGCTGTGGAAAATTGGCTGCGCACACACTGTGGTTGGTTTATGGGCACTTTACCAACCGTGGCATCTCGACCCTGAATCTTTCTCAAGTGGTGGATTTTAGTTCCAAACGTGCCTATTTCTCATGGTATGCTTTTTCAGTCGTAGTGTTCCAGCAGTGAAAATGGACTGCGTTCCACATCAAGGCGCGTACATGCGTCCAACTTGGGTTTATTTGAATGGAATGTGAGGTTATGAATTGGTTCTCCTAATGCCCTAGGTTTGAGGACAGTTCGTTATGTCCCTTAGAGATTTCACCCTTCATTTTAGAGATGTGGTCTTGTGTCAAAAGAGCTGCTGACTTTGAAAGTGGGAACCAGGTTCAAATTCCTGTATCAGTTCAGCCATACCCTGTGATTGCTGAGCAAATCACTTAATTTCCCAATGCCTTAAATAAAAACAAAAGTTTAACATATGCTGGTGTTCATGTGAAGCGGGGTAATGACCTAGGGGCAGGTTGGTACTAGAGGGCTCTGGTTTAGCTGCTGCTTGTCTGAGAAACAAAGTTTTACTGCCAAATCAAACACTTTTCGAAGCTGTTTACATTTGGGAAATGAGAAGTGCTGTTGTGTATGGGGAAAAGAGGATTGAAATGTGAATAAGAACGGAAGATGACATAAATTTGAGAAAGGTAGTTTGTATAGTAGTAGAAATGTGAAAGTATGAAAGGTGTGAAATAATATGAAGGCAGTCTGAATGGTTGGGGTCTCTAAGGATGTAATGACTGGGAGGTGAAATAAGGCATTTGAGAGAAAAAGTTATTTTTTTTCTTAGTGCTTTACCCCTGACACTTGGGGGCATATTTATACTCCGTTTGCGCCGAATTAGCGTCGTTTTTTTTTACGCAAATTCGGCGCAAAACTAACGCCATATTTATACTTTGGCGTTAGACGCGTCTAGCGCCAAAGTAGGAGTAAAGAGCGTCATTTTTTTGCGTGAACGCCTTCCTTGCGTTAATGAGATGCAAGGTAGGCGTTCCCGTCCAAAAAAATGTCTGCGACGCAAATGCGTCGTATTTATACTCCCGGGCAAAAATCACGCCCGGGAGTGGTCGGGTCAAAAAACCCCGCATTTGCGCCTGTTTTTAACGCCTGGGTCAGGGCAGGCGTTAAGGGACCTGTGGGCTCAAAATGAGCCCACAGCTGCCCTCCCATGCCCCCAGGGACCCCCCCCTGCCACCCTTGCCCACCCCAGGAGGACACCCAAGGATGGAGGGACCCACCCCAGGGACATTCAGGTAAGTTCAGGTAAGTATAAAAAAAAAAATGTATATATTTTTTTTTTGGCATAAGGGGGCCTGATTTGTGCCCCCCTACATGCCACAATGCCCAATGACCATGCCCAGGGGACATAAGTCCCCTGGGCATGGCCATTGGGCAAGGGGGCATGACTCCTGTCTTTACTAAGACAGGAGTCATGTAAATGGCGTCTGGGCGTCGTTAAAAATGGCGCAAATCGGGTGGAGGGGATTTTTTGCATCAACCTGACTTGCACCATTTTTAAGACGCCCTAGCGCCATTTTTCCCAACGCCGGCGCTGCCTGGTGTACGTGGTTTTTTTCCACGCACACCAGGCAGCGCCGGTCTGCTTGCGCCGGCTAACGCCATTCAATAAATACGGCGCCCGCATGGCGCTTCAGAATGACGTTAGCCGGTGCAAAAATTTTTGACGCTAAACTGCGTTAGCGCAGTTTAGCGTCAAAAAGTATAAATACGTGCCTTGATGTTTTTAGTGAAAGGGAATAGAGAATGTGGTCGGTTTGAGTGATCAGTAAAACTGTATGTTCAAGATGCAGGAATTTGGAGAAAGTCTTGAGGTTTCAGATATCTCTAAAGATTCCCCAAAACGTCTCACCTTCCAAAATAAGTACAGGCACTTGGTTGCGTGTAAAGAATCCTTTTTAAAAGGTCAGTGGTATCTTTGATATAGAATGGCAGATTTTGTATGAAGAGTCGTAAAATATGGTCAGCATAGCGGGAAATTTCTCTATGCCTCTGTAACTTCGGTTTCTATGAGCTCCGCTATATTCAAGCTTTCAACGTTACGTAGAGCAGGGTAGATATGAGCACTTTAGTTTATATTATTATTCTTTACATGATTATTTACTATTTTGATCACTACGGCATAATACAAGTGTACTTCTTTAGCAAGAATTTTGACTTTGCCTCCGTTTTCAAATTGGATTTAATACATTTACTCGAGAGGATGTTTCCTTTATTTATGATTTTGTCAATCACATATGATTACCCAAGATCTGTGCAAAATGACGCTGAGTATTGTGACAAAGACAAGTGTGCTCCCGAAACGCGTCATGCTTACTGATGCTAAAGGTTTAAACTGCTTCTTTACATGCACCCAAGTGCCCGTTCTTCTTGTGGATTGTGAAAAGTTTTTGGAATTTGCACGGGCAGAGAGCAGCAAAACACCCATACTGGCACAGCTAGCAATTTTGAGAAAACCGGCACTCCTGTAATTGGAGGAGATATCTCTAATGATGGAGACATGAGCTCAAAGGCAGATCCTAAAATGAGATGATGACGTTGGTAAAAGACAGATTGAAGGCTAATTTCTATGTATCAGGGCAAAATTCAGTCCCTGCTTTCCTTTCTAACAAAAGGTACTCAAAAGAGGGCTGATATAATAAGCACTTACAGTACAGTGTTTCATAAAAATTTATACACAGAAAAATAATAAAATTTGTGACAGCAGAGCTAAATGCACATTGAACACAGATGCTGCTTCCTTAAGCTTCATCCCAATATTTTTAGTTTGAGCGCACAAACATCTATATGTGGGCTTTTAACCACGCCCACTGCACGGATAACACTATTGCTCGTTCATGGCCTTGCCTTTCAAAAATCCTTTGTTATTATTGGTAGCTGCTTTATGTTTGTCCCTCCTTGGGGCAGTTTTGTTTCTGCCTTGGCCATTGTCCCTGTTACATGTATAATTGCACATTTGCTGATACATTTGACTGCGAGCAAAGGTCTTTTTCCTTGTGTGTCTCTCGTTCGCGCTCACGCTCATGGCTGCCATGGCACTTTGAATCGGCTTGCTTATCTCAACTGTTTTACTTTTCATTTTCAATTTATGTGACATTAGGAATTTACAATGCTAATAGCTCTAACTCAAGCAAACGGAAGACCCATTGAATTGCAAATGCTTGTTTTAGAATGGAGTGGTGGCTGAGGACTCAACAGTCACTTTAGTTAGTAGCCGTTGGAATGCTGAGCTGGCCAGTCTGTTGTGGGCAACATTATTGAGGAAATAAACCAAACCGTTTATGAGACAGCTTTGTTGGAGTGGTTACTTACCTCTACAGGGCTCTAATACACTAACCTTGTTTGCTTTGTCCAGCCAGAGCAATGGCTGACCTTCTTTGCCCTTCCATGAGCACAAGAGGGTGTCTTAGTTCACATGTTTCTCTCCATATGTGTATGGGAATGGGAAATGAACAGAAAACACTGCTTGCTTAATTCTACTCTTGCAGGCTATCAACACTTTCTAGCGCACTGACTGTAAACTTCACCATTCTTCATGTATGGTTTCAATGCAAACTCTAATGCACATATATACAAAAGAACAGTTTTAAGCCAGAAAGCAAATATTGTTCTTTAATCAGACTGTCTAATCATTCCTTGATTTACCTGTTATTATTTGCCCTGTTATAGCCACATCTGCAACTTATAGAATGTGAATTATTATCTTTCTTCACCTATGCTCACACTACACATAGAAATCAGTTTTGAAATTTAGTGTATAAGTGATTCCATTCTTCGGCCAGTTCAGCTTTCTTTAAGACATGTTTAAATAAATCTGTTTGGATGTCACCAATGTACTTCTAGAGTTTTAATCCTGTTGCATCACACAACCTATTTTATTAATGTAACAGCTTTCATCCTACCATTGCTGTTACCTCACAAGTGTCTTGTATTAATTTGAGTTTTCCCAAAACGTTCTTTAGTGTACTTGAATTATCTTATGACATGCATTCGTGTAATCTCCTGTTCCTATTTGTCTTAGAACATTGTACCTCAATGTACTTATCCACAGTGGCTGCTGGTGAAATGTAAAAGTGATGGGGCATAAACACCTTGCTCATATACGAAGAAGTGAGTGAGTGATGCAGACAAGCTCAAATAGAGGTATGTGGGGTTCGTCACTGTAACAATCCTGAACACTAGATCTGCATAATAGTGCATTTCAAGCAACTTTTCCCCAAGGAAATTGGCTAAAAGACTACAAGTTTTGGGCAGTTCCGAAGGAGTACTTTTGATAACATTACGCTAATTTATGACTATGGTTATAATACCAATTAATACAACAGACTGCCTTGCTCTCCAAACGTAGTGCAATCAGTAACGCTGAATCTAGTATAAAGCTACAAAGACAACCAAAGTCTCATCTGACATATTTAGCATGCCCTGTCTTCAGCAGAGTAGCAATAATTCCACGAGTCTCAATGCGATCTAACACAACCCGCTGTGGAATAAAAAGATAGTCAACAATAGGACTGCAGTAGGTTTCGTATTGCTTTAGACCTCGCTGCCAAAACACCTGCTGCACCATGGTTAGCTATGTTTCTACTTAACTTAGTGTTCTGAGACTTAACTACACTGGGAAAGGTGAAACTAAACATGCCAGAACACATTGTTCTGTCAATTTTAAAGCAAAATATAGGACTCGATGTTAACAATGGCAGCAGTCAGTACACAACAGATTTGCAACAATGGGTGAGAGTTAGACTGTGCTCCAAGATCCTAGCTCCGCAGGTAAAATCATGTTTAAAAAGTGTAGTCTGCTACAAGTTCACGCAGATCAAATGTAGTTTCCTCTCAATGCTACTCACCCTTCTGACCATGCCTGGACTTGTCTTGTTGTTGAGTCCAAAGTGGCCTCTGTGGAGTACATACATTTGGACATTTTTCAAGTCCGATTTTTGTTATAAAAAAGCACTTTGAATGGTTGTAAAAGTGGAGGTTAGTAACAAGTACATGGCCTGCGGACTGGGACTTAAGGGTAGAAGGGTAGTCATACATACTCTTCAACAGAACAAACTGCTCTCCTCATGACTCGTCTGGTCCTAATTAAGTCAAATCGCTACGCACACCAGTTACAGGTGAAGTACAAGCAGAACAAAATACCAGCATCAATCAGCAACCACAATACTCTACTCACTCTCACTGGTACCTGAATCAGCCTTAGACGCCAGTACCAAAATATGTACAATTCTGATGGCACAAGAGCTCAACTCACTGGAGGAAAACAACAGACACCAACTGCACTTACAGACAACAAAAAAAAGACAGTCCTCGAATATGGCACTTCGAATTCAGTTGCCTCTTACCTCTGGGAGAATATATCCTGGCAGGGCATTCTTTGATTGGCAGAGGTCGCCTTGCTCTACTACCTTAGTCTGCATTCAGAATATCGGATGCAGCATAGGATGGGCCAAACTGTGTTCCCTTAAAGAGAGAGGAAAACAACTGCTGCAGGCTTGGTGAACAAAAAAAGGGTGGGTGGAGCCTACAGTCTATTTTCAGTCTTGTGATTCTAACTTCCTTGCCCTTTGCAACTACTGCAAAGAACCTTTTTTTTACTTCACCCTGGGTCGCAGCAGTCAGCACTCCAGGGAAGATATTTCACAATGCTGCTTATAACTGGCCACACTCCATACACAACATAACAGCTGTGGCCTTTCACATTGGGGGGACTGATGACCTCGCCTGATACACACATGCACAGATAACACCACTTCCAAAAAAAAACAAAAAACAATATGATTATCAAAAAGAGGCCATCCCTTTGTGCTGAGCTGCTTCAGTATTCATGCACTTTCCCCTCTCTCCTCCCACAGTAAATGGGGCACTGCTCGAATGTTCATGCATACCCGCTGCCCCGGGTAATCCAAATCTGCTTGACTTTTTGTTTGCTTCCCACAGGCAAGGCAGGAACAACAGTGTTGCCGAATACTGATTCTATGATTGATGTCCAAGCAAAGGTCTAGCAAACTACTTCAAGCAATCACAGTGGTGTCCAGCACAAGGCTGCAGAACTCCAGAGACCTTCAAGGTGATTAGTCAGATAGTCATAGCCTAGTAAGGTGTGATGGAACTGTGTGAAATTTTAATAGTTTGGGGCCCAAGATGGCTGCTGTGAACAAAAGAACTTCCAAGATCTCATGCAACTTTAACTCCATATAATTATATATGAAATGGATTCTAAAACAGTCTCCTGGCCTTTCCGTTCTTAGGAATGCTTTACTGCTGATGCTTTATATTTTAATTTACACCTTCCTCTAGTTTATAGTGGCCAAAGCTCTTTGCAGGCCAGCACCGAGAAGGGACTGCATGGCAACCAGTCTCATTTTCTATGACCTCACTTTTTCAGGGTCATCCAAAAGAATGATGTCCAATATGACGCACAAATAGAACGCCGTACGAGGACGTATCGATTTATCACGAGACATTGCTCAATTTCAACCTTGATATTGATTTATTACAATCGATTTAAGAATGGGTGTTTTATTATAAACAAAATCTAGCCTTGAAGAAGCCCTAGGTGAACCCCCCATAAAGGGGCAAAATACATGTCAGTGGCTACCTTTTCTCCTTATCCTGAAATTCTCTATACAGAACAGGACATTTAAAGTTTTTAGGCACAACTGCCATTAATAAATGCACTTGAATTTAAAGAACTGGACTTGAAGTATTACTATTTATTTCAAACTGGGATACTTCTACATGAGTTATCTACTTTCTTGGAATTCTATTACTGATTTGGGGCTAACTGGTCCATACCCCTATTTATAACCCATACATCGTCTGAGAACTGAGCATCTACGTGGATGGAAGAAATTGACCTTCTTACCTTGACTTGCTTCTAAAATAAAATTACCTTCAAGTTCTACTTTCAAATTAAAAGTACTTCCAATGTCTTAAAATACCTACCATTTACATATGTCACCCTTAAGGTGTGCCCTAGGTGCCCCCAGGGTTGGGTGTAGTGTAACTATAAGTAGGGACCTTATAAAAATGTTTCAGAAGCGCTGGTGAGGAAAAAAAGCCAGATTCATTTTTCTCTCATTGTAGTGAATGGGCTCCATAGGCTAAAATGGGGACACTTTATTTTAAATTAATAAAGTCCCAAAAGGAGCTAAATTTTTCTAATTTGGTATCAAACTATAAAGGCACTGTGAAACATAGTACCAGCATACCTTAACCACCACCTCACCTTCTACATACCCAACAGACATCCCTGTTCCTCCCAGCTGGCCCTTGCAGCCATAGCAAAGATCCAGAAAAGTACAGCAGGAGGAAGAGCTTTCTCCTACCTTACAGCCGAAACACAGAACACACTTCCCCTCAAACTCAGGCAGACCACATCACTGAAGCAGTTCAGGAAGGACCTCAAGACCTGGCTCTTCGACTGAGCAGCACGCCTTCATTCAGTCCCTTGAAACCCTATGGGTGATTAGCCACACTTTATAAGTCCTGAGTGATTGATTGAAACCGATTGTTATAATACACCCAACAACTTGCTGTTGCTGAATTTAATATAACTGGTTCATGGAAAGTGTTTAAGAACTCTACTTGAAAGTTGCCAACTTCAGCTCTGTAGTGCCCTTCTCTGATTGGCCAGCCGCTGGCAGCCTGGCCAGGCTGCCTTGAAGAGGTGTGAAGTGGCCTGGGCTGAAGACAAAGGAGGTACCTGGGGAGGAGATTTGCCTCAGCAGATGGTGAAACAGGATAGGGTAAGAGAAGCAAAACTTGTATTCAAAGGAGGGAAGGACCTTTGGAGCAACTCAGGATCTCCCAGATTTCCTGCAAACCCAGACAACCAGGCGTCCCATAGATGAGATTAGGAGAAGGCAGGAAAAGGATGTGTTAAGGGATTTTAGCCACACCAGTGTGCAGACTCAGTCAGACCAGATGCAATACCCCTCAGGACAGTCACTGCTCCCACAGTGGTTTGGGTCCTGCTTGGTGTGTTTACCAGAGTAGAATTCTCAAAGGAGGTGGTCTCAGATTGGAGCACACACTTTATGTCTGCCTCTCTGAAAGCAATGTGGGATGAGTGTGGAGTTACCTTTAAGTTCACCAGCCCCTATCATCCCCAGACCAATGGTCAGGTGGAGAGGTTTAACAAGATCCTAAAGGGCATGATAAAGGGTTTGTCTGACAAACTCAGGAAAAGATGGGATGTTCTCCTCCCAAGCCTGCTGTTTGCCTACAGGAAGGTACCACACAAGGGGGTTGGTTTCAGCCCCTTTGAGTTTCTGTTGGGTCACCCTGTAAGAAGCCCCTTGTGTTTGGTGAGAGAGTCTTGGAAGAAGCCTCTCAGAGAGTCCAAACAGAATGTGCTGGTCCTGCGTTCATGCATGGCTGAGTACATGAAGAAGGCAAGCAGCAACCTGGAGGCCAGCCAAGAGCTCATGAAGCTCTGGCATGATCAGAAGGCTACCATGCCTAAGTATTAACCTGGTCAATAGATATGGATTGTGGATCCTAGGGCATCTCAGGCCAAATGGACTGGGCCCAATCCAATTTTGAAAAAGAAGGGTGAGGTCACCTACCCGGTGGACATTGGCACCCCCAGGAATCCTCACAGGATCCTGCATGTGAACAGACTAACACCCCACCACGCAGGGCAGACATGACCATGCTTATGGTCACAGATGAGAGGTGGGGAAAAAAGCTAAAATTGTATGTAGATTACAGAGGTCTAAATGCAGTCACTAAGACTGATGCTCACTCCATAACTAAAGCTGATGAGCTCATTATTAGGTTTGGGGCTGCTAAGTTGCTGCATACATTTGACTTGACCTCAGGATACTGTCAGAGTGCCTTAAGCCCAGAAGCTAAGGAGAGGGCAGTATTTTCCACCCCAGAGGGCCAATTTCAGTTCAAGGCGATGCCCTTTGGGTAGGAAAAATCTTGTCTGAGTTGGAATCTTTTAGTGCAGCTTATCTGGATGATATAGCTGTATTCAGTTCCACCTGGGAGGATCACCTGGTCCACCTGAAGGAAGTGCTTCAGGCCCTGCTCCAGGCAGGCCTTCTTATCAAGGCAAGCAAGTGCCAGATATGGCAGAGTTTAGTGGTATACCTGGGCCACCTTGTTGGTGGAGGTCATGTACAGCCTCTCCACCCCAAGATCAAGATCATCCTGGATTGGGAGGCTCCTAAAACCCAGACTCAGGCCAGGGCCTTTCTTGGCCTGACTGGGTATTACTCTGTAAGAGTGTTATTGTGGCCGAAATACCTGCATGAGCAGAAGCGACACCCAAAAGCACTGCTTTCTCTAGATCTAATCTCCAGTCTTCGTTGGGGATCACCCGATCTCCAACCCCAGGACTTGTTGCGTAGGCAACATTCTGTGCAATGATATGGTAGGAATAGTTTGTAGGGTACCCTTTCGGGAGAGACTTGCCTTCAGCCGAAGCTTTCACGGCAGTCAAAATTTCATTATCCAATCTCGTATGGGAACAAGTCACTGCAGCCACAGAAGCCGTAGCCACTGCAGATTTGGCTGCTTCATCAGCCAAAGTATTACCGATAACGTATACTCCTACACGTTGGTGGCGCAATGTATGTACTACATGGACGCACTGTAGCTTCTCCTTGAGATCAGCCACCCCCCCACAATGTTTTGTGTTTTATGGTGTTCCTTTTAGAATCTCTGAACCCGTTCAGTTTCCAATGATTAGATAATCATTGTAAGACTGAATGTAATAATATGAATCACAGGCAATCAAAGTCAGTCTTCCAGTCTCAGTTTTTTCTAGTGCTAAAATAAGAGCTTTAAGTTCAGCCAACTGAGCTGTGCAGTCTCCTATGGTCTGCGTATAGGTATTGTGAGGGTGGAAAATTCCATCCTTCATCACTCCACTCACGGCTGCGCAAGAGGCTGAGTATTGATGTTTGGTACCTACAACTGGTTGGGCTGAACCATCAGTGTAAATGACAGTATCATAGTTGTCTAAAGGTAAAAGATGTAGAGGAGTGGGGCACTCTTGTTCATATTGGAGAAATTCTTGTGTCTGACGTTTTGGATCAAAAATATAATCCACATCAGTAGCTGTCAGAGAAGTGGCCCACTGAATCCAGCGTGGATGTAATGCTTTAGCATTAGGAACACTCGCTTTGGTGACGGCCTCTAGTGCCGGCACGGGGTAATGACAATGATGCGTTTCCTCTGGGCAAGTGGTCTCTCTTTTATGACAGCTATCTGAACTGCAGTTAGAATCTTTTCTATGGGTGCAAATCGTTGCTCTGAATTCGAGTATGAATGAGATTTATATGCAATGGGCACCGTGTCATCCTCATTAAAGGTGGCATACGTGAACCCAAGGGCACCAGCAATTATTCTGATGACTACATTTTTCTTGTTTTCGCGGGTGTGTAAGTGTTAAGCTTCTAGGATATCCTGTTGCAAATCCCTAAGGATGCGTGTTTGTTCAATTGTCCAGTGTCTGCTAGAAAAGTCTGGGCTTATTAAGTCATATAGCGGCTTAATGCGTTGTGCATAGTCAGGAATGTACGTTCTGCAAAAATTAAAGAAACCAAGCAGAGACTGTATTTTCTTTGGTGTATTTGATGGGTGCAGTTGGGCACATTTTTCTAGGAAGTGTGGGCCAGGCTCTTTCCTACCTGCGATAGATCATATCCCAGAAACAGTACACTGAGAAAAGCAATCTTAGTTTTCCTAAAGTTGAATTTATAACTGACTTCTCCAAACACCAAAATTATGCGATCGACCCTTACAAGATGAACGTTCAGGTCGCCGTCTGTAAGGTAAATGTCATCCACATAGGATAATGCCTCAGAATCAATGTCATGTAATATTGACGTCACTCGGGCTGAGAACAGCGGCTGTTCTTATAGCCCTGGGGCAAACGGCAAAAGCGTTTTTTGTGAGCCAAATGAGAATGCACTCAGGTCCCTACTTTTTTCCACTAAATTCTGACAGAAGAACCCGTTGGATATATCCAATGTTGTTTTATATTTTTTCCACATTATATTATTTAACAGTGCTGTGCTATGTGAGTTTTGTGTAGCATATGTACGGGTATGGCTATTGAAATGTCTGTAATCTAAGACTATTCTATAGGAATGGTCTGGCTTCGCAACCAGGAATAACAGGTTATTCATTGCAGAGGCACAGGGCTTGACTACTCCTTGATATTCCAGCTGAGTGATGATTTCCCTCACTGGAGCTTTCTTCTCATGTTTAACCGGATTTTGTGGCTGAGGCTAAGGTGTAGACCTGACAGGTATCACATGATATGGAGATCCCCTGTCCCAACCGACATGATTGCGGTATAATGCAGGTGCCTGTGCTACAGCCCAACTGACAGCATAGGTTTCCTTTTTAGCAACTGGAACAAGATTTGAGAAACAAGGCAAAATGACATTTTCCCCACGTGGGAGCTTACAGATGTGTTCGGGTAGCCAATCTCTTTCGGCCAACAGGATGTCACAATTAGGTTCGTCTGAAAAGATCACACCAATGGTGCGTTCCACGTCTCCCTCAATCTGTATTTTTAGGTCAGAAAGTCTATCTGGTGGGAGTAGACGCCCGTCCGCCGTTTCAACTGCAATTAAATCGATAGTTTCTGTCACATCCAGATGTTCTTTCAGACTCTGGCAACATGTAGTGACCTCTGCTGGCCTGTCTGGCAGTGTCACTGCCCACATCTTGTTTTTCAGCAAAGTTCTCAAGTGTATTGGCATTTTTAAGCGATAACGCTGCCACCTTTTTCTTTTTAAACTGTGGCTTTTGTTGTGAAGTCTGTTCTTCTTTTTTTATTGTAGACTGTGGTGAGTCTTTCTTTTTTTTCACGTAGTCCGGACATCGGTCAGGACGGCCCCCTCTCTTGTTACGCCTATCCGGAGCAACCTGAAAGGAACGAGAGGGATGTGAATCAGTATATCTATCAGGAGTTCTAATATTCTCCCTATTTCAGAGAGTATATCTCCTTTCTGGATGTGGAGCATCTGCTCTCTTATTCTGTCTTTCTTTAAATAGTTTTGGCTTCTCCCAGCGCTTTTTCGAACTTTCCTGTGTCTGTTTAGTTCCTTTCTTAGGGGTAGTACCGTGTACTTCCAATTTCTTTGGCTTGGCTCCCAAACCATCCCGTCCTATAACAGTATAGGTATCGGAAATAATTTTCGGTAGCTGTCTCTCTTGTTCCAAATGTGGAGTTTCTCGGAGACGCTGGCGTATAGCCAGTGCTACCGCTTCCCCTTTAATATTACGAAGTATTATCGAGGATACTGTGTCAAAGTTACGCATCAATTTCATCCCCAAATCTAGGGCAGGGGCTGCCCATGCTCATTTTGAATCTGTTTGAACACTTCCGGTAAATTGGCAAGTGTCGGGGTACCATGTGTGGTAGTATGTATTGCAGAGAAGACTGTGCCCCATATGGCACAGTCATCCACGAGGGAACCATCCCAAAGGGCAAGCACATTGTGAGAATTCTATGTTTCTCCTGTGGTCCAGTATGGGGAAACACAAATTCCAGCAGATTAGTTTTCTGGGCTATCCAATAAGGTACCTTTTCCCTGTCTGTGGGTACCTTACCCATAATGGTATGTACTGTTTGTTGATTAATCCCAGTAGCCAATTGATATCCAGCAAGTGCTGGTGGTGCTGGGCGCGCTGGTGTTGTGTTCAAAGTCCGCATTACGAACTGAAAAAGCCTTCTATATAATGTTACGACTTCATTATATAAGTTTCCCAGATCTGCTACTGGCATGTTCTGTATTCCGGGGTGCGGTGTGTATGTGGCAAACATAGGCCATGTTGGTCCGTCATTACTCAAAGGACCTAATCTCATACTCTGTACTACATATGGGAGGGCACCTTCAGTCAAGTTCTGATGCTCTTGATAGGTGAGCGATATTTCGTGATACTGGTATTCTTGGTACCGTTGAGGTACATTAGCAATTTTATATGTGTGAAAGGTAGCTGACCTGGCGTCTTCCTCAGGAAAGGTGACTCAGGCATATAACGTTTCTGTTTGGTAAGCTTCATTAGCTTCTACTATGAAAGTGACGTTCCCGCCCTCGTCTCTTAAGCCATGCGCTAGTAGATGTAATGTTAATGCCTGTCTAGCATTCTCAGGAATGTCTATGGCATTAGCCATATTGAAAATTGGGTAAAGAGATGGAACACCAAGTGGGGAGTATTAAGTCCTTTTTAAGAGTTTGAGTTTGAACAACCTACAGCCTAATTAGGTGTTCCCTGTTCAGCTGAGGAGGATTTTCCCAAACACCACTGACGTCTCCGTATAATGATACCTAGGGTACCTGTTGTCTGTGAGACAGTGATAATAGGAGTATCCGTAAATGCCTAAACACCATCATTGGTGGCACCATGTCATAGTTTGGACTCTTGCCCTGGGCAAGACTGCTGGTTTAGGGATGACAGTACTTATGTTTGAAGGTGACTATCCCTGTCCTACAACAAGTCGCAACTGTAGTCCCAACCCTTCCGGCTTACTAGCAGTACCTCCCCAAACAACCCAAACAGTCAAAGGTGATTTGTAGCAGCCTTTACGCATGGACTCAGAAGTATGACATCTCAGGGAATGTCGTGGTTAAGCGGAGATTACCCCTTTCTCACAGATATACTATATCTCAACCAAATACAGGCAATAACAAAGGTGCAGTAATTTTTCAATAGTTTCTATTCAACATAAGGGGTAAATCATATTGGCTGCAATGATTAGGATAATGAACAGTACAAGAGATAGAATTGTAAAGACGAGGGTCATGATTATGAAGACCCCCCACCATCTTGTATTAGCATAGGAAGACATGAAGCGTGTCATATGTCCGTGTACCCTATCATAATAGGCCTAACCATCTACCTAGAGGAGAGCTAGGTATGTTAAACCTAGTCTGCCAATGCCATGTCCCTGGAAGGAGCCCCCAACCCTGGTTATCTCGAGCTCAGACTTCGGTAGAACACGAAGTAGAGGTCAACGTCAAGGCGACGTGCAGCATCGATAGCAGCGATGGTATCTGGTCGGAATCCCTCTGCTTATCTGTCTAAAGTGAGATGTATTTATACAGATCTGCTTGGACCCCTGATGTAGGTTGTTCCAAAACAATAGAGAACGCCACATGTTTGGGACCGTAATTTCTAATGTGAGCCCCTCTAGTTTGTATGTCTTTGTTATATGAGTTGATGCCTTAGCGAGGTGACACTGATTACATAACTCTAAACAAAAGGGCCTAACTATAAACACGGCAGTCATCTTAGAAGATTTAATTAAATAAATGGTCTACGGCAGAGCAAGCTAAGTAGGTTAAAAGTCACTAGGTGACGAGGGCACGAGTGTGCAAGCAAAAGCTAAGCTAACTCCTGTTATCCCATTAAAACAAACTAAGATTCACTACACAGGTACAACAGATATCTATAGCAAGGAAGCTGGAGCTATGGCAGAGAATCGTGGACAGGGTCAATGCTGTGGGGCAGCACCCAAGAACAAGGGATGACATCAGGAAGAGGTGGAACGAACTACGGGGGAAGGTTCATTCCATAGCAGCAAGACACCAGCTTGCCATACAGAGAACTGGCAGTGGACCCCCACCTCCTCCCCCACAGCTCACAGCATGGAAGGAGCAGGTACTGGCAATACTGAATCTTTAGGGACTCGCTGGAGTAGCCAGCGGACTGGACAGTGGAAAGTCAACATTTACCACTTATCATCCCCCATACCTGCATGCCATCACACCCCCTCACCCTCACTCCCATCACTCCACACCATCCCACACACTGCACCTTCAAATATGACTAACCACAATGCCCAGCTCTGCATGCCATATCAATGCATGGACAGCCCTCCCATCGCTGTATGGACACCCATCACTACATCATGTATAGCATAGGGAAACTAATATAACTACAATGCATCACCATACACAAGCAAAATGTGGCAGGACAACATCAACCATAGAGGGGAAGCTACGAAAGTACAAATGTCAGACACTTGGAGCATAATACATCATTTACATCCCCACAGGTACCCCAGCCAATGTCAGTGGAGAGGAGGTGCCATCACTATCCAGCACCCCAACAGAACAGGCCCCCAGTGATGACAGTTACTCTGGACTTCTGGATCTGGAGGACCTTCCCTGGCCCATCAGGGACCACTAAACAGCCGCTTACTCAAGCCCACTCACAGACCACCACAGAGCCTCCACCATCAGGAACCAAAATCACAGCACCCACCCAGCATACCCACACCTCTGTCCCCAGGACACGTCAATCAGCAGTGTGCCCACCTACACAGAGACCCCAGGCCACACCTCGCCCCTAGGACAATCAGGGACCTGGGGTCAGTGGCAGTGGTCGCACCGTTCAGGGGACAGGGGCACAGGCCAACAGGGGCACTGGGAGGCAGCTGTGCACCAGGGGTAGGACAGGACCAGGGAACTGGCTCTCCAGAAGACACTCTCCGAGATCCTGAGAGCCTACTAACATTCCCAGGACACGATGGGCCAGATCCCTGACAACGTGCAGGAGAACATGCGATTGCAGGAGGGACAGTACTAGGGGATCAGGGAGGACTTGCAGGCCATTAACACCAACCTGATCTCCATTACAGGGTGCTGGCAGACATGGCCAACATCATGAGGGTGGGAACAGCACACCAGAGGGCCCCTACCACTAGCCAGTCACCTGAACAGCTCTCCACTTCTGCTGATGCTAGTGGCCAGGAGGCCCAGCCACAGGACCCACAGGCTACCAACACCCCTCCCCCTTCAGAAGCTGAACCACCCCGCAAATGTTCCCTGCAACCCAGACAGAAGCCAGAAACACTTGCCAAGACCACCGCTAGGAAATGAGACTCTCCTGATTGTCCCCCTTGTGTCCCACTCTGTCACCTTGTCCACCTTGAACTGCCATTGCTCCCCTTCCTATGTCCCCTTGGACACTGCACCTGTGCTACAAACTGACTGGACCAATACCCTGGACTTTCCTCCATCATCACTGCATTCCATTGCACTTTCCCCTCAATTTCTTAGCAATATAATAAACACCCTTGGACAAAACTCGACTACTAGTATTTCATGTATTGCAAATTTGTATGGATTGAAACAGCTACATCCATTGCAAATGAATTGTACAAACTGAGAGCATAGAATTATTGACCTGTTGCTGGCACTTGTGATCACATCATGACGTTGTTGTCATATCACCAACATCTGAAACATGATAGATCCATAGGTGACATTAAGTAGAGGAAACAAGTGGGTAATGCCAGCAGGCCAGTTCCACACAGAATACAACAATAGTCATAGAAATGTGAAGTTGCACTCTCTTACCTGTGTGTCATTGGACGTACTGACGGATCACTAATGTTCTGTTGTCCACATCCTCATCTTCTGCCTCCTCATCCTCACTGTCCTCAGGGTCCACTGCTGCCACAGGGGCATCTCGAGTCTTCTCCTCCTGCAGAAAATGTACATGGCGTCTGAGGGCCAGGTTGTGCAACATGCAGCATGCCACTACTATCTGGCAGACTTTCTCGGGTGAGTAGCATAGTTATCCATCTGTCAGATGAAGACACCTGAACCTGGCCTCTCAATTATCCTTCTGGTTCACCCATGTGCCTCATTATAACGTTTTTCAGCCCGTGTCCTGGCATTCCTCACAGGGGTCAGCAGCCACAATAGGTTTGGGTAGCCAGAGTCACCTGAAAGTATTGAGGGACAAAATTTAGCCACACACTATTCTATTTGGCTAACAGCAGAGGCATACACCAACATACACTGTGTGGGAACCAAGGCTCACCTATAAGCCACCTCCTGTGCCTCTGTAGTTGGGACATCACATTTGGGATGCTGCTATTCCTCAGGACAAAGGCATCATGCACTGACCCTGGATATTTAGCATTGACATAGGAGATGTACTGGTCCACCAGGCACACCATCTGCACATTCATGGAGTGGAAACTCTTACGATTCCTGAACACCTGTTCATTATGCCAGGGGGGGACAAACGCAATATGTGTATTGTCAATCGCCCCAATAATATTGAGAATATGTCCAATTGCATAAAACCGGCCTTCATAGGGGCCAGATCTTCCACTTGGGGAAAGCAATGTAGCTGTACATGTGTTTTACCAGGGCAGACAAGTCTCTTGCCAGCACGATTGAGAAAATTGGTTGTGACATTCCTGTTGCCAGGAAAGGGAGCACTGATAGAACCTGCACAAGAGGGGGGATCCCAGTGTGATGATGAATAGCTGAGATCAGGTCAGGCTCGGACTGGGCACACAGCTCTGTGATTGTGGCCCTGTCCTGTCTATAGGTGAGTATTATGTGCCTGTCCTCCAGTGTAGCTAAGTCCACCAGGGTTCTGTACACAGGAGTATGTCTCCATCTCCTATTCATCCACAGCGATAGGAATCTAAGGGATGCAAGAGTGAGTAGGTTTTCACAATTTGAACAACTATACCACAACAGCAGTTCATATCGTGCAATCATATTTTGGGACAGTGTAATGTAAAAGTATGTGCCTATTTATCCTGTGATGGTGACCGCCTGTCCTGTGTGGAGGGACATGTGGAAGTGAGATAATTCCGCCAACGTTGTGCACCGTGGCAGTGGGCTGTCGTGAACTGCCGTGCAATTCCTCATTGTATTGTATTGGGCCCTATAGGGTACAGTGGCCAATGGGCATCTATGTCGGCGGTGTACACTTCTGTGGACGTGACTGCCATTTTCTATCTCAATCCTCACTTGTTTACTGACCTTCCACAGGAGAAGACCTACACTGCATGTGCTGCTGTGACCTGTGTCTGGAACCTACCATGGCCCGTGTGACCAGGGAAAGGGCCCCAGCCTTCACTTTGGAGGAGTTGGAGCGACTGGTGGATGGGGTCCTACCCCAGTACAGACTACTGTATGGGCCTCCAGAACAACAGGTGAGTACAGTTTGGGCATGATGCATTTGGCATGAATTCATGGAAATGTGTGTGAAGGCATCATGTAACAGTGGGTGGGGGGATTGTCTGTTGGTGGTGTACATGTTGTGAGCTAGCCTATGTGTGTTGCAATGGTGATGGGATTGGGTATGGTGGGCCATGTGTGTGACAGGCTGAACTGTTTGTTTAATGGAGTTCTCCTCTATGTATTACCTCTGCAGGTCATCGCCCATCCAAAGAACGGGTTATGGTGTGCCATTGCCAAGAATGTGTGGACCCTGGGGGTCTATGGAAGGCGGAGCAAGCACTGTCTGAAACGGTGGGAGGACCTGAGACGCTGGGCATGGAAGACCGCGGATGCCCAGCTGGGGATGACCTCGCAACGAGGAAGGTGTGTCCGTCAGACCCTGACCCCCCCGATGGCCCACATACTGGCGGTGGCCTACCCTGAGCTGGATGGGGGATTGAGGGAATCGCAGAAGCCACAAGGAGGTGAGTACAGTGGGTATCATTACAACTCATGGCTGGTGGGGTGGTATCCGGGTGGTGGTTGTGTGTTAATGGTTGCCCCTAAGGCCAGGCCAGACATAGCAGCGTAGGTCCTCAGAAGGGTAATGGTTGTATGACAAATACAGGTAACCTAGCTTGTTAGTATTCACTTCTAGACAGGGCTGCATGGATCCCAGGGGTGCTGCAGTTGGCGGTGTGTGCTCCTCCTCATGCCTTGGTAACTAGCCATTTCACAGGTAGTGCAATGCATAGTGCATAGGCCTGTTCCCTGTGTGTGAGGGTGCTGTGTAGGCCAACGGTGGTGCTGGCGCAGTCATTGACCCAGTGTATCCTTTACCTATCTCCTCCCTTTCTTGTTTTGTCATCCTGTCGTTGAGTACATTAGCATCATCTGGTGGAGGAGCAGAGGCACCAGCGACAGAGGGAGCTGCATCCCACAGGACCCTGGAGGCAGAATCCACCAATGCCGAGGGAACAAGCCGGAGGGAGGGCAAGAGGAGCACCATGGCGGACACTGGAGGGGACAACACAGATCCTGATACCTCCTCCAATGGGAGCTCCCTGGTGGTGGTAGACACCTCTATGACCACCCCAGCTGCAGTTTCAGCCGCCATCCCCTGTACCAGCAGCGCACTCCAAGTAGTCCCTCAGCGAGTTGCCCGTGCCCGCTCCCCCAGGAGGGTGGGCGGCATCTCCTTCACCCCAGGCACCTCAGGCCCTGTCCCAGAGAGCCCTGCTGCCCTGAGTGAGGAGGCTATTGACCTCCTGATATCCATTTCAGTAGGGCGATCAACCATTGTGAATGCCATCCAGGGGCTGGCATTCCATATGCAGCAATGCAATGCATTCCTGGAGGGCATTCACAGTGGTTTGGCAGCTGTTAGACCTGACAGCCTTAAGGTGGTCACCCCTAACTTTTTGTCTGCCTCCCTCCACTCTTTAGATACCGTTTTTGATGGTTTTAAGACTCTGCACACTTTACCACTGCTAACCAGTGGTAAAGTGCCTATGCTCTCTCCCTTTAAACATGGTAACATTAGATCATACCCAATTGGATTATTTAATTTACTTATAAGTCCTTAGTAAAGTGCACTATGTGTGCCCAGGGCCTGTAGGTTAAATGCTACTAGTAGGCCTGCAGCACTGATTGTGCCACCCACTTAAGTAGCCCCTTAACCTTGTCTCAGGCCTGCCATTGCAAGGCCTCTGTGTGCAGTTTCACTGCCAATTCGTTACATTAAATGTACTTGCCAAGCCTAAAACTGCCTTTTTCTACATATAAGTCACCCCTAAAATATGCCCTAGGTTACCCATAGGGCAAGGTGCTGTGTAGGCAAAAGGCAGGACATGTACCTGTGTAGTTTATATGTCCTGGTAGTGTAAAACTCCTAAATTCGTTTTTACACTGCTATGAGGCCTACTCCCTTCATAGGCTAACATTGGGGCTGCCCTTATATATTGTTTGAGTGGTAGCTGCTGATCTGAAAGGAGTAGGAAGGTCATATTTAGTATGGCCAGAATGGCGATACAAAATCCTGCTGACTGGTGAAGTTGGATTTAATATTGCTATTTTAGAAATGCCACTTTTAGAAAGTGAGCATTTCTCTGCACTTAAATATTTCTGTGCCTTACAATCCACATCTGCCTGGGTTTAGTTGACAGCTCCCTTGTGCATTCACTCAGACACACCCCAAACACAGGATACTCAATCTCACTTGCATACATCTACATTTTGAATGGGTCTTCCTGGGCTGGGAGGGTGGAGGGCCTGACACTTGCATGTCAAAGGACAGTAGCCTGCCCTCACACAAAGGACTGCCACACACCCTACTGGGACCCTGGAAGACAGGATTGAAGTGAAAGGGGACCTTGTGCACTTCTAAGCCACTCTTTGAAGTCTCCCCACTTCAAAGGCACATTTGGGTATTTAAACCGGGCCTCTGCTCCTACCAACTCAGACACTTCCTGGAGAAGAAACTTGAACCAGAACCTGCATGCTGCCAATAAGAACTGCCTGGCTGCCCAAAGGACTCACCTTTCTGCTTCCTATGAAGGACTGCTGCCTTGCTGTTGCTCTGCTGCCTTGCTGTTCTCTGGCTGAGGTGAAGAAGTTCTCTTCAATGACTTGGATCAAGCTTGCCTCCTGTTCCCTGAAGTTTCAGGGCCAAAAAAACTTCATCTCTACAAGAAGGACTCCTTGTGCAGCGAAATTTGACGCACAACCTGCCAGAAATGAGACACAGCCTGCACCGCTGTGAAAAATTCACTGCATGCCGAACTGGAATGCCTCAGCCTGACTTCGCATTGAGAAGATTGACGTAGCACCAGTGTAGTGACAGAAATTCGACGCACGGGCCACCGGATCGACACAGCTCGACTCCCAGAGAGGAATCGACGCAGCGCCTGCCGTGCAGTAGGAAATTCGCCGCAAATCCCACATAATCGACGCAGCTCTTGTGACTTCATCCTGCCAGTGTAGGAAATCCATGCATCGTCCCCGGGCATCTGAAAACCCCGCAAAGAGGATCCACGACCGAGCATCAGCAATGGACGCACAGCTATCCCTCCGTGAAAAACAAATGACGAATCACCGTGCGTGGCCCGAGAAATCAGCATACACCCCTTTGTTTCCACGCATCTCCACCTCTGCGAATCTTTGCGGAGATTTTGCACGCAAACCAGGTACTTAGGGACATATGTATGAACACTTTTCCCCATAGACACAGAATGGGAAAAAACCTTTGCTACATCTGGCCCTTAGTGCTTAAAAGAGACTTTGATGCTTTTAAAAGACTTAAGACACTTTGGGCCTCATTTTAACCCTGGGCGGTCACTGACTGCCAGGGTTAAAGGGGCGTTCGTATTGCCAACAGGCTGGCGGTAAGAAATGCCACATTTTGACCACGGCGGTACCGCCACGGTCACACCGCTGGGACTGGCGGTATACTGCAAGCCTGTCCATGGCAGGGACCCTGGGGGCCCCTGCATTGCTCATGAACTTGCCATGGGCAGTGCAGGGGCCCCCAGGCACAACCCCATCGCGATTTGCAAGGTCTGCTTGGCAAACAGTGGAAAGCACAACGGGTGCTGCTGCACCCGCCGCACTGCCACATTGCCACCGGCTCCATCAGGAGCCAGCTGCAATGTTACGGCCCACATCCCTGCCCACCGGCCTAGCGGGGATGTTGAAATGCGGCCGGTGGGTTTGCAGCCGCATAGGCGGCCGTTTGGCAGTTCAACCTTCATCCTCTGCCGCCCGTCAAGGTTGAAATTAGGTCCTTTATATCACTTTTATAGTGACATCTCAACATATACTTATTCCATTTTAATCGTTTTGACCTGCATTTATCCGGAGAAATATTAATATTTTTCTAAACACTGTGTGGTGTATTTTTGTGGTGCTATACTGTGTTGTTGTATGATTTATTGCACAAACACTTTACACATTGCCTTCTAAGTTAAGCCTGACTGTTCAGTGCCAAGCTACCAGAGGGTGGGCATAGGATAATTTGGATTATGTGTGACTTACCCTGACTAGAGTGAGGGTCCTTACTTGGACAGGGGGTAACCTGACTCCCAACCGGAGACCCCATTTCTAACAGCAGCCCAACAGAGATCAATCCAGGCTCTGGCCTCCTCTCTGATGGCAGCCATTGTCCCTGTTTCTACCGTCCCCCTTCCAATGTCCACTTCCCATTCTCCTAAACCCCAACCCATCCCAAGCACACAGACAATTGAGGATGCACACAAGGCAACACACAAGAGTGTCACAGGCAAACACAAGCACCACACTTCATCCCACAGGCACTCACACAAACACATACCGTTGCAGACACGACAACATCCACAGCCTCCACTGCCTCCCCTTCCTTCTCCTCCTCTACTTCCCTCCCAGTTACGTCCACACTCACACCTGCATGCACTACATCTACATCCACTATCAGCATCACCACACCAATCAAAACACACACCACACTGGCAGACACCTCCACAACATCCATGCACACGTCGGGTGTGTCCTCTCCCAGCATGTCTGTACCCCCTCCTAAAGGACACAAACACAAGCACTCAGATACCCAACAACCATCCACTTCACATCAGCATACAGCCAATGCACCGGCATCCAAATCCAGCAGACACACACCTCTAACAACCACTCCCTCTTCCTCCACTCCCATTACTTCTCCCTCCTCCCGCCCCAACGTCACTAAAAACCTTTTCCTTGCCCAACTTGACCTCTTCCCTACCCCTCCCACCCGTCCTGCAGGTATTGGCAGGGTTCCAAGGACACAGCCATCACCTCAGCCAAACAATCCACGAGGACAGTGGTAGCAGCACCTACTTGTGCTGGTAAGGATACCAGACCTACAACACTGAAGGGGAAGGAGACAGCACCACCAGGGATGAAAGGGAAGAGTCCTGAACCAGCTGTGAGGAGGGGGAAGGGGCCTCCACCAGCTGTGACGAAGGGAAAGGAGCCAGCACCAGCTGTGAGAAAGGGGAAGGAGCCTGCACCAGCTTTGAGGAAGGGGAAGGAGTCAGTACCAGCCCATCCAACCCTGCCAGGAAGGGTAAGGGATCCCTGACCCATGAACAGGAGAAGACGAGGCACTCTACACCAGCAGAAGCTGTCAGGCAAACACCGCCACCACCACCAGATGTCACAGGTCCCAGACCGCCAGCTGTGGATGTGCAGCCATCAGTGAGTGCACAGGCTGCCCAGAAGCCTCCTCCAACAACCACCACCATGCGGCCATAGGTGAGTGCAGGGACTAGCCAGGAGCCTCCTCCAACCACCACCACAGTGCAGCCATCATCGCCGGCGGAAGCCTGGTAGTCCACCCTCCAGGGCCTACTGTGTGGGCTGCCCCCTCCAGAACCAGTGGGCAAGTCACCCACTAGAGATATTGTGGCCTTGCACTCCCCAGTACAAAGCAATGGGCTTGTTGCCCCCTCCAGAACCAGTGGGCAAGTCACCCACTAGAGAGACTGTGCCCTTGCACTCCCCAGGAAAAAGCAATGGGCATGTTGCCCCCTCCAAAACCAGTGGGCAAGTCACCCACTTGAGAGACTTTGGCCTTGCACTCCCCAGGACAAAGCAATGGGCATGTTGCCCCCACCAGAATCAGGGGGCAAGTCACCCACTCAAGAGACTGTGGCCTTGCACTCCCCAGGACAAAGCAATGGGCATGTTGGCCCCTCCAGAACCAGTGGGCTTGTTCCCACATCCAGCTGAGGTGCCCCCCTGCCCCTGAGGTGCCTGCCTATTTGCAAACCGATGCCCCCGCAGTGTACTATCCGGATGTGGTCAAGACTTGAGTTGGGCCTTAGACTCTGCCCTGTGGCCAAGTGGGCCCTTTGAACATTAGACTGGGCAGTGTCCCTTTGTGTACATGTGTACATATCTGTTTCATTGATAAATCAAATTATTCGTTTTGATGTTGATCTGATTACAATCACTTTCCTTAATTCCTGTTGTCCTTGCATTATTCTGCCGTTTTTTGGGGGACAAATTGATTTTTGTGTGTAGCTGGTTGTGTGTATGTTGTGTGTGTGTCGGGTGTGTGTGGTGCATGTGTGTCACTCTCGTTTCATCCCACCCTCCCTTGTGTGCTAGGCAGCTGTCTCAAAGTCGTCATCTTCGTCGGCGTTGGTGTTCCAGGTGGAGCATAAGATAGAAGATCATCAGGAAAACATGCAGTTCTGGTTCCATGGCAGTGTGGTTCTTCCCTCTGTCTCCAATGGTGAGTCCTTTCACTTCTGAGCTCTGTTTCCCCCAGGCTTTTGTTGGCGTTGGTACCACCCCGGAAAAGGTGGATGTTTCAAGTGTATTAATCTGGTGGGTGGTACTTTGTCTTCCGCCTGGCTGTTGGCAGCTATGGCCGTGGTGGCTGTTGTTTCTGCCGTGGTGGTTGGTGTGGTACATTGGCTGTCTATGTGAGTTATCACTGCCATTTTATCACCCACCGCCAGGGTCACAATGAGTGCCATAGTCTTTTTGTCTTTCAGCATTCGAAAAATACAAGTTTTCATACACAGTCATTCACAAAAACCTTCCAGGGTAAAAGCACCTTGGATTATATCTTCACCTCAGAGGAAATCATTAAATGCTTGGTCTCCTTTGAAATCTTACAAGTAAACGCTAGCAATCATCTCCCTCGCAGACATCAAAACGGATATAAGATGCATGGAAACACAAAAGTTAATAGGAATCTCAAGAGGAGAGGAAGAATTACAACTAATCAGGCGGATAAAATGGGGTCCAGTGGCAACCCAGCTATACAGCACATGGATGAAACCAAATGGCCCCCTATGCTGACAACGGCTGGTGATACACTTTGGGCTAACTGGTCGGATATTACCGACAACCTTTTGTGACATGCAGGATCTTCACACATTTCACAACAGAGCTCCAATAAAACCCTCCCCCAACCTCCCATAATGGAAAGCAAACGGAGACTTGTTAAGATTGAGAGCACAACACAAAAAAAAGTAGGAATGCTGTAGAGAAAATGGCGCTAGCCATAAAACTACAGGAACATCTTAAACAACATAAACAGCTGATTTGGTCATTAAAGCATAAACATGAGGAAAGGAAGGCTGTCCATATCTTTTCCTTGATGGGAAAGCACAATCATGCTGATTTATGGAGGTACATTAAAAACAAGGTAGGACCGAGCAACCTTCGAATCAATGCAATAAACAAAACAGAATGGATAAAACATGTCAAGAAACTGTACAAAGATACCCAACCTGGACATCAACTGGATAAATCTGGCACATATGATGCCCAGCTGGCTCGGGACTTTGCACCTGCACCAAGGGAAATTTCTATCATCCTGCAAAATATGAGATCATCAGGGGCCCTGGTCCAAATGGCATCCCTGCACAAATCTTCAAAGAAAACAAAGAGCTTTGGTCCCCCTTTTTGTCAGCACTCTACTGCTTTTGTCTGGAATCAGAGGAAATACCACCAGCCTAGAGAGGCTCTTTACTGCATCCAATTTTTAAAATCGGGGACAGACACGACCCAGCCAACTACTGTCTTTTCGCCCTATTAGACATCGTAGCAAAAGGCTTTGCCTCTGTCCTCTTGGATGAACTACAAAACTGGGCAGAGGACACTGGGGTAGTACCTCTCTGCCAAACTGGCTTTAGGGCAAAATATGTGACCATAGATAACGTAGTGGCTCTCTAATTTCTGATACATGAAGCAACTACTAAAAAGATCCCTTCATTATTTGCGTGCTTTGTAGACTATTTTGCAGCATTTGATGCAATGGACTGGAAGCGGCTATGGAGAAAGCTCCAAAACTGGGGAGTTCCAAGCAAACTACAAAGGGCAATGATTCTACTTTACTCATCAACATGAGTAACAGTTCAGCTATCGAGCTCTTCCATTAGCAAGAATATCCCCACCACCAGCGGACTAAAACAAGGTAATTTGCTCACGCCTCTGCTATTCAATCTTTACACAGCAGACATGTCACAAGCACTAAAATACACAAACCTGACCCAAACAAAAATTGGGAATCTCATACTCACCCTTCGCCAATATGCAGATGATATAGGCCCTCATTACAACATTGGTGGTAAAAGTCGCTTACCACTGTGCAGAAGACCGCCAACACACCGCCTCGGCCGCGGAATTCCGCTACAGCTATTACGACCCACTGCTCAGAAACTGCCAAAATCTAGACACCCACACAAGTCCGCCACACCAAAGGTCAGTGATAAACTGGTGATAACAAAACCTCCACGGTCACGCCAACAGGAACACGCCCACACTATCACGACCCTCGAATCCACGCGGCTGTCTTTCCACCGCGGTATTCCATTAGCAGTACACACCGCCGCGCTCAAAATACACACACATATACAAAACACTACCACATTGGACAATTTGAAATACACACACCTGATACACATACACACACCACTCCCACACACCCAATACAATATAAAACACACACCCACATTACCCACAAACCCTTACTGCCCAAAAATCCGAAAAAGGCCAAAGAGACAGCAAAGCAAAGACAACACCAGCATACAGAGGCACACAACACCATCAAACATACACATGCACGCACAAAACACTGCACACCCCTAAACATCACCCCACACATCACAAAACACACCACCTCACACATCACCCACACCACCACGTGGCACTGCAAAGATACCCCAGGTTTTCTGAGGAGGAGCTCATGGTCATGGTGGAGGAAATCATGTAGAGCCAGGTAGAGCCAGAGCTATTTGGATCATAGGTGCAGCACACCACCATAGCTAGGAAGATGGAGCTATGGCACTGAATCGTGGACAGGGTCAACGCAGTGGGACAGCACCCAAGAACATGGGATGACATCAGGAAGAGGTGGAACGACCTACAGGGGAAGGTGCGTTCCGTGGTCTCAACACACCACATTGCGGTTCAGAGGACTGTCGGCAGACCCCCACCTCCTCCCCCACAACTAACAACATGGGAGGAGCAGGTCTTGGCTATACTGCATCCTGAGGGCCTCGCAGGAGTATCAGGAGGAATGGACTTTGGTAAGTTAAGGCCCATATTTATACTTTTTGACGCAAAACTGCGCCAACGCAGTTTTGCGTCAAAAAAATTAGCGCCGGCTAACGCCATTCTGAAGCGCCATGCGGGCGCCGTATTTATTGAATGACGTTAGCCGGCGTTAGCCGCCGGCGCCGTCTGGTGTGCGTTAAAAAAAACGACGTACACCAGGCAGCGCTGGCGTAGGGGAAAATGGAGCTTGGGTGGCAAGAAATGGGGCAAGTCAGGTTGAGGCAATTTTTTCGCCTCAACCCGATTTGCGCCATTTTTTACGACTCCCAACCCCCATAGAAATGACTCCTGTCTTAGCAAAGACAGGAGTCATGCCCCCTTGCCCAATGGCCATGCCCAGGGGACTTATGTCCCCTGGGCATGGTCATTGGGCATAGTGGCATGTAGGGGGGCACAAATCAGGCCCCCCTATGCCACAAAAAACAAAAAAAACTTACCTGAACTTACCTTAATGTCCCTGGGATGGGTCCTTCCAGCCTTGGGTGTCCTCCTGGGGTGGGCAAGGGTGACAGGGGGTGTCCCTGGGGGCATGGGAGGGCACCTCTGGGCTCCTTCAGAGCCCACAGGTCCCTTAACGCCTGCCTTTTGCAGGCGCAAAAAAAACGGCGCAAAAGCGGCCGTACGTCATTTTTTTTGACCCGCCCACTCCCGGGCGTGATTTTTGCCCGGGAGTATAAATCCGACGCACATGCCTCGGAGTCGATTTTTTAGACGGGAACGCCTACCTTGCATATATTTAACGCAAAGTAGGTGTCCACGCTAAAAAATGACGCTAACTCCATGGACTTTGGCGCTAGACGCGTCTAACGCCAAAGTATAAATATGGAGTTAGTTTTGCGTCGAAATTGCGTCAAAAAAACGACGCAATTCCGGCGCAAACGGAGTATAAATATGCCCCTAAATCTTTAACTACTTTATCCCCCACCCTACCTGCATGCTATCACATACCCCCACCCTCGCCCTCACCCCATCACTCCAACTCCTCACGTATGTCCCAATAGCACAAATGACACATCCCAACAGGAAGCCCTGCACGCAACAACAAAGGATCGACACACATCACCAATGCATGTCCACTACACATACCCACACAGACCCCTAAACAATTATCACACAAGCTCCTACAAAGGAATGGAAGCAGTGGGGTACAGGGTCACCCACCCATTGCACACCATGGCACACACAGATACTAAAACTTTGCATTTACACCCCTGCAGGACCCCTACCCAACGTCACCTGACAGGAGGTTCCAGACATGTCCACTCCCCCCACAGAAGAGGCCCACAGTGATGACAGCAGCTCTGTCCAACTGAATCTAGATGACCAGCCCGGCCCATCTGGGACCACGGGACAGTCGGTTCCCCTCACACTGGCACAGGCCACCACAGAGCCTCCCCCCTCAGGAAACACCAGCACAGCACCCACCCAGCGGGCCCATCCCTCTGTCCCCAGGACACGTTAAGCAGCAGTGTGTCCACCACTACAGGGAACCCAGGCTAACCCACCACCCCAACAACACCAGGGACCTGGGGGCAGTGGTAGTGGGCACACAGTTCAGGGGACAGAGGCCCAGGAACACAGGGGAACTGGGAGGTCTGCTGTGCGACAGTTGGAGGACAGGCCCAGGGAACCCACTCTCCACAAGGCCCTCTCCAACATCATGGGAACCTACCATAATTCCCAGGAGACAATGGCAACGGTACTGGCCAAGTTTCAGGAGACCCAGCGGCTGCAGGAGGAACATTATTTGGGGTTCAGGGAGGAACTCAAGTCCATCAAAACCACCCTGGGCACCATTGTAGGGGTGCTGAAGGACCTCGTGAACATCAGGAGGGACACTGTGGCACAACAAGGGGCCCCTGACACTAGCAAAAACAACAAGTGATGGACGGAATGCTGAACATTGTCAAACATTCACCCCCAGTACAGTGATCTGGGCCTAAATCCATCGTTTTTTTGCTGCCCATGCCATTCCAGTTTGGACCCAGCCATATGCAAATCAGTCTTGACCCTGTTCCCCATGGGAACAGTCCAGCCCGAACTGCTAAGCCAGGTCTTCCCTGGACTGGAAACAAGCATCCTGGGACCGGTTTCGGGGTTTCACCCCTCATCAGCCAGGCTAGCTTGAATCCAGTGGCATGGGAAGCACGGGACCCACGTCTGGGCATACCCTTCCCACTTAGGGCGACAAATGCAAAAACAACAAGTGATGGACGGAATGTTGTTTTGCTTTGTCGCCCCTGACACTAGCCTGGACGATGAACTGCCCTCCACCTCCACCAGTGCTAGTGGACAGGAGGCACCGCCACAGGACCACGACAGAACCACCCTGCAAACGGTCCCTGAGATCCAGGACAAAGACAGAGAACAATGCCAAGACCCCCGCCAAGAAATGAGACCACCCTGATTGTCATCCTTCTGTCCCACTTTGTCACCCTGTCCATCCTTAAAATGCCCTAGCTCCACTTCCTATGCCCCTGTGGACAATGTAGCTGTGAGACAAATAGACTGGACTCTGCCATGGACATTCCTCCACCATCACCCCTGACCATTTCCCAACCCCCTCCACTAATTTGCATCTAAATAAACACCCTTGAATCACAAAACAATCTGGAGTCAGTCTTTGCTTTCACAAATGTGTATTAGCTATAACTAAGGAAAATACCAATGTCCATTGTATTGTCAACATACCCAGTCACACAGCTCTAGTCCATGAGGTTACATAGCAGAGGTCACACAGTGGGGCCCACATCTGTGAAATCGAAAGGGAAAGTGACAAATCAGGGTCCATACACTGGGTGAACGTGACAGACAGATGAGAGGTGGAACAATTTTATCAGATACAGGTGGCAGTGATGTCTTCTTACCTGTGTCTCACTGGAAGTATTGATGGATCACGGTGTTTCTGTTGTCTATGTCCTCTTCTTCTGCCTCCTCTTCTTCACTGTCCACAGGCTCCACAGCTGCCACAAGACCTCCATCTGGACCATCCTTCTGCTGAAAAGGCACCTGTCGTCGCAAAGCCAAGTTGTGAAGCATAGAGCAGGCCACGATGATCTGGCACACCTTCTTTGGTGAGTAGTAGAGGGAACCACCTGTCATATGGAGGCACCGGAACCTGGCCTTCAGGAGGCCGAAGGCCCTCTCTATAACCCTCCTAGTTCGCCCATGTGCCTCACTGTAGCGTTCCTCTGCCCTTGTCCTGGGATTCCTCACTGGGGTCAGTAGCCATGACAGGTTGGGGTACCCAGAGTCACCTGCAAATGTCGAGGGACAACTGTTAGACACACACTAACCCTTAGGGACAACCCGAGACCCAGACAACTATTCACACTGTATAGGGTCCATGTCCTCACCTAATAGCCACACACAGTGCCTCTGGAGTTGCCCCATCACATAAGGGATGCTGCTATTCCTTAGAATGTAAGCATTATGCACTGAGCCAGGAAACTTGGCGTTCACATGGGAGATGTACTGGTCGGCCAAACACACCATCTGCACATTCATTGAATGGTAACTCTTCCGCTTTCTGTATACCTGCTCACTCCTGCGAAGGGGACCAAGGCCATGTGTCCCATCAATGGCACCTATGATGTTGGGGATATGTCCCAGAGCATAGAATTCACCTTTCACTGTAGGCAAATCCTCCACCTGAGGGAACACGATGTAGCTGCACATGTGTTTCAGCAGAGCAGACAACACTCTGGACAACACGTTTGAGAACATAGGCTGGGACATCCCTGATGCTATGGCCACTGTAGTTTGAAAAGACCCACTTGCCAGGAAATGGAGTACTGACAGGACCTGCACTATAGGGGGGATACCTGTGGGTTGGCGGATAGCTGACATCAGGTCTGGCTCCAGCTGGGCACACAGTTCCTGGATTGTGGCAAGATCAAGTCTGTAGGTCACTATTACATGTCGCTCTTCCATTGTCGACAGGTCCACCAGTGGTCTGTACACCGGAGGATGCCACCATCTCCTCACCTGCCCCAGCGGACGTGCTCTATGGATGAGAATATCCGCTATGTGCCTGTCTTAGTGTATATGAAAGGCCTAGATATGTGTGATGCATTTAAAATAATGCCATGTGGCCCCCTGAAATGGCGTCTGCCTGACCTGTAAGGTGGGACAATGGGTTATGAGGTAACTGCGCTGGTGTTGTACACCGTCGCGGTAGGCGGTCGAAGACCGCAGCGCAATCCTGCATTGGTTAACATTGGACCCTATGGGTCCCAGGAGCCAATGACGATGTACGCCGGCGGTGACGGTACGCACCGCCGCGGACGTGACCGCCATTTTCTGTCTGTTCACTCACTTGATACCTGATCTTCGACAGGAGAGGACCTACACTGCAAGTGCTGCTGCGACCTCAGTCTGGAAGTGACAATGGCTACAGTTTCTGGGGAAAGGGCCCCTGCCTTCACATCGGAGGAGTAGGACAAACTAATGGATGGGGTCCTCCCCCAGTACACGCTACTCTACGGTCCTCCAGACAAACAGGTGAGTACACTGTGAGCATGCTGTATGGGCAATGCCTGTTTGGAGTGGTGTGGATGGGAGATGGCGGGGGAATGAGGGGTGCATGAAACGACGGTGAGTGTATGTGCGTCAGGGCAAGGGTGGGAACGTGGGCCAATGACTGTGACGGTCCGGACGGTTATATTTTCTCCTTTTCCCCTGTACTATTCCTGTAGTTCAGCGCCCACCAGAAGAAGGATATTTGGCGTGCCATCGCCAAGGAGGTCTGGACCCTGGGGGTCCACCACAGACGGAGCACCCACTGCCGTAAAAGATATGAGGACATTTGCCGCTGGAGCAAGAAGACGACAGAGGCCCAGCAGGGGATGGCCTCCCAACGTGGGAGGGGTGCCCGTCGCACCATGACCCCCCTGATGTTCCGGATCCTGGCGGTGGCTTATCCGGAGTTGGATGGGCGCCTGAGGGCATCACAGCAGCCATAAGGGGGTGAGTACAGTCACAGTCATCCGATTCAGCGTGCATGAGAGGTGTCTGGGTGGGGAGGTGGGCAGTGGGTTCCCCTAGGCCAGGGCAAGTTTTGCAGGCAAGGTCCCTTCGTGATGCAGGCTATGTGGCACCCCACCCCACCAATGTTAAGAGCCATCTACCCCTAGTCAGGCTCCTGTGACTTCCATGTGTGCAGCAATCGGGCATAGGCCTTGTACCCCATGACCCTGTGATTAATTAGTGAACTCTAAGTGCATGGCGTAGTGCAGAGGGCTGCTGTGTCTGTAGTGTCCCCCAACGGTAGCGGTATTGCATGCACTGAACATGTCCTTCTACTTTCTTCCCCCCCCTTTTTGTGGTCTCCCTGTTCTTGTGTGTATTAGCAACATCACGCGGAGGAGCAGTGCCACCGGAGCAGGAGGGAGCTGCATCCCACATGGCCCTGGAGGGCGAGACAATGGACTCCAAATTCACCAGTGGGACGGAGGGCGAGGGTAGCTCCACGGCGGGGACAGGAGCTGAGATCAGCGACACCGACTCCTCCTCTGATGGGAGCTCCCTTGCGGTGGCGGTCCCTCTGTGCCCACCGCATCTGCAGGTACAGCAACCACCCCCCCTACCAGCACCGCCCTCCCAGCAGCCCCTCAGCGTGTGTTCCGTGGCCGCTCACCCAGGAGGGTGGGCATTTCCTTCGCCCCAGGCACCTCAGCCCCTGCCCCAGTCAACCCTGCTGCCCTCAGTGAGGAGGCCACTGACCTCCTCAAAACCCTCACTGTTGGGAAGTCTATCATTCTGAATGCCATCCAGGGTGTAGAGAGGCAGTTGGAACAGACAAATGCATACCTGGAGGGCATTCATTCTGGTCAGACAGCCCAACAGCGAGCTTTTCAGACTCTGGCCTCAGCACTGATGGCAGCCATTGCCCCTGTGTCTAGCCTCCCCCCTCCAACTTCCTACACCCAGACCCAATACCCAGTACCTCAGGCTATCCCAAGCACACCATCAGACCAGCATGCACACACCTCAACACACAAGGGTAGCTCTGGCAAACATAAACACCACACATCCCACAGGCACTCACACAAGCATCATACCCATGCAGACATACCAACATCCACTGCCTCCACTGTGTCCTCCTCCTCCGCGTCTCCCTCCTACCTCCCTGTCACGTCTCCACTCACACCTGCATGCACTACATCTTCGGCCACTACGTCCATCACCAGCACGCCCATCACCACACACCGCTCACATGCACTCACCACCCCCACTACGATTCTCACATCCCCTGTGTCCTCTTCCAGTGTGTCTGTGAGCCCTCCTCCAAACTACACAAACGCAGTCACACACCCACCCAACAGCCATCCACCTCACGACAGCCTCCAGCCCATGCACCTTCACCCAAAGTCAGCAAACGAACAACTCCTACAACCACTACCTCTTCCTCCACTCCCAAACACCTTCCATCTACCCATCCCAGTGTGTCTAAAAAACGTTTGCTGTCAAACCTTGACTTTTTCCCTACACCTCCCCCACCACTTCCATCCCCTAGGGCCCGCCTTTCTAGGTCCCAACTCAGCACCTCAGCCACCACATCAGCGGGAACAGTGGTGCCAGCAGTAACCGGCTTCTGGAGTGCACCAAGCAGCAGGGCAGCCAGTGTGCCAAGGAGCCAGGCCAAGGACATTCCCCCACCTCAAAGGCAAAAAAAGTTGGCCACAGCCCAGAGGGAGAAGGCCAAAACACCTGCCACCAATCGCTCTCCCAGGACTACAGTTGGGAGTGGCAAGACAGCTGCACCACCATCCAAGGTAGGGAAGGGCCAGAGAAAGAAAGGGAAGTCGCTGCCAACCTGCACAGTGGACAAGACCGCCACCGGCACATTCATATGCACCACCACCACAGGCACCGCCGCTCAGGACACCGCCGCCAGCAGCACGCTCACTGAGCCACCCACCAGCACCGCCGCCCAGGACACCGCCGCCAGCAGCATGCTCACTGAGCCCCCCACCAGCACCGCCGCCCAGGACACCGCCGCCAGCAGCACGCTCACTGAGCCACCCACCAGCACCGCCTCCCAGGACACTGCCACCAACAGCACGCTCACTGAGCCACCCACCAGCACCGCCACCCAGAACACTGCCGCCAGCAGCACTCTCACTGAGCCACCCACCAGCACCGCTGCCCAATAAGTGCCGCACGCACCGCCGCTACTGAGGCTGCCGCCAGCACCGCCAGCGGGCACGCCACATCCTGTGCCAGTGGCACCACTGCAGACATGGCTGCCATCCCCAGTGGTCAGTCGTACGTGGCTGGTGGTCAGTTCCAGGGACCTGGACAGCTTCCATGTTGGCCCACCGTCAGTGAAGTATCACATCCACTACCTCAGTCCTTGGCAGGATGAAGCACTCTGGGCACCAAGCCCCCTCCAGAACCAGTGGAGAAAGGCATCCACTACCTCAGTCCTTGGCAGGATGAAGCACTCTGGGCACAAAGCCCCCTCCAGAACCAGTGGAGAAAGGCATCCACTACCTTAGTCCTTGGCAGGATGAAGCACTCTGGGCACCAAGTTCCCTCCAGAACCAGTGAAGAAAGGCATCCACTACCTCAGTCCTTGGCAGGATGAAGCACTCTGGGCACAAAGCCCCCTCCAGAACCAGTGGAGACTGTTATCCACTAGAGAGACTGTGGCTTTACTCCCCAGGATAAAGCAATGGGCAAACCACCCACTGGAGAGACTTGAGAGACTGTGGCTTTGCACTCCCCAGGATAAAGCAGTGGGCAAACCACCCATTGGAGAGACTTGAGAGACAGTGGCTTTGCACTCCCCAGGATATAGCAGTGGGCAACCCACCCACTGGAGAGACTTGAGAAACTGTGGATTTGCACTTCCCAGGATAAAGCAGTGGGCAAACTACCCACTAGAGAGACTTTAGAGACAGTGGCGTTGCACTCCCCAGGATACATCAATGGACATGGAACCCCCTTGTGGAGCTGGCGTCGTGCACTCATCCGGCTGAGGTGCCACCCCTTCCCTTCCCCCTGAGGTGCCTGTTTTATTTCGATGTGATGCCCCTGCAGTGTTCTCTCAGTTTGGATCGGGTATTGAGTGTGGGCCTCGCCCGTGCATTTTGGGCCCAGTGTTCCACGGACTATGTAGGTGCAATACATGGACTTGAAATCTTGGTGTACATATTTGTTAATATTGAATATATATTTTTGACTAATGGATTTTTCCTGATTACAATCGTTCAAATCATTTCCTTTTGTCCTTGCATTCTCCCAGGGGGCTAGGGGGGGTGTAAATGTAATGTTTCAACATGTATTTGTGTGTATGGTGTTGTGGGTGAGGGTGGGGGTGTTGCATGTTGCGTGTGTGTGTCACTCTCTTTTCCCTCCCCCCTCCCCTGTGTCGTAGGTGCAGTACTCACCGTGGTCGTCGTCGCCATCGGTCGTGCTGCTGGTAGAGGAGCAGGAAGACAATGGCAGGTAGAATTTGGAGTTCTGGCTCCATGGCGTCCTGGTTCCTCGTGGGGAGTGTAGAGGTGAGCATTTTCCCTTCCAAGTCCTATTTCTGCCGTGTTTTTATTCGCGTTGAATCCGCCCCGAAAAAAGGTGGCGGATTGGCCTCTCATAATGGTGTGGGAGGTACATTGTCTTCCGCCTGACTGTTGGCGGTGACTGTCATGCTGTTTGTTTGTACCGCCGTGGCGGTCGGAATGTTAAAGTGGCTGTCTATGTTGGCTGTTTCTGGCATGGTGGTGATTCCATTTTTTTTACGCCGGCCTGTTGGCGGTCTTACCGCCGCTTTACCACCGACCGCCAGGGTTGTAATGAGGGCCATAGTCTTGTTGGACCACTCAAAAACTGGTCTACAAAAAGCACTTACTGCTTTGTATGACTATAACATCGCAAATAAAATGGGCCATTGAAACATCGACCCCTCAACTGGAAAATGGGGCCACTCAACATCTGTAGCACAGACACCTATAATTACCTGAGCATCTGGCTATCGGCTAAGAGAAAGCCCAAAGCTCATCTTCATCACTTGAAGGCAAAAGCTGATATCATAATAACTAGACTATGCCAGTTAAACAAAACAATGGAAAGCCCGACTGCCAGATTAATTCTTCAGGTACTGAAAGCTTCTTTCTTACCAGCATTAAATTACAGGCATGAAGCCTACCCAGGTCATCTAACCACGCTGATAGAAAAGCTTCAAGTAAAAATCTATAAAAGAATATTCAACTCCCACAATATCGAAGAAGTAATCTGATAAGGTTAGAATTTGGGCTGGAAGGCCAACAATTAGGCCTCATTTTTAACGGTTTTACAAATTAAGAGTAATGATTATTGTTTAACCCCTTTGCTGCCAGGCCTTTTCCCCCTCAGGGACCGGCCTTTTTTTGGCTATTTGGGGAGTTCGCACTTAGGCCCTCATAACTTTTTGTCCACATAAGCTACTCACACCAAATGTGCATCCTTTTTTTCCAACATCCTAGGGATTCTAGGGGTACCCAGACTTTGTGGGTTCCCCTGAAGGATACCAAGAAATTAGTCAAAATACAGTGAAAATTTTGTTTCGGAAAAAAAGGGCTGCAGAAGAAGGCTTGTGGTTTTTTTCCCTGAAAATGGCAGCAACAAAGGGTTTGTGGTGCTAAAATCAACATCTTCCCAGCTTTCAGGAACAGGCAGACTTGAATCAGAAAACCCCATTTTTCAACACAATTTTGGCATTTTACTGGGACATAACCCATTTTTACTATTTTTTTGTGCTTTCAGCATCCTTCCAGTTAATGACAGAAATGGGTATGAAATCAATGCTGGATCCCAGAAAGCTAAACATTTCCGAAAAAAGTAGACAAACTTCTGAATTCAGCAAGGGGTAATTTGTGTAGATCCTACAAGGAATATACCAAGCTATGATATCTATTGCTGCACCTCTTTTTTTTCTTTAATGTCATTAGGCCTCATTTTTAATGGTTTTACAAATTAAGAATAATGATTATTGTTTAACCCCTTTGCTGCCAGGCCTTTTCCCCCTCAGGGACCGGCCTTTTTTTGGCTATTTGGGGAGTTCGCACTTAGGCCCTCATAACTTTTTGTCCACATAAGCTACTCACACCAAATGTGCATCCTTTTTTTCCAACATCCTAGGGATTCTAGGGGTACCCAGACTTTGTGGGTTCCCCTGAAGGATACCAAGAAATTAGTCAAAATACAGTGAAAATTTTGTTTCGGAAAAAAAGGGCTGCAGAAGAAGGCTTGTGGTTTTTTTCCCTGAAAATGGCAGCAACAAAGGGTTTGTGGTGCTAAAATCAACATCTTCCCAGCTTTCAGGAACAGGCAGACTTGAATCAGAAAACCCCATTTTTCAACACAATTTTGGCATTTTACTGGGACATAACCCATTTTTACTATTTTTTTGTGCTTTCAGCATCCTTCCAGTTAATGACAGAAATGGGTATGAAATCAATGCTGGATCCCAGAAAGCTAAACATTTCCGAAAAAAGTAGACAAACTTCTGAATTCAGCAAGGGGTAATTTGTGTAGATCCTACAAGGAATATACCAAGCTATGATATCTATTGCTGCACCTCTTTTTTTTCTTTAATGTCATTAGGCCTCATTTTTAATGGTTTTACAAATTAAGAATAATGATTATTGTTTAACCCCTTTGCTGCCAGGCCTTTTCCCCCTCAGGGACCGGCCTTTTTTTGGCTATTTGGGGAGTTCGCACTTAGGCCCTCATAACTTTTTGTCCACATAAGCTACTCACACCAAATGTGCATCCTTTTTTTCCAACATCCTAGGGATTCTAGGGGTACCCAGACTTTGTGGGTTCCCCTGAAGGATACCAAGAAATTAGTCAAAATACAGTGAAAATTTTGTTTCGGAAAAAAAGGGCTGCAGAAGAAGGCTTGTGGTTTTTTTCCCTGAAAATGGCAGCAACAAAGGGTTTGTGGTGCTAAAATCAACATCTTCCCAGCTTTCAGGAACAGGCAGACTTGAATCAGAAAACCCCATTTTTCAACACAATTTTGGCATTTTACTGGGACATAACCCATTTTTACTATTTTTTTGTGCTTTCAGCATCCTTCCAGTTAATGACAGAAATGGGTATGAAATCAATGCTGGATCCCAGAAAGCTAAACATTTCCGAAAAAAGTAGACAAACTTCTGAATTCAGCAAGGGGTAATTTGTGTAGATCCTACAAGGAATATACCAAGCTATGATATCTATTGCTGCACCTCTTTTTTTTCTTTAATGTCATTAGGCCTCATTTTTAATGGTTTTACAAATTAAGAATAATGATTATTGTTTAACCCCTTTGCTGCCAGGCCTTTTCCCCCTCAGGGACCGGCCTTTTTTTGGCTATTTGGGGAGTTCGCACTTAGGCCCTCATAACTTTTTGTCCACATAAGCTACTCACACCAAATGTGCATCCTTTTTTTCCAACATCCTAGGGATTCTAGGGGTACCCAGACTTTGTGGGTTCCCCTGAAGGATACCAAGAAATTAGTCAAAATACAGTGAAAATTTTGTTTCGGAAAAAAAGGGCTGCAGAAGAAGGCTTGTGGTTTTTTTCCCTGAAAATGGCAGCAACAAAGGGTTTGTGGTGCTAAAATCAACATCTTCCCAGCTTTCAGGAACAGGCAGACTTGAATCAGAAAACCCCATTTTTCAACACAATTTTGGCATTTTACTGGGACATAACCCATTTTTACTATTTTTTTGTGCTTTCAGCATCCTTCCAGTTAATGACAGAAATGGGTATGAAATCAATGCTGGATCCCAGAAAGCTAAACATTTCCGAAAAAAGTAGACAAACTTCTGAATTCAGCAAGGGGTAATTTGTGTAGATCCTACAAGGGTTTCCGACAGAAAATAATAACTGAAATAAAAAAATATTGAAATTGAGGTAAAAAAAACAGCCATTTTTCTCCATGTTTTACCTGCAACTATTTCTCTGCAATGTCAGATTTTTTAAAGTAATATACCGTTACGTCTGCTGGACTCTTTTGGTTGTGGGGCTATATAGGGCTTGTAGGTTCATTAAGAACCCTAGGTACCCAGAGACAATAAATGAGCTGCACCTTACAATGGGTTTTCATTATATACCGGGACTACAGCAATTCATTTGTTGATATGTAAAGAGTGAAAAATAGGAATCAAGAAAACCTTTGTATTTCCAAAATGTGCACATGATAGGGTGTTGAGAAGCAGTGGTTATTTGCACATCTCAGAATTCCGGGGTGCCCATACTAGCATGTGAATTAGATGGAATTTCTCAAATAGACATATTTTTTACATTTCGAATAAAAAATGTAGAGAAAGACAAGTAGCAAAAACACTTGTTTTGCTATTCTGTGTTCCCCCACGTCTCCCAATAAAAATGATACCTCACTTGCGTGGGTAGGCCTAATGCTCGCGACAGGAAACACAACATGGGCACATCACATTTTTACATTGAAATCTGAACTGATTTTTGCAAAGTTCCTAGCTGTAGATTTAGGCCTCTAGCTCAGCCGGCACCTTGGGAAACCTACCAAACCTGCACATTTTTTTAGACTAGACTAGGGGAATCCAAGATAGGGTGACTTGTGGGGCTCTCACCAGGTTCTGTTACCCAGAATCCTTTGCAAACCCAGAATCTGGCTAAAAAAATACTTTTTCCCCACATTTCGGTGACAGAAAGTTCTGGAATCTGAGAGGAGCCACAAATGTCTTCCACCCAGCGTTCCCCCAAGTCTTCCAATAAAAATGGTACCTCACTTGTGTGGGTAGGCCTAGCGCCCGTGACAGAAAATGCCCCAAACCACAACGTGGACACATCACATTTTCCCAAAGAAAACAGACCTCTTTTTTGCAAAGTGCCTAGTTGTGGATTTTGGCCTCTAGCTCAGTCAGCACCTAGGAAAACCTACCAAACCTGCACATTTTTGAAAAACTAGACACCTAGGGGAATCCAAGATGAGGTGACTTGTGGGGCTCTCACCAGGTTCTGTTACCCAGAATCCTTTGCAAACCTCAAAATGTGGCCAAAAAAACCACTTTTTTGTCACATTTCGGTGACAGAAAGTTCGGGAATCCGAGAGGAGCCACAAATTTCCTTCCTCCCAGCGTTTCCCCACGTCTCCAGATAAAAATGGTACCTCACTTGTGTGGGTAAGTCTAGCGCCTGTGACAGGAAATGCCCCAAAACACAAAGTGAACACATCACATTTTCCCAAAGAAAACAGAGCTGTTTTTTACAAAGTGCCAAGCTGGGGAACTTGGCCTCTAGCTCAGCCGGCACCTAGGAAAACCTACCAAGCCTTCAAATTTTTGAAAACTAGACACCGAGGGGAATCCAAGATGGGTGACTTGCGGGGGTCTCACCAGGTTCTGTTACCCAGAATCCTTTGCAAACCTCAAAACTTGGCTAAAAAAACACTTTTTCCTCACATTTTTGTGACAGAAAGTTCTGGAATCTGAGAGGAGCCACAAATGCCCTTCCACCCCGCGTTCCCCCAAGTCTCCCGATACAAATGGTACCTCACGTGTGTGAGTAGGCTTAGTGCCCACAAAAGCAAATGCCCCAAGACACTATAGCCCTCATTATGACCCTGGCGGACGGCGGTATTTTGGAGAAAAGTACTGCCAACAGGCTGGCGGTACTCTTGCCCAAAATATGACATTGGCGGTTTGGTTCAAGCCAAACCGCCAAAGTACCACTCTATCTGCCAGGGAGGTAACAGCTGCCGGGCTGGAGACTTCAGTCTCCAGCCAGGCAGCTGTCACTGTCCCACCCGCGGGATGGTTTTCGTGACTTCCTTACCGCCACGAAAACCATGACAGTAGGCAATATCAGTGACAGGGAATCCCTTCCCTCTCCCTGATAGGGGTCTCCCCCACCCCCCTCCAGAGAGTCCTCCCATTCCAGACCCACCCCCCAAAATACAAGCACATTCACGCACCATCATACACATGCATACACACACTCATACCCACACTCACCCATGCATGCATACATCAATTCACACACACATCCACATACACGCGCCCACGCATTCACACAACACAACATATACGCACACTTACAATCATGCATGCACACACGCATTCCACACACTACACATCCGCATGCACACACCCACAAACATACACCCACACAGACACACAGCACCCCCCACCCCATCCCCTGTCAAAGCACCCGACTTACCTTTTGTGAGAGGGTCCTCCGGCAGGAGACAGGATGGACCGTGGCTGCCAGTCGCAGCATCTGCCAGAAGTACACCGCCAGGCCGTATTATGGGTCATGATACAGTCTGCGGCAGTCTACTGGCATGGCACTGCTTCTGGCAGCAGCGCCACCTTTCCCCTGTCCGCAGCCATGACCGCAGCTGGAATTCCGCCATCCTTCTGGCGGGATTCTGCTTACAGTCATAATATGGCGGACGGTAGGTAGCCGCGGCTTTGGTTTGGTCACATCAAAATTATCAAATACTAAATGACCTGTTTTTGCAGAGGGGGCTGCATTTTTGGTCCTGGGCTCAGCAGCCATATGGGGAAACCTACCAAACCCACACATTTCTGAAAACTAGACACCAGAGGGAATCCAGGGAAGTGTGACTTGCGTGGATCCCCCAATGTTTTCTTACCCAGAATTCTCAGCAAACCTCAAATTTAGGGTGCTGATGTCATGAGACATCACAAGGGTTGGGGGGGTCGGGGTGGAAGGGGAAGCGATTCCCCTTCCAGCCCTGCCATGGGGGAGTGGCCCCTGGGGGGAGCACTAGCGCTTCCCCGAGGGTCAGTACTAGGACGTAATGGTTTTATCCATGGTGCCTCAGTGCCGGGCCACCGGACGTAACCATTACATCATTGGCGCCCAAGGGGTTAACAGTGGCGCATTACTTGTATTATTAGCTGACACCTGTAACTTGCTACATTATGTGTTCTGTTGCAAAGATTTGCAGTAATCAAACAATAACGTTTTTGAGAATGGTAGGGTATGTAGGTTAGAAGTGCACCCTAGCATATGTGGTGCACTTCTGGGGTGCCCAGTGTAATTTTAAAGGCAGGCCTGCCTTGCTGGCTGCTTTTAAATTAAAGTTACCTTCAAATTCAACTTTGAAATTAAATGTTTTTTCAAAGTCTTAAACTACCTTAGGTTTACATATATGTCATCCCTAAGGTGTGCCCTAGGTGGTCCCAGGGTTGGGTACAGTGTAACTATAAGGAGGGATCTTATAAAAGATGCTTTATAACCCATATGAGGAAAGATAGCCACATTTGTTTTTTCCTCATTGTAGTGAATGGGCTTCATAGGCTAAAATGGGGAGACTTTATTTTAAATTAATAAAGACCCAAAAGGAGCTAAATATTTCAACTTTGGTATCAAACTAATTGTTATAATAAATTCAACAACTTGCCATTGTTGAATTTAATATAACTAGTTCAGGGAAAAGGCTTTAGAACTATACCTGAAAGTTGCCAACCAAAGCTCCTCTGTAGTGCCTTTCTCAGATTGGCCAGCCTGCCTTGATGATGTGTGAAGTGGTCTGGGATGAAGACAAATGAAGTGCTTGGAGTAGGAGAACTGTATCAGCAGATGATGAAACAGGATGGGGGAGAGCAGCGAAACTGGTCTTCAAAGGACATTTGGAACAGCTCAGGAGCTCCCTCATGCCCTGGAACCCAGACAACCAGGTGCCCACTTGATTAGATTAGGAGAGGGCAGGAAAGCAGTATGTTGTGGTATTTTAGAAAAGCTAGTGAGTGAACTCAGCCAGACCTAACCCCCAAAATTCAGATTCAGCCATTTTGCATTTTTAAAGAATATTGTTCCCTGGGATTGATTGTTGCCACACTTCCCAGGAAGTTGTCATTCAAGAGGGCGGGTGCCTGCCAGTCATTGGACAGCTGCCCCCCCGCTTTCCCCCTCAGGAGCAAGGATAAATATGGCAGGGCTGCACCCACACCTCCAATCTCTACCAGGAACAAGAAAAGAAGAAAATGGAGTACCCTGCTGGACCCCTGACCTACACCTGGACACTTCACTCTGAAGGACTGCGCCAGCTGCACACTTGGGCTTCACTACAACAAGGACTTTGCCTGTCTTCAACTGGTTCAAGAAGGGACTCCCTGTTTGCTACAGGTAGAGAATAGCTAACCAGAGTGCCCTTTATTCAGTCCTGAAGAAAATGACCGGCTAATCACTGTCCAGTGGTAATTTTTGAGTTTGAGCCATGTGCAATCTAGGAGTTGGAGTCCTAACCCTCAAGGAGCAACTTGGAGCTTCTGAAACCCTGGGGTGAGCTGTGGACTCCTAAAAGACCCTCAAAGACCTTCTGGAAAAAGATCTAGAAGATTGCAGAAGATTGGAAAACTTTAGGTAAAAAGCTCCATAAAGGGACCGACCTGACGTGAGACTGACTTGAAGGTTTGCCACGCTGAAAAGCTCCGGAGCCCCAGACTCCCAGGATTTCACAAGGGGCTCCTGGATCAGGCAAGCCGACAATGTTGACTTTAAATCAGCTTGCTGTGGAGGGTCGTTTGATGTCACAGAGAAAAAGGTCCAAAAAAGTGACAAGGTCAGAATGTAAAAAGTTGACCGGGTCTGCCCGTGCAGCTTATCTGAGGAGGGCCGTAAGGATGTCGGATCCAATTTCAACTTCAACCCGGATGAAGATTTTCGTCCTGAAAAATCATACAAGTCTAAAGGTAGAATTTTTCACCGAAGATCTCCTGAAAGCACCCAGGCACAGTCACACAACACCACAGAGCCTCCCCCGTCAGGAAACACCATCACAGCACCCACCCAGCGGGCCCATACCTCTGTCCCCAGGACACGTCAATCAGCAGTGTGTCCACGACTACAGGGACCCAAGGCCATCCCACAAACACAGGACGATCAGGGACCTGGGGTAAGTGGCAGTGGGCACACGGTTCAAGGGACAGAGGCACAGGACAACAGGGAAGCTGGGGGGACTGCTGTACGACAGGGGAGGAGAGGCCCAGGGAACCGACTCTCCACGAGGCACTCATCAACATCCTGGGAGCATGCCAACATTCCCAGGATACGCTGGGGCAGATACTGGACGAGTTGCAGAAGAACATGCGGCTGTAGGAGGGACAGTACCTGGGGATCAGGAAGGACTTGAAGGACATCAATACCACACTGGTCTCTATTGCAGGGATGCTGGCAGACATGGCCAACACTAGGAGGGATGCAGTGGCACACCACCGGGCCCCTGACCCGCAAAACCGACGAACAGCCCCCGCCTCCGCTACCGCTAGTAGACAGGAGGCTCCACCACAGGAACAACAGGCCACCAGCACCCCTCCCCCTGCAGAAGGAGAACCACCCGGCGAACATTCCCTGCTATCCAGGCAGAAGCCAGAGACAATTGCCAAGACCCCCACCAGGAAAGAAGACTCTCCTGATTGTCACCCTTGTGTCCCATTCTGTCACCCTGTCCACCTCGAACTGCCATTGCTCCCCTTCCTATGCCCCCTTGGACAATGCACCTGTGATACAAATAGGCTGGACTCTATCCTGGACTTTCTTCCATCATTAATCCGGCCCATTCTACTACCCCCTCTATTTCTTAGCACTTAAATAAACACCCTTTCAAAAAATATAGTATGGAGTATGTCAAATGATTTAAGTATGTATTTGTTTAACAGGGTTTAAACATTGCAATTCAACTGTACAGTAAAGTATACATAAGAAAGACCTGTAGTTGGCTGCAGTCAACACACTAGGAGTGATAATGGGGCACAAATATCTGCAAATAGAGATGCCGAAGGGTACAGTGAGTGGCCATAGAAGTGGGAAAAAACAGCCTGCCAGTGACAATGTCAGACACAAAACTGTCAATTAAAAGTGAAGTTACACTGTCTTACCTGTGTGTCATTGGAAGTATTGACAAATTATTGCACTTCTGTTGTCCTCATCCTCATCCTCTGCCTCCTTATCTTCACTGTCCACAGGGTCCACTGCTGCCACATGGCCCTATCTAGCAAAGGCACCTGGCGATGCAAGGCAAGGTTGTAGGCAAAATATTGTAACAATCACAATATACATTGTACTGTAGTGGTTACAATCTACAGATAATGACCAGCTGGTCACTCTTTTGCTCCATAGATTGCAACCGCTGTGGATGAATAGGAGATGACCCCTTGTGGACTTTGGCAACAAAGGGGACAGGCACATTATCCTCACCTAGAGACTTGATAGGGCCACAATCAGAGCTGTGTGCCCAACTGGATACTGACCTGATATCTGCTATCCGTCACCTCACTGGGCTCCCCCGTCTTGTCCAAGTGCTATCAGTGCTCCATTTTTTGCAACAGAGTCTTTCCAAGTGACAGTGGGCTTGGCAGCAGGAATGTCACAGCCAATGTTCTCAATAGTGCTGACCAGAGTGTTGTCTGCCCTGATTAAACACATGTGCAGCTACCTTGTTTTCCCCCAGGTGGAGGATTTGGCCACAGTGAAGGCTGACTTCTATGCAATGGGACATATCCCCAACATCATTGGTGCAATTGATGGGGCACATATTGCATTTGTCCGTCCCCCCGGCTAAATGAACAGGTCTTCAGAAATCAAAAAAGTTATTACTCCATGAATGTGCAGATGGTGTGTTTGGCGGACCAGTACATCTCCCATTTCAATGCCAAGTATCCAGGGTCGGTGCATGATGCTTTTATCCTGAGGAATAGCAGCATCCCAAATGTGATGGGCCAACTCCAGAGGCACAGGGTGTGGCTAATAGGTGAGCCCTGGTTCCCACCCAGTGGATGTTGGAATATGGGTATTGTGTGGGACATAAGGGGTAGTGTGTGGCTAACAGTTGTCCCTCAATATTTGCAGGTGACTCAGGTTACCCAAACCTATCATGGCTACTGTTCCCTGTGAGGAATCCCAGGACAAGGGCTGAGGAATGTTACAATGATGCACATGGGTGAACAAGACGGATTATTGAACATACCTTTGGCCTCCTGAAAGCCAGGTTTCGGCGCCTCCATCTAACAGGTGGATCTCTGTGCTACTCACCCAAGAAGGTCTGCCAGATAATCGTGGAATGCTCCATGTTGCACAACCTTGCCTTGAGACGCCATTGTGCCGTTTCTGCAGGAGGAGGAGGCTGGAGATGGCCGTGTGGCAGCAGTGGACCCTGTGGACAGTGAAGATGAGGAGGTAGAGGATGAGGATGAGGACAACAGAGGTATGGGCCCACTGGTGGGTGCTGTGGTGGTGGTTCCTAAGAGGGGAGGCTCTGCGGTGGAGTGAGTCTGTGCCTGGGTAACCGGCTCACCGGAGATCCCTGATGGGCCAGGTTGGTCATACAGATCCAGGCGACCAGAGCTGCTGTCATCACTGTGGGCCTCTTCTGTGGGGAGACTGGATGTTGCTGGCACCTCTTTTCCTGTGACATTGGCTGGGTACCTGTGGAGATGTAAATTCAGTGTTATTGTTTCTGTGTGTGACATATTGTTCATGGGTCGGTTGCCCTCTAGGTTTTTTATTGCCCTGGCAGCTTTGCTTTGTGTGAGTTGTTATTTGGTGGGCTGGCTGTTTGTCTCTAGTGTGCCTGTCATAGTGATAGGCGTCCATGCAGGGCTGTGAGTGGTGTTAATGCATTGGAAATCTGCTACACCTGTGATCCAAATTGCTGTGGCTCTACACAGATGATTTCCTCCACCATGACCCTTAGCTCCTCCTCAGAGAATCTAGGGTGTTGTTGTGGTGCCATGGGTGTAGTGTGAGTGGTGTGGGTGAGGATGTGTATAGTGATGTGATGGGGTGTGTGATGTAAGGTGCGTGTGTGGTGTATAGGTGATGGTGGTCTGTGGCTCTGGTTATGTGTGTGCTCTTGCTGTATCTCTCTGATGGCAATTATTGGTATTCATAAAGGGTTGTGGGTAATGTGGGTGGGTGTTTTATAGTGGTATGGGTGTGTGGGTGTGGTATGTGTATGGGTGTCAGGTGTGTGTAGTTTGAATTGTCCAATGTGGAGCTGTTTTGTTAGTGTGTGTGTATTTTGAGCGCAGCGGTATGTACCGCCAATGGTTTACCACCATTGAATGTCCACTGTGGTGATTCATGGTCATAATGTTGAAGGTGTTGTTCTGTTGGCGTAACAGTATGGGTTTTGATACCGCCAATTTATCACTGACCTTTGGGCTGGTGGATTTGTGTGTGTGGCTGTATGGTGACAGATTGGTTTGTGTGTGTGTCATAATATGGTTACCGGATATCTGCCGCCACGGTATGTTGGCAGCAGTCAGCATGGCGGTAAGTGGGATTTACCGCCAATGTCATAATGAGGGCCTAAGAGTCTTACTCCATAGGAAACAATGCAAATGTTGATTTTACACAAAGTACCTGGTTTGTGTCAAAAATAAAGCGGCATGGGCGAGCAAGCATCAGAAAAGTCAGCGAATGCGTCGATTCCTTACTCGTAAGTGAGGCCGTATATTGTTTCATCTCTGGTTGGGTAGGTGATGCATCATTTTTCTCCCTCGTAAGAGAGCGATGCATTGATTTCTGGACAGGGTACCTCGGATTCACTCCGATTCACGATGACTTTGATGCCCATGAATGATGTGTGAGAAATCCAATTGCACGGTGTTAGAAAACTGTGCTGCTTGGGTATGCATCGTTATCAGCAGCCGCAAGCGGGTTTCGCGTTTTTTCTCCAGCTGCGATGCATCAATCTCCCAATCGCGATGTAGGTGAGGCATTGATTTTAGCCTCAAAGCAGGTGGTGCATCGTTTATCAGCCGTGTTGCAGGTGGTGCGTCGAAAATTTCCCAGCATGGCGTTCTGTGTGTAGATTTCAGCTCTTCTTCTGCCAACTTCACCTTTCAAGGGCCCAGTCACTGGATAGGGCAGACAGTCCAGGTGCTGGCAGAGGAAGCCTTTGATGGCCCTAGACTTCAAAACAGCAGGCAAGCTCAGTTCAAGCCCTTAGGGATTCTTCTCAAGCAGGAGTGCACAACAAAATCCAGTCTTTGTCCCCTTTCACAGGCAGAAGCAGCAAATGCAGGTTTGCCCAACAAGCACAGTCACAGGCAGGGTCAGCACTTCTCCTCAGGTCTTCTCCTTGGCAGAAATTCCTCTTGGTTCCTGAAGTGATCTTGAAGAAATCTAAATTCTGGAGTTTTGGGTCCGCTACTTATACCCTTTTCTGCCTTTGAAGTAGGTAAACTTCAAAGGAAAGTCTCTGTTGTTGACAAGATCCTTCCTTGCCCAGGCCAGGCCCCAGACACACACCAAGGGGATGGAGACTGCATTGTAAAAGGGCAGACACAGCCCATTCAGGCATAAGTGACCACTCCTCCCTCCACTCCAGCTCAGGTGGCTCCGCATGATATGCACGCTATACCCCAGCTCCCTTTGTGTCACTGTCTAGAGGAGATTTGCAAACAGCCCAACTGTCATTCTGACCCTGACAGGGAATCCACAAACAGGTAGAGTCACAGAATGGGTTATGCAAGAAAATGCCTACTTTCTAAAAGTGGCATTTTCAAACGAACAATCTAAAAAACAACTTCACTAACAGATGTGTTTTTAATTGTGAGTTCAGAGACCCCAAACTCAAAATTTCCCTCTGCTCTCAAAGGGAAACTGCACTTTAAGGATATTTAAAGCCAGCCCCCATGTCAACCTACGAGAGAGATAGGTCTTCCAATAGTGAAAACTGAATTTTGCAGTATTTCACTGTTAGGATATGTAAAACACATCAGTATATGTCCCACCTTTAACATACACTGCAATCTGCCCATGGGGCTACCTAGAGCCTACCATAGGGTTGTCTTACATGTATAAATGTGAAAGTTTAGGCTTGGCAAGTGGGTACACGTGGCAGGTTGAATTGGCAGTTTAAAACTGCACACACAGACACTGCAATGGCAGGTCTGAGCCATGTTAACATGGCTACTTATGTGGGTGGCACAACCAGTTCTGCAGGCCCACTAGTAGCATTTGATTTACAGGCCCTGAGCACTTCTAGTGCACTTTACGAGGGACTTAGTATTAAATCAAATTTGCCAAACATGGAAAAGCCAATTACACATACATTTTATCCAGGAGCACTTGTACTTTACCACTGGTAAGCAGTAGTAAAGTGCCCAGAGTAACAAAAACAGCAAAAACAGAGTCCAACACACAGTCAAAACATGAGCAGAAGAGGAAAAAAAGACAGGGGTGATCACACCAAGAATGCCAGGTTTAACAGCCTCATACTGTGCAATACATATGTAGGTAGTGACTTCATGTTTAGTTGTCAATTTATGCATGTGTGCAGTACATGTTGTGTTATTGGAGGACATGCGGTGATAGCAATGTACACCTACTCGGAGGTTCCTAAGTGCTTTGAAAACGTAGATTATGTGCAACAATATGTGTAAGACATGTCAAATTGGTTGGACTTACAACCATTTACAGTAACAGATGAATTTGTATGTGTAGTTCAATTTTTAATCAGGGAAATGTACACCAAGGATGGTGTCATTGGGTGACTAGCTCTGTGCTGTACTGTAGATTTCAGAGTTTGTAACCAACCTCGACAGCAGATATGTGTGAGTTGTTTATCTGACTTTACAAGATGTCTGCATGCTGCATGTCACATACTTTGTTGACATTTTTTCACACAGTTATCCTGCCATGAGAAGTGGACAGCAACCACCAGTGTATCCTCCACTAGTAGACCTGCATACCATGGAGGAGAGACATTGTATCCAGACATATTGGCTGAATCGTCATACTATCATGGATCTTTGTGATCAGTTGGAGCCGGATCTGATGCCTGCTATTTTCAATGCCTATACTTCCCATCATTCAAGTCTTGTCAGTGCTGCACTTCCTGGCCACTGGGTCCTTTCAGAATACAGTGGCCCTAACTTCAGGAATGCCTCAGTCCATGTTCAGCCTGGTGTTTGAGGGATGCACTGTGTGCATTGCTGAAACACCTGGCAGCTACATCAGGTTTCCCCAACATTGGGATTTGGTCTATGGGAAGGCAGAGTTTTATGCTTTGGGACACATTCCACATTTTGTTGGAACCATAGAAGGCACTCATGTAGCCTTGTATCCCCCTAGTGCCAATGAACAAGTGCATAGGAACAGGTAAAACTATCACTCCATAAACCTTCAAGTGGTGTGTCTGGCAGACCAGTACATTTCACAAGTCAGTGCTAAGTATCCAGGATCAGTCCGTGATCCCTTCATCATGCAGAGCAGCAATGTCCCACTGCTGATGACTCCACTCCATACAGAGAGGACCTGGTTGGTTAGTAAGTTATGACTGAAATGTGTGTTTGCAGTGTATGTCTCCTGCCATCACAATGTTGCAAGTCCCACATATTTGTGTATGTTATTCGACCAATTTGTTCACATGTGACTCTGGCTATCCTAACCACCCTTGTTGACACCAGTGCGGTACCCAACCACGCCAGGGGGAGTCCCCTAGAGTGAAGCTCATGGGAGGACAAGGCATGTCATTGAGCAGACATCTGGGCTCCTGAAGGCAAGATTTAGGTGATTGGAGAAATCAGGAGGAGCCCTCCTCTACTCACCCAACAAGGATGTCAAATATTAGTTGCTTGCTGCATGCTCCACAATCTTGCCCTGAGATGACAGATACCATTTATACCAGATGAGGGGAAGCTAGCAGAACCAGTGGGTGGAAATGCAGATTTGCCAAGTGATGAAGAGCCAGAGGAAGATGAAGCAGGAGACTTTAGGGCGGATCTTATCAATCAGTATGTCAACTGACTGAAAGTATGTGAAGTAGACGTAATGTTGTAGTTCAAATTTGCAACTTGAAGTAGAAGGGTAGCATGTCACTTCCTTTCTTGCACCTTTCTAGGGGAGTCCCCTAGAGTGAAGCTCATGGGAGGACAAGGCATGTCATTGAGCAGACATCTGGGCTCCTGAAGGCAAGATTTAGGTGATTGGAGAAATCAGGAGGAGCCCTCCTCTACTCACCCAACAAGGATGTCAAATATTAGTTGCTTGCTGCATGCTCCACAATCTTGCCCTGAGATGACAGATACCATTTATACCAGATGAGGGGAAGCTAGCAGAACCAGTGGGTGGAAATGCAGATTTGCCAAGTGATGAAGAGCCAGAGGAAGATGAAGCAGGAGACTTTAGGGCAGATCTTATCAATCAGTATGTCAACTGACTGAAAGTATGTGAAGTAGACGTAATGTTGTAGTTCAAATTTGCAACTTGAAGTAGAAGGGTAGCATGTCACTTCCTTTCTTGCACCATCTGTGGGGTTGTAGATAGCTCCAATGCCCATGAGTGAGTTGTGCATGCAAAGTGAAAATATGTATTGTGTACAGAACAGAATGGTCTATAGTATCATGTAATGTTGTAACAGATACAAAGTTACACTTGTGAACATGAGTTCTTTCATTTGAGGAGTGTATTCTGCTATTTCCCATCCCTCTTCTCTTTCAATCACAGATTTGTGTAGATCCTGTTTGGCTCATCAACCTTAGAAAATGACAGACAGTTTCAGAAGCAGATGGGAATTGCAACCAGACATTAGAAGTGGACATGGCTGAAACATGGTACTATAACTCTTGATTTTGTGGAGTGTGACTAACATTGTTAGACTGTCAGGACACTGAGGTGGAAAACAGTTTTCCTGTCAAGTTCACCTGTAGGATACAGGAGGTAGGATACAGGAGGTTGTGAAATGCTGTCATTTGTGTCTGGATATGTGTCTGGCTCATGTGTATATATAGGACCATAACCTCTCACATCACAATGGTTACTGTTGTATAAACTACATTGAACTAGCTGTCAGTGTGCTCCTACTTTGCAGATCAATGTGCATGTCACTGTGGACTAACATAGGTGAGTGGCAAGCCTACAGGTATGTGACCAATGTAAGTGAAAATTTCCAGAACTGGGTAGATCAGTACTGATCTCTGTCTGTACCATGGGATATGTATATTTGGAAGCTATGGTATGGGTGTGTGATAAGGCTTTACCAGGTGATACATAGAACCAATCTGTGTGCCTCCTGCCTTGTTGTTAGAGTTACATGACCCTAACTTTTGTATTGTGTAGTTTAGCATTGTGTTACACCCCAACAGACAGCATGATGCTACTCTCAGTCATGCTATTTGTGCTGTTATCATATCTATCACTGATTGTGTGTAGTTGTAGTTTACAACTTTTGAATCTGTCCTGTTACAATCCTATTGTAGTGGCTCTCCTGCTGATGGAGTCCATGTTTGAGGTCCATAGCAATGGGTGTCCAATACAGTGAGACATGATATGACTAGTGCCGGCATACATAACTATTGTACATGGATGATAAATGAGACATACATGGGACCAGTGTTTAAGTGTGATTTATTGTGGAAATGAAAACAACATATGTGACTATTAACTTGAAAACACACACACATAAAATAGTGGTAGGTTCAGTCATGGTGGATGAAAGCATCAGGGTAGCCACTACACCATTTGGAAACACAAGTCCAATGTCCTTGCACCATAGGAAAATGGAGATTGGTTACATAACAGTCAACAGGGTGTATCTGTGGCACACAAAGGGAACACATCAGGAAAGGTTTACTTCCTGGCAGTGGGTTTGGTCTTGGCATCTGCTCCTGCTGGGTGTCTGGGTGGACGTCCACATTTGTGGGGGAGCTCTTCATCTATAGAGGGTGGGGTGTCTGAGGCATCTCCTTCCCCTGGCAGGGCCTCTATTCCACTAGAAGCCAGAGATATAGAAGGGCCTGATATCACTGCTAGTTGAAGGGGCCTAATGTCAGGTACAAAATCTACTCAGTGTGGTATTAATTTCTCTCAGCACCCCTGCAATGGAACCTAAGTGGGCATTTTGTGCCTGCCACTGCTGCATGACTTCCTGGTGGTTGTCCCTTTGCAGCTTTTGGATTTCCCCCAACATGGTGATAACTTGGCCCACCATGCCTTGATAACTTTAGTAGGCTCCCAAGACTTGGGAAATGGTCTCCAGGTCAGTAGTATCCCCTTGAGACCCCATCCTCTGGACCACAACATCCATCCCACACACACTGCCCCTACGTGCCTATGCCCCTGGCACAGCATGCCCACTCCCAGTGGTGGCAGGTTGATCATTGTCAGGGGTGGCAAGGTGAGACTCAGGTACCTGTACTGTGGGGCACACAATGGATGAAACTGTCCTTGGGACACAGGTTGGTGGGGCGAATTGTTGCCTGTAATGTCAATGCAACAGGGCTGGGAGGAGTTGATGTAGGCAGGGTGAGGCTGACAGTTGTTGTCAGTTCCCAGACATCAAGGGGTGTTGTCCTCACTGGGGCGGGCCTTCATCCAGAGGGGTAGTGACAGTCTCTGGTATCCTCTCCATGGTGACAATGGCAAGTTTACCTGTGGAGGGAGTGGGAAACAGAGTAGCTCTGCTTAAAATGGGGGTATTGTAGCAGTTGTGTGAGATGCAGACAGTGCCTTAACATGATCCCCAGCAATGACAATGGCAGCTACTGTACAATGTAACTTACTGCAACATGAACCTCTGTAACTTCAATTCTATACACCATGTTTTATGCTGTTTAACTATGTTTTTAGTGGTTGTACTGCTGATGGCATATGATATTGTTTCATTATTGACATGGTTGTTCTCCTCTGTGTTCTAGTGAACTGTCTGGCATGATAGATGGCACAAATAACAGCTGTACAATGCACATTGGTGTCCTTCTAGGAAGACAGTATGTGGGTTGACAATGGATATTGACCTGTATCTGGATGTATTGCATGTGCATCCACTTAGCCACCTTACTGTCCAAACCAGGTAAATATATTACTGCTTGGAGCCCTTAATATGTGGCCATTTTATATGGGAACTCAGCTATAGCTGTGTTTCGCTTGGGATGCTATTGTGAGTGAGCCATTGTATTGCTGTCATTACCATGTACTGTTCCACTCTAGAACAATGAAGATGGGTTAGATAGGATATTGCTTTAACATGCATGACAAGTAATACTTGGTGCAGTGTACTGGTGTGGTAAATGTTGGGATATTGCATTCGTAGAGCTATAGTGCTATAATTAGCCAGTAATTCATGTGCCATTTCCAAGGGCTGTGGGGCCAGATGAGTTTAGTGTACATGTGGCATGCCTGGGAGGGTATTAGGTGGTTAGGAGAGAGTTGTGATGGGTAGTGTGTAAATTGGGGTGGTGGGGTGATGAGGGAGCATGCAGGGCAAGACAATTGTGTGGCATGAATGTTGTTGGTACTTACCAGATTCCACTCCCCCAGGTATTCCTGTCAGGCTCTCAGGATGCAGAATGTTCAAGACCATCTCTTCCCAAGATGTGAGCGTAGGTAGAGGAGGTGGGCGCTACTGCCAGTCTTCATTACTGCTAGCTGGTGCCTGGATGCCATGGACCTTACTTTCCCCCTCTTCCTGACGTCCTCCCTTGTGCATGGATAACTGTCTACAGAATTCATCCTGTCAACTATCCTTTGCCACAACTCCATGTTCCTAGTAATAGATGTTTGATGGACATGTGCTCCTAACAGGTGTGGCTCCCCCTTACAATTTCATACCAATGACCCTCAACTCCTCATCATTGAAATGTGGGTGTTTTTGTGGGGACTTGGTAATGGTTGTGAAGATGGTGTGGTTGTGTTCAAAGTGAAAGTGTGCGGAGTTAGGTAAATGGTGAGGTGTAGGTATTGTGATGTGAGGGGGTGACGGGTGTTGTGGATTGTGTGTGGTACTAATGTGTGTTTTGTATGTTGTGCAGATGTGTGATGTGTGCATGGCAAAGTGTATATGGGTGCCAATTCTTGCTCTTTTGAACTCTCTGAGATGATGGTTGTTTTTGGTTGTGTGTATCATTTTGATTGCAAAGGATTGTGGGTTGTGTTGGGGTGTGTTATATAGTGCAGTGAGTAGGTGTGTCATGTATGTGGATGTGCATCAGGTGTGAGGTATTAAACTATCCAATGTGGTGTGGTGTTCTGACTGAAGTGAGTTGAGCCAAACTCATAATGAGGCCCTTTGTCTCCTAAGTTAAGCCTTGTTGCTCATTGCCATGCAACCAAAGGTTGAGCTGGGGTTAATTTATTGAGACCTAACTGAACCTAGTGGGGGTTAGGGGCCTATTGGTAAGTATATGTACTTACCTGCCCATACCAATGATCCACTTTCCAACAAGGGGTACACATCTATGAACTTTTGCAGGGTTATTTAACATTCACTGAACTCTATATGAGGCTTTTATAACTTATATGAACACAACACATAATTCAGGTTTTATATGCATCATTCAAGTGTTGTCTGCATATATTTCTTGGCCTATATCATTCTCAAGATATATACCTCAACTGTTCATTCACACTACCGTCAGTGTGTTATAGCCTAAATTAGAGGTTCTTGGTATATCAGTGGATGTGTAGTAGTATACAGTTCCTTATATTCTAGAGACTGCTAGTAATACTTGTTAAAACAATGTCCTAATAACTGTTGCTTTCCCTTAAAACTGTAGTTATGGCCTACCAGCGTATTAAAGAGACTTTTTTCTTGGAACAAAGGCGCATCAAGCCTGACGTACAGGTTACAGACAGTAGAGGTACAGGTTACAAGATAGTTCCATTTTGTATATTCATCTAATTTATTCAATGTGAGACCTAGTTGCAGAGCACAGGATATTCTGGAGAGAGCGTTAAAGTAAATTGACAAGGGTCAATACATTTCTTGGGTCAAGTGCTGAAGGAAAGAATAGATCTGGATAGATTGTCTGGGTTCCAAGTAAAGATAATTAGCCACCTAAGTAGTGGTAGGCAGTAGATCCTAATGGCGTTTCCAAGGATCCAGAACTTGCTTTCCAGATGGATCTGTCATTTTGTGCACCATCCTTTTCTGACAGCTTATAATTTGATCAATGAGGACTAAGACAAAGATACTGTTTCAAGAATGTGCTTAATCAATTAAAGCAAACAAATTTAAATTGGGGTGGGTCAAAACACCTTTGATTTCCTATTAGTGTTTGTGGGATATTACAGAGTTTTTTGAAACTTGGCAGCTCTTTATCAACTTTGACTTACTCTTGATCTTTTTAGCTTCATGCAAATCAACTAAGTTGGAGCACAGTTAATTTAGTAAGGAAAGGTTCTTTCGTACTAGGAGTGTCACTGGCTATTGAATTAGCATATTATTTGAAAGTCTGTGAGTAAATTAAACCCAGTGTTTGATTCTCCAGTTTCATGTAGATCTGACAAGGAGAGCAAATTTAAAGAGGAAAGGGGGCATATGTTTGATATCCTACCAAGAAAAAGCTTGAAAGACCAACATCATATTTAGCTTACACTTAACATATTGAGTTTCATGCAAATCCATTACAAGTGGGCATAGTTGCAGTTTGCAATTGGCCTAAAAACTGACAATCTGTTCTAGATGTGGTTCTGGTCAATTAATTTGTATGGTATTTTACAGTTTTTAGCAATATTTAGCCAGTACAGGGATCAAATGTTTTAACAATATATGACAAGGCGCTCAAAGGTAGAGTTATATGCAAATGTATGGGGGCAGTCTGCAGTGGGGGTGGGTCAAGCCTATTGAGTTTTTTCATGTTGCCAAATCCCTATGGGTAGCCTGTGAGGTTAAAGGCCATGCACAGAGGGATTTGGTAGCAGGACCGGGACTTCAGCCAGGCTCTGCTCATGTAATTTCACTCCTACTGCTCATGACCTTAAGCAATTCATTGAGTTGGGGTTGACCGTAGCATCTGGTCTGTAACCAGACCTTTTATTTTGTTTTATATATTTGTAAGCTTTGTTACACCCTATTTGGATAATAGCACGATGGAGGTAAAAAGCATTCTAGACCAAGTGGCTTTTCTTTATAAATTGAGGTCCATATGGATTCTGTTAACCTGGGTTCAATGACTGCTGACTAATGGTCAGAGATGCCCTCAATGTTTAAGCCTTTGAGGCCCACTCATTTTGAAAAAGGTACTGAATAGATTTACAGCAAACCCAGTACAGACACATCATTGAGTACAGATCGAGTTTCATGCCAATTCTTGTATAGTTCTGTTCAGGTTTGTTTTTCTGTAGCAGACAGCCAAGATTCATAAGGGAGTTAATGTGAGAAATTATGTTTTTTTACCTTCTCAATAAGTGATTCCACCTTTACAGATTTTCAAGAATCTCAAAACATCAAGAGTAAGCTAAATATGGTGTCTGCCCAATGCTGTGTAGATCCATAAAGTTTCACTAGCAAATAAATTATTTTTTCTGTGACTTCCCCACTCACGTTTTCTCCCTCATACAACATGCATAAAAACTGAAGACCCGGTATCGGATTTAACATGCTAATGGTCTGCTAAATTTCATGTATATTTTTTAAAGAGCACCAAAGGTATTATCACATAAATCAATTTTGCCCCCTCCTAACTTGGCCTCTTCCTTGACGGATGTGCTTCAAGCTTAGATATACTCTATGCACAGACGATCCAAAAATTCCTGTGAATTCATCAAATGATGCCCCAGTTACAAGCAAACAAACACATTTCTGAACTCTGTTTGACTGTAGTTCCCATTTACACAAATGTATCAATCCCAAGAATAAGCTAAAGAAGCTAAGCATCTGTTGCATATCATGGAAATGTGTCAAACAGTGCTGGAGTTATAGGCATATGAAAAATACAGCTTTCTTTGCTGTCAAGCTGTCTCTATAATATAACTTCTACATGCACAGACCCACACAATTTTAAATTCTAATTTCTTGAAAACCACAACATGTATTTAAACCAAATGGAGCAAAAATAAAGTTATACATCCATTCTTAGGGGCATGTTTACAGTTTTTGATGCAAAACTGCACTAACGCAGTTTTGCATCAAAACGTTTAGCACCGGCTTCAGCCATTCCTGAGCGCCACCTGGGCGCCATATTTATGGAATGGTGCAAGGTGGTGCAAATCGTGGGATAGCATCAAAACAAATGACATTAGTTGGGTGGGGTTGGCGGTATGGGAGAAAGGGGTTTTGCACCAAAAAATGATGTTAGGCTGGTTGGCAGCAAAAGAAAAATGCCTCTAACCAGCCTAGTGTCATTTTCATACGCAAAACCATCCATACTACATGACTCCTGTCTTAGGAAAGACAGGAGTCATGCCCACCACCCCAATTGCCAGTACAGGGGAACAGTGTTGCCTGGGCATGGCCATTGCACCCTGTGCCATGCAGGGGGCCCCAAGTTGGGCTCCCGATGGCACTTTAATTAAAAAATAAAAATACTTACCTATAATTACCCTATTTACCTGGGATGGGTCCCCATCCTCTGGTGTGGGTGGGGTGTTCCTGGGGCTTGAGGAGGGCACCTGTGGACCCATTTCATGGTGTTTAACATGTCCCCTAACACCTAGTCTGGCCCAGAAGTTAAGTAATGGTGCAAAGCAAGCTTTGCCCCATTATTTAGCCCCTCTTCCCACCTGTGCGTCATTTTAGCACAGGAGACAAATAGGGGGATATGGGGTTAGCACCATTTTTTAGATGGGAACACCTACCTTCCATCTTATTGATGCAAGGAAGGTTCACACATCTAATAAATGGTGAAAACTCCAATATTTTGACGTTAGACATGTCTAATGTCAAAATATAAATATTGACTTAGTTTTGCGCTGAAATTGCATAAAAAATGACACAAATTTGGCGCAAATTGAGTAAAAATATACCCCTTATTTTGGTGGAAGTCATTCCATCTGCTTGTGAGGTATATGCATTTAAAAAGCTGCCAGACAATTTTGCATCTCTGAAGTTTTAAGCTGCGATTCAGATAGAACTATGTTAATAACATTTGAATTTGTTCTGAAATGTTTTTGGCTGATGAAGGGAATTCATATTTCTCATCACTGTGAAAGTCCTGGATTTAGTAAAAAAAAATACGATTTTTGAACTCTGGAAAAAAAATCACTGTAATGGGGAATTAGGGGACACTATGAATTGTGCTTGATTATTGGGGGACCCAGAGGTGTAGAAAATGGGCTAACATAGAAAAAAGGTTTCCTCCTATGAAATCATGAGTTTAATGAAAATCACAATCTTGCTGCTGCCATTTTGTGAGCAGAAAAAAAGGATCCATTATTTGTTTAAAATCAAAATTTTCCATATAATTATGATTTTCCATTAAGAAGGAAAAGCTGGAAAAAAAGGTAAAATCCCTCTGTACACAGCAATGGATGTGCATAGCAGAGTTTGGCTGCCCATGTTAGCAATCAAGGACAAGGCCCTGTGGCCAACTCTTGCTGCACAAGTCCAAAGGGCATGCACAGGCTGGGTGGCTGAAGACAAGGCCCTGCTGCACATACAAGCTTCACATTGCCAAAGGCCAAAAGCAGCAGAGGTTGGCAGCATGTGCCTTGTTGATTGCTGGGCCACGCCATCAGCCAGTAGCAACAAGGATTAACAATAAATTGTATGTAAAAGAAATACACAAAATAGTCACTGTTGGACCTGGCCATTTTTGCAAGGTCATCCCCAAACGTTTTGACTCCTTCCTCCTGTTTCTTAATCAGTACTAAAGGGCATATACATACTGTATAAATTGTCTTCGTGATTGGTTTATCCATGATTGGCATATTTCATTTACTAGTAAGTCCATAGTAAAGTACATTAGAGGTGCCCAGGGCCTGTAAATCAAATGCTACAGCACTAGTTGTGCCACCCACATAAGTAGCTGAGTAAACATGGCTCAGACCTGCCACTGCAGTGTTTGTGTGTGTAGTTTTAAACTGCCAATTTGACCAGGCAAGTGTACCCACTTGCCAGGCCCAAACCTTCCCTTTTTATACATGTAAGGTACCCCTAAGGTAGGCTCGAGGTAGCCCCATGGGCAGGGTGCAGTGCTTACTGTTAAATTCAGATTTCTCGGTTGCAAAGCCTCTCTCTCTCATGGGGTAACATGGGGACTGCCTTTACATATCTTTAAAGTGCAGTTTCCCATTGGGAGCAGATAGAGATTTGGAGTTTGGGGTCTCTGAACTCACAATTTAAAAATACATCTTTTGGTAAAGTTGTTTTTTAGATTGTCAGTTTGAAAATGCCACTTCAAGAAAGTGGGTATTTTCTTGATTAAACCATTCTGAGTCAGACTGACATTTGGGCTGTTTTCTTTTATCTCCACTAGAAAGTGACACAAGGGGAGCTCGGGTATAGCCTGCATATCCTGATGGGCCATCTGGGTTAGAGTGGAGGGAGGAGCTAACACTTACACCTGAATGGGCTGTGCCTGCCCTCACACAGTGCTGTCGCCAACCCCCTGGTGTGTGTCTGGGGCCAAGCCTGGGTAAGGCAGGATCTTGTGAACAACAAAGACTTTCCTTTGAAGTGTTCCATCTTCAAAGGCAGAAAGGGGTATAAGTAGTGGACCCAAACCCCCAAATTTTCAGATTATGGCCCTCATTGTGACTTCGGCGGTCTTTCAAAAAGACAGCCGAAGCTGCGGGCATCACTATACCGCCAGTGCTGGCGGTATTGGTGGCTCCCTATTATGACTATATAAACAGCGTTCCATCCGCTGGCCCAGTGGCAAAGTCACATCAACATTGCAGCCGGCTCATAGTAGAGCTGGCGGCAATGTTGATGTGCAGCGAGTGCAGCAGCACCTGCAGCACATTTCACTGCCTGAAATTCGGGCAGTGAAATGCATGATGGGCTGTGCCTGAGGGCCCCTGCACTGCCCATGTGGCATGGGCAGTGCAGGGGCCCCTAGGGGCACACCTAGTCCCCCTTACCGCCAGCCTTTCCATGGCGGTGTTTACCACCATGTACAGGCTGACGGTTGGAGACTCATAATCCCCAGGGCAGCGCTGCTTGCAGCGCTACTCTGGGGAATATGACCGCCTGGCGGAAGCCTGGTGTCAAGTGGAGGGGCCAGCAGTATGGCCGTGGTTAATGCACCACAGTCATAATACACTGGCGGAACACCACTAGCATGTTAGTGGTGTTACCGCCAGTGTATCGCCAGCCGCCAGGGTCATAATGAGGCCCTATATCTTGATCAAGAAGAACCTCTGCCAAGGAGAAGAGCTGAAAAGCTGGGGGATGAGTACTGACCCTTTGCCTTTGACTGTGCTTTGCTGGGTTGGCTTGCAGTTGCTGCTTCTGCCTGAAAAGAGGACAAAGACTGGACTTTGTGGTATATTCCTGCTTGTGAAGTGCCTCCAAGGGCTTGGACTGAGCTTGCCTCCTGCTTTGAAGTCTCAGGTCCATCAAAGACTTCCTGGGCTCTCTGCTGAGACTCCTGCCAAGGGGTGCCCTATCCAGTCCCTGGGACCTTGAAAGGTGAAGCTGGTGGAACCAAGGTGGAAATCCATGCACAGGAGCCGTGTGGGGAAAATTTCAATGCACCTCCTGCAACGCAGCTGTAGAAACGATGCGCCACCTTCATGGTGGCTGAAATCGATGCACCACCTGCATCGCTGCTGGGAAATTGACACATCAACTGCACTGTGGCTGGGGAAATGATGCAACACCCACTTGCGGCTGCTGAAATCAACCCAAGCCCCACGCAGTGCGGATTCTCACCCTCATGTGGCTAGGTATTACACGCAACATCGCTGGTAGTCAAAATCAATGTGAACTTACCCGGCAAAATTACGCATTGCCTGCCTGGCTGGAGAAGAAACGACACATGGCCTCACTTGTGAGTAAGGATTAGATGCATCACTGACTTTTCTGATGCACACTCACCTGTACGGATTTATTTTTGATGCAAACCAGGTACTTTGTAGAACATCAATGCATCTATTGTTTTCCATGTAGTAAGAATCTTTTTACTTTAAAAATTTGGAACGTGACTTGCGCATGTTGGATTTTTTTTTGTTTTGCTCTTGTTTCATTCAGACAAATATTGCCTATTTTCCTAAACTGCTGTGGTGTCCATTTTGTAGTGTTTTCACTGTATTACTGTGTTTGTTGGTACAAATATTTTAAACATTGCCTTTGAGCTAAGCCTGACTGCTGTGCCAAGCTACCAAGGGGATGAGCAGAAGTTGTCTTAGGAGTGTAACTCCCTTACCCTGACTAGAGGAAGGGACCCTGCTTGGACAGAATGCAAACTGACTGCCAACCAGAGACCCCATTTCTAACAGTCACAGTTAAAAACTGCCTTATGGTTCTAATTCAAAAGTGTAAAACCACTGAAGTTTGCCAGTTATGGTTAGCAACTCATGAATGGCATGCCATAATGTACACTACCACCCCATGATGAATATACCACTTTGCCAATGGCACACCCCAATGCCATATCTCAATTTTAACTGCTTTTTTCAGTGAACAGAAGATGTTGGATGATACTTCTTTCAGATTCCACATTTTGAAAATTATAGCTATGGACGAGTTAGGATTGAGGTATCTATGTAGAATCTACTGGTCCAATTCTTGGAGGTATAGGAAAAAGGAACAATAGTCCAGATGTGCTGGGCATTCTTGCTTTAGTATTATATGAGAATCATCATAGTTTTAGCAGGAAATAGAGAAGGACTTGATGAGGTTAAGAAGAGATGAGTAATGATGGAGACTTGTGAAAAACAAATGCTTCAAAAATTGTCTAAAAGAAAACATGAATTGACATAATGAGAGATCTTACAGTGGAATTTCAGTGGATCCCACCTAGTATGACCATTTAAATTCTGACTTCACAGAACTGGCAGGGTACTGACTCGAAGACAGTAGAGTGTTCCAGGAGCTGGAGGGTTGCATTTCAATTTGTTTTAACTGTGGCCTTAAGACATCCCAGGTTGTTGTCATGTTGGAGTTCATGCAAATGTCTAAGCAAAATTCTGTCTGATGGTTGTGAGTACACTATTTTCATAGAGGAAACAGTTATCTTCATGAAGGTTGATTTTTCAATGCCTTTTCCCAGACAGAGTCTGCTTGAGATAAGTCAGGAGCTGAGTGGTTCTGCCATGTCACAGACTTGCTTCTTTATGATTGGTTAGATGTGTACTCCAAAAGTCAGAAATGTGTATAATTTATAGGAGGAAACCATAGGAAGAAAACATGGGATACATCTTCCAGCCAAATAATAAGTTGCTGCAGAGAACATTCCAATTGATTCCAGTTGCAGCTTAATATGGGTGCCTACATGTCGGGTTGCGATTTTATTTCTAAAAACAAATTGCATAACAAAAATATAATTTTATAAATATTGTTTTCAAAAGTATTGTCCAACTGGTTGCATGTTTTTACTATCTCCATTGTTGAAATAATCTGTGTTTTTTGTGGATATCATAAAGTTTGATTAGAAGTTGCTTAGTATATGAAATAAATAACAGGCATAGGGCCTGATTTAGATGTTGGATGTTGGAGGTAATGGTCCCGCTGTCAACTTTTCAACTGAAAACCCATCTGTTGCCTCAATGGTCTGCCAGCCTTATTTAGATGTTGGTGGTCCCAAAGGTGAAAGCTCCACCAAAAACACCGCTTGTGTTGATGGTGCAATAGGGAAAAGTGGCTGACGGAAGATTCCCAGACACCCTTCCAGCTGTGTAGATTTGGATGTGTGTTACCGCCAAGAAAAAATGTGGAATTAACCTTTATGTTTGAGTTGGCAGATTGTGTGGAAAAGAGGGTGAAACCTCCCCTTTTTTCTACTTTCCACTCTCGACTTCACCTGCCATCACTGCTGCCATCAATGCGCATAGAAAACACAACCCCCCATTGCCGGACTCGAAGGAAGGGGGCTGCATTGCCAGGGTCCATTGGGTGGTCACTGCATGGGAGGTCAAGTCCACTGCAGACATATACATGTCACAGTATTTTTTTTTTATCACTGTGACATATGTCGGCAACACAAGTGTGTTAGACACAGATGGGGACACACTGGTACACAACACATATCGCACACATACACAACTGTCATTATGGTGCCAGTATTCATGAACAAATAAATGGTAGCACCACAATGATGGTAAATTTACAACTGTCAACTGTCTCCATGTGTGCACATTGACAGGGGACCTGTCATGTTGTGCTGTAAGTTGAGTGTTTGAGTCAGTACGCATCTGTGTGTGTGTGTTTGTGTGTGTGTGTGCCTGTGAATTGGCTGGTTGAGGTGGAGGGAAGGGGAGTGGTTGATGTGTCTGTATGTGTGTCACTTGCATGTGAGATCGATGCTGTTGTGTTGCCATGTGAGACATTCAGGTGAGTGTTGTGGTTGTGTGGTGGATGTTGTCATGATATGTGTTGTTGTGCATGTGTAAGTTTGTTTGTGTAGATGAGTGTGTTGTTCCGTTGGTTGTTGTGGTTGTGTTGTGTGTGAGAGAAGTGTGCATTTTGTGTGTATGTTTTGTCATGTATGTATGTCAAAGTGTGCTTAACACATGTACAGGTTGTGTTGTGTTAAGATGTCAGTGTATTATTGTTTGAATGTGGTGTGTTGTGTAGTGTGTAGTGCAGGATACACATATGGCTAAGGGACAGTGAGTATGTGTCACTTACCTCTCTTCCATAGCTGCTGTCAATGTACAAAGTCCATTTGGATCTGCTACCATCTCCCTCCATCAGCAACCTGTGGCCATTCAATCCGCTTGCAGAACTGCAACATCTAACTATGGTAGGTGGAATACAGGTGGCTTTGCAGTCTTTTAGGTTCTGTCGTCGATGCGGCTTGGTGGTGCAACTGCCAAGATCTAAATCAGGCCCATAATTATGCTGTGATTATTTTAGAGGGATAAATAGGATTGCATTTGAACCTGAATATTACTGATATTTAACTGAATCGCTGCAAAATAAAACGATATAATATCCCTATCTCTCTAGGCACAACTTCTGCACTATGAGTCTTAAAATCAGAAATGTGTATGCATTCAAATTAATATTCCCTTGTACACCTAATGCTTAATTCGTAACATACCTAAATTCCTTCGGAAAACATATATTTATTCAAAGGGCAGATTAACACTGCCCTTGATATTTATCATCTCTTCTGGTGTGGACATGTATATATAAACTCAATCTAAAAATAATGTTTTGAATAATTATGCAAACAGTGATTTTCAAACTGAAACCATGTCAGTTATAAATTCAGTGCATGTTTCCAACATTTTCAAATGCTCACAAAAATTTACACACCAAAGTATCACCAGGAAGTTAAGTAAACAAATTGGGGTATGCCATCTGCTTGAATAAATACTCCCATTATACAGAGTATACTGTAATTACAAATCTATTTGTTTTACTGCTGAATATAATCAGTGTATCTCATAAGGCACTTCTACAAGTTAATGCAGTGAATTCCATTAACGTTAATAGAGACTATGGATTTTTAGGGGGTATGTTTAGTGAAGTAAGTAGGGATTTTGCTTTATCACTTCTTGGCATCGTTAATCTAAGCAGTGAGGTTTGAAAGAGGATAGTGACATGCTTAGCACAAGATTTTGCTTCCCTACAGTGTGGGCCTGCTTAACATAGGTAAGCTTAAACTTTTTTATAAGCCTACTACCTTGTGGTATTCACAAATTATGGGCAGAGTTTTACAATCTCTGCACTCCCTATAGATATGTGTGAGGAGTTCTCCATCCCTACTGGAGAGTTTACAGGTATGTAGAGTTCCACACACATAAGTATAGAGAGTGCTGAGTCATACAACGCTGCATGTAGTTTGTGAATATCAAAAATTTGTAAACTTACACAAAAGTGTCATGTTATCTTTATGAATCAGGCTCTACAAGTTTAATGTTACTATTAGTAATTTTATGATTGTGGAGACTGTGTAGTCCAGGTGGATAACTCAGCACATAAAAAGATAGGAACGTCTATCCTCTAGTCTTTTATGTCCACAGTCTCTGCCATGAGGACAGAGTCTCCAAAGTTGTAAAAATGTTTATGAATAGTATAAAAAAAGTAACCTTACACAAAAGTGGAAGCTTACCTTTGTGAATGAAGCCCTGTGTGTAGGGCGTATTGGTCCTTTGTTTGTATATCTTATGCTTCATCCTCTTCATATGATTTTGAAGTTACGATACATCGTCCGCAATGTGCCAGGATGTAAACTTGATTTGTGTGCCTGTGTCCTCTTTCAAAAGGCTAAACTGAGGCTACAGTGAGTGTGTTTTCTTGACTGAAAGGTATACTTTAACTTAAGAAGTACCCAGGAGCTATAGTATTAACAAAATCTGTATGCCAGAAAAGGATATTTTAAAAATATAGTACATGGAATTTGTGAAAGGAATGTACTGACTTTGGACTACACACAACAAAGGGTAATATTTTTCATTTTAAAAATTCTACCAGTTCATATAAATTGGGGACAATTCATATATCTAAATTTTCAAGTAATGAAAAATCAAAAAGAAACAGCTGATTAGAAATAGACTAGAATCTCTCGTAACAGAGATAAAACACCTCACTCAATAAAACAACAGAGCAGTGATATTTTAAAGGACTACCTGAACTTGCAAAAAAAAAACACAGGCTCTCAATTTGTCTGCAAAGGCTTTCAATATACAGCTGCAAAGACCAACACATTTTCTGTTAACCAAAACAGTGAATAGTCAATGGAAGAGCATTGGTAGCATTTGATGTAATTTGAAATGTTTTCCAAGTTGTCATCAATGACATTGTTTAACATGGCATGAGTGATGTCATATTCAAGGTTATGAACAGTGCCTAATTATGGTGCAAGGTGTGGTTAATTTTTCTACTTATACATGGAAAATGTCAGTGGTTTTTAGGTTTAGTTTTGTAATCAGAACTTCACTTCATCCTTTGTTTTTGTCAATACATTTGTGGGATTTCTGCATTCACCTAGCGAAGTGTGGTATGATGGGATTTATTTTATAACTGAAATCACAGTTTACATTTCCATATTTTTAAACAGAAAAAGATGGTTCTAAAAGTACCCTTTTATATATTGTAAAAAGTTTTACTTTTTTCTGAAAGTTTTCTGTTTTTAGGGATTAACTAAGAATAGTAGCAAAACAGGATATCAGAACTTGGGAGCAAAAATTAGGTTCTTGGAAATGTAAACAGTGGGCGAGGAGAGAACATTGACTTCCTTCCTGCCTTCAACATTTCTCTAAATATATTCAGGCAGATGCAGCCCTCATATATGCTTTTATTCTCTCTGCAGGGAAGTTTTTGTTGAAAAGAGGCTAAAAAGAAAATGTAACCATACTGTGTGTTCCAATTGTTAATCATTACATATCTGCAAGATAATCAGAAATATGTATTTCTGTGAGTGTTTCTTGTCAGGTCTATGGTTAGCAGTGCTCTTCGTGCAGCAACTAGGAATGTTCTAAACCTATGAAACTAATACATATGTGGTATTTCCACAATCAATAGATCTATGTAAATTCGTATGTGTGTAAGGAGAACATATGTCAAAAAATAATTTGTAAAATGTAATATTTGAGATACATTTTGTGAAAGATGACATAATGTCTATCTCTAAAAGTTGAACCACCAATAAATAAGGATGGGTATTATTATTTGCACATGAAGTCTTATGTATGCTAACACTTACTAAGCATTGTCAGTTGATTATTATAATAAGGGCGATCTTTCATGTTTACTTAAGGTCCTCTCAGTCAAGTGCAGCTGCATACACTTTTTTCATTATGTGAAATTAAAAAACAATATATACCTTCAAAATTATTAAAATAAACACTTTTAGTGTGCAATACAAACCAATATACAGTTTATTAGTTCTAACTACAGTAGAACACAATTTTTACCACTTTAGCCTACAAATGACTGAATGGCAGTGCAAATGTAAAGCAACATATCAGGGCTGAGAAAGACTTGGGCCCTCATTATAAGTTTGGCAGACGGGAATGCCCATCCGCCAAACTTCCAACAGGGTGTCAGCCGCCATTGGGGCATTCACCCAGTCTGACCTATTAGGCATTTCCCACTAAGCCGGCCGGTGGAAACGGTCTATTAATTGTCTCAGGCTTAGTGAGAAGCAGGCTATATAATTGTCTCAGGCTCGCAATCGAGCCGGCGGCAATGCTGTAGCCCGCAGGGTGCACCAGCACCCCTCCAGTGTTCACTGTCTGCACAGCAGATCGTGAACATTGAGACGGTGCTGAGCAAGGGGACCCCCACACTGCCCATGCCAAGTTCATGGAAAGTGCAGGGGATCCCCGGGGCCCCTTGCACCTGATCTCTGCCAGCCTTTTCATGGCAGAAAACCGCCATGGAAAGTCTGGCAGAGAACGTGGTCGTGATCCGCAGGGCTGCCCTGGCTAATTACGACCTCGGCCAGTTTGTCGGGATCACTGATCCCGGCAGTGCTGGTGGAACCCTAGGGGTCTGACCGCCAGGGTATGTATGTCACAGTCCTGACCGCGACCATGGGGCTCGCAGTCTGAAGATCACAAGCCTCTTAATGAGGCCCTTAGTCCTAATCCGGGTCCAAAGAACCAAAAATGTTTAAGGATTTACACAGGGACAGAGAAAATTGCTATACAGGGTTAAGATTGTAGATGTCCATTTGACACTATTTGATTTTTGCCCTTGTTACTTTAATTTGGGTTTGCTTCTCTTAGCTTTTTGCACATTTCCACTAGTTGTTATGAGAAGGGAATGTTTTTGAACAAATACATTCGCTTTCAGTTGTGTTATGGTTAATATTGTGTTGGTGATAATTAAGCTAACTCTTTATATCCAACGCTTTATTCAAACTAATAATAATCACATCTGAGTGACAATGTATTAAAAGCATCACTTTCACTTTTACTTGTCTCCTTTATGGCGGTAATTTTTTCAAGATATTGTACCACACGGTATTAGCCAGAATAACATTTATCAGGCAACAAACATTGTGATTGTAAGGAACTTTACCTGGTTTTCCCGATTCTTTGTAACATTTTCATTGGCTTGATTTTGACCTATTTTGTAATCCGAGGACTGCTAGCCAGGCCTCAGCCATTGTATGCTGTTTCTAAAATGGGAATCTTTTCATTTTCACTGTAGCTTCTTATAACATGAAAATCTGCTGACATTGTGTCAAATTACTAGGCTGAGAATGCAAGGTGTCACTTACTGATAACAAACATATTGTAAGTTAGTTATACCAGTTATACCAGTACAGGGCAAGCATTGTTAGGTTATGAGAGGTTTACCACGCTGTACTTTATTCAATTATGTGTGAATTAAGGGTTAATTACACCAGTTAATGGAGAGAGAGACTAAAAGGCTGATTTTGATGTTGTCAGTCGAAGTGTACTCCGTCAGGGTGATGGAGTAAATTACTCTGTCGCCCTGATGGAGTACCCACCTGCCAAATTTTGAAATGTCCGTTAGCCCAACCTACATTTCAACCACTGACAGGAGTAGCCATTAAGGCAGTTCCTGCAAATGTATTGGAACTTTTCTGCACGGCTTTTATTTTCAAAATCATAACCCCAAAGTGGGTTTTTGTTTTTGAACATTAAAAAAAAAACTATGGCCTTTTCACCATGAGAGTCCTCTCCCATTGCAAATGGGTTAAGTTTAGTTTTTTACTTCCTCCTAGAGCCAAAGTTTTCCTGGCAGTGACAGCAGAAAAAATAGCTATATGTTCCCTGATTTCAATAGGGCAGGCAGACATATGGCCAATGGAGAAGTTTGGCTATGGCGGAGATGGAGAAATCTGTACCGTTGCCAAACTGTGCATCTAAATTTGTCAGATCAACCATAATGTTGGTGATAAGAATACTCCGGTGCAACAGAGTATGTGTACCACCAACATATAATTCAGTCCCTAATTTGAATGCAGATGGTTATGTCAAATGTCCAACTACAGTCTATCACTACCTCAGAAGCCTGTAAACTATTGCTACCCACAGATTATGGATCTGCTTCATCCCTGTAGTACTCACAATGCAATATTCCTCCCCGTGCATACACACATACTTCACTCCACCTGTAAAATGCATGTCCCCTTCCTAGTTGTTCAGTTGTTGACAGCTGCCTGTGCTGTGCATATCATGATGTCTAAAGCATGAAATTAGAAGAAGTACAGGAATCATACATTCCTTGTAACCTTCTCTAATCCCTGGATATTTCACCAGTTTCACTGGCTGGAAATGAGCTGAAAATGGACAATTACCACCCGAATGGAGTGTGTTACTCTCTATGTCGGTGGTAAATACAAATTTTTCAAGAGACCCTCAGGTTAAAAGCCAGATAATTGCAGTGTTTGTGAATCCTACAATTACCAACTCCAGTTGGCATCTGTAAGTTTGGGTGCAGGAATATCAATCAGTATTGTAATGGAGCCCTAATGGTGCATTTAAAGACTGCGACACAATTTAAATGCTACTTATTTACTTTACTTACAAAGATTGTGGAGAAAAGGGTAATAATTTGACTTGAGATGGCAGCTGAATGCGCAAATTCATTTGATAATCAAAAGGGGCGCTCACCTGGCCGAAATTTCCCTATGTCAGATCAAGAAAGGGGAACTAAAGTTGCACATTTTCTGCTGCTATGTGGCAGAAGCCGCAACACAACCAACTGTGGGATTTAGGCTACAATAGAAACAAGCATTTGCAATGCAATGGGTCTCCTGTTAACTCGAGTTAAAGCTATTAGCATTGTAAACTCCTAACCGGACTTTACTTGCCACATAAACTGAAAAGTAAAACAGTTTCACATAAGCAAGCCGACAGCAACCATGGACGCAAAGCAAACACACAAAAGGAAACAGAAGTTAGCTTGCAGTGAAATGTATCGTCAAAAGTTGCAATTATCCATGTAACCGGCAAAAGTGCAATTATCCACTTAACTGGCAAAAGTGCAAATATCCACGTAAAAGGGTCGATTTCATCTACTACTGCCCAACAAGATCGTGCTGCCTATGAAATATGGAGAAAAAATAGTGCAGAACCATACTGAAAACAATGGAGTCTTGTATGTTTTCAGTAGCTGGCCGGTGCGCTTGAGGCATGCTAAACACCGGAAAAGGCATGATATATTGTAGTGGCAAGTATGAAGGATGCGAAGGAGGCAGATTTCATGTTAATATCTTTTATTCTTGCCACAAGAAATAAGGCCCACGAGCAGCCGGCCGGCCGCAACACCGCGCTTTCTTCGCGCCTCTGCCTTTCCGCCGCGCCGCCCCCTGACGTCACGACCGTCCTCGTTACAGATTGGTCGTGGCGTCATGAGGCGTCTAAACATAGAAGACAGACTAGCTCTGTCCCTCCGGCCTCGTGCGTTAACTCACGTACGACATCTCCCTTTTCAACAGAACAAGAAACTTAAGGAACTTCACCTCATAACAAAATCTTCGAACCTCTTGGGTGCTCGGATACGCCTAATTGGCCTGCTCGGAGTAACATACTGAAGTGAATTCGCCTTGACGGCGCACGCATCCTCTAGGCTTGACCCCATTACATTGTGACTGTCGCTCTCCACAGATTCGGGCCTGCAGCCATTCTGTCCTGAGGCAGCCGTCAAGCCACGCCATGCCTTCTCGCATCGCTCCGCACTCGCCTGTCCACTTATTCCTGGCCTGGAAGGCGTATTCACACATTCCTCCTCATCAATGACTACATCCCTGGCTTCGTGAGTTTGCCACTCATCAACATCATCCGTGCCTTCGGCCCCATCCACACGGACATCTTTCATGATGATTTTCTCTTGCCCAGCCTTGAGCCTAACTATGTCGTCCTTGCTCCGCCACCCCGCTCCTTCCAGGCAGACTGCCCCTCTTGTCACTCCTTGCACACGCACCGGGGTTTGAAACACAGACTCCCCCTTCATCACCCTGTTGGGTTTCTTCACCAATACCCAATCCCCTTGCGCTATATTTTTAGTTTTGGCTCTATTCACCATGTCAGCGTACCTCTTATTGTTTTCCTGTTTGGCCACTATTCTTGCTTTGACTCTCAATCTCTCATCAGATTCTGCCTCAATTTCCCGGTTCATGTCATACCACTTATTTAATTTGGGGGTAAGCTCACTCATGCATCTTCTCCCTCTCATCAAATAAAACGGAGTGTGTCCAGTAACCTCACTGGGCGTGTTGTGGAAAGTGTTCACCTTGTCCGCCAGAAACGCTTTCACATTCATGTTGGAAGCGATCGCCTGTTGCACGCCCTCTTTGAGGAATCTATTCATACGCTCAACCTGCCCATTGCTCTTCGGGCTGTACAGCGGGGTTTTCTCTTGCTTAATCCCCAACCTGGACAGAAAATCCGTCATCCGCCTGGACACTAACTGGGTGCCGTTGTCCGACACCATGATCTTCGGCTGTCCCTCAATCGCGAAAATTTTCGTCAATGCCTTGATCACTCGTTCAGTGGTAACTTCCCTGACGAACTTGTAGTGAATCCATTTGGAGAAGTAATCCGTAAGGACGATGAGATGTCTACACTCGTCAGGTAGCCTTGTAAATGGGCCCGCAAAATCAATGGCAATCTTGTTCCACGGGCCGGCAGGTATGTCCACCAGCTGCAACTCTCCTTTTGTCGTCTTCCAGTGCTTATCGGCCCTTAAGCACGGTCCACACCGATCAATGAATCTGCTGACATCGCTGCACATCCCTGGCCACCAGTAGTACTGCTTGAGGAGATTCTTTGTAGCGGTATTGCCCGGGTGGCCTTTATGGGCAATCCTGATTAGCTTGTCTCTTAAGCTTTCCGGAGGTACGAACAGCTCGTGTCTCTTCACAAAGCCGCCTTCGATGGTGAGTTCGGGACTAATCTGTTGGAAACTTCTGAGTGCCCCGTGCAAGTTCCGGATAGGGGGCCAATGAGCCTTCATGTGGTCCATCACCCTCCGCATAGTCCCGTCCTTCTCCTGAGCCGTCAACCATTCTTCCTCTGATATGGATCCCTCGCACATGGCTGTTGCGTCAACCATTGCCACAACGCACTCCGTGTCGTCCAGGGAATCATTCTCCTCGTCCGGGATCGGTATGCGAGATAGGCAATCCGCCCTGCAGTTGAGGCCCCCTTTGATGTGTCTGACGGTGAAGTGATATTCTTGCAACTTAGACAGTAGACGTAGGAGCCTAGAGCTGGCTTTGCCATTGCCACGTCCTTCACCGTCCATCATGTATATCAAGGGTTTGTGGTCGGTGACTAATTCGAACTCCCTGCCCCACAAATATTTTCTCAGTTTCTCCACGGCCCAGACGCACGCGAGCGTCTCCCGCTCGATGGTGCTGTAGTGCTTCTCTGCTTCGCTCAATGACCGCGATATGAATGCAACAGTGTTCTCCTTCTTCCCTTGGAATTGGCAAAATACTGCACCGATTCCCTTGGCACTGGCGTCAACCGTGATTACATTCCGGAGGTCCTTGTTGTACGGTCGTAATACTGGGGCCGCGGCGATTGCCTGCTTGACGGATTCGAAGGCAGCGCTTTGTTCTTGTGTCCACGTATACTTTTCGTTCTTCCGTAGCAGTTTCCTTAGAGGCTCCACAGTGGTTGCGTATCCTTGCATGAACTTGGAATAGTATTTGCTGAGTCCCAGGAACGATCGCAAGGTGTCTTTGTCTCCTGGGCAAGGGGCATCTCGTATGGCCCTCACTAAATCATCTTTCGGCGCGATGCCATTAGGGGTAAGCACGTGCCCTAAGTATTCTATCTTGTTTTTCATGAATTTGCACTTGTCTTTGGAGACTGTCATCCCCCTTTTTTGTAGCACCTCCAACACTCTGCGCAGCAGTTCTAAGTGCCCCTTCTCGTCTTCCGTGTGTATCAGAATGTCGTCCTGAAATGCTTCAACCCCCTTCATATCGCAGAAGAGGAGGTCCATTAGCTTTTGAAAGACGCCCGAGGCCGATGCAAGGCCGAATGGAAGACGGATGTACCTGTATGCTCCAAACGGGGTAATAAAGGTGGTAAGTTCCTTGGATTCCTCCGTGAGACATACTTGGTGGTATGCAGACTTCAGGTCTATCAGGGTGAAAAACTTCGATCCTGCTGTGGCCGACAATATCTCCTGAATGTTGGGCAGTGGATGGCAGTTCACCAGGATATTTCTGTTCAGTGATCGCAGGTCTACACACAACCGAATGTCCCCTGTCCTCTTCTTCTTGGACACCACGATTGCGGACACCCATTCTGATGCACCTGCTTCCTCTATTACTCCTTCCCTTTTCAGCTTATCAAGAACAGCCTTAAGCTCCCCCCTTACTGAAAGAGGAATTGTTCTGACTTTGTGTTTTATGGGTAGGGCACCCTTTTTTAGCCGTATAGCATGCACAAATCCTCTTACGCACCCTACCTTGTTTTCAAAAACGGAGTCAAACATTTCGAGGACCTCAGCTAATCCATCATGTAAATCATCAGGCTGCACATAATTGACCCAGTTATCTCTCAGAACTATGGGATCTTCTGCCCCAGGGACTAGCATCACACCTAGCTTCGCCAGGTCCTTCCATCCTACAAGGCTCCTCCCATTTTCAGCCACATATATCTTTGTTCTCACAGTGCGCCCTCGAAAGGTGAGGGAGTCCCAGAAGTAACCTTTCATCACTATGTCGTGTTCCCCGAAGGCCTTTGGACTCACATCCGTCTCGTGCAGTCGTACATCTTGCCACTTCGAATCAAATGTCCTATCAGAGATCAGGGTAAGGGGGGAACCAGAATCAGCCGTAAATGGCAATTTTATCACACCAATCATGACGGAGCCAATGGGACCCTTCACTCTACCGTCCTCACCATCAATGGACAACACCATGTCCGCATCCGCATCAGTATCATTCTCGCTTACCGAGCTCACTTTCATTCCCGTATTATATTTTTTTGCTTTGCATACTGCCGCAAAGTGGCCCAACTTCCTGCATTTAGAACAGCTTTTGTGCACGGCAGGGCAGGCCCTGCTATCCGCTAAGTGATCTTTTGACCCACATCTATAACAGACGAGCTGCCTCCTGCCTCCCCCTCTATCACTCGCTGCCCTTTCTGAATTTCCGGGCACATGTTTACGGCTGTCCTGTACATAGAACACATTTGAAGCCTGACTAGTGTTCGCCAGTTCCTTGGAAGATACCATGGAGCGTTCCACTGCCTTTGCAATGGCAATTACGTCCTTCAGCGAAGGATTCCTGCATGAAAGCAAACGTTCCTGCACTTTCTTTGAATGGCAGTAGAACACCACCTGGTCTCTAATGTACGTATCAGTCATCACTGCAAATTCACAATCTTGAGCTAGGACACGTAGACATGCAATATTTTCTTCGATAGTCTCTCCTTCCTCTTGTTTCCGCAGTGCGAATTTATGGCGCCCCACCATGATGTTGCACTCCTCTGCATACTGCAGCTCAAGCCGCCGCACAGCCTCCTGGTACTCATTCAGCGGAGCTGTGGCTCCATGGGGATTCACATATACCGGCAGGCTATCGAAAACCTCTTGTCCAGCCTTCCCCAACAGTCCGAATAGCAAAGACTTTTTCCGTTCGGGGCTATACCCCTGACCATCAATTGAGATAATATAGTTCTCAAATGCGCGCAGCCATCCTTTCCACTTCATGCATGGCTTACCGGGAGAGTCCAGGAAGAGAGGAGGTACGCAGATATGACCTGTCTGCGACATGGCCGGAAAGCGGGAGGCTACTGGGCTGCGCAGAACGGTAGGAGTCGTCGAAGTCAATCGTGTGGAGACCGCAGCATCAGCGCCTTAGGGGTTGCACGTAGTCCCAGTGAAGAGATATCAGCGCTTTCCACTGGCCTCCCGAAACACCAGGTAAGGTGGGCTACACTCGTGGGCCTTGGTAGAAGCTGTGACCCTCGTCGCCATTTGTAGTGGCAAGTATGAAGGATGCGAAGGAGGCAGATTTCATGTTAATATCTTTTATTCTTGCCACAAGAAATAAGGCCCACGAGCAGCCGGCCGGCCGCAACACCGCGCTTTCTTCGCGCCTCTGCCTTTCTGCCGCGCCGCCCCCTGACGTCACGACCGTCCTCGTTACAGATTGGTCGTGGCGTCATGAGGCGTCTAAACATAGAAGACAGACTAGCTCTGTCCCTCCGGCCTCGTGCGTTAACTCACGTACGACATATATGCATGCCTTTCACCAATTAAATCAAGCTAATTTTCAAAAGCAAGCCCACGAACCAACCAAACTGACGGGCTTGACATGGGTGTGGTTAAAAGCTGACAGAGAGATTAGACCAAGGACAGAGCGCTTTACGCTTGACCCTAAAAAGCGGAATGAGAGAAAAAAACCTCAGATGGTGTACAGTCAGAGCAGACATTCAGCTTCCATTCTAAAGAAAGATGCACTGTGAAAGCTGGAATGTGTTGATTCGTGAGGAATGTGCTATAAAACATTGGATAATTCATTAGTTTTAGAACAGAGGCAGTATGATGAATAGCTCTGATAAATCAAAACTTTGACTTAAACTCCCTTTTTGGCAAGCCCTGTTCACAGATGTTTTTGAAAAGATCTTTACAGACCATAAAGCACAATGTCGGTCCAATCAAATAATGTCAATGAGAATGCATTTTTTGGGTTACCATTTTCTGTAAAATGAATTTCGAATCATAGCACGTCAGAAAAATGTGTTAATTTGAACTCTTCATGTCAATTAATGCTTTATAAGAAATATTAATTTTCTCAAATAACTATGTTGAAATGTAAGGCTTGAACTCTCAAATTCAAATGGAAATGTGATGTCATTTATCTATTTTATTGGACAATTGATAATGTTGAGGCATAAATCATATAGTATTAATGTTATAACACCTTTCACTGCCCCAGAGTCTTTCATTTGTAATATAATCTCACGAGATGAAAAAATGTAGCAGAATCTCTAGCCTGTCCCTGAATTATAAAAATATAAAACGTGTTTCTATGTTTTCAACTACATATACTTTGTCACAACCAGTTTTTCATAATGACGTAATCAGAACTTTGAAATATGGGTAAACAAACAAGATGCAAAGGAAGATGTATTTTTCATATTTTTATTATAATTTAAACAATATTTGTTTCCTTTCATGAAAACGTGAAAGATACATGTGAGTGTATTTTAGGATATCAGATTTGTTTATGTGTTGTAGATATTTTAGTCTGGGTGTTAATTTAAATCTTATCCGTGCAGATTAGAACATTGTGATTAAATAACATGATGGTCCAATATCTTCCCTGTCAACCCAAGACCCTGATAAAATATATACAACATTACCTAAAGTCCATATCAAATAGTGACCAACATGTATTAACCCCTTCGCTGCCAGGCCTTTTCCCTCTCCTGTGCCGAGCCTTTTTTTGGCTATTTGGAGCAGTTCGCGCTTAGGCCCTCATAACTTTTTGTTCACGTAAGCTACCCACGCCAAATTTGCGAGCTTTTTTTCCAACATCCTAGGGATTCTACAGGTACCCAGACTTTGTGGGTTTGCCAGAAGGAGGCCATGAAATTAGCCAAAAAACAGTGAAAATTTCGTTTTTTTTAAAAAAATTGGAAAAATGGGCTGCAGAAGAAGGCTTGTGGTTTTTTCCCTGAAAAGGGCATCAACAAAATCACCAGCTTCCCAGCTTTCAGGAACAGGCAGACTTGAATCAGAAAACCCAATTTTTCAACACAATTTTGGCATTTTACTGGGACATACCCCATTTTTAAGATTTTTTGTGCTTTCAGCCTCCTTCCAGTCAGTGACAGAAATGGGCATGAAACCAATGCTGGATCCCAGAAACCGCAACATTTCTGAAAAGTAGACAAAATTCTGAATTCAGCAAGGGGTAATTTGTGTAGATCCTACAAGGGTTTCCTACAGAAAATAACAACTGAAAAAGAAAAATATTGAAATTGAGGTGAAAAAAACATCCATTTTTCTCTAAGTTTTACTCTGTAATTTTTTCCTGCAATGTCAGATTTTCGAAAGCAATATACTGTTACGTCTGCTGGACTCTTCTGGTTGCGGGGATATATAGGGCTTGTAGGTTCATCAAGAACTCTAGGTACCCAGAGCCAATAAATGACCTGCACCCTGCAGTGGGTTTTCATTCTATGCCGGGTATACAGCAATTCATTTGCTAAAATATAAAGAGTAAAAAATAGCTATCAAGAAAACCTTTGTATTTCCAAAATGGGCACAAGATAAGGTGTTGAGAAGCAGTGGTTATTTGCACATCTCTGAATTCCAGGGTGCCCATACTAGCATGTGAATTACAGGGCATTTCTCAAATAGATGTCTTTTTTACACACTGTCTTACATTTGGAAGGGAAAAATGTAGAGAAAGACAAGGGGCAATAACACTTGTTTTGCTATTCTATGTTCCCCCAAGTCTCCCGATAAAAATGATACCTCACTTGTGTGGGTAGGCCTAGCGCCCGCGACAGGATACGCCCCAAAACACAACGTGGACACATCACAGAAAACAGACCTGTTTTTAGCAAAGTGCCTACCTGTAGATTTTGGCCTTTAGCTCAGCCGCCACCTACGGAAACCTACCAAACCTGTGCATTTCTAAAAACTAGAGACAAAGGGGAATCCAAGATGGGGTGACTTGTGTGGCTGGGACCAGGTTCTGTTACCCAGAATCCTTTGCAAACCTCAAAATTTGGCTAAAAAAACACATGTTCCTCACATTTCTATGGCAGAAAGTTCTGGAATCTGAGAGGAGCCACACATTTCCTTCCACCCAGCGTTCCCCCATGTCTCTCGATAAAAATGATACCTCACTTGTGTGGGTAGGCCTAGCGCCCGCGACAGGAAACGCCCCAAAGCGCAACGTGGACACATCACAGAAAACAGACCTGTTTTTAGCAAAGTGCCTACCTGTAGATTTTGGCCTGTAGCTCAGCCGCCACCTAGGGAAACCTACCAAACCTGTGCATTTCTGAAAACTAGAGACCTAGGGGAATCCAAGATGGGGTGACTTGTGTGGCTGGGACCAGGTTCTGTTACCCAGAATCCTTTGCAAACCTCAAAATTTGGCTAAAAAAACACATGTTCCTCACATTTCTGTGGCAGAAAGTTCTGGAATCTGAGAGGAGCCACAAATTTCCTTCCACCCAGCGTTCCCCCACGTCTCCCGATGAAAATGATACCTCACTTCTGTGGGTAGGCCTAGCGCCCGCGACAGGAAACGCCCCAAAGCGCAACGTGGACACATCACAGAAAACAGACCTGTTTTTAGCAAAGTGCCTACCTGTGGATTTTGGTCTGTAGCTCAGCCGCCACCTAGGGAAACCTACCAAAGCTGTGCATTTCTGAAAACTAGAGACCTAGGGGAATCCAAGATGGGGTGACTTCTGTGGCTGGGACCAGGTTCTGTTACCCAGAATCCTTTGCAAACCTCAAAATTTGGCTAAAAAAACACATGTTCCTCACATTTCTGTGGCAGAAAGTTCTGGAATCTGAGAGGAGCCACAAATTTCCTTCCACCCAGCGTTCCCCCACGTCTCCCGATAACAATGATACCTCACTTGTGTGGGTAGGCCTAGCGCCCACGACAGGAAACGCCCCAAAGCGCAACGTGGACACAACCAAATTTTTGAAGGAAAACAGAGGTGTTTTTTGCAAAGTGCCTACCTGTAGATTTTGGCCTGTAGCTTAGCCGCCACCTAGGGAAACCTACCAAACCTGTGCATTTCTAAAAACTAGAGACCTAGGGGAATCCAAGATGGGGTGACTTGTGTGGCTGGGACCAGGTTCTGTTACCCAGAATCCTTTGCAAACCTCAAAATTTGGCTAAAAAAACACATGTTCCTCACATTTCTATGGCAGAAAGTTCTGGAATCTGAGAGGAGCCACACATTTCCTTCCACCCAGCGTTCCCCCATGTCTCCCGATAAAAATGATACCTCACTTGTGTGGGTAGGCCTAACGCCCGCGACAGGAAACGCCCCAAAGCGCAATGTGGACACATCACAGAAAACAGACCTGTTTTTAGCAAAGTGCCTACCTGTAGATTTTGGCCTGTAGCTCAGCCGCCACCTAGGGAAACCTACCAAACCTGTGCATTTCTGAAAACTAGAGACCTAGGGAAATCCAAGATGGGGTGATGGTGTGGCTGGGACCAGGTTCTGTTACCCAGAATCCTTTGCAAACCTCAAAATTTGGCTAAAAAAACACATGTTCCTCACATTTCTGTGGCAGAAAGTTCTAGAATATGAGAGGAGCCACAAATTTCCTTCCACCCAGCGTTCCCCCACATCTCCCGATAAAAATGATACCTCACTTGTGTGGGTAGGCCTAGCGCCCACGACAGGAAACGCCCCAATGCGCAACGTGGACACATCACAGAAAACAGACCTGTTTTTAGCAAAGTGCCTACCTGTGGATTTTGGCCTGTAGCTCAGCCGCCACCTAGGGAAACCTACCAAACCTGTGCATTTCTGAAAACTAGAGACCTAGGGGAATCCAAGATGGGGTGACTTGTGTGGCTGGGACCAGGTTCTGTTACCCAGAATCCTTTGCAAACCTCAAAATTTGGCTAAAAAAACACATGTTCCTCACATTTCTGTGGCAGAAAGTTCTGGAATCTGAGAGGAGCCACAAATTTCCTTCCACCCAGCGTTCCCCCACGTCTCCCGATAAAAATGATACCTCACTTGTGTGGGTAGGCCTAGCGCCCGCGACAGGAAACGCCCCAAAGCGCAACGTGGACACATCACAGAAAACAGACCTGTTTTTAGCAAAGTGCCTACCTGTGGATTTTGGTCTGTAGCTCAGCCGCCACCTAGGGAAACCTACCAAAGCTGTGCATTTCTGAAAACTAGAGACCTAGGGGAATCCAAGATGGGGGGACTTGTGTGGCTGGGACCAGGTTCTGTTACCCAGAATCCTTTGCAAACCTCAAAATTTGGCTAAAAAAACACATGTTCCTCACATTTCTGTGGCAGAAAGTTCTGGAATCTAAGAGGAGCCACAAATTTCCTTCCACCCAGCGTTCCCCCATGTCTCCCGATAAAAATGATACCTCACTTGTGTGGGTAGGCCTAGCGCCCGCGACAGGAAACGCCCCAAAGCGCAACGTGGACACATCACAGAAAATAGACCTGTTTTTAGCAAAGTGCCTACCTGTGGATTTTGGCCTGTAGCTCAGCCGCCACCTAGGGAAACCTACCAAACCTGTGCATTTCTGAAAACTAGAGACCTAGGGGAATCCAAGATGGGGTGACTTGTGTGGCTGGGACCAGGTTCTGTTACCCAGAATCCTTTGCAAACCTCAAAATTTGTCTAAAAAAACACATGTTCCTCACATTTCTGTGGCAGAAAGTTCTGGAATCTGAGAGGAGCCACAAATTTCCTTCCACCCAGCGTTCCCCCACGTCTCCCGATAAAAATGATACCTCACTTGTGTGGGTAGGCCTAGCGCCCACGACAGGAAACGCCCCAAGGCGCAACGTGGACACAACCAAATTTTTGAAGGAAAACAGAGGTGTTTTTTGCAAAGTGCCTACCTGTAGATTTTGGCCTGTAGCTCAGCCGCCACCTATGGAAACCTACCAAACCTGTGCATTTCTGAAAACTAGAGACCTGGGGGAATCCAAGATGGGGTGACTTGTGTGGCTGGGACCAGGTTCTGTTACCCAGAATCCTTTGCAAACCTCAAAATTTGGCTAAAAAAACACATGTTCCTCACATTTCTGTGGCAGAAAGTTCTGGAATCTGAGAGGAGCCACAAATTTCCTTCCACCCAGCGTTCCCCCACGTCTCCCGATAAAAATGATACCTCACTTGTGTGGGTAGGCCTAGCGCCCGCGACAGGAAACGCCCCAAAGCGCAACGTGGACACATCACAGAAAACAGACCTGTTTTTAGCAAAGTGCCTACCTGTGGATTTTGGCCTGTAGCTCAGCCGCCACCTAGGGAAACCTACCAAACCTGTGCATTTCTGAAAACTAGAGACGTAGGGGAATCCAAGATGGGGTGACTTGTGAGGCTGGGACCAGGTTCTGTTACCCAGAATCCTTTGCAAACCTCAAAATTTGGCTAAAAAAACACATGTTCCTCACATTTCTGTGGCAGAAAGTTCTGGAATCTGAGAGGAGCCACAAATTTCCTTCCACCCAGTGTTCCCCCACGTCTCCCGATAAAAATGATACCTCACTTGTGTGGGTACGCCTAGCGCCCGCGACAGGAAACGCCCCAAAGCGCAACGTGGACACATCACAGAAAACAGACCTGTTTTTAGCAAAGTGCCTACCTGTGGATTTTGGTCTGCAGCTCAGCCGCCACTTAGGGAAACCTACCTAACCTGTGCATTTCTGAAAACTAGAGACCTAGGGGAATCCAAGATGGGGTGACTTGTGTGGCTGGGACCAGGTTCTGTTACCCAGAATCCTTTGCAAACCTCAAAATTTGGCTAAAAAAACACATGTTCCTCACATTTCTGTGGCAGAAAGTTCTGGAATCTGAGAGGAGCCACAAATTTCCTTCCACCTAGCGTTCCCCCACGTCTCCCGATAAAAATTATACGTCACTTGTGTGGGTAGGCCTAGCGCCCACGACAGGAAACGCCCCAAAGCGCAACGTGGACACAACCAAATTTTTGAAGGAAAACAGAGGTGTTTTTTGCAAAGTGCCTACCTGTAGATTTTGGCCTGTAGCTCAGCCGCCACCTAGGGAAACCTACCAAACCTGTGCATTTCTGAAAACTAGAGACCTGGGGGAATCCAAGATGGGGTGACTTGTGTGGCTGGGACCAGGTTCTGTTACCCAGAATCCTTTGCAAACCTCAAAATTTGGCTAAAAAAACACATGTTCCTCACATTTCTGTGGCAGAAAGTTCTGGAATCTGAGAGGAGCCACAAATTTTCTTCCACCCAGCGTTCCCCCATGTCTCCCGATAAAAATGATACCTCACTTGTGTGGGTAGGCCTAGCGCCCGCGACAGGAAACGCCCCAAAGCCCAACGTGGACACATCACAGAAAACAGACCTGTTTTTAGCAAAGTGCCTACCTGTGGATTTTGGCCTATAGCTCAGCCGCCACCTAGGGAAACCTACCAAACCTGTGCATTTCTGAAAACTAGAGACCTAGGGGAATCCAAGATGGGGTGACTTGTGTGGCTGGGACCAGGTTCTGTTACCCAGAATCCTTTGCAAACCTCAAAATGTGGCTAAAAAAACACATGTTCCTCACATTTCTGTGGCAGAAAGTTCTGGAATCTGAGAGGAGCCACAAATTTCCTTCCACCCAGCGTTCCCCCACGTCTCCCGATAAAAATGATACCTCACTTGTGTGGGTAGGCCTAGCGCCCGCGACAGGAAACGCCCCAAAGCGCAACGTGGACACATCACAGAAAACAGACCTGTTTTTAGCAAAGTGCCTACCTGTGGATTTTGGCCTGTAGCTTAGCCGCCACCTAGGGAAACCTACCAAACCTGTGCATTTCTAAAAACTAGAGACCTAGGGGAATCCAAGATGGGGTGACTTGTGTGGCTGGGACCAGGTTCTGTTACCCAGAATCCTTTGCAAACCTCAAAATTTGGCTAAAAAACACACATGTTCCTCACATTTCTGTGGCAGAAAGTTCTGGAATCTGAGAGGAGCCACAAATTTCCTTCCACCCAGCTTTCCCCCACGTCTCCCGATAAAAATGATACCTCACTTGTGTGGGTAGGCCTAGCGCCCGCGACAGGAAACGCCCCAAAGCGCAACGTGGACACATCACAGAAAACAGACCTGTTTTTAGCAAAGTGCCTACCTGTGGATTTTGGTCTGTAGCTCAGCCGCCACCTAGGGAAACCTACCAAAGCTGTGCATTTCTGAAAACTAGAGACCTAGGGGAATCCAAGATGGGGTGACTTGTGTGGCTGGGACCAGGTTCTGTTACCCAGAATCCTTTGCAAACCTCAAAATTTGGCTAAAAAAACACATGTTCCTCACATTTCTGTGGCAGAAAGTTCTGGAATCTGAGAGGAGCCACAAATTTCCTTCCACCCAGCGTTCCCCCACGTCTCCCGATAACAATGATACCTCACTTGTGTGGGTAGGCCTAGCGCCCACGACAGGAAACGCCCCAAAGCGCAACGTGGACACAACCAAATTTTTGAAGGAAAACAGGTGTTTTTTGCAAAGTGCCTACCTGTAGATTTTGGCCTGTAGCTCAGCCGCCACCTATGGAAACCTACCAAACCTGTGCCTTTCTGAAAACTAGAGACCTGGGGGAATCCAAGATGGGGTGACTTGTGTGGCTGGGACCAGGTTCTGTTACCCAGAATCCTTTGCAAACCTCAAAATTTGGCTAAAAAAACACATGTTCCTCACATTTCTGTGGCAGAAAGTTCTGGAATCTTAGAGGAGCCACAAATTTCCTTCCACCCAGCGTTCCCCCACGTCTCCCGATAAAAATGATACCTCACTTGTGTGGGTAGGCCTAGCGCCCGCGACAGGAAACGCCCTAAAGCGCAACGTGGACACATCACAGAAAACAGACCTGTTTTTAGCAAAGGGCCTACCTGTGGATTTTGGCCTGTAGCTCAGCCGCCACCTAGGGAAACCTACCAAACCTGTGCATTTCTGAAAACTAGAGACGTAGGGAAATCCAAGATGGGGTGACTTGTGTGGCTGGGACCAGGTTCTGTTACCCAGAATCCTTTGCAAACCTCAAAATTTGGCTAAAAAAACACATGTTCCTCACATTTCTGTGGCAGAAAGTTCTGGAATCTGAGAGGAACCACAAATTTCCTTCCACCCAGCGTTCCCCCACGTCTCCCGATAAAAATGATACCTCACTTGTGTGGGTACGCCTAGCGCCCGCGACAGGAAACGCCCCAAAGCGCAACGTGGACACATCACAGAAAACAGACCTGTTTTTAGCAAAGTGCCTACCTGTGGATTTTGGTCTGCAGCTCAGCCGCCACTTAGGGAAACCTACCAAACCTGTGCATTTCTGAAAACTAGAGACCTAGGGGAATCCAAGATGGGGTGACTTGTGTGGCTGGGACCAGGTTCTGTTACCCAGAATCCTTTGCAAACCTCAAAATTTGGCTAAAAAAACACATGTTCCTCACATTTCTGTGGCAGAAAGTTCTGGAATCTGAGAGGAGCCACAAATTTCCTTCCACCTAGCGTTCCCCCACGTCTCCCGATAAAAATGATATGTCACTTGTGTGGGTAGGCCTAGCGCCCACGACAGGAAACGCCCCAAAGCGCAACGTGGACACAACCAAATTTTTGAAGGAAAACAGAGGTGTTTTTTGCAAAGTGCCTACCTGTAGATTTTGGCCTGTAGCTCAGCCGCCACCTAGGGAAACCTACCAAACCTGTGCATTTCTGAAAACTAGAGACCTAGGGGAATCCAAGATGGGGTGACTTGTGTGGCTGGGACCAGGTTCTGTTACCCAGAATCCTTTGCAAACCTCAAAATGTGGCTAAAAAAACACATGTTCCTCACATTTCTGTGGCAGAAAGTTCTGGAATCTGAGAGGAGCCACAAATTTCCTTCCACCCAGCGTTCCCCCACGTCTCCCGATAAAAATGATACCTCACTTGTGTGGGTAGGCCTAGCGCCCGCGACAGGAAACGCCCCAAAGCGCAACGTGGACACATCACAGAAAATAGACCTGTTTTAGCAAAGTGCCTACCTGTGGATTTTGGCCTGTAGCTCAGCCGCCACCTAGGTAACCCTACCAAACCTGTGCATTTCTGAAAACTAGAGACCTAGGGGAATCCAAGATGGGGTCACTTGTGTGGCTGGGACCAGGTTCTGTTACCCAGAATCCTTTGCAAACCTCAAAATTTGGCTAAAAAAACACATGTTCCTCACATTTCTGTGGCAGAAAGTTCTGGAATCTGAGAGGAGCCACAAATTTCCTTCCACCCAGCGTTCCCCCACGTCTCCCGATAAAAATGATACCTCACTTGTGTGGGTAGGCCTAGCGCCCACGACAGGAAACGCCCCAAAGCGCAACGTGGACACAACCAAATTTTTGAAGGAAAACAGAGGTGTTTTTTGCAAAGTGCCTACCTGTAGATTTTGGCCTGTAGCTCAGCCGCCACCTAGGGAAACCTACCAAACCTGTGCATTTCTGAAAACTAGAGACCTGGGGGAATCCAAGATGGGGTGACTTGTGTGGCTGGGACCAGGTTCTGTTACCCAGAATCCTTTGCAAACCTCAAAATTTGGCTAAAAAAACACATGTTCCTCACATTTCTGTGGCAGAAAGTTCTGGAATCTGAGAGGAGCCACAAATTTCCTTCCACCCAGCGTTCCCCCACGTCTCCCGATAAAAATGATACCTCACTTGTGTGGGTACGCCTAGCGCCCGCGACAGGAAACGCCCCAAAGCGCAACGTGGACACATCACAGAAAACAGACCTGTTTTTAGCAAAGTGCCTACCTGTGGATTTTGGCCTGTAGCTCAGCCGCCACCTAGGGAAACCTACCAAACCTGTGCATTTCTTTAAACTAGAGACCTAGGGGAATCCAAGATGGGGTGACTTGTGTGGCTGGGACCAGGTTCTGTTACCCAGAATCCTTTGCAAACCTCAAAATTTGGCTAAAAAAACACATGTTCCTCACATTTCTGTGGCAGAAAGTTCTGGAATCTGAGAGGAGCCACAAATTTCCTTCCACCCAGCGTTCCCCCACGTCTCCCGATAAAAATGATACCTCACTTGTGTGGGTAGGCCTAGCGCCCACGAAAGGAAATGGCCCAAAACACAACGTGGACACAACATATTTTTTCACAGAAAACAGAGGTGTTTTTTGCAAAGTGCCTACATGTGGATTTTGGCCTCTAGCTCAGCCGGCCCCAGGGGGGGCAGAAATGGCCTAAAATAAATTTGCCCCCGAACACCCACCCTCTCACCCCCCGGAGCGACCCTTGCCTACGGGGTCGCTCCCCTTGCGTGACATTGGCGCCAAAAAACAAATCCCCGGTGCCTAGTGGTTTCTGCCCCCTTGGGGCAGATTGACCTAAAATCGACCAATCTGCCCCCAAAGGGGGCAGAAATGGTTTAAATACAATTTGCCCCCCAGGGGAGCGACCCTTGCCTGATGGGTCGCTGCCCATCTCTAAAAAAAAAAAAAAAAAAAAAAAAACACAAAAAAAAAATTTGCCCTGGCGCCTAGAGGTTTCTGCCCCCCCTGGGGGTAGATCGGCCTAATACCAATAGGGCGATCTGCTCCCAGGGGGGGCAGAGATGGCCTAAAATAATTTTGCCCCCCCCCAACCCCCCAACCCCCCACCCCCTTGACTACAAGGTCGCTCCCCTTGTGTGATGGCGCAAAAAAAAGATCCCTGGTGCCTAGTGGTTTCTGCCCCCCTTGGGGGCAGATTGACCTAAAATCGGCCGATCTGCCCCCAAAGCGGGCAGAAATGGCCTAAATACATTTTGCCCCTCCAGGGGAGCGACCCTTGTCCAAGGGGGTCGCTCCCCATCTGTAAAACAGAAAAACAAAAAAATCCCTGGTGCCTAGTGGTTTCTGCCCCCCTTGGGGGCAGATCAGCCTCATCAAAATAGGCTGATCTACCCCCCCCAGGGGGGCAGAAATGGCCTAAAATAATCCCCCCCCCCAGGGAGCGACCCTTGCCTAAGGGGTCGCTCCCCTTGCGTGAAATTCACGCAAAAAAAAAACTCCCTGGTGTCTAATGGTTTCTGCCCCCCTTGGGAGCATCAAAATCATCAAAATAGGCCAATCTGCCCCCAAGGGGGGCAGAAATGGCCTAAATATAATTTGTCCCCTAGGGGAGCGACCCTTGCCTAAGGGGTCGCTCCCCACCTAAAAAAAAAGAAAACATAACAAAAAGAAAAAAAAAAAAGATCCCTGGTGCTTAGAGGTTTCTGCCCCCCCTGGGGGCAGATCGGCCTAATAATAGGCCGATCTGTCCCCAGGGGGGGCAGAAAAGGCCTTCCCAAA